>NC_139350.1:68790582-69425582 GCF_055883805.1 Amblyomma maculatum | reverse complement strand
TAACGGCGCTGTTTAAATCGTAAAAGGTATGTTTATTCTATTTGGTTGAAGTTTTTTCGTTAACATAGCGAAAAAGGACCAGGACGATGAAGAAGTTAATTCTCGTCTTATCCATAGTTTTCAGTCGTATACTTGCTCCTTTGCAGGATGTTGAATGGGAATTTAAGCATACTGCGGGGTTGACGCAGTCTGCACAGGTGCACATTGGATTGGAAAGTTTTGAGAAAAGGAGCATAGAAACTAACCCTTCCCTCGTAGATTTGGCATGCGCGAAAAGCCACTGTTAATCTTGCAGCGGTTGTTAGATTAATTAAAAGATATCTGGGGTAGAAAAAGGAATAAATTTCACTCTTCTCAACTGCAGTGTGAATTGCAGCAACTACTGCACGATGATAAAAAGCTGATCGGAGAAAATATTTCACACTCGAGAACGCACAGACAAGAGTACAATAATGGCGAAGCTTCCGAGTTACCTTTATGGAAAATGAGATTATTTGAGCGGAAGGCTGACTTTCACTCTTATGAAAATACCTACCCTGAAAGGAAAATATTATGCTGCTCGAGATAAATTCGTTACGTCAAGGTTTGATCCCATTCCTCTGGCACACATGCTAGTTACTCGACATGCCACAAAATCTTTAAAGTTCTTGATTCCTTCCTGCTTATGAAATTAGCAATTCACAACTTTAGAAAGACGCTGATCAGCTCTGAAGAAATCATCCATTTATTGTCTTAGTAGACATCCTGATCGCCACACTAGAGTCCTCGTGTGTCCTGACGCGGCGTCAAGGTGCGCTGCTTAAGCGTCCCTGTACGGCGCGAAACTTTAAAAATGAGCCGCTTTATTGGCCTGAACTGAGTTTGCTATCGCGATGATCCCCTTCTGAATGAAGAATTTTAAATGCAGAGGTCAAGCTTGAAACAAAATTAACAGCAGTCTCATGTCGGTACGTTTAGCGCACGCCAGTGATATAAATTGCTAGAAATGAAAAGTTCGCAAACAATATCACGTATTTCGGCTTAAATTCAGTTGAAATGAAAAATACATCTTACACCCTTCACTCTTCGCTCATAATGCGTCCACGTGCATTTTATTCCATAAATTATAAAGAATTTTTAATTTCCTTCTAAAATAAAGGTATTTTTTGTTTACCTCTCGGGAAGACAAATATTTTACAGCGGTTGACTCTTTAAACAAATGTTTTATGATGTTGCTTGAACTTTTGCGGTAACTAATGGGCGTAACCTTTCCAGGTGGATTGTAGAGCAAAGCGGAGAAAAAGTCCGTGATAAAGCGTAATAACGACATCAATATTACTAAAGTTAAGAAATTAACTTTTTTTGTTAAGGGGCAACACTACTTCTCGAAATGGAAAACCGTGAAGGTAAAAGGCAAACCCCCTTTTTTAATGTGTTCGTTATTAGCAATATGGATTGAAGTATCCAACGAGAGTTGGTTCAAATGAAATAAATTGATAAAATGGCGTCTTAGCATATGGTATTGTCAACGGAATCAAAAGTGATTGAAACGGCATGTCTATAAGACGTACTAAATGCAAGTAAGGTATCTCTCTGTTTTTGAAAATAAACTGTGTACACCTTTCAAAAAAGAGTACATAGAGTGTTTTTGTTGTGAAGAATTTTAATGCACAGTGGAGAAACAACACACACCCACGAACACAAGCCCGCATGCATATATATATATATATATATATATATATATATATATATATATATATATATATATATATATATATATATATATATTCGTCTTCGTCTTCGGCGCGCGACGTCTCGGATTTCCTCTTCTTTCTCTTTTCCATGTGTCATGCATCTCTCTTAATATATATATATATATATATATATATATATATATATATATATATATATATATATATATATATATATATATATATATATATATATATATATATATATATTAAGAGAGATGCGTACCAGCTGGCCTTCGTAGCTGGTACGCAAGATATATTGCTGTGCGAACCACCTAATCCGCTTCATTACACTGGGTGGAAGTTTCGTCTGTTCCCAACCTGGAGCTCCGCAGTCGAACCATCATGACAGACGCCACGACCAAGTCTGGCCCGCTTGTTCCAAGTGCTATCATCTGCTCGGGACCAGTGCGGCAGCGCGACTCACCTATCTTCACCGGAACGGACCACACCGACGTAGAGGACTAGCTAACTGAATACGAGCGTGTGATTGCTTACAATAAGTGGGATGACCACGTTAAGCTCCCCAACGTCATCTTCTATTTAAGTGATGTCGCCAGCTTGCGATTCCGAAACCACGAAGCTAACATTTCAACCTGGGCAGCACTCAAAACTAGCCTCACGGAGGCTTTCGACCACCCCACTGTTCGGAAACTTCGCGCCGGACAACTGTTGGGTTCTCGCATCCAGCAGCCAGGTGAAATATCAGAAGCTACATTGAGGATGTTGTCAACCTTTCTAAACGTCTTGATCCATCTATGACTGAAGCACAGAAGATCAAGCATGTCCTCAAAGGAATTGAATTGGACGCATTCTACATGCTCTCCGTCAAATCCCCCCAAACCGTCTCTGACGTCATTGCTTTGTGTCAGAGCTATGATGAGCTCCCCCCAAACAGCGTCTCATGACGCGCCGTGCCATTTCCTCGGATCAAACACTATCGACACTGGATGTTCCCGGTGCTCCTCAGGATCACCAGGTGCTTCAACAGCAAATAACACAGTTTGTAAGTGAAGACGTGGCTCGACAGTTGTCCCTGGCTACCTGCCGGCCCGATTCTTCATCTGTGTCGCCTCCTCTATAGCGTGTCATCCAGGAACAAGTTGCCGAGATCCTGCCAAGTATCAACCAACCCCCTATGATGGCCGCTCCGCTGACGTACGCCGAAATGGCAAGCCGCCCACCGCCCGAAACGCCAACGTATGCCCCCCCAAACCACGCCTTCAATCGCCAGCAGCCCGTGCATCCAGTGCCACCTACGCCGCCTGCTCGGCCTCGCACTGGTCCCCGCAATCCGAATCCGTGGCGCACACAAGATAAACGCCCGATATGCTATGTCTGCGGCGTAGCTGGCCGTGTGGCACTGTGGTGCCGTGCACGTGGATCTCATTTTTATGACTACGGGCGCGCTCCAGCCTACGACGTACCTTTTTCCGCAGCTGAGTCCGGTCGTCCACCTTCGCATTACTCTCCGACACGTTCCGATTCATATACCCACCGGTGTCATCTCCCCACCGTCGGTTCCGCTCTCCTATGACCTGCCGATCACCACCCCTTCAGCCGGAAAACTAGGCGCCGCAGTTCCGGAAGCAGGAACTGCGCCCTCAATAACTGTGTCAAGCCCTGTAAACATTATTGAGGTTTTCGTCGAAGGGGTTGCGGTTGATGTGCTTGTTGACCCTGGTGCGGCGGTGTCCGTGATTTGTTGCAACCTGTGTCGCAGACTTAGAAAAGTGACGACGCCGATCCCCGAGATTTCATTGGTAACCGCGAGCGCCGAAAAACATCGACCAGTTGCTGCGTGCACCGCACGGCTCATCATACAAGTACTCCCCTACGTTATCGAATTCGTAGTCTTCACTCACTCTTCTCATGAAATCATCCTCGGATGGGACTTTTTGTCCAAGCATCATGCCATCATCGACAGCGCAAGTGCTAAAATTGATTTGTTGCCGCTTTGTGACACTCTCGTAGACACAACCCCTGCTCCAGCTGCGCTCATTTTTGCTGCCGACAACATCGCTGTCCCTGCTTACTCTTCTGTTCTTGTGCCTGTGAAATGTGACGCCATCAATGACGCTACAGTAATGTACACACCGTCCGTCCGTTGTGCTCATCGAAAATATGTGCTGCTCCCGCGTGCCGTGCTAAACGTTTCTGGTGGTATTAGCGTGCTGTACGTCTCCAACCCGTTGCCTTTTCCAACGACGTTACTTCAAGGAGAATCGCTTAGCACTGTCGATATCATTGATCCCGCTGACGCCTCTAGTGTTTTGCAGACCCTACAATGCATCAATTCCCGCCCTCGCTCCTCCCACTGGAGTCACCGACTCGACCACATCTATTTTCGACCGTATACTGTTGACGCATCGTTGCCGCCTACCCAACGCGACGAGCTCATTGCCTTGCTTCAACGATTCAGCGCCTCCTTCGACTCCCACCAAACTTCGTTGGGACATACAACCGCGGTTCGCCATCATATCGACATCGGCCTCCACGCACCACTGCGCCAGCGCCCCTACCGAGCCTCAGCCGCTGAACGCCGCATCATTGATGACTAAGTGAGTGACATGCTCGAGCGCGGAGTGATCCAGTGATCCAGCCTTCTCACAGCCCGCGGGCTTCACCCATCGTTCTAGTAAAGAAAAAGGACGGCTCCAGTTGGTTCTGCGTCGACTACCGTCGGCTCAACAATATCACTCGGAAAAACGTTTATCCCCTCCCACGCATCGACGACGCCCTTGACTGTTTGCAGGGAGCTGAATGCTTTTCTTCGCAGGACCTTCACTCTGGCTATTGGCAGGTACCAATGGCTGACGCCAACCGCCAGAAAACCACATTCATAACACCAGACGGTCTATATGAATTTAATATCATGCCTTTTCGTTTGTGCAACGCTCCAGTCACATTTGAGCGTATGATATGAGCGGGCTGGAATGGTAGATATGTTTTTGCTGCCTATATGATGTTGTCATCTTCTCGAAGGACTTTCCATCTCATCTTCTTCGCCTCGAGAATGTTCTTCGATGTCTGAGCGATGCAGGCTTGCAGTTATACTTGAAGAAGTGTCGGTTTGGTGCTCGACAGCTGGTGATACTGAGCAACGTCGTGTCCAAGGACGGAGTCCTGCCGGACCCTGCCAAACTTCGTGCAGTGGCGGAATTTCCCAGGCCCACCTCACTGAAAGAACTGCGCAGTTTTATAGGGCTTTGCTCGTCTTTCCGCCGCTTCGTCATAACTTTTGCCGAAATTATTGCCCCCTTGACTTAGCTCCTTGCGGGAAGCCCCGGCTTGTCGGCCTGGTCACCTGAATGTGATGCAGCTTTTACTACGCTCCGCCGACTTCTGACATCCCCACCGATACTGCGTCACTTCGACCCGTGCGCTCCTGCCGAGCTTCACACGGACGCCAGCGGCATTGGTATCGGTGCTGTTCTCGCTCAGCGCAAACCTGGTTTCCCTGAGTATGTCGTAGCTTACGCCAGTCGTGCCCTGACCAAAGCAGAGACCAACTATACAGTAACAGAAAAAGAATGTCTGGCGATTGTTTGGGCCATCACTAAATTTCGTCCTTAGTTATATGGCCGGCCATTCGATGGCATCACCGATCACCATTCTCTGTGCTGGCTGCCGTCCCTCAAAGATCCATCCAGCCGCCTCGCCCGCTGGGCTCTCCGTTTACGAGATTATTTCATTCGTGTTCTTTTTCGCTCTCGTCGCAAGCACTCCAACGCAGACGCCCTTTCGCGCTCCCCTGTGACCTCTGACCCTGCACCACACGTTGTCGCCGGCCTCACGCCTTTCCCCATTAAAACCATAGATATGGCATCTGAGCAGCGCAAAAATCCCTGAATTGTTTCATTCATGAGCGTTCTGGCCAACCAATCACAATGCCACCCTTCTCGAGCTCTCCTACGTCAAGCCCACAACTTTACTATCCGTGACAACCTCCTTTACCGCAGAAACGACCTCCATGATGATCGAAAATGGCTGCTCGTTATTCCCCGACATCTCCGATCAGTCATTTGCGCGAGCTTTCACGATGACCCACAGTGCGCCCATGCTGGATTCCTGAAAACACATACCCGCCTAAGTCATCGCTAATGCTGGAAAAGCATGTATAGTTTTTTCGCCAGCACGTCCGTTCTTGTATCAACTGTCAGCGTCGCAAGAATCCACTATGCCCTCCAGCTCCCCTGCAGTCTCTACCGTGTCCACTTCGGCTGTTTGCAGGTGTTAGAATCGACCTTTACAGGCCTCTTCCCTTCTCTTCCGCCGGCAACAAGTGGATCATTGTTGCCGTCGACCACCTAACTGGATATGCTGGAACTGTTGTTTTACCAGCTGCAACTGGTCGTGACGTAGATGGTTTCATCCTTAAACCTTGAGAACCTTATTCTGCATCACGGTGCGCCACAGGAATTACTCAGTGACCGTGGTCGCGTGTTTTTTGTGATGTCGTAGAAGCCCTTCTTCAGGCGTGCAGTGTTGTTCATCGTACGATGTCTGCCTACCATTCCCAGACAAATGGAACGGTGGAGAAATTTAATCGGACCCTCGGAGGCATGATGACTATGTATGTTTCATCCAGCCACTCAAATTGAGACCGTGTCTTACCATTCATAACCTACACCTACAATTCTGCTACGCAAGCGACTACCGGTTTCTGGCCTTATTTCCTTCTGTACTGCCGGGAACCTTCTTGCACAATGGACACCATCCTACCCTACCGTCCCGACGCCTCCGAATTGACACCCATTTCTCAAGCCGCTGCCTATGCCGAAGAGTGCCGTCAGATGGCACATCAAATCACAGCCCGAAATCAGTAACACCAGAAAACCAACCGCGCCGGATCCCCATGTCTGCCGCCTGCTTATCGTCCAGACTCGTTGGTATAGCTATGGGTGCCCTCTTCTACTTCAGGCCAGTTTTTCAGTCAACACCAGGGACTCTATCGTGTTCTTAAGCAAACTTCTCCGGTTAATAACCTTATAGAGCCCCTCACGCCATCAACAGATTATCACCGAAGATGACGTGAAATTGTCCACCTTGACCGCCTCAAACCGTAATATGACCCTGCCATCGTGACCTCCGCTTAATCCGCCAGGACAGCGTCTTTTCACAGGGGGAGCATTGTAAGTGAGATGCATTACCCGTGGAAAGGAGAAAGAAGAGGAAATCAGAGACGTCGCGCGCCGAAAACTATAAACAAGTGAAGACAACAAAGAGGACGAAGCTCGAGCGGTCGCTGTGAACGGTGGCCGTCGTAGCTGCTACGTAAGATAAATATATGGCCGTGCGAACCATCTAAACCTCTTCATTACAATATATATATATATATATATATATATATATATATATATATATATATATATATATATATATATATATATATATATATATATATATATATAAAGATATGCCAGTTTCGTTTTTTATTTAGTTTATGGAATGTGTCATAAAATAAAATGAAAAATGCGCGATTTCTACATATATTGCACGTGTTTCTTTTTCTCTTTTACGTACGCTCATTGCTTATTCGCTCTGTATTGTCTTCAGACCATCAACAGAGCGATAAAATGCATGGACCCACCGAGCTTCGTAGCTCACGTTTAAATTACAATCGTCTGTATTGGCCGAAAACAGGGCTGAGGTGCTTTTACCAGTTCCATATCCAATCGTTCCATCCAACTGTACCCAGTTCATCAGTGTGAACATTTGCATATTGGACAAACAAGAGAGCACTGATGTGGATTTGCTTATTAAAAACTGTTATCTTAATCCAATCAATTGTCTTGAACAGCTGCGGTATCGCTGCGGTCGAATTTAAAAGAAACAACTGAGATGAATGGGCACTCGAGACTGTCC
This sequence comes from Amblyomma maculatum, assembly GCF_055883805.1. NCBI lineage: Eukaryota > Metazoa > Arthropoda > Arachnida > Ixodida > Ixodidae > Amblyomma > Amblyomma maculatum. The sequence goes on along the minus strand of NC_139350.1, from coordinate 69,417,984 downwards.
CCAGCAAGAATGTTTTCGAAATAATGTATATATGTCGGACCAACCGCATAAAAATGAAGTGCTATCGTTCTGGGAATTGAGGGAACCTTGACTCGGTTGGTACTATATGCTCGTGAGTGTGTACTCTATATGTATCCCAAAGTAATTTACGCAATGGCGTCTGTTGTAAAGAGCAGCTGTTGTATGGGGGTAATTTAGTAATTCAAGACTTAGCATCTGTTTTCGAATATTTGTTTCTTTTTTAACTTGTCCTATTTGCAAGGTACCGAAAGTGATCCTTTCTTCTAAAATGTAGTACGTGCGCGTTGAAAGGAGGTCCACAAGTGCAAACAAGATCTGGTGTCTTTAGAGCGGTAGTAATTTCCGCTTTAAAGCATTAACGCTACTGTGGGCATTAATAATTATTCCCCAATTCAAAACGACTGCACATTCGAGTTGTCGCCTAAAAACATAGATCGACACCTCATGTTAGACGTTTCTAGAAGTCAGCGTGTTGCGATACTATTGCTTGTTTTGTCATATCGGTGTGCACTGTTGAATTCTTATTTTTGTTCCAAAATTGCTGCAACTGCTAAGTTAAAATTTGAAGCGAGATAGGTGTAGTGAGGGAAGTACGCATTTGGCTTATTGAATGGTCTAAATTAGTGCGTAACGAGTAGCCCTTATTATTAAGGATATTTGCCAGTACTATGCAGTATCACTGTGAAGTAGTGTAATTAGTAGGGCTGGGTCATATTGCTAAGTTGCTGGGCCAGAAACTGCGGCGTTATAGCAATTAGGAGTGTTTATCCGAGCTAAGATTTGCTACCAATTAATAAGCGGTTGTCGGTAAAGGCGTGTATACTATTTTCGGGTGGAGCTATATCTGGAGCTATATCGTACTAAAAAGAACGAATGCTGCAGTGCTGTGCGTACGCGTGCCCTCAGACAGGAGTCACAACTGATATGAGTAGCCATACCACGCAGGTAACGCAACAAGCGTTTTCTTCGACAGTGACCCACAAAGAAACATACAGCGAGCGACGCCGTCGTGATAACGTTGTCTCCTGGAGTGCAGGCCAATTCGATCGTGAGGAGCACTGCTACAACAGAAGGGCAGCCGAAGCAAAATGCAAGCGCAGCTCTGGAGAGCGCAGACCGGAGAGGGGAATTCCCTTCCGCGCGCCCATCCATGTACCGCTGAAGCGAAAGGCCACCGGTGAAGGCTAGTTGGTCGCTCACGCGATGGCTGGGCGGCCGTTTGGGGGGACAAAAATAGAAAGACCGCAAAGAGCCAATAGACAAGCTACGTCAGTCTCGACGCCTCCACAAATAAAAGAGTTATGAAGTAATCCGGAGATGCGAGGTGAGGGTACTCAGGGGGCTGTCGACTCTGACCTGCACAGAAGGTTCTGGCTCGCGGTGTCGTTTCACAGGTTAGTTTTCGCTGTTTTTCGCCAAATCTCTTTCGAGTGGTAGCTGACAACGTTACTAAAAACGTCAGTCAAAGCTGACCGCGTACGACGCCAGTGAAGGGTTTCTTTCTCCTTTTGTGCCGGCGGCAGCAAAATGAAATGACCTGACGTCGGCGATTATTTCTTTGTAAAAGACTGCAGTCTCTTCGTTCCAACCGATTTCCCTTTTCTGGCATTTCCATTTCAAGCCGTCCATAAGTGCTCTTATTTGCTGCTTTCTTCGAGTAATACACTAAAAGGCATGAAAAAAGTATCAATGAAACTTTTTTTTTCATTAGACTAGAATGACCCCGATACTGGTCGTAGCCATCGATCTTTTGATCATAGCGGCCTGTTCCCGAAGTGCGATGTGTCAGGGTGAAATGAAACGGACCCTGAAGGTACGGGGGACACTATATATGAATCCGTGCGAGCCTGCTCTCCCTATTAATAATTCTGTAGGGGACACATGCGCATGCATCGTGATAACGTTCTTTCTTCAGAACTTCGCAAACTTACTGTGGTCGTCCATGTCTGCGCTTTCTGCAGGCGAATATCAGTTGTGAATTTTAATGATCAATCATGACGGCCCGCACCTTAGGAGCTGAAATCTGAGAAACTACGGGTGTTATAGAGCTGCTCATAACCCGGCGAAAAGATTAATGCAACGCCTTATACATTAGTATCACATCTTCATATTTAGCTTTTGTCTATGAAAATATATTACTCTTACTGTATGGACCAGGCCAATTTCTTTACAGCACCCCTTCAAGGTGATGCGCCATGAGTAATTCAATGCCGGAGTTTAAAGAACGTCATGACCAAGTCCGTAACGTGGCCTTAACTATTGCATTTGAGTATTTGCGTTGAGTACATTACGCACTTTCGGGTTCTACTTATAGTAGTTTAGAGTCAGTCACACTGAGTTGATGTAATATAGAGCGTATGCTACTGTAACTTCCTACTATAACTTTATAGTGTCTTCTGTGAAGAGGCAACCAGCTCGAAGTATGCAGAAATATCAAAACCAGAAATTAGGAACCTTGAAATGAAGTTATGCATCCGTGTCCTTCGTTGACGCCTCACTAATTATCGCTTTTTGTGTTAGCTGAACTTGGAGCATGAACATAATGAAGTTCTGGGAGAAATCATTTGCTCTACGATAGCCAAGTATCTATGAAGAGCACATTAAAATATTGTAGTCAGGTGTTCAGCAGTAAACTGGCACATTGCGTGGCTGCTTTAATACTACGTAAAAGATCACTGATATACATGAAGGATCAACTGGAGCACTATTGCTACTGGCTCCATAGTACATCACTGACACCCACCATCAACCTGTGTATACTAATATATTCCTTGGTTCCTAATCCGGAGTGAGTATGTGGCCTGAGTATTCTCTCTACAACTGATAGTTGACGGGTACTATGAGAGAGCTATATGGTGAACTCAATCTGAATTTGCAGCAGAGGTGGCGATATACACTGAGGTACTGGCTACCTGAATAATGCGAACGCCAAATGGTCGCTGCCGCTATTTAATCACCAAGTCATGCCAAAGATGATAAATTTTTGGGAGAATGAGATTCGCACTTTTTATTGCGTTCAATCGACTTATAACGAATATCCATGCATTTTGTCAATGTAAACCTTATTTGGTTCAAAGTCTCTGTTGTTACTAGAAAAAAAAAAAAAAAGTCGCATACTCGCAAGCAAGTTCATTTTTTCCTCAAAAATCTGCTTTTCCAAAAATGCAATGATCTCATTCAAGTATGCTGCTCTTTTCTGCCGATCATCTGCAGTAGGGCAAGGGGGGCTATTTCTTTTGCAGTTTGTTTAAAAAAGTTGATATCGCACGGAATGGGTGAGGTTGAGCAAGAGCGAGCTCGAAATACGTTGAAGGAAAGGCGTACTGTTTCCTGGACTTCACATATATGTTTGTATTCAAACGTGGCTTCCGCTCTTCCAGCAGCTCGATGTGCCCTCAGCGGCCACTTCTTGCATCGTTCCTGCAGGAACGTGTATTACGTTCCCAGCTCATTTCAGAGCTACGCCATCCGCCGCCATTCCCAACTTTTGTAAGTTGTTCACCACGCTCATGATCCTTAATTGCTTTTGCGACGCTTCGCGCTGTCGCCCGTATCTTTTATGTGCTCTTTGTTGTCTGCGGCGCCATATAATGACTATCACTGCTCATTTTATGTGATAACAGGCCAACTACTAGAATGCGCAGGCCGAGATGCTGCGGCGATGGCGGAGGGGTCTAAGTGATCGCGAGCCACCCTTGTCCATTTGGCCAACGCTGATTTGAACCCGCTTGAAGGCCAATATTATAGTGAGGTTTTCACTTCTTGATACGAGTTAGACTGGAAGTTTTAAGCATTGAATACACTTAGCTCCGATTGGTAGGCGAAGTCAACGCTTGGCATGAAACTGGACTTTATGCTAGGGGTATGAAACCGAATTAAGTATGAAAACATAGCGTTAGCCCCTAGCTGTCCACTAACATCAGCTGGCGCAAGCGAAAGAGCTTCGTTTTGCGATCGCAATAGGTCTCCAGGCCATCGTCTTAGATTCTTGCGGTGCGCGTTTTAAATGGCCCTCTCTTGTACAGCGCCTTTCATTCCTCACCTTTCTCATATTTCATCCGTTGGTCTTGTGCCTTAAAACCCTAATGGCACATTGTTCAGCTACAAGCAAAGGGGCTGATGGATACACTCTACGAGCCTCTAAACCAGCCAGGCAGGCCGTTCATACTTCCCGGGTTGAAGGAACACGAGCAGAGGGACCTGCCCGACGCCCAACGCACGTGCTATTATCTAAGAGGGGCCCAATAATGGGCCCAGGCTTTCCTGCATTGCATTTACTGCTTTCACCCACTTCCTTCGGATAAGTTCGTCACTGTTTCCGAGCCATGCATAGCCTTATTTTGCGACAATGAGATCTAAGAGCACTTGTTGCTGAACAGCTTCTAAAGCTTTGCCTACAAAGGGGGTATAAGCGTGCGTTTAGGTTACATCACCTAACTTACTTTAGGTTCTCGTACTTTGCGCATAAACTGACCCCAGATTTCTTTGATAACAATCTCCAATAACCCTCACGTAGCTGTCCATTCCTGTGATGGTTAAAGCTTCATATTATGGAAGCGTGGGGACCTATGTTGATACTATTATCTACGGCTGAACGATAAGTGCATGGTGAATTAGCAGCTATTCAGAGTAATCTCTTTGCGAGTACCAATAGGAGAAGTACAGCTAGAAGCAATATGAGGGAAAAGACGGGAGCATGCGACGGTCACATTTCGCGAACCGCTAGCATCAACAGAAGACGAGAATGAGTAAAACCACGGGCATGTGCGGATAGAGCAGCTAACCAATCATTGCACGCGCCTTTACTGCTGGTTCTTATGACTTGTCGGTGGCGGCTTTTTACAAAATGTGGAGGCCACGTGCTCCCGTGTACCCTTTCATGTTGCTTTTAGCTGTACAGCCTCCCAAATATTTCACTTGTGCGCGACGGCCGACTTATCATTGCGCCTGCGCGTCGTTACAAAGGAGCCAACTTGCGAAATCAACACGAATCGCCCCTGGCGACCGTTGGGCGTGAAAGCGTAGGTGACTTGCGCCCTCGATTTGCGTTCAAAAGAAAAGTGTCCCTATTCCGTGCGCTTCGCCGGGGCAGTTATAAGTATACGCTGCTCAAGCACTCTGTACAAGTGTTCAGACGGCTTAATCATCTCTCTGCCGCGCTTTCGCTTTCCGTTTTTTTTTTTTTTTTCTGTCTTCAGAGTTTCTTACAAGCGGCTGCGCTTCAAGGCTGCTATTTCTCTGCGTTTAAATTCCCTTACACATGCTCCGCTCTCGATGCGTGTTCTAAAACCCGGAAAGCTATTTTTGTTCTTTGAATATAGCTTTTTTTTTTCTTCTATTCTGTGTTCCGGCCTCCGGAATTGCCGTCGATTTTATGGTCTTTGGAGCAAATGCTCTTGGCACCTAATTTCCGCCTGGGTAGCACGACCCCGACCGAGTACATTACGCTCGGTTCGTCCATTTCCGGTGACTTCGAGCCAAATACCAACGCCGCCGCTGCAGCGTAATGCAGATTACTCTACAGGCCAGGATTGCTTTCTTCTTGTGTGGCGTTGTTCGCCAGAGATTATTTATTGAGCCACAAGATAAATCTATTACGGCTAGCGCCGCGTAGGTTATGATGTCATATGTTATGAATTCACTATTGTGAGGAATGCGCCGGCGCGTTTTAGGAATTTATAACTTATCCTTCATTGCTCTCCTGGTCCCTTTTTTTTTTGCGAAATGTTTGAAATTTGCCTATTGTCTTCAGAAATCAACAAGCTGATGAAGAGCCAAAATAAAGGTTCAAAATATTTAACGTCAAAACTACGCATTATTTGCTGGCATCCCGCACTGCTTATTTTGAAAACAGCGTCGCTGGACATGGTATTGTCGACGAAATCCCGTTCACTGCTTTTACATTATAAAACAGACAAAACGACTCCGTTTTAAGAATATGCGTTGCCGTGAGCTAGCTTTCCGAGCTAAACAATGCGTGTATTTGATGTTAAATACTTTCAACAGCATTGCAGATAAATGAAATATAAAAACTGGACTCATCTTTTTGTCACGGCCTTCATTTTATTAATAAATGACGCGCCTAAAGTCAAAAATAAAATGTCCATTAGTAAATTTTAGTGAATTGTTTAATTACTGAGCTCTAATTTGTGGATATTGTCCTCCTTGCTGTACAATCTACCTTCACACATCGCACTGACGTATCTCTAATAAGGTTTAAACTAACGATTTATGAAGAGCTAAAAAAATAGCGTTGCGTCTCCAGCCAGGAATGGAGTTTCAAGTTCGGGGAGTTTGACCACAGCGCGAATCTCACGCTAATGGCAGAACGCAACCGGAGCTTTAAAGTCCTTTTTTTTGTCACCCCTTGCCCCTGCCAATGGTGAAAGATTGCTTTTCTTACGAATACAGAGACTCAGTCCCCCTCTCCCCTCGCCACAAACTAACCATGGGAGAGGCCAGAGATTTGCATAAACTACCGACAACTATTATTCCTAACTTCTTAAGCAAAATATTACCTTCCCGGATCAATATGACGGTGTCTGCCTTCGAGGAGCGAGACCTTTACCACATACTACGTAGCTTGCAAATGCTCCGGTGACAATCGCCAGGCCTCGACATACACAATTCCGCAGAACAGTGGGAGACAATCCTGCTCACCTCATATTTGCAGATCAAAAGGAAAAATGATTTCCAAGGCCAGAGCTACAGCTGCGGACGTTGGGATACTCAAATAAGAATTCCACACGCAGTGCTTTACCTCCTCCTTTTTCTTTTTAGCAAAAAATATTTACAGTGATTCTTCTTTATCGAAGCCGCGCTACGCGCGCGTCGCTGCCTACTTATCTCTTGCGCCTTCAGGCTATGGACCGGCTTCGGACAGAAAGCGGGAAAATCAGTGATTGCGGCTAGTAGAGCTAACGCACCTATAATCCCCTATATGCATCTACTGACTCATTTCAGAATCGATATTTCAGTTAGCTCCCATGCGTGGTCTTGAACCTTTCGCTACTAAAAACGGCTTGGTCCATGTGTACACTGCATACTTTTCCCGTCAAAGACCAGCTAGGCACGTATATAGTGTAGCAGGTAGCCAGACTGTACTGAGGATGAGGTGTCTTCTCACAGCGATTTGAATAGTCTCAAGGTCAACAAATATTCACCCCTTTCCCCACGTTTGCATTCGCTGCTGGCCCAAGAATTACCGTACGTCTGCATGCCTTCTTTCCGTGTACAGCAGTGTGCACTTTTGTGACGTAATATTCCATGTATTTCCTTGTCCTGAAAAGAAGCCACCGCGCTACACATTATCTCGAACTGCACAAGCTACTTCTTGATGATATTCAAGCAAGTAATAATCGTTCACGGAATAACTAAAACCCTTCTTTTGCTACGTGAATGAATTTCAATGCTGGAAAAAGTCAGCGTCGCAGCCTAAATAAAGGATGCAGGGTATCTGGCTCCTTCGTAGCACCTATATTGGTCGTGATTTTGCGCCTGAGAGGGAAGGGGCAACCTGCAGTCTAAACGTCATGCAAATTCCTCTTCTTACACTGCCGCATTACCACTATAAAATAGAATTCTACCCCTGAATACTGACCGCTGCAGCACCCGGAGCATGTTGGACACTAATACGTCCATCTATCTTCTGCAGTTGTACCGCCTTCTTTGAAGAAACAGCATCAATTGTTTGCAGGTCAGGTGTGGTCAACGCATCTGCGAATTAGCGCCATGCATCGCTTCGACGTATAAAAAAAGCTTTTTTCTCTCCAATGTCCAAACCTGGAGAGTACAGTTAGAAGCAATATTTGAGGGAACACAGAAACGCGTGGCCTCCACGCTTTGCAAAGCGCGTTCACCAGCTGACGAAGAGGATGAGTGGCACCCGGGACATGCTCGGAAAGAACAGCCGACCAAGCTTAATTTTGCGTGCGCCTTTACATCTTATTCTTATCAGATGTCGGTAACAGCACTTTGCTATGAGAGGAGACCACGCGCTCCCGTGTTCCCTCTCATAATTCTTCTAGCTCTATATTCATCCTTCCCCTACGTCAACGTGCGGTGGGTACCGTCCACCGAGAATACATGTGGTTACACAGTCCAATAAAGCACAGTACCCCAAAGTATATATAAATGGACGTCGAGCTCACTTCGCTTAACAGGACACGGTAGCCTTGGGAACCAGCGGGGAACAGAACCGTTCGTGTACCTTGTGCATGTATGACTAAGAATTGCAGAACATATTTCCGACCCGATGACCCGTTCTTCTTGGTCCTGCCACCCAGGCTGTTTAGTGGCCGGTTGCATGCTCTCACGTTTCTTTTTTTTTTTTTTTTTTTTTGAGCAAAACTTTATGACGTCGTGCGCGCGAAGGAAATAATCGCTGGAACCAATGAACGAAGAAATTCGCGCGGGAATCGGAAACATGTTTCAATAGATAAATTGAGCGCATTTATTTGATATGCAAGCAAACAAATAACATTATATGACCGGTTTTTCTGAACGTTAAGTTATGAGAAAGCTGCGATATCTGAAGAAGGGTAAATAAATCGCAATTATTTTGCAGTTTGACATGACGTTTATAGAAAAGTGCGCGATGTCAGAAGGAAGGTGTGCGCCAGCGAAAATCCAATTGCGGGAGCGAAGAACGGTCCTCATTCATGTTGCACAAGTTAACACATCAATAACTCGGCTTATGTTTGGAACTGCGGGAAAGAATGATATAGCACCAGTTCGAAAAACGAAGACTTAAGACTGAACCAGCTGAATTGCGAAGCATTTGCAATACTTCATATCTTTCGAAACGTGAATGCTGCTTTAACAATCGCGGCTTTGAAACGTTAGGCTGTTTACCCAATAACGATCTACTAATATGTAATAAAATGTTCTCGTGAAATTCTGTCGCATAAATGCTTACCGTGTTCTGAAGAAAAAGATTAAAAAAAAAAATTACTGGTGCATGGCTCGCGCACGAAATTCCTACCTGAAAAACCTGATGACACAATAAAACAAAAAAAAAATTATTTGAAAATTTTCTGTAAAGATATATTTTTTTGCCCCGGTACTTATTCTCTGTTTGAAGACTTAGCCGTTCTAGTCGACAGCCGATTGACGATCTAGCCGGTTTAGCAAAGCTCTATTTCCCAACTTTTCAAGGAGCGAAGTATATGTTGCGAGTCCTAGGCGCTGGCTTTTAAATCCACGCTGTTCTCGCGTACTTATCCTCCCAGCCGAAAATTGCAAGCCGTCGCTTCGATATCGTAGTTTCTATTGCACTGCATGCTGGCTTTAAAATTAGGCATATCGAGTGAAACTCCGGAGCTTTGTTAAAATGCGAAATATTTTTTTGTTCACATAGTTCCGTGGACAGCCTGTCATCACAGCGTGTCCGCACAAACTGGTACTTCCGAGAAACATCGTGTCAGCGCCAGGAATCGAACCCCTATCCGAACAATTTCATCTTCCTTGGCAGAACCTCAGATCACTATACTATCACCGCTGCCGATCACGCCTCGCGTAGAACTGCAACACTATCGCTCTCTGCAGTAGACATCGTCGTCTTCATCAAGCTCCGATGAACACATGCTCGAGCCGCCCAGTGATTTTCGTCCCCTTCATGAAGTTCCATCTCCACGGCTCCTTCATTTAACCTGTTTAAATGTGTCATACACATAACTACATCTGGTCGAGTGCGGCCGAGGTCAACTATCCTAGAGTCGGGCGAATCAATAAGTGGCGTGAAATAAATTGCAGTGCTTTCACATTACTACAATAAGCACACTAACAGCACATCTGGAGTTTTTTAAGTTTCAGAGGAAGCGTGCTACGAAAGGTGAGACAAGGTACTACGCAAGGTCAGTAACCACCAATCAAAATTATGGACCACTACGAACGTAGCAACATTCCAGTAGGCAGCAGGCCAGTGACAACAAATGCGTAGGGAGAGAGACTGCGTCAAATGAAACCTTGTGCTCACTTAGGGTTGAACTTTCAACGTATTTTGCATCGCGCATGGCTACAAAGTGTTACGAAGACCATTGTGTCTCCCAATTGTTGAACCACGCTAATTTGTTTAAATTTCAGAATGTTATTCGGCGGTCCGCTAATGTTTGGAGTCAGCTCACAGTGTTACGTCCGCTCCCTCTCCCCAGCCTATAATTTTTCATTGTAAAGTTGTGCGGCTGTTTGCAGCGCAGTCTGGCACTTCATTCGCACTCTATTAATATGCTACGTGTGACGTCATGCGGAAGCAGTACGTTATATCAAGCACCAATTTGTGGGCAGAGTTGGATGGAAGGTCAATTCATATGCCTGAAGGCAGGCATGTCACGCGATGTCCGGGACTGTTTCTCGTTGCCATTTTCCTAGAATAGCAGCTAGAGCGCTGATACATTTCCCTTGCTCAGCATCGCAAGAACTTGCCACCGTCAACCGACGTCAAATATATAGTTTGCATTCTTTGTTATCAGCTTAACGATGGGAATAGTGAAATAGGTGAGTGAGCACGCACTATTAGCGGCCTGAACCTGCGAGAAACAAACGACGACATTTGCTTTTAATACTGTCGGATTCGTTCTGTTCCTTTCTCGACAATAGCCTAACCGCCCTCACGCAGAAAATGACCCTTTGGCACGCACGCCAGACTATCCACTGGCGCCTTGGTATGATGGCAAAGGTATGTATCTAAATATGTATAGAAAGGGCTTGGAAGTTGCTTGCACGTAGCGTGCAAAGAAGAAATGAGGCTTTAGGGATGTAGTGAGGAAAAAAGTTGACTGAGAGTCATCCATGAGCTTCTTTGTATTGATCATCCCTGTATGCTATCACAGTCGTTGAAACGCAGGAAGCGTTTGTATTTTCATGCCCCATGAACTTTCCAATTGTAGTTTAATGAACGTTGAACACTCATGCAACAGCGGAGGCATGGCGCATATTACGGAAGTTTGGTGCTGTGTTTACAAAACAAAAAATGCATCGTAATGGGGTTATGATGGAAAAGTACCGAGAGATCTGCAGCGGAACATATGAGCCAGATACACTTCACAAATTCCGGCACACCCATCCCGGCTCCTCAATCTCACTTGGGGAAGCTGAATAACGAGGAGAATTTTCGGATCTTCTGTCATAAATCACAATGAAAGTGGGCTCTATAGAAGCTAGAGTGCGAAGGCACTGTTCTCACAAAATATTATTTCTACCTTTGGACGAGCTTCTTCGCTTTCAAACATTATAGCTTTGATAAACTACCTGTTTAAATCGCAGCGCTTGCGCGTACTGAAGTTCTTGCATCCCCGTTTAGCTGGCACGTTTTAAAAATGAACTGGCACCTACACTTTCAGTGTCCTGTATTGGTTAATTCTGCTGCTTTAAGAAAAGACGTTTTCTATGACAGTGCACTAAACTCATCGGTTCCTGCTTCTTGACAGCTTTGTCTTAAAAACGAACTGCAAGCCTCTCTTCCAAGCTTTTCGGCTAATTCCTTAATAAGGCCCGTGACCTAAAATTGCAGATCAGTGGTATCGGCTTCGGCAATAATATCAAAAGCTTTCACTTGCGCATGGCCGCTGTTACGTTTCTCCACCGAGAAGTGGGACAGCTGACGCGGCCACCACATAGCAACAGGCAGAACCGCGAGCGGATCGGCCGTTTCGACGCCGTTCATCGGCCGCGCAACGCTTCCTCCCGCCGACAAGTCTCAACGTGATCCTGCCACGCGCCAAATGTGTGTGCGTGCGTGTGTGTGTGCAAACGCCGGCCAAGCCGGGAGCTCGTGAGAGAGGGCGCCGCCCTCGCCCGTCTGCAGGAGGTTGAGGAGATGAGGTCGGACAATCTGCGATTGAGTCATTCGTCGTGAACCAACATGTTTGGCTCTCCCTTTCCTGTGAGGGTTCACCCTTTCCCTGTGAACTGGAAAAACTATAAAAAGCAGCGGCCGACTCCGCTGAGACAGAGACTACTTTGACGCGCCGTTGGCACGACGCTAGACACCAGCTGTGTGAGAGTGTCTGTAATCTCTCCGGGTCAGCTTCTCTGCCCGTTCTTTCACGGTGTTGTAGTAAAGGTTGTTTCGTTGGAAGACGCCTCGTCTTTGCTGGAACCGTTGATGCCGTCCGCCGTCCACGGAGCCGCCAGGCCAACGCTACCGAGGGGCCGCGCACCGCACGTAATAACTGCTGGCAGCGGTACGCTACCCCGGCACTCGCACCCCCAAACATAACAATTGGTGGCAGCGGTGGGATGACGACGACGACCAAGCCGTAACCGTGGTCGGAGGGACGAGCCAGGCGATACCGTCGTCCAACAACAGGTGAACAGCGGAGAGACGAGGACGACCAAGCAGTGACCGTGGTCGGTGAAACGAGCCAGGCCTGACCGAGGTGCAACATCTGGTGGGAAGAGCGGAGATGTCACAGGCGTGACCCGTGAATCAAAGCAGCTCAGCGGAAAGGCGGGAGCAGTGCAACGAGCCCTGTGTGATGACTGGTTGCCTGCAGCGGAACGACTGCGTTGGATTCTTGGCTGCGAGGTTGGTGAGTGCGGGACTTTCTTCTACTGAGTTTTGCCAGGCTTTTGTTAAGTAGAGAACAGAGCTGGTAATTGTGTTGTCGTTGTTGCTGGGTTAATTGCAGCAAGGCAATAGTGGGCAGTAGAGAAGGCAGCACTCGGAACAGCCATGGGTTTGGATTTGAAGTCGTTGCGCAAACCGAAATTGCTGGAGCTTGCGGAGGAGTTGGGTCTGAATTTGTCAGGCAAACTCAAAAAAAACCAGAAGTGTTAAAGGCTATTCTTGAGTTGGAAGCTGAAGATGACGAGCTTTCGGAATGCCTTGAGATCATTGACGAACGTCACGAGGAAGAGGAACGTGAACTTAGGGAAGGTCGCGAGGAGAGAGAAAAGCAGTCTGCCCGCGTAATGAAACTGATACAGCTGGAGGCGTCACACATGGAATGAGCGCGGAAAAGCTTTGCAATGCCATTAACAATGCCATGCGATGTAACGGTTCAATACCGCGAGATGGTCTACCACCGTTCCTCATCGCCGAGGATATGGCAGATTATTTGGCAGACTTTGAGAATGTCTGCAGAAGTAAACGCTTCGAGCGAGATAGTTGGGCGCAGAAGTTGGTAGCTCTTCTCTCCGCTGAAGCGGCGGAAGAAATCAAGCGATTGGTTGGCGACCGCTTGAAAAATTACGATGAACTAAAAGAGTCATTGCTGATACGATATCAGACAACGCCTCAGGATCTTCGGAAGAGATATGAGAGCGAGAAACATTGTAACCAGGCATACTTTGATTTGGCCTATCAGTTGAAAGCCGCTGTAAGCGAATGGCTAGACAGTGCGGAAGTTCCGGAGCAAATCGAACTTGCACCGGAGTGTGAGAAACAGCGTGGGGAAGCGGCCGAGCAATGTGACCGCAGTAGCGAGCCGACCGAGCCTGGAACAGAAGAGTATCCTGTTACCTTGGTCGAGCCACTAGCTGAGACGGTTAGCACAGGCTTAATCGGCGAGAAGTCCGAAGTGACGCCGTTAAGCGAGGTGAACTGCATGCCGACACAAGTAGCTGCAGGAGATACAGTTCCATCAAATGAGAGTGGGGAACTGGCAATAACTGAACCGCCTCTCGAGTCGAAAGCAGAAGCTTGTGTAGAGCGCGACGGAGCTGGGAACGAGCTAGGAGAGGAGAAACTTTCAGTCTCCGAAATCGACTGTGTTGTAGAGCAGGGCGCGCAGAAAAGCGAATTGCCAATCAGAGAAGCTGCGCAGCCCGCGAGTTATCAGCCAGGGCAGACCGACGAGGAGTGCGCGTCCGCTGTAGAGAGCGAGACTTGCGAAGGCGACAGCGAGCGACCAGAGCAGAGTCAGAATCGTTCGAGCCCCAATACCAGGATAGGTTGTATTCGCGAAAGCAACCCCAGTGAGAACGCGTACGTGGCACATATGACCCTCGCGCAATCCGAAGCGCCCCAGCTGTCGAAGGAGCTTGATCGTGCCCCGGTTAGCTCTGAGCAAGGCGACGCACTGAGTGGCGAGCCGCCAGAGCAAATGCCTAGAAGGGGGATTGACGCGACTGGCGTGAGCAGTTGTTGTTCGGACTTGTCTGAAGGTGAGTCATGCGCTGCTGGCCTCGATGCAGACGCGGCACCGCACTTTGACTGCTTTGACCAATTCGATGACACCGGTGTCCTACTAGCTCCGGTTACCGCTAGCTTGCCAGAGCTCGCGCCGAAAGAAAGTAGGACTAGAGTATTGAAGTGCTGCCACCGAAAAACGCGGAAGGGCAGGCACGAGAAAGATTGCTGCCGTCGTAAGGAGAGGAAACTCAAACGGTTGCAAAAAGAAAGCAGAAGGCTAGTATTCCAGCGCTGCCGACGAAAAACGCGAAAGGGCAGGCGCGAGAAAGAATGCTGCCATCGTAAGGAGAGCAAACTCCAAAGATTGCGAAAAGAAAGCACAAAGCATGTGTTTCAGTGCTGCCGTAGAAAAAAACGGAAAGGCAGGCGCGAGAAAGAAGCGAGAAAGTTGAAGCTATCGCGAAAGAGAAAGCGACTATCCCAAAGGCACAAATGCGCCCGTGCAAAGAAAATGCGTGACTGGTGCGCAACACGTAAGGAGAGGGATAGGTTGTTCCGAAATGTGAGGATTCATGCTCATGTGTTTCTTCGCACAGAAACAGGAAGGTACGGTTGTTCCGGGAAACAGACAGCCGAAGCTTTAGTGAAAAAGGTGATCTCAACAGTAACGCCGATGGCTTAAGTCGGAGCCCATAACGTGAGAAGAAGCCTGTATTCACTTGTTGGTGTTTTTCTTCCTGACATAGGATTTTGAATAGCTAGATTGCATTGTATTATTTTTGTTTGAGAATGGTGTTTTTGAAAATGCGATTTTCAAATTTGTGGACGCGTTCCAAGTGCTGCTAAGCTGCCCTTTAATGTAGATGGGGGCATAAGAGGGAAATAGTCTGGCAAAACTTAGTGAAGTTTGTGCCGTGCTTGCTGGCTGAACGGTTGAGTTTTTAGCGTGGTTGTGACGTTGTGGGTTGTCAGCAAACTCTCCTGAAGACAAGTTGCAGAGTGCCTTGGAAACCGGACTTGCGAAGGACTTCTTCAGGCTGTTCGGGCTCAAGAGAAACAGAGTCGGATGACCCCTGCTAGCAGCAACATCCCGATCCCTCCGGACAGCGGATGCAGTCCCCTGCCCTTCGGGATCTCCCTTCCCCGGCGGGGCAGTCTGTTACGTTTCTCCACCGAGAAGTGGGACAGCTGACGCGGCCACCGCATAGCAACAGGCAGAACCGCGAGCGGATCGGCCGTTTCGACGCCGTTCATCGGCCGCGCAACGCTTCCTCCCGCCGACAAGTCTCAACGTGATCCTGCCACGCGCCAAATGTGTGTGCGTGCGTGTGTGTGTGCAAACGCCGGCCAAGCCTGGAGCTCGTGAGAGAGGGCGCCGCCCTCGCCCGTCTGCAGGAGGTGGAGGAGATGCGGTCCGGCCACCTGCGATTGAGTCATCCCGTCTTGTCCAAACGTGTTGGGCTCTCTCTTCCCTATGAGGGCTCCCGCTTTCCCTGTGAACTGGCAAACCTATAAAAAGCAGCGGCCGACTCCGCTGAGACAGAGACTACTTTGACACGCCGTTGGCACGACGCTAGACACCAGCTGTGTGAGAGTGTCTGTAATCTCTCCGGGTCAGCTTCTCTGCCCGTTCTTTCACGGTGTTGCAGTAAAGGTTGTTGTTTCGTTGGAAGACGCCTCGTCTTTGCTGGAACCGTTGATGCCGTCCGCCGTCCACGGAGCCGCCAGGCCAACGCTACCGAGGGGCCGCGCGCCGCACGTAATAACTGCTGGCAGCGGTACGCTACCCCGGCACTCGCACCCCCAAACATAACACCACCTAACATGACAAAAATGCAATTATTAGGCGAGGCCTTGCAAGAAAAAAAAATATTTGCAGCTGCGACAATTATCGAGTGCTTTGCGTATCGTCAGTCCTCCTTTGATCAGGAAAACGGTCTTTGGTATGCTTAAAAACAAAAAAGATAGTAACAAACGCACTTTTTTTTTGGTGGTAGTTGACTGTCCGACAAAGTCCAGACCGTCCCCTTATCACGCGGTTTATCGAATTATAACTTAATCTCGCTTGAGATTTTGGGTTGCTTAGTCCCATGACCTGCAATGTCGCCAAAAACAATAATTTTTTCTTTACTATGGCTTCTGAATCTTCAAATGGTTCTAGCGTGCTGATGCTCTGCAGGCACCTAATGGATTTGCGGCGCCTGTTTTTTCTTATGTGTTTGTAATTGCTTCATTAATTTTTCTGCGAAGTGATGCATGCAGGTAGATATTTTTTTTCTGTGGCTTTGACTACACACACCGTGATATTTCCCCCGCATTTGGTTTGAAACAGCACATGAGCCATTTTAATCGTCCAGAATTTCTACGTTCTGCGAAGTTCTGATTATGATTTAGACAATCGTGCTATTGTAAATATAGATATTCCCGTTTTGACAGGAACTAATAAGAAAATAGATTCTACTTTGTTACTCCTCATATGCTACCAAATGCTAAAGGTACGGACACAATTTCAACTATCTTGGGAACCCGCTGAGCTGCATATGGTTGGAAAATGCTTACAATTGATGCTTACACTATTCATTTCTGCCATTTGTTGGGTGTTATCCTAGAGGCCAGAATTCTGCAGTCAATAAGCACAACTACGACGCTACATAACGGCTCCTCAAGCGCTGGCGACCGTTTCTCGTTGCGGCTCAGACAGGAGGCCACGTATAACTTTTGGCATAATGTCCAAGTATTTCCAACGGTAATTTCTATTTTAGAGAAGCCCGAAGCTTCGAAGTCGGCCTGGTTCGATCTTTCTTCAGCCGTAAGTAAAGGAAGGAGAGGAAAGGACGTAGGAGTAGCTGAGAAAAGTGTGAAAGGGGCAGCAAGTTGGTGTGGGGGGAGGGAGGGGTTCAAATTTTATGCTGAGACACGGTGCAGGAATCTACAGCGGTGCTCGATGACGCTTTTTTTTTGTTTTTACTTTGTGAGGTGGCCATTAACGAGCGAGGGCTCTGTAGGTGCACACCAGAAAGGTTACCTCTTGCGCGGTTGACATCATGTGAGGTCGTATGTATATGCCGGAAAGCCAAAGAATTGTGTAATAATTTACCGAATGATTTGAATCCCTGCAGTTTTTAGCGTATAGTCACTCTATTACTTAGGTTTGGTTTGGTGTATGGCGCTTAACGTCCTAAAGTGACTCATACTATGACCGCCCGCCGGGGTGGCGGCGCAGTGGTTACGGCGCTCGATTACTGTGCCCAAGGATGCGGTATCGATTCCGGCCTCGGCGGCTGCTTTTCGATGGAGGCGAAAAACAAGGCGCCCGTCTACTGTGCGATGTCAATGCACGTTAAAGGACCACATGTTGTCTAAATTTCCGGAGTCCTACCCCTACGGCGTCTTTCATAGCGTGAGTCGTTTTGGGACGTTGAACCCCAAATTCAGACTATGACAGACGCAGTAATCGAAGGCTCCGGAAATTTCAACCACCTGGGGCTCTTTAACGTGCACTTACATAGTACAGAACCAAGGCGTCACTTTCGGCCTCCGTTTAAAAGCGGCCGCCGCGGCAGGGATTCGATCCCGCATCCTTGAGCACAACAGCCGAGTGCCCTAACCACTGCACAAACGCGGTGGAATTCTGCTACACTGGGTTTTTCTCAATTGAGGGATACGACTGCAAAGTAGTGATCTCTCAGATTTGTGCTTTCATGCAGCCTCTTTGGCATCCTCTTTATTGCGGCTAGTAAGCATTTTGCGTCACATGACAAACTGCCGGGCATATTCACTATTCCATTTCACGCCAAGGCTCTGCTATTTCCGTACAAAAAGGACGCCAGGCCCTTCTCTACGCTAGTGGCTGACATATGTTTTACAGCGCGCTGGAATCTACTAGCAGAGCTTAAGCAACCGCGCTACCGGTTCCATCTATAGTGCAGCACGCAAAGCGCAAGGATAGGGTGTCTGTAACGTGCGAACTAAGTTTATTGGGCCTAGCTTTTAGAAAGACAGATGCCTAAATTTACTACCGTGTTAGCTTAATTAAACCCCATAATCGAGAGAAATAATACAAGGCCGCTTTGGCGTTCCCGATGTTTCTAGTCAGTGTACTGAACTGTTCACAAAGCGTGCGAGATATAAATATCGGGGAGTGAAACTGAAAAGGTGCGCTATCATTGAATTGCAATCTATCTTGGCCTTGAGTTCTGAATGGATCAAACGGCTGGCACCCGCACCGTCTTTTTTTTTTTCCTTTATACTTAGCAGCAACCTTCTTCCACTAACTCCAGTTCCTTTTTTAAGGTTTTTGTTTATTGACGTTTCTGTTTCCTTTTACATACAATTGCGAAATGATATCGGGCGGCTTGCCGTTAATGACTTTTCCTCTCCCCCTGCACTCTGCGCTGCGTTCCGCTCGTTATCTGGAAAGGCAATTAGAGTTCGAGCAGACCATCGGTGTGTGGCGCGACGCTGATGACACTGGAACTGTGGAAAATCTGCGGCGATGGCTGTGGCGGAGGCGGCCCGCTGCATTTCGGAAGATACTTCTGGCGGAAACCGCGTGTTCATTCGGAAACGGCGTTGCCGTTGGCTCTTGTTTGTGCTGTTGCAACATCGCGCGTTCAGCCAGTTGTCCTGGACTCCCGAAATCATTTCCTATTTCTGGAGAGCTGCCGAGCCAACCACGCGTCGTGTGGTACCGTGGCCATTCCCTTCTTTCCTTTCTTTTTCCACTTTCAACGGTTCAGATTAGATAAAAAAATAGCCTGCGTGCACAGTTACGAAGGGCCTTCAGAAGGCCTGTCTTCCGAAAGATTTTGCTTTACCTTACTATGTGTGGTGCAGCAACTGCAGAGCAGAAGATTCTGTTATTCATTTTCTGTGGGTTCCTTCCCTGATAGGCGACCTCGTAAACGAGGTCGCAGACACCGTCGTTCGTAAAGCATTGCCTGCTGAGGGAGGAAGAAAAGATATTGAAAATTCAAAGCGATTCCATAAACAGACAGAGGCAATGACTGTAAGCAAGTAACTGCACTTACAACTGATGTCACACACTAAAGAAAAATGAACAAGACATACGCAGAATGTCAAGTGCTTGTAGTGACACCCCAAAGGATATATCGTAGTACTTAAACCAGAAGAGAAATGAATACAAGAAGAAAAATTGCAGTTTTAAGGATGACGGCGTGAATACATGTTTACGTTTCGTAAAGGTACGAAAATTCAATCTACAAGTAATGCGGAAGGGCGCCTGACAACTGTGTCGTTTTTGAAGTTGAATAATAGCCTCGCTTCTAAGAGTAGCAGCCGGTACAGTCGGTTCTTGTTTTCTTTTTGTTATTCATTATGCTGTAGCCTTCTCGCAGTAACCCATTAACAGTTCCCAATTAGCCCAAATCACAGCAATCCTCTTGAATACAGATTTGAACCATTTCGTTTGTGCGGTGTAACGACACCGTAGGGGTGGGTTCCGGATATTTCGACCACCGTGCTCTGACATCGCACAGCACACGGGTGCCTTGCTTTTCGCAGACGTGGGCGCCGCAACCGGGATTCGATCCCGCATCCCTGGGTACAGTAGTCGAGCACCGTAACCACTGCAAACCATGGCATGGCGATTTGGAATCTGCATGACACTCACTAAGAATGCTATATGGGGCCAAGCGGCTAATGACAGCTCAAGCCACTTCAGTAAGCACAACACGCTGTGATTCGGCTTGTATTCCGGTATGGATGTATATGACAGTGGTCTTCTGCTTTCATCTTGCGGTTTTTGTAGTAGCTGGCGACATTATCTTATGGATTACCTTTGTTACTAACTGTGCTAGATCGAATTTTTTTTTAACTACGAAGTTTCTGAGAAAGTTGTATAGCTTTCCCTTGTAGTCGTATGGCTGCGCTTGGGTAGATGTCAGTGAGTAATGACTCCCTTAATATCTGGGCTAGCGGGACCTGCTCCCACAATTATCCGCAAGAGGAACCGTAGACGGTAACCATTAATGTTATCGCGCCATGCCAGTAAAAGCGGAACTGAAATGTCCACGAACTCTATTCCCAAGCCATAGGGTGGCAGACAAACGTTTTACAGTAAAAGTAGCGGAATAATTATCACAATTTTGATATTACTAAGGAGAAGTTTGATGGTAATAATTATCACAATCTGTTGGCACTCAGCAGAAATTATGGCAAGATATTTCAGTATTTGGTCAGGGCTGCAATATCTTTTGCAATTTTTCACTACAGGGCTGGGGCTTTAAAGAGTTCAGAAGAAAACTGAAATTAATATTCCATTAGGTAAACGCGACACAACCATGTGCTCCGAACAGCACAAGTCTTACAGAAAACGTCGACGTCTCCTGCTGTGTGTGTTGCAAGCAGGTCATGCTACCTCGCTAATCTAGCAATATATTTTTTAAAAACTCCTCACGAATGCGCTGTTTTTATCGTAGGCGATGAAGTTTCCAGCGGGAAATAGTCGAAGGTGCAGTTCGGTGTAGAACGCACGAGTTCGGGAGGCAGCTTCTACCTACGCAATATCTGTGGCTGGTGGCGCTGACAATGTAGTCACGCACATTCAGCACATTCTAGGGGGGTTCTGTGCTTCCCCTGTAGGCCACCGCGTCATCCCCCACCTTCAGTCTCGCTAGAACAGCATGGTTCAGAACATTCTTCAGCCGCCCTAATATGAAGGCAACAGTTTGTGGATTTGTTTCAGTGAAAATTCTAGGAGCCCTCCGACGCAAAATACAGCTCCTCGGGTCGGTGATATGCTTTCCAAAGGGATTCAGTCTATTTCGATAAGCTTCTTAAAATATGTGGGTTGCTCAACTGCCAGCGAGGAAAGAAGGCGCTTTCGCAGCGATTCACGTATCTGCCTCGTTGCATTGTACATGTACACGCAATTTGCCTTGAATCTCCAATCTTCTTCCATCAGCCCTGCTTCCAACAAAACTTATCCTTAGCGACAAACTGAAATGAAGGCTGCCACGGCTTCACAAACTGGATTTAAATTCCCGAGACGATGCTGTGAATGCAATGGTGAGCTGGAAAGTTGATAATGCTCCTCCGTGCGCTAGCTCATCTGTAAAACCGGCTCATAACTATACCGACACAAAACTTCGCACAAGGCTTGATAAAAACAAGCGTGGATCAACGCTATACGTACAAAGCGCTTTCGTGTGGAAGACAAGTCCACTTGTCGAAACGTTGGCTCAACCTCCCAACTGAAGCTTTCCTCATATATTCTTGTTCAGTGCTCTTTCATCATGTTCACAATTCTCTTCCTTTCGTTTTACCTTCATTTTCACTAGGTACTGCACGTCATTCGCTCTTTCATGATCTGAAATATATCTGTGTGCTGATTGCAGTGCATTATATTCCAGTTACGAGGCCAGTCCCTCTTTTGCCTCTATGACGCAGAAAATGTTGTTAGTTCTTACTAAGGGCGATCTTTGCAGTTTTTCAACAGATCGCCTGCAGGTGGCTCCAAAACGTATTCCCAAATGTAGTCAAAATTGTGGTTAGATGCTACGCTTTATATTCGCCGTAGTCCAGGAAGTCTTTTACAATATATTATAAGATTCTGTTATGCTCACCTTCCCAAGAAGGATCAAAGCTTTTGACAGATAGCAATGGATTGCAGTAGCTACTAGACTGCATTAAATGTTTTTCCTCTGCTAGTTTTGAGCATCAAAAACTTCGGAATACTGTGTGATACTCTTTACCATGCTTACAACTATTTCCTGCTGAAGTTTCTAATCCCCTCAGAACAAATCAGTCAGAGTGGCCTAAGGAATCAACGGCGAACATTTTTTCTTAAATAATGCGCAGAAAGCTAGAAGCCTGCAGAGGATATATTTGCGATATATAGATAATTATCTAGGTGTTAAACAATATGAGAAAAAAAATGCGACCTACTTTTTCTTAGAAGATGCCCACAAATTCCGGCTGTGTCTAAGTGAGTCAAAATGGGCATGGCAAAATGCTGAATTTGGCTTTGTTTATGGGGTTTAACGTCCCGAAGTTGACACCTCAAAGCAGCGACACCGATTATGACAGACGCTATAGCGGGGGGCTCCGGAAATTTCGACCACCTGGAGTTCTTTAACGTGCAATGATATCGCGGAAGCGGCACAGAACGCGTATGTCAATTTTTTTCCTCGTTCATAAATTTTGTAGTGTAATATTCACACGTTGGATTGGTGGCATACCTGGGCAGTAAACGCTAAATCTCGCGTGTGTCATATTTTATTAAGTTTTTTTCCGGCTCATTTAACCGCCCACTCTTCGTCTGTCCTGGGACACACAATTTATTCTAAATTGGCAATGCCCTTCTTATTCTTTGGCAGCGTCCGATCACTAGTACATTTGCTTAATTATTCCTTCCAAGCCACTTCCTCATTATAAGGCCTTTCAGCTGGAATGGCTGCAATCTGCGCATCCAGATGGTGTATATGTGTGACCTCAATATTCAACACCCAACATATATACAGGCTGTTCCAGGGACGACATTTTAACTTAAAAAAAAAAGCCATTTCAAAAAGTTTAATATATATTTGAAGGAGGAAGATTAATGCTGCATCGCACGCAATATGATGCTAAACTCTTGTGTATATTCCGGTAATTACATAAAGCAAGCACACCAATAGAAAATTCGACTATCGAAGCAGTATGGTTAGCATCAATGATGAGTTAAAAGCCGTAAAAACAACCATGCCATATTGGTTTTTGAAGGCAAAAGAATTATTTTCCTAATATGCTGCTGTGCGAGGAAGTATGACTCTTTCTTTTGTATGAAACCAAGTTAAGTGATGCAGAGGAAGCTCCTTGTTGAAGTGACTTCCGGTGATGACGCACACAGTGGCAGGGGCCTTCCATTGTACCATGTTGCGATGCAAAAGACTGTTCATGACGTAGAGTAATACCACGCACTGTGTGAATAGAACGCCTTGGCCATTGCACATGGCATCATTGTACGTTGCGGCTGCACAATAGCTTCCCGCCCCTCTCTTGCTGCCAGTTTTGGTTTCTTAGTAAAAAAAAAAAAAAAAAAAACGTCGGATTTTCTGCCTCGACAGGGCTTTAGAAAATGAGCTTTTCTTCGTTTTAAAAATCAAGTGGCATTTTCTTGCTCACGTCTCCGAACTCCTCATTAAGACTGACGACCGAACCGCGATAATTAAAAGGAAATATTAAGTTTTAGGCAATTCTATGAATAATATAAGGAATATTGGAACATACTGTGCCCACCACTGTAGAAGGTTCTTTTGTGCAACCATTTTTTTATTGTTAACCCAAAATGTATTAAAAACTACTTAAGCGGTTTCCTAAATCGGCCTGTATAGAAACATGTCTCACACCTGTACATTATATGTGTTTCTTCTGTTTCCCAAACTTTTGTGGTAGCCCCAATACTGAACATTTATGGTAATAACGTAAAGCGAAGGCATCACTTGGCAGTTGTCGCCCATGAGCATAACTTGATTGTGTTTTACTTGCGAGCAGACAAGAGCTAAATAACTCTTTCCAGATAGTTGGAAAGGGTCACTAACATGCCTGCTTAGAAAGTTAACCTTCCAAAGGTTGTCCAGTATGCATTCGACCGTATTTCATATTGTATTCATTGGATGCTTTGAAAAACGCATATTTTACATGCACATTTATGTGGCGAAGTTTTGCTTCAAGATGATACAATGTTGTGTTCATAATTTAAAACTCCAGTTTAATGTTTCTTTCGGTGCAGTGCACTTCTAATCTTTCATCGTCAAAATTAGCAGTCCGTTTCAGTGCTAGCATTTGTATTCTTTGTGCATATTTCACGCTAGCGTTTTATACATCTCCAGCTCAGATTTCTCAACCCAGAGTTCGCAAACACCAAGACTGCCTCTATTTCTGAGGTTTGTATACATACGCGACTGGTTAAGAATTATATTTTGCTTCGGACTGTTTGCATTATGGCTAACAAAGTAAAATTATGCTGAATGCATGCATGGGCTGTTTCCCCTGCAAACAATTTCACCAGGAATTTCTCGCTTTAAATGTTAGACGGCTGAATAGGCTCTTTGAGGTAAAAAAAAAAAGGCGGCGATTTGGACTGAACCCCACCTGCTCAGCGGATCTGACTACCCGTGGCGAAAATGTATTGACGACATTATTGCCTAAATACCAGATGGCGAAAAATAGTAATTGCCTAAGCAGGAGATAGTTAAATAATGAGTCTCATCGGGCCGAATTGAAGGCCGCCTAAGAGACGGCGATCGAAGTGTGCCATCATCATATCCCGTTTCCATAGCTAGATCCCCCTGTTACCATAGCTCCAGGTAGCTCCATCAAGTACAGATGGTTTACGCTACCAGTGAGCGCCACGTTTCTTGTTCCACTGATCTAACCTATAGCAACTTATATTCATTGCATTGAGTGTTTCGAAATATTAGACGGCATCACTCCTATGGCGGTAAGGGGTCACTTATGGTACGCTCGCTGTCTTATAGGCGGCCATTATCGTTTTTGTTTGATGAAAAAAAAATTTGTAGTGACAGTCCGGGAAGCCTTTTTTGTATTTTTTGTGCCTTCAGATCTAAATTTATCTTTTACATCTGCAGAGATGTTTTGTTGCTTTACACTTTTCCACTGAATGAAGTCCCGCTGTTTAGTTCACCACCATGAAAAGCACCGCTTAACCAAGCCTTGGGACAGTGAAAGGGTAATCAGGACATGTACTGAAATTGGACCAACTTTCTCATTAGCCACTTGGAGTTGCAGCCAGCAAGTGCATTTCGAAATCTGAATTGACTGCTCAGTCCAAGGAAACAACGGCATTCTTTGATTAGCAACACGCTTTGAAACTAACGCGCAGGATCTCAGCTCGATATTTGCCGAGCCAAAGAACCGCTCTTGGGGATTGTGCGTATCCTGCCTTGACGCAGAAAAAATTACAAATGGCAGACCGGCAGCAAGTACGTTGATTTTCGGTGTAGACAATACTCAGAATAACTTAGGGGCTGTCGAAAGCACATCGTTGCAGACATGAGCATTAAACGCCTTGTAATTTTCTATAGCTTGTTGCGGATGGAGAATGGAGAGGGTGTATTGGGTGCTGGTTTCTCTCAAAATGAAATAAATATAGCACGAATGTTTTTCGTCACTTCTTTTCGCCATTCCCCGCCTTTGAAATTGTTAAGATTGAAAGACGTCGCAACGGGGCCCATTCAGCGCATTTCGGACTGCTTTTGGGCAAGTATATGTTACGCTCTAAGTTGCAAGAAAACGTCTTCAGGCTTAGGTGAAAACATTTGACGGCCTTATTAGAGAGCATATTTAAACTTCCAGAGCCATCCCTCAATGCGATCAATGTGTCCACCGTGTACGGCCTGTCCTGGCGCTTTTCAACAGCGGCGTTGTAGGCATCGACGTTTGACTTTTTAGGCGGTAGAGGAAAATTTGTAAGGAAACATGACATCAATTTGTCTTTTATGAGTATTGAAAGCGATGACTGCTCCCCCAATCCTGATTATGGAAGGGTGCTGGTCTTTACCTACGGATTTTATCATGGCCGAACATATTCGCCACTTCCTGAGCCTTCATGAAGGGGCCGGGCGACTTTCGACGAAATTATGTGCCACCATCGTTACAGCGCATCGAAGTTTCTCATAGGCGACCTAAGGGCAGTCGTCGAGGTAGCAGAGGCATGTCTTCCACTTTAAGCCACGCAAAATGGTGTCCATCATCCGCTCAAATGTTGCCGGAGCATTACAATGGCCAAACGGCACAACTGTAAATTCGTACAAGCCGTCGGGAGTTACAAAGGCAGTTTTGGGGCGATCAGCCGCTTCCAGGGGAACTTGCCAGTACCCGGAACGTAAATGTAGGGAAGAAAAGAGCTCGGCGACTTGCAAACAATCGAGAGCGTCGTCGATGCGCGGGAGAGGGTAGACGTCCTTGTGCGTAATCTTATTAAGGCGGCGGCAATCGACACAGAAGCGGATAGAACCATCTTTCTTTTTTACGACAGGTGACGCCCAAGGGCTGCTTGAGGGCTGAATCACGCCATTCTGGATCATTAGGCCGACTTGCTCATCAATAGCCTGGCGTTCGGTTGCGGACACACGATAGGGGCGCTGTCGCAGTGGTGCGTGGGTGCCGGTGTTGATGCGATGAGTGACTGTAGAAGTTTGACCCCAACAACTTAGATGAGAGTCGGAGGAGGAGCGAAAGTGATGTAGTAGGTTCAAAAGCTGAGTGCGCTGCGCTGGAGGAAGATCGGCGTCGATGGAACGGAGGAAAAAGTCTGTAGAGGGGGGAGCGGGCGCAGCTGAAGGGGGGCTGAGCGCAGTCACGGCAGAGTGCGGCGCGTCGTCAGGTTCCTCAGAGATCAGAATAGATGCGATTGGCTGGATACTGCCGAGGTATTCACAATGGCGCAAAGCAGTAGGGGAGTTAAATGGGTTAGAGACCCATAACATGGAAAGGCCAGCAGAAATAACGAGCACAACATAGGGCAATGGAAGGCACTTGCGGCGTAGGAAAGTTTGGGCTGGTGTGAAGAGAATAGTGTCATCGCTAACAGAGACACAGGCGACACGAACAAGTACGGAAGAGCAGGGAGGAAGGTCGATATCTTCGGCGACGAGGGCTTTAGCACAGGAATTCGATGGATCAGCGTCTGGCAAGGCACCGGGCAAAGTCGAGAACCCCACTTCAGCGCGAGCACAATCGATAACAGCAGCGTGACGCGACAGGAAATACCAGCCTAAAATTACAGCATTCGAGAAACTTGGCAGCACGACGAACTATATTGTATAAAGGAAATTCTAGATCAGTACTCGAGCGTTGCACGCTGCTAAAGGCTTGATATGCTGAGCGCTGGCCGTTCGCAACGAAAGTCCCGCAATTGGCGTTTCCACTTTTTTTAAAGAGCTGCATAGTTTTGCGTCCATTACAAAAATCCCAGCACCAGTGTCAATTAGAACCATGACAGCAACATCCTCGACGAAAACGTCGATAAGGTTGGCTGGCGACAGATGAGGGCTTGGGAACTTCGATGGAGTCGCAGTTCTCAACTCAGGAACTGTGGCCTCTAGTTTTCCACACGTGAAGCCTTCTGTCGACGTCGCCTCGGAGAGATAGAGCGGCGTCGCGGAGACGGTGAACGGCGGTCAGACCTGGCTGAACGGTCTGGGGAGAAATGACGGCTTGCTGGAGTCTCAGTAGGCGCGGAATACTGAGGCGTCGAAGACCAGCACCAAGCACCTTCACCAAATGTAAGATGCGGGTTTATTGAGGGCAGATCAGCGGCGAACACAATCAGGTTCAACACGTTCAGCGATAACGATGCCACAGACTGGAATGTTCCCCATGAACTTCTTCCTCTTCACTTACTCTATATTTCCACTGATGGAAGAGAAAATGTGTATGTCATGGCACACTATGTCTCGCGTTTTATGTTCAGATTGACTTAGCATATGCAGAGATTGGTCGCATACGCGGCTATTGCTTTTAGGAATGAGCGAATCAGAATGTGCAGAGCGCAACAAAGTATAAGGGCTCTACTAGGTCATTCTGGCTGGCTTGAGTATAGTATTTTA
Organism: Amblyomma maculatum; assembly: GCF_055883805.1. Lineage (NCBI taxonomy): Eukaryota > Metazoa > Arthropoda > Arachnida > Ixodida > Ixodidae > Amblyomma > Amblyomma maculatum. The sequence continues at coordinate 69,390,315 of NC_139350.1, read as the reverse complement.
CAATCGTTGCCTCTATTCCGCGCCTATCCCTTCGGCCTTCGGAAAGAAATTATAAAGAAAACAATGTGGGCTGTCTTATTTTCTTCAGATAATAAGCTGTATTAACCCTTGTTAGTAAAGGCGTTTAGGTGGTTCTCAATTTTCCTCAATTTTCATTCTTTCTCTAGCACAATCAAATGAAGACATCCAGGTAGTCCACTGGCGCCATCAGTATTCTTTTCGTCTTATTCCAAAGCAAACGCAGCTATCCTGCAGGCGTGACATTCCTCCCTGCTTAACGGCGCCGGAAGCAGAAGTCTAAGAATGTGTCAGCCGCGAAAAGATCCTTATCTCCAGCGCCATGTATTACCCAAACAAAACTCGAAACCCAGCATCTTAGCGAGAGAGGTCGCATTACTTTGCAATGGAGGACAAATCCAACGCCGTAAATAACTGAGAGCGCTGTCATATAATGCCGCCTTCCTATTTCTCTCCTTGTATAAAGATAAAGTTATTGCCTAGTATAAAGATAAAGTTTACTCAGCTTCTGCTTCCTAGAGTAAAAGCAATATCTCCGAGGGATTTGTTTATGTGATCGTCTTCTTCAAGGGACGAGGACATTTGCGGATCCAATATCTAAAGTCGCCCTGTGGTTCACCTGTTTTCGCTTGCTTTATTTTTTTTATAACAAAGCTGAACCCCACCGTTCACACTGTATTTGCTTTCTTTAGTGTTCTGCTGGGCTCCATTCTTGCTCTTATTCGGCGTTACCGAAAAATTCGATTTCCGTTTCCGTGCTCATGGCGTCTGCAGCCGCGTTTAATGAACTGCCTCCCTCATGCCATTTTCGTAGAGGTGTCGCCCTTTGTTATCTTTGTGCTGGTGGCTTATCATTTTGTTTGCGGATTCCATTTCAAGCGCGGAAACGTGAGGCGTATGTATCGCACAGGCGCTGTTGCTTGCTCACGCACAAGTGTCCCGCGTTTCTAGTGCAGACTCGCAACAGAGGATAAAGCCAGGCTTTAAGAAGGGAAACTTCGCCTTTGATATATATTTTAAATAAGCTAGCTGATAGCAGCGCTGTCATTTCCGTCGCTTAGTTCAATCCATATATTTGTGGTGCGTGCCTCAGTAAAATATACTATCAAGAAGGAGGAAGAGCTTTAAAATGTTATGAAATCTAAGAATTCGGTTGACAAATGCCAGAGGCAACGATGCAGAGCATGATGTGATAACTATAGGAAAGAATAAGCTATAGAATGAAAGAAAACGTTTGTTAGGTGCAGAGGAGAACCGGGTGGCGTGAATTGGGTAAAGAAAACGAAAGACTTTGATTCTCTTTGTCTCTTCTTCGGAGTGAAGGTATTCATCCAAGTAAACAGCGCCGGCATTCTTTAATAAAAAGACGTACTTTACCCTTGTATGCGTTAACCCAGGAGTGCGTTAGCCAGGAATGCGTGCGTTTACGCACGGATTCGACCTTTGTTTCAGTATTTGTTTACATGTCCTTTAGCTTGAACTAAAAACTTCAATCGTCCTACTGTTTTTGTTTATTGTTTAAAGTATTCGAGCCTTCCAACAGGTTTTCGTACATTTGTATCTTGCTGCTGTAAAAAAAGAATTGGTGCACATTTAAGAGGCAAGCCGCGTGTTGCTGTCGAAAAGGTGTTCGCGATCGTATTACAACAGGTGAGAATGATGGCGAAAAATCCCCTTGTGGTCGGAGGAGACCGCGCAATATTATACGTGTAAGATTATGTTCTCTTTATTATGATAGGAAGCTTTGCCACGCGATTGAAGAATAGACCCCATCTCTCTAGAGCATGTGCCTTGTTCGAACGATGGCAGTGCATGGTTCGGCGAAAGGTTGAGGGAGGAATTTTACTCTAGGTGTTAGATCTCTGCGTGCGCCTGCCTTAGCATGACTCGAGTAACAGACACAGCGTACAATATAAATAAAGGGCTTTTAAAGCAGGCGGCTGCCCCGTGCCGTGTCGTAGATGACGTCACAGAAACGCCGACGCACGACTGCTGTATTTGAGTACCACTGACGTTCAGCAAGCCCACTGGCAATCGATCGCGGGCCAGTCTATAGGACTGCCTCATGTAGACGCTACTATAGTCGGACTGTCGTGAGTCCCTTGAATAATGTATTCATTGAAATGAATATTCATTTGTTTTGCCTCTCGGCTGTGTTAGTGTGGACGTCTTATCAATCGTCTTTCCGCTCTGTAAAACACTTTGTTCATGAAACACCTGACTCGAGTCCGCTCTCTGCCTTCCAACCGGTGAACGCTGAGCACGAAACAGCATTTTCGGGGTGGTGTTTCCGGCGTATTTTCTGTCTCTAAATTGAAGAACACGCTGGGGAGGATGAAATAGCAATCCTCCATGGTAGAAGGGTGCGTTCGAAGACGCATAAATCGATGTACGGTGACAACAGGACCACACAATGCGGCCTTATATTTAGTGAATGGGAATCATTGAAATGTACCGCGTGTTGCATATTTTTGTTATTTCATTGTATTGCACCTTGCTTAACTTGTATTTACATTTGTACTAGATCCCGGTCGCTGCAAAGAACTAGCATACGCACATCAAGAAAAAAACTGAATCATCGCAGTAGCTGTCACCGATTCTCACATGAAGGAAAGTGGCATCGTGTCATTCTGCGCAGCATTCCCGGAGTCTCGCTAGCAACGCTTTTCAGTTGACCGGCGTTACTGGATCCGAAAGGACTTCATGTTTAGCGGAATACCTTTTACTTCTTCTCCGACTGAAGCCGAGCGTCCCGTACTATAAACCTGCGAATGAATGCCTCACACTCAGTGTTGCCGGATAATTTGCCGTAGCTAGCAATCGATCGAAAAGGCGAGCATGATCAGTTCTCGGACTGGCCATTTTCCTGAATGGATTTGATTCATCGACTCTCTATCCAAAGTGTACCAGCTATGGGGGCGACCAATAACGTGCATCATTCCCATTAATCATCGGAGCAAGCACTGCAGCTGCGGTCGTGACCAGCTATGCGTCAACATAGAACTGCGTCGCCCGAGACCACGAAAGCGCTCAATTTGTGAAAGCGCCCCCGTACAGCTAATGTTGCAAGCGAGGGAGAGATATTGACAGCGACGTTTAAAAGTGCGTGGGATGCGTAGTCCGGCATAATTCCTATCGTTGCGCCAAGTACTCAGTCGAATGTCGATATCTTCGCCACGCCGCATAAGAAGGTTTTAGAGGTTCATTGAGATGTTGTCACACTCAACTGGATGTGTCGTGATAGTTCGTGGAAAGCATGGGGGTTATTAAATCAGGGCTTCTCATGTAGATTACGAAGCCTAGGTAATAAAGCAAGGTCGATACTGTTTCCATCATATAAGAGCCCTCGTAAAGCTTTGGTAGGATTGGGTCTTGTAAAAGCGATGTTTTGTGCCTCCCTTCCGACCGACCTCTTCACAGTGATGAGTAATAAATAGAACGTCTGTAATAAAACTCCCGACATAAAACAATACTTGCGACTTTACAGCGCCCGCGTTGCGATGTACTCTTTTCCTACTCCTTCTTCAGACAATAAATTGAATATTACTTCCAGCCAAGTCATTTGAGCTGCGAGGTGTTCTATAAACCAGTTACTACATTCCTGCAGCTTTCTTTACCAACGGCTGTCAAGCGTTGCCAACAGTTTTAACATAAAGCGGTGACGATGGAAATTCGCACCTCTCCCGGGCCTCTGACTTTGACATATAGGACTTCCGCACACGAGGTGTATTCTCAAACAAATGCTCTCTTTCCTCAAAAGTGAATTCTTTGTGTGCCTTGCTCAATACTACTACTGGTCCAGTAGTGTGACATGCATTTATAGTTCTTTTTTTTTTAACCAAACAAGAGGCACACAGATACACTGCTTTCGAAGCGACTGCCAGATGGAACGAAAAACAGTCAATGCATCTAAAGTAAGGCAAGCCCAACCTTTCTTTTTTGCGTTCTTATCAGGAAGTTGTCAGGAGGCCTAGTTTTACGTTGTGGGTTTCTTGGGCGTTCTGGCAGAAACATCGGCAGCCGAAATACTTTAGAGCAGAGGCAAAAAACCTCACAGAGAGTGAGAGCCTGTGAAAAAATTCATGAGAAATAATTCACCATCTGTCTGCTTTCAATAAAATAAAAACACTTCCTTGAACATTATCGAAATTTCTTTAGAGCATCGTTTTGTGGCACCTAAATTGAATTATCAGAATCAATTGTTTTTAGAGTGGCAGATGTTAATGATCGAGCCCCTATGTCTCCAGTCGTCGTAGTAATAGTATAGATTCAAAGAGGTGGATGCCACGGGAACCATGCAGAGGATGGTTCCCTTTGAAGAAAAAAAAAAGGCGATGATTATCGTGAAATTATAAAAGCATGGCGAGAGTAGAATAATGCGCACTCCTATGGCTGTAGCACAAGTCCAATTCATTCTACAGCCGCAGCTGTTGAAGGTCAATTGTCTGAGTCTCACGCTGTTGCTGTAGGCGTAGCTCTAGCAGTAGTAGGATAAGAAGTAGCGCGAACAAAACCCTTATCTGTAACTTTACCTAGCCTTGATCTTCACCATTGACAGTGTTATTCCAACGCGACTTAGCCATAGTCTCCTGTAATCCACCCTAAATATAACTTAATTTCACTCCCAAATTAACATATTTTCACGTCTTACGTTTCCTATGTATGCACCACACACATACTGGCTAATGGACCACTGCAACTACGCGAGTGCATGGCGCATTATTTCGTTGCTAAGGGCGTATAAAGCTTTTGCGTGAAAAAATGCAAAAGGCTGTCTCAGTAAGCCTGTTTCTTGTGGTAGTTGGTAGAGTTTGCTCATGTTAGCAAGCGCAAAAAGAACAGAGGCATGAGAGTCCGCTTTGTCCTGTGTCTCACGTCCCTGTTTGTTTTGTTTGCGCTTCAGGCTTCGCCAAAATGAGGCTGTCGCAGTTTTCAAAACTCGGTACCATCTTGAGATATTTTTATATGAGCTGAACAATAGAAGACCCTGTTCTTATAGTTTGATCTGACCTTAGTAGTGCGAAACAGTTTTGATTACCAATGTTTGAGCGACCGCAGCAGGTGGGCTGTTAGCGCAGCGCACTCAGGTTGAGGTGCACACGGAGAGTGACAGTGCCCTTAGGCCAGACGAAAGTAACTTCGTGTAGAGTTGTGCACAGAGCGTGAACACCGCACTTGCTTTTGCGAAGCCAGCTTGCTTCCTCTCTCGTACCAACTAGAGAAAAACATAGCCCCCCCCCTCTTCTCCCTTTCCCTTTCTGCCTTTGTACTTAGGAACATGAGTATTCTGCTGCTCTTCACGCAGCCACTCCGATGCCCTCGCGTCCTGTGACCCAATATTTTGTCAAAGACCGCTTTGTACTTTTGGTAATTATTTCGTGCGTATCTGTAGCTAACGGTGATAGGAATGTTTTGATAAGGCACTAGATCACGCTATCACTAAATGTTCATCAAGTTTTCGTGGTGCTACTCGAGCCACTATTTCTCCATGAATAATAAATTGGTAAGGTATTCCTTTTTTAGTGCGTGTAAAAACGTGTACCCTCACACCCATGCATGATGTTTAACGGTGAAAAAATAACATAAAGACATTTCATCAATTGACTTTCAACGTCATGCCGCATCAAAACTAAGATATTGTCGCTCTCTAGACCTTGAAGATATATCGCCAAACTTAGACTACTTACTGCTGTGGCTGAAATACAAAAATATGGACAGCGCTTCGGAGGTGAAAGTCTTTTGGCATATTTTGGAAAACATAACTAGACATTTGGTGATACCCTAGTAATATCGTATTTTGTCCTTGCACATGAAGGGGGTGAACAATTATGCTATGCCATGCAGAGGTATACCCACTATACCCATTATACCCACTTCGCCCTGCAGTGGGTATAATCAGGCTGATGATGATGATGCAGAGGTATAACGGGAGCCTAATATGGAAGCTTGGTTCTCATATTGACCGCGTCTGCATGTACAAACCGGAGCAACAGAGGCATACAGCGTACACGTTCCCCAAAGTTTGGGAGAACTGCATCGCAGTGCCATCTTGAAAAATTGTGCAGAAATGTAATAAAGTGTCTGAACTTTTTTCTACGACAAGCATATATTTTAGTTTTATTGGTGCAAGCGCTCCGTCTTGCTTAAACGCTCCGACACGATAGCAATCCCGCGGGGGGCAATTTGAAAAAATGTTTATTGCTTGTTTGTGATATGAGGCACTAATTAGCACTAGCCTCATTGCTGTGCGGTAAGCGCCACAGATTCAGTATTTGCATCGTTGTTCTGGTTTTGCCCGTACAGAAACGCAGCACATAGAAAGGAGCCAAACGACATGCCAGCGGGTAAAGATGACCCCTTAATAAATGCCTCGACTCCAGATTTTTTCGGGAGATGGTATTGCAGTGCAGTTTCCGAGAGCTCTGCCATCGGCTGTGCGCTGCATGGCAGTTCTCCCGAATGTACAGGGTCGTCCACTTCTAGCTATGACATGGTTACTGCTTTCAAAGCAACATTGCGCCCGACGTAGGCATATATCCATGTAAAGCGATGCAAGCACAGAAAGACCAGGGCGTGTTGCTTCACATGGCCTGCCACTAAGCTATATTGCATGGCCGAGTCGGACGCAGTGACGCTTTGAAAGCAGTGACCGTGTTATAGCTAGAAGTGGACGAGGCTGTACATACATGCACCACTTCGTTTAAAAGGAATCTAGTCTTGAAAATTTTAATGGGATTAAACTGCCCGAAAATTGCAGCTAGGTTAAGGGTCATTGAACAACAGTACCAGGAGCGCAACGTTTATTTCTTGGTGTACCCAAATAAACTAAAGTAATAACATATCAGTACGACAAAGGAGTTCCGCATTCAATGAAGCGTTTCGTCCACGACGTCATGAGCTGCGCCACTATGAGCTCGACGACCATCATCGGAGACAACCTTCCGCCAGTTTCTTTTTTCTATATCGGTTTTCCCTTTATTTTGTCTATACTACCTCGACGTCTCTCTATTGAGCGGCTCGCCGACATCAAGTGCAACGATCGAATGCAGCAAGTCTACTAAATTGTGTATTTGCTCGGTAGTGGGCAGTCGCGAATCAGGATCCTATTCTCATCTAATTGGCTTCACTGAACTCCTTACTAACGGCTTCCAGTGACTGCTCGTAACTTTATTTTTGTTTGCTCTAATTGCGTGACTGTTCGGAAATAAAGATCCGATGTCGCGGTTTCAAAAAGAAGAAAGAACTGGCAACTACGACTCAAACAGCGCTAAACCTGCAGGAGGGACGTGAATGCACCCTCCGAAGCGTGTTATTTGAAGTATGGGTGCTTTCCGAAGGGCATGCAGTAGTGAGTCGTACAGAGCACCGTTCCCATCTGCGTCCACCGTTTATGGCGAAATAAAATTAAATATATATAATAGAAAATTTTATGTTTCTCGAATGACACACGACCGAATGAAAGCGCACGTCGCACCAAGCCTAAATTTTGAGCAATGTAAGAGGGAATTTCGTGCATTCTGTTAGATTTGAAAACGCGGTTAAAACTCTAATGGGGAAAGCTACGGCAGGGAACTTAATGAAAAACAGCACGAAAACGAAGACGAGACCACAAAACACAGGCACTGAATGGCAAAAAAGAATTTATTCCTTCTGTTCGTAAATAAATATAGGTTGTGTAGTGTGCGCCTGTGTTGTCGGTCTCGTCTTTATTTTCGCGCTGTTTTTAATTAACTTTTATTGTGCCCCAACTAGGCCGCCAATATGCTCTCTTGGTCTACAGCAGGGCAAGAAACAAATTCGAAATAAGAAATTTAATGACATTTAAAAATTTGTCCAAGAAAATTATATTGTATGAACGCAGGTTTAACCTATCGAAATTGGCTGGCGACCTCAGCCGGACACTTTCTTTATTCATCTCAACTCTTATTGTGGGAACTGCAAAAAGATTCGTCGAAAATTGTTGAGGCCGACAAAGATTATTGAGTTCCAGACCACCTGTTCAGTTAGGGTAAAATGTTCACAATTGAAGGGCCCGCAAGAACTCTTGAGTTGGTAATGATGACAACCTTTACACGTTAAAAGAGGTCAAAAAAGTAAAACAGCTTAGAGACGCATAATGTATCGACAGAGATTTATGCTTCGTCTATTGGTGTAAAACTGAGCGCTGGTATACCACTAAGTCATCCTTTATTGCTCTCTTTTTTATCTCTTTTATAGGACACACAATGGGCAACCTGCTATAACGTGCATGACTCCCAGGCTTCTAAGGTTAATTGTATCCACCTTTACTGAAGTATTTATGCAATGGGTTGAATGTAATTTTTGCGGGGCTCATACGAAAGCGAAATAGTGATGGATAGAGTTTTTAATGGGCAACTGGAAGTATAAGGCATCTAACAAAATTATAGTGAAGCACAAAACTACGGAGAAAGAAAATGAAGTGGTACCATCGGGTACGAGTCAAGGAGGTCACGAGTGGGGCAGGTGTGACTTGCCTTGAAGAAATGCCTTTGTTCATGATATTCTATAATCCTATTTTTTTCGGGCTTTCTCTAATTTTTTCTTTCGGGACAGTGAAAACGCTGTGATGGACTCGTTGTTTTTGCAATAAGTGAGCTCATGAGCAGGTCCACCCACAATATTAGTATTCTGCTACTAATATTGTGAATATTAGTATTCTCTTACTTTCGCTATAAAGACTGTGAGGCCTCCATGTGTGATTTTTAGTACTTATTTGGACCGGTTAAGCCGTATCTAGCGGCAATCGACAGATACCTTGATTGTTATCATTTACTTTGATGAGGAACAAAAAAAAACATCATCACATGTTGTTGAACTTGCTGCAGTGCTGATTTTGGCACGTAGGACACATGGATGAGAAAAGCGAAAGAAAAAAGTATTACGCGGTAGAGTCAAGTCTGCTGGAGAAAGGAATAAAAAAGAAAGTCGGCCGAAAGGTGTCTTCAGCGCTATAACTAGCTTTTCTCTCTTTTTATTTCCCCTCTTGTGTGTTCCTTGAAAGAAAACTCACGTGAATGCTAAAGCTCCTGAGACGTGCGTTCATCTTTTGAAGAAGCATCATTATCTGCCCGTAGTAATGAAGCCAACAAGACGAACAAGCAGCGGACGAGGCTCTGTGGTGAAAGTGAGACTACAGGAAGGTAAAGAGATGGTGGATGCTGGTTGCAAGATGCGAATCGTTTGTGCCCGAAAAAGAAAAGCCACCGGAAATTGCTCAGCGTGACCAGCACCCGCTTGCAGCATGAAGTAGAGAATAAAGCGATTTCGTCACAAACACAGCAGTTGCGCAAAAGTTCAAAGAAAAAATGTACTACCACCCGTCTGTGAAGCCCAGCCTTTTAAATTGAAGAGGACAAAGACCTATGGGACTTGATAGTTATTATTTTGAAGGTGACTTTGATTGCAACGTCTAAAATAAACTTTTGTTCTTTAGAGCCGCAACAACACTTGGGAGCCTCAAGCTCGGGCGAACTGTTGACAACATGCCCCTTGTTCTTTGTGTCAGCTTGTTAAGTGTTCGTATTAGAGTGTGGAAAACATTTGTGAGTTATTCATACATTGCTTTCTACAACTACACTTGGTCTCTCAGAACGGCTTCCAAGTTTATTTGACTCACTCAGGGGTCTTTTCACGCATCGTAAACTCATTATATAACAGTCTCGCTTTTCCGTTTCACTTATAATTGGCAAGTAGGGATAGGATGAAATTGGACACGGGAAGCTTTCCAGCACATCGATGCTATCGTTGAACAGCCGAGATCAGTAATTTACTGCTGAATACAGAACCGTGTCTGATACAAACATGAAACTGTATAGATTGGCTTTCTGTGGAACATTTTCAAACAGAAATGCATCCAAGACCTACTGTCCTTGATTTCAGTGTTCACAGTTCGGTAAGGGGGCGCGAATTGTCGGAATGCCTGACGGGCAAACTGGCAGTGCCCCTTTCTTAACAGGTAACTACTATGTACGCACACGCAAAGAAGACAATAATATGCACGTGCGCTTGCAAGAAGTGGAGAATGCTTCGTCATCATCATCAGCCTGACTATACAACACTGAAGAGCGAAGGCCTCACCCATATTTCTCCTATTAACCCGGTTCTGTGTCAGCTGCATCCACTTGACCCCTGCGCACTTCTTAACCTCATCCGCCCACCTAACTTTCTGCCGTCCCCTGCTATGCTTTCCTTCCCTTGGAATCGAGTTTGTTGCCCTAAGCGACGGTCGGTTATCCTCTTTTCGCACTACATGTCCTGCTCATGCCCATTTCTTTTCGTTGATTTCCACTAGAATGTCAGTAACCTGCGTTATTTCTCTCACCCGCTCTGCACGCTTCCTATCTCATAATGTTACCCCTACCATTTTTCGGTAAATAGCCCTCTGCGTTGTCCTCAACTTAAGTAGAACTCTCTTGGTTAGCCTCCACGTTTCAGCCCCATAGGTGAGTGCAGGCAAGATGCAACTGTTGTATACTTTCCTCTTGAGCGATACCGGCAAGCTGCTAGCCATAATCTGCGAGTGCTTGCCAAATGCACTCCATCCCAATCTTATTCTTCTTCTTATTTTCTTTTCATTGTCCGGATCTGCGGTTACTACCTGTCCTAAGTAGACATATTCGCCTACTGCTTTCAGTGCCTAGCAGTTTACTACCTAGCAGTTTACGTCAGGTAGCGAAGCACTGGGAGAATGCATATTGCCGCCTATATAGTAGAGCACTCCGAGTGGCGTGACTCTTAGCAACGGTGTGGTCCCTCTTGGGAAGAAGAGGCCGAAGTGCGTTGGTGACCGCAGGCTGCCTAATCAGCCCTAGCTGCTTGTCTTTTTTCTCCCGTTACTATATGAAGGCGAGGAAGTTATTCTGCGTATAATGTATAGCTTATATGGGGCGTTTTGTGAGATGATATTCTGGACAAAAACTAGGAATTGTACTTCAGCTGCCGCTATCGTCGACGTTCACTTAATAATAGTGCCCGGCAGCAAAAATTCTCTTTATCACTCGATCCATCATCCGAGGAGACACTGGTGGCATCCATCTATCAAAATTCATTTTATGCCCACGAAGATAGTAGGGACGTAACATTCTTTGAGCGAAGTGCGGCAAGCATGCCTGAGGGTTCCACAATACTTGCTCCTGACGTTCGATGAGCGCAGGCAGTTTCATTCGGTGGTGTAGGTACCGACGAGGTAGGGCCCAGCAGAGCGCAGATAACGAAGGTCTGGGAATGAAATTGACGGTCATTAAGTAGTGAGAAATCGGAGACTTCGCCGGATGGCTTTAAATAGAACATTGTCAGTGCTCATTAGAACAGGCGAATCGCGTAGCAGAACCAAATACGCCTATAGTGTCATTTAGCAGTGTTGTGGGCTTTACTGTAGTTATTACAAATTAAAATCGATTATGTTTTCAGAATATGTAGAACTTCGTCACCAGGCTTTACCCACTATCTTAGCGTTGTGACTCAGGAAAGGTGCCTGGAATAAAATACTTACATAACGCGTAAATGAAAAGGTGCAAGAAAATTACAGCTTTATACAATTTTTGGAGATTTTCATTTTCCTCTTTTATAAATGTTAGTGCGCGATTTTATCCATCCAGAACAATCAGCCAATCATTTTGATTTTAGTCACATCGAAAGAAGGTGAACTGAGCACCCCCCATAGAATACATAATCACCATTTTACAGCAGTCCAAGATCCTGTCTTATTTACCCTTTAGTATAGAAATGTACTACATGGCATCGCAAGTTTCCAGAATTTCTCTACTTTTATCGAAATCGTCAATATAGGTTAGTTAGGTTATAATTGATTTCTTGCGGGCAACTGATAATTCAGTTCTCACTTTTTTAGTGCGTAGAATTTCTAGCCGCAATCACGGCTTTCCTCGATGTCTGTTCGAAGCCGCTCTCTCTCTCTCTCTCTATCTCTCTACGTGTAGCTGAAGTAGAGAAAGAGAAGGAGGCGACGCGCGTAGCGCGGCTTAGCGAACCCAACCACTGGCGGCTGCGTTTCGATAGAGGTTAAACGGACAGGCGTCCGTCTGCTGTGCGATGCTAGTGCACGTTAAAGGTCCCCGGGTTGTCGAAATTACTCTGAAGCCCTCCGCTATAGCACCTCTGTCTCTTTCCGCTTTCGCTCCCATCGGCGTCCCCTCCCTTACGGTGCGATGCCTACGACGTATTACATATATGGCGCCTTTCCTTTCTATAAGCCAATTTACAATTTGCGCACTTCTACCGTTTTAGCTGAGGAGGCGCAGGGGCCACAGATACTCCTAGTCAGAGAGCGCGGGCGTGTCAGTCGCGAATTCCGTGACCCAGATCACAAAACTGTTTTTGTTCATCTGCCCGTTAAAGATCCGCAGGTGGTCTACATTACTTCGAAGCCCTCCACTACGGCACCTCTTTCCTTCCCACCTTCCTTCAATACATCGAGGTCCAGATGTCCACGGGAAACTGTGACCAATACAGCGCATTTCCTTTCCTGTAAACCAATTATTATTCAGCGGCAATAAAATGCAAAAAGTGAAAATAAGCTATGGCCCTGCTGTGGCAGCGCAGTGGTTAAGACGCCCGACTGCAGTACCGGAGTACCGGGCCTCGAACGCGATTGCCGGGGGCTGCGTTTTGATGGAGGCGAAACGGAGAAGCATCCGTGTGCTGTGCAATGTCAGTGCACGTTAAAGATGGTCAGGTAGTGGAAATTACTTTGAAGCCTTCTACTTCGAAACCTCTTTCTCTCTTACCACTTTCACTCCCACCTTCCTCTTTTCCCCTATGTCATTGTTCAGGTGTCCACGGAAAAAAGTATGCCAGATACTGTGTCTTTCATTTCCTGCAAAGCAATTTACTATAATTTCAATAAAAGATGTACAGTCTTGAATCAGCACTGGAACATTTCAAAACATGAAAACAAAACTAAAACATAATATACTGTAAAGTGCAGAGAAAAGTATAAAAGGGGTAAGCAGTGCTGTGCACATACTTCGCATTTGATGAAGTATGCAAATCTGGTATAATCTTTTTATTAAATTGCAAATTAGTCCTCACTGTATGTATTCAAGAACGTTACCGAACCACTATACATTTTCTTTCTAACGAAAAATAATTTTTCTGATGACTATCGTTTGCAGGTCTTATGTTGCTCATAACAAAGCCCGCAGAAATTATTTCGTGGTTGAATTGCCTAGGTATTCTGATAGAAACTGCAATACGAGCCACAAAAAAGGCACTAAGCAGCTGATGAAAGGTTACGCGAGAAAGGAACACAAAAAACGGGGTCCAAACTAACAAACTTGCAAGCTTTTCTAGGCTGCTGGAGCCAGTGGCCACGTGTAGAAATGGCCAAGCGAATAAACGTGGGTGCCATGAGTTGGAAATGAGCCGTTAGCTTCCGCTGGAATGTCTGGGAATTCACGGCAGAAGCTGCAGTCTGACAGAGAGAAAATTGTACCTTTCGAAGAAAACTATTTCTTCGAAAGCAAGCTCATGTGATATGCATTTAGTAGACTTATGTTTAGTGGCCTAAATTGCTATAAAGCTTGATATTAATTTATTATTACAATGTCTAATAATAGCTGGACGTTTATGCTTTTTAATAGGGCTGTAGGGTGTTTCAAAAAAGGAAACAAAACATCAGCAGGAAAATAAATTGGAAATTTATAAGCTTGGCGAAAAGGAGTTATAATGCTCACGGTGTCTTCAAAGAGAGAACTTTAGGCGGTATTTAACAGGATACAAATTTTACCGTCCGCAAACCTAACAAAGGCAGCTTTGCGCACAATCACGCTTTTCAAATTCTGCGAACCATAAACTTTGCAAAAATAAAGCTTGCACTAGTTCACGTCCTCGAATTTTATTGGGTTAGTTTTCGTTACAACGATGAACTGCCTATTTTCCAAAACTCGGTTGTCTTGTTAAACTTTTTACCGAAATGGAATAAAACAAACTCCAGCTTGCGGTTGAGATATTTTCAGGCTGATGTTGTTGCAAGGCACCGGTTGGGTTAGCCTTGAGGGATCTGCCCGGAATTACTCATCGGTAGCGTCATAGGTAAGTATTAGAGTCTCGAAAAAGCACACATCTCTAAGCTGGGAGATTGTCGTCATATACGCGATCGCCCACACAAGACAATTGGTTCGCTCGCCATTCTAAGTTCATACCAGAGTGTCATAGAAAACTTAGAAAGAGACATAGAGCCCTTTCTTCTTACATGACCAGTTGTTTTGAAGTGACCCTTGTAACGCTTTTGCAATATTAAGGGAAGCCAATAAGACGCACCTTTGCGCGTTGTAATCTGAACAGCACGTGATATATTATATATTCATCCACGCACACCACATGAGCAACGAAATGGAGGCGATGCCAGGCCCATCATACACATCCACACCTCAGGCAACGTGCAGTCTCTACACCGTTTAAATGAAGACTCTCCAGATACCATGATCTGTAAAATATTTATTCCGGTCGCAGATATATCGCTGCTACTTATTGCATATATTCCACCACACGTAGATTGCAATTACAAATATCAAATAAAGCGCATTTAAAAAAGTACGAATAATGTACCTTCAATTTCTCCTTGTAAATAAGAAAGAAAGCCGAATTTACTGGCATAACCGAATTTTACATTACGAATGCTCATGATTATATTCGCCTATTCAGTATGTTGTTTCTAAACAGGAAAGGCTGTCCATTACGAGAGAGTAACCCAATTTGTGAACGAAATAATATTTATATGAAAGAAGCCACCTGCCAGTTTTCTATAATCTTCTGGAAGGATTGAGTTGAGAAGCCTGGGGATATTAAGGGTTGCTTGTAAGGTGCAAGAATTGAAAATGATTTTTTAAGCATTTTATCGGTGATTAAAAAATCAGAAAAAAAAGGCAGTAAAGCTACTCAAGTTCAATTGCATTAAGCTAGATAAACACGATTCGGCGTGCTTTTACCTATTGGAAGTAGCACATGGCTAAATGTGAATGTGTTAACAGAAGTTCCAGCTGCTGCCTTTAAGTTATAACAACTTGATATTTATTATTTAGCACAAAAATATAGATTTACCTTGAAAGGGTGCTGTGCAATACTGTTTGCAAAAATAAATGCTTACAGCCTTAGTAACTCTATCTCGAAGAAGTTAGCACGATAATGCTGAAGCTGCCATGATCCGCGTTCTATGTACCAAGGCAAACACTCTTTTTTAAGTGAAAGGAGATTAGGCGGAAGCTCAAAATAAGAAATGATAAACCGAGGTAGTTAGTCTCACTATGCGACTTTAAGGATCTTTGCATCAAGCCTTAGGCGAGTTAGGACCTTTTAAAGAGTCTTCTGACCTATTAAGCACGAGCCGGTGATCCGATAACGATTAGAGGCGGCGAATATCAATGAATGTTGGTTACAACACAAACAAAAAATTAAAGCTCTACTTGATTTCATAAAGGTACTTGGGTTACAAGCAGCGGCGCTAAGTTTATGACGTCAAAAAATCATCTACGTGTATGCATGCGATAGAATTAATCTCTATTCGATCGGAAAACCCGGAGTCTGCGTTATTGTAGTCCGCGTGAACGAAGCGTCAGTGGCACGCAACTGGCCGTTGATATTTGGCAGTTGCCACTGCTGGGAACTGATTGATCAGCAGGTTGTGTGACGTCGCAATATACAGCACAGCGCCAACTTGACCTGAGAAGGAAATCAAACTGGGAAACTGTCTTGTGAACAACTGAGGCAACACCTCGCCTCAGCGAGTGCGTGCAAGGTGCCTTATAAGCTTCATTCAGGCAGAGTTTTCCCCTGCATCCTCTCTCTCTCTATAGTTCCTTATATCACTAGGAAAATAAATAATATCTTCAAATCTTTGGACATGCAAAGCCGGATCTCTTGAATCCCGAATCAGATATGCTACCCCTAAGCCACGCAAGCACGTTGGTATGACTTCGATAAAGACGGACTTTATATGTATGTCGTGATATTTTAAATATATGGTAGCTTATGACTTCATGCGAACGAGTGCATGTAAGATTTCAATATCATAAATTCAGGAATCAGAGATTAATATTTTAGCAAAGTGTATGTAAGCTAACGACGACAGAGAAGTGAAATTGCAAGCGGGAGTTATTATCGCTGTTACTGTATGCCCTCTAAGATGGCTCTTGTATCCGCGAAGTTTTGCCCACTTGTACAATGGACTCCAGTAATTTAAGTGATAAGCACTTCTGCTGCACAGGCTCTTTCAGACGAACTAAGAAGAGTTAAATAATATCGGGTGATGTGTTGGAGCCTCCAGGACCTGAGATTATATTAGCGATAAGGCCTCACCTATACAGTGATTTTTGTTTTACGAACTTGTTCTTTAAAACCTGCGAGAGATATATCAGTGCGATCTCTGAAAGTTGGTTTGACAGCCAGGTGGATATCATATGCATGGTAAAGCTTGGTGATTGGTGACTACACTTGGGGCTGCATAGAACTGACTTATCAACCTTTTGATTATTAATTTTATATAGGGCGTAACCTCAAAGGTTAGCACCGCTTGCACTTTTTTTAACATTTTGGTTCGAACCTTCAGACGTTAAATATCCACACATTTGAAATATTTTTTAATTATTTATCAGGCATTGGCCAATATGAAAATGACCCTTATCCCAGATTTTATTAAATAAACGCGCGCGCCGTTTGTGCATATTAATGTGCAGAAGATGTTGACGTGGTTTTATCCACTTTGCCACAAGTACAGACACATTTATTCTTTGTGCAATGCGAGAAAAACACCCGAAGGAGCTTTCAAAGACGAATTTTTGACATTCCGTATTTTGAAGTGCACTGCTGATTAAGAAAATATAGAATTTGGACTCACCTTTGAACGAACGGTCTTAATTTAAGAACATATATAATTTTGGGATTGTTTAAATAAACTCAAAACATTAATTTTAGTCAAAATACGTCTGGTGATCACGCACTGTGTAGTACATGATATCCGTCTTGCTGTAAGAGCTATCTACCCACAGAGCACAGGCGTATCTCTCCAAGTTCGTAAAATAACTGTTTTTAAACTGTTGAAAAAATGACTAGGTATTGGTGGCGGGCATATCAAGTCTGTAAAAACTTATATTCAATTGGGGCCTGGAGCGCACAAATTGCATGCTTTTGAAGCGAAACCTTTACAAAGCCATGTAAAACCAAGGTCACCATGCGCAGCACAAGACGCTAATGTACATGAGCCGTAACCATGGCAACCAGCTGCGCCGTTCCAATGGGCGTTCCACCACTGCGCTCGCTACAAAGAGGAGGAGGGGGGTAGCGGCCCCCCAGCAGACGCGCGCACCGGTGCGGAGAGGAGGAAAGCGGTAATTTCAGCACAGCGCTTGCGAGCCGCTGCGGAGAGCTGGTTGAGTGGGGCAGAAAAGCGTGAGCAGACAACGCGCGCACAGGGCATAAAATTGGATCCTGCCTAGCACGCCGGTGAACTTTGATGCGTTCAACGAAACGCTGGTTGAGTTCGATGCAACGTTCGGTCGCCAGTAGACAAAGCTTTCTTTATAAATCAATTCAGTATTTACAAGAAAGAAATGTGAAAACGTGACCTTCACCTGAGGTTGTGTAGGTGTCCACCATTCCGTGGTCTCTACTCAAAAGTATAAGGCGTCTTTTTTTTTTCCCCAAAAACTATAACTTAAGGTATATATATATATATAAAAAAAAAAAAACTCTGCTGATTTAAAAGGTCGCGTTAAAGGGGTTATATGCAACACTCTCGGCGTTCGCTTTATCATTAAGCTTAAGCCATGTTTAACAACCCCGCCTCCCCCCTCCCGCACTTCTATTTATTTAATTGCCTCAAGAAGATGGCTCTGAAGCTGCCTGTTATGATCATGGGGGCGTCGTAGTGCCCAAAGAAGAATTTATTTCATAATATGGACTGCCGAAATGATGGACTCCGCCGCCTTCAGCTACAAGCTGCGAAGCGTCCCACTAAGTTCTTCCGGTACCTTATAGTAAACAAATGCGTGAGCAAACATCACTTCGGGCAGTGCATACGGACTAATTCGCAAGTAGGGCTGTTTATGAGCAGAACTTGCAAGCTGAAATGAAGCGTTTCATTTATAATGCGTACAAGACAAGCCAAGTGCAGCTTCATAAAACTCGGCTAAATTGCGACAAATTAAGCACATGCACAAAATGCAGAAAAAACATTTCGATATTCAAAAACCGCCACGGCCTATGTGTGGCTTCGGCGATCGCCTACTGAACGCGAAATTGTGATTGCGATTCTTAGCGCAGCGACAGTGGTATTTACTAGCGAAATATAAAATGTGCAAGGAGCTGCACGGCTCCTGTACGCATTTATGAAGTCGAGGTGGTATACAAACTTCCGAGACGTTCACTACGGTGCTCTTCAGTGTTTCCTCAGACGCCATGTGTGACTTTTCAACAATACATTTTTTTTATACTCGAATGTACGGAATGGTCAGCAGTAGAAGCTTGAAACCGTGTCTCTTGTAATCACGCCTTAGCCCTCAAATCTGGAAGAAAAACAAAATTGAGAACAGGAAGTTGTCATGAGGACCATACTGAACCGTACCCTGGTTCCATCCATGTACTGAAGACAGATTTTGCACTTGTAGCATGTCGGGACTTTATATAAAAAGCCAATATTTGACGTTATACGTGGTAAAATATGGCAGAATACACATATGTCATCCTTGCAGCTAACTACCTAAGCTACGAAACGTGGCGCCAAAGCAACAGTTGGCGCCACCGTCAACATAAACTACAATACATGGGAATAATTTGTCGCGCCGCAGTGTGAGGTAGAAGAATACCATCAATGAAAGATGTCACAGAGCTAATCACATTCATTGCGCGTGTGTAGAGGATGCGCATCAATTTAAAATAAAAGTTGACATACTTTATTTTTTACTTTGCTGTGTATTCTGCCTGAAAAGAGCTGATATTTACACCTAAGCGTTTAAAGCCGAACTTGCATTGCACAGACCGCGCCAAGAAGAGCAGAAGACATTTATGAGCAAAGATAATAATAAAAGTTAGTGTTTTGCTGAGCAGTTTGTGCATATCGTGGTCTTGTAGTCATTGTATATCATGTAGATGCAATTCCGGAACCTGACCTCCTAAATATAAGTGTCCAACGATGAAAAAGCACGTCTAGTATTATCTGACACTTCAAGAAAATGTTGTTGCTTCAATTACTAAAAATAAATTTGGTTCTTCATTTATCAATGTAAATGTCTTTACATAACCAGTCGCAGGGAACTCTACATTCGCTAATAGTTTGGTCGCCTTATATCGCGTTCAGAAGTGTGATATTTTAGTAGTACCGCATCGCTGCTGAATATGATGACAGTCTGTCACATTCATTTGGAAGACTGCAAAAATATTAAAATGCCTATAAATGAAAATCTAGACTAAATGGTTAACATTCCGTTCTGAAGTGTAGAGCAGATTGCAAGAATTGTCTCTCTTTTTTAAATATAGTTTCAATGTCCACATCTTTGATGAATTGCTTATAATCAAGTGTGTTTGCCAATGAGAGGAACGCTTATTAGTTAAACAAAACGGGAACAAGCATCACCACCGTAAAAATAATTTATCCCAGATGATATTACACTCAAGGTGCTCTAGCTGCCGTGATTAGGCTCAATATTTCCTAATATTTAGCCTACGGTATGTCTAATATTTGTTTATTAGAAACTAGGCATCTTTCCCTATAAATGTAAACGTCATTGTGACGTTCAATACAGTGGTGCATGTCGAGCGACAAATGCGTTGAAATCTAGCCACAAACCGTTTCTCGCTACAGTGATTAAATATTAAAAACTGGTCTGGGTTTAAGCATGGTTTGAACGTTCTAACACGATAGAAAGCGCTGCTAAGCTGTGCTTTGCAAGGTTTTACAAGGTTTGACGGCTGAAATTATGGGGACGCTGAAGCTTCACGTTAAAAGTATGCGCGACAGCGACTTTAACACCATCTTCTCATTCCGCATTTTTTTGTAATATGTGTTGTTTATTTGGTTTAGGGGAAAAGTAGGCGCAATATCTCAATTCACTCAAAGTAATTCGGAGCGATTGCAAGGTGATATAGACGCAACGAAGTGGAAATGCAATTTCACCCTGAGTAGGAGAGCTAAAATACAGAACGTGGGCCCCTGCACTTGGCGGGGTTTCAACGCGGAAGCATTATATGTACAATTTGCTCAAAAGCTCACGCTTTCAATCGTTGGCCGTCCCGGGCAGGAAATTCGGATGACGTCACTACGCCGGTGAACGCCTTAATACATGCACGAACACATGTATAGCAATGAACCATGACAATGTATTGTAACCTTATAACTCATAATAAAGTCATAATCATGGTCCATGAATCACAGTCATGATTTAACGTAGCACGACTCACCAGTTTACAAGTAACCTACTGTAACGTGCGAAGTTTGTACAAAAATAAGACTAGTCATGAGTCACAACAAAATCATAGTCATCACGGCTGATGTACATGCATACTTGCGCAAGCTCAGACATAGCAACACAGAGAGACACGTCCATACACCCGCACCCGCCAGCTGGCGCCACTGCTCTTACGAAGAGGAGGGCAGCTCGAGCGGAAGAACATCAAACTCGAAGACGTGCGGCATGTACATATTATGCTTTCGCATTCCAACAGGCAAGGAGCTTTAAGTGGCTTTGCTGCGTGTTATTTGTTCCGCTAGGAAAAAAGTTCGAACACTTGAGTTAGGTACGCGCTTCCGGGTCCCCTGTCAATATTATATGTTCTTTCATGAAGATTAAACTCTCGACCGGCTATGCATATTGGATCTCTCTCGGCAACGCCAAGCTGTGTGAACACGACGAAAGAAAGCAGCAGGTGCTTTTCCACATTAATACCCTCGTTGTGGCAGTGCACGCTTTATAGGTCAAAGAGCTTCTTTTTATTTAGGCATTTTTTAAAGCGACAAGCTTACGTGCAAAAGTCTTAATTTTGGACAAATACGGGAAACGACAAAATCAGTGAAAGCTTCTGTTTTCACGGTCCGTCAAAGACTGCAATTGGGAAGGTGCAAATCTGAAGTAATTTTGTTCCTTTTTTTATTAACGAAGTAGTTACTTTGAGCACGCATGTTTTGAACATAAGGGTGCAGGGATCAATGTCATGAGGCGCGACACCTGTGTATAGAATATTTGCACATATTTTTCGCTTGCATGACTCGGGTTGAAAGCTATGTTATTATGGTGCAGAAAAAAGAGATATAAGTGGCGTCGTTTTGTGGCACGGGCAGAGGCTCTTCATTTTTCTTACCTTTTGCAAGCCTCAGCATATCATATGTCCACTTCTAAGAAGGATTTATAGAAGCTAGATGGCGTTCTGAAGACTTTATCTTTCATAGTAAAGAATAATTGTACTTTGCTTTACATCATTGCCATCAGATAAGAAAAAAAAAAACAAGTAAAACAGAAAAGCGTAACAGTCATCTAGAGACAAGTTTTTTACTTGTCTGAGAACAATAAAGAAAACGAGCCCCACAGCCAAACTACATGCTAAAAAAATAACTATAGAAACAAATTTAGAATACAGATAGAAAACATTATGAGAAGTTCGCACAAAATATTATATGTTCATTAATCTAGAATTTTGGGCGGAATACAGTACGGTAGACAGGACCAAGTCAAAGGCACAGTGCCTCGGCTGTACAGCCTTATCTGCATTCCCTATCTCATACTGTGTTGTGTCTCTCCCACGCTGTGTTTCTTCGCAGCATTTGACATGCACCAGAGTCCTGCGTGCAAAAAGTAAGCGCCATGTTGGCTGCTTCGAGACAGCTATCGCTTAGAAGATGTGCCAATGCACCAGCTGACCCGGTAAGTGGAGATGGCTTATAACATCTGCGAAAAGCAAGCAATGCGAAAGGGGAACACGCAAGAAACAGGAGTGCCCCTGAAGCATCCGTGTGGGCCGGCAGTTTGCCCGGTAGACTTTTCTCTATTTCTTTTCTAACCCGCCTGTTCTTTTTATTTAGCACAGTAAATTTGTATCTCGACTTTCTTTTCTGCCACCCTACGCTGTTGGCATTTTGTCATACTTTGACTTCACTATCGTGATTTACATCTACTCAGCGGTCAATCGCTGTTCTTTTTCATTGCTTCTCGCCCTTCTTTCGATCTTTGTTTTGATCCTCTCTGCTTTATTTATTTATATATTTATTTGCTATTTATTCACGTTACCTTAGCGAACCTTCACCAGGAGAACGGCCAGTAAACCCGCTACTTAGCAGGTATTGTAATTTATTGGACCTTCTCACAAGCGTAACTTTTCAAGTCACTTCAGCCACCAATTTGGAAGCATTAAAGAGAGTAGGCATGAAGACAATTTGTTACCACTCTAAAAGAATCTCTTTACACTGTGTAAGAGGCAGTTATCTCCTCTAAGGAGCCTAAAAATTCTGCAGCTGTTGCTTTCTGTGCGAGATTACGCAAGCTACAAAATCAATAGCCACTCTTATAATTTCACGTGTCAGCCAGGGGCATTTAGAGATATATTTCACCAATTCTTTTTTGTTAGCCCTGGCAATTTTATATTCCTTAGATGCAGCATTATGTGTGGGATACAAAGGCAAGCAGTTTTCACTTGCTGCATGGCACGCCCGTTCAGCGTTTTTTGATGTAAGCTGGTAAAAACAAAATGACTCTTAAAAGGTTCAGTGGCACTGGGCTTGTCTATGTGCCGTTACTCAAGGCGTAAAAAGCACGCAAAAGCTGTAATTGAGATACTCAACGAAGTAAAATATTTTCAACTGCAAAAAGAAAGAAAAGAAGAATTTCAGCTCTGCAAGGGCGCACGCTTTTATTAAAGAAACATGTCAGCGCATCAATAGACTGCGTTTCATTGGCGTAAACTTGTAAACAGCTGACTCCGATTCTTTGTACACGAGACTCGAAGAGGAGAAAAAGAAGACTGAACAAAGGAATCGACTTAGTGCTCAGCATGGAGCTGTCAGGAGCGAAGGTCGCGTAAGTTATGACCCTCACACGCGATGCGTTACTTACTGCCCTCATATTTCGAGTCATGAAGGAGAGTGTATGCCCACAGAATGTGCGCTTGTCACTTCATCCCAAATAATTATTACTGAGAAGAATGAAAATAATTATCAATTATTTAAGGTGACACAGGCTACCAGCTCAAAATGACTTATTTGTTGCAGATGGATTCTTACAATGAATGTAATAAAAAAAAGAATTGTGCGTAGAAGTTATGCTAGGTTTCAATGGCTGTTCTACATCGGAAAACAATTTGCGAGAGTTCTAAACAGCACCATTTCTTTCTACATTAAGCCAGATATCGACGCTGCGCTGTTCACGTAATAAGCGGTAGATGGGAAAAAACCAGCCTCACTTACCAGCCCCCGGCAAGATTAGGATAGAATTCAGTAAATAGTTACTGATTTTTCGCACACTTAAAACAATGACTCCGTCCCTCTTTATTAAAGGGAAGTAAACATGGCATGTGACAAAGAAAATTGAAGAAAGCCATATATAGACAAGTGCCCTAGATATATATAATGTCGACAAAAATGTTGAAAGACGAGGAACTGACCACCAACATAAAGTCTCGCCATAAGGCACTCAGCTGCAAACAAACCATTAAATGGCTTAGACAGCAATAAAAAAAAAAAAAGATACACACAACATAAGAAGTTTGGATTCATGAAGTTGGAAGGCTGAAAAAGTTTATCTTCCTTAAACAGGTGAGAATGTTTTCTTTTCATAATTTTTCGGGCTGTCTGGATCGCCGCGATGCCTTAAAGTGTCTCAGAAAAAAATGCTTCTACAATTTCATTCTTTCCTAGAACCAAGTTTCCAGCATGAACTAAATGTATTCCCGCAGCCTCAAACCAAGTGTACTATTTGGAACTTGATATGTGTATTGCCATGCCCTTCTTTCGTTGCGTTTCAAATGCTCCTTATGGTGGGTAACGTATAACGCCAGGCACTTGCCCTAAAAGGGCACATGTTAAATGCCACCTGAACAACCGATGACTTCTACGAGTAACATAAGAGATTTTCTGCAGCCATTTTATAAAAAGATGGAATGAATAAATATGGGGGTTCAGAGCACTTTCCCGGAAGCGTCACGCTTTTAAACTAGGCTGTGTCCCCTTCTTAGAGAAAAAAAGAATTAGGTGGTGGGTTGGCTTGGCTAAGCTATAGGTGTACATGTAGGAGGAATATTCAGAGCCTATTTAGTTATGTTTTGTCACGTTCAGTTCTAATTTGGCAGGTCTTGCTACTTTTACCTACGTACTTAACGTGCCCTTAGGCTCCAATTAGGGTGAAGAAAGCCTAATTAAGGTACTTGCTGCCCATAAGTGAGGAGACATGGAGGCAAAGAAGACAACGACATCCTAAGTACAGCGTGACAAAAAGGCGGCTTAGCACGTGAGGAAGCCGGACAATAAAATGATGCATTGAGTCATTTTACAGTCAACTTATTTCATTCTGCATTATTAATATTAGTAGGATATTTTGAGAATTTTCGGCCAGTCTGAGTTGTTGTGCGAAATGAAGGCAATAAAGATTTAAAAAGAAGGCGGTGCAGGGGTCTAACGCATATTGGCCACTGACGCGGATCATTTTGCGTCGGCGTAGGGTTGAAACCCACTTGCAGAGAACAGTTGGTCGACCGAGCGTGCGCTGGAGGCGTAGTAGCTGGAGCCCTGGGCTGAGAGAACCGCTCGCTGACCTGAACGTCAAGTTCTCTTCAGAGCTAACAAGTTCTTATTGCTCCTCCTGCTCGTCCTAATATCAAAGCAGGAGGATGCGTCACAGCCACTGCTGAGAATTGTGAGAATTCGGGCAGAAACGCTTCTGCATCATGTAAGTTCTTTTTTTTTTTTTACCTTCTATCTCTATAGAACTCGTACGCTGCTAGTAAAAGACCCCCTAAGAAAGGTCGAGGTTCATCGCCAGAACAAACTTGTTTAGCGTACGCGTCCTTCCCCACAATTTATACAAGCACATAGGCTACTTCGATGGTTAGTTAAGCACCTGCCATAACTGCGACTACCTTCGACGCTCGCTTGCTTTAGACTACAGTTATACCTTTTTTTGTGGGGAAGTAACAAAACGAATATTTCATGCAAGTGGCTGACACGCATTACACCATGGTACAAGAAGCGTTGGCTTGGCATGATCACGCGTACACTTCTCTGCACTTCTCTGCATCCTTCTTGTAACTTTTTGTGAGAAAAGACCTGGTAAGCTAATGTAAAGTTTTTATTTTGTACAAAGACCACCAGGTATGCATGCACAGAATAAATTAACAACCAATGTTTTTCCGCATTTTTTTTATGTTATTTTTGAGACCACAAAAAAAAGCTTTGGAATACTATTCCCATTTGATATTCATGACTTTCCGAATAATGCACAAGGTAGCAAAAACAGGAAGTCGAAAATGAGAAAAAGAGTAATCACGAAGCATATATTTCTTTAGCCGCTCCTAGCACTGAAATGATAATTGTTGGCTAGAGTAGGCAGGTTGCCATACCGTTCCGATATTCTAAGCTCCATTGCCCACCACGGCAGAGGATGGAGAAAGGTGAGAACTAATTTGCGGAATGGCATTTTGTGCGTTTTTATCTCTGCGCCCGCATTGCCGCCTCTCTTTCCGGTAAAGTGCTTTTTGTTTTCTTGCTAGCGGACGCCTATGCGGCTTCGAAAAGAACCCTTTCAGCTTACGCCAAGCGCTACGGTAATTACAGCAGTGACGGCACTTTCTTCTAACAATGTGCAACTAGAACTGCTCACCAGCCGAGTGACAACGCACAGGCAAAGTGGGGCATGCCAGTGTTGTAAGATGCCTCGCACCCTTCCGTGCTTATTCGTGACATTTCCGGCTGGTGACGGTTTAATTTGTCGCCGTACCGATGCGCCGGCTGGCGACTTATACGAGCATTGACCACGGCCCAAAGCGCTAAGGTTTGTCCCACGAACAGCCGTTTTTGCAACGGGTCGGGGTGCCGGGATTATGCGGACTGGGCGGCATTCAGTCTGCTCTTAATGTCTTCCGGCAGCCGTCGCTGCTTATAGAAAACAGCTTGCAGTGGAAAGCGCTGCGCTATCTGGGTCTGTCAGCCAATTTACCACTACATGCGATTGATGCCCCGTTTTGCCGGCCGCGAGAGCTGCGGACTTGTAATCCCCTCACTGCCCTTCTTACAGCGTGAGCCGTTATACAGAGCGCACGCTGAGCAGTGGCGTGGATGAAGCACTAACTGAAGCTAGCGAAAGGGGAATGTAAGCGTTCCAACTGTAAAGAATTACCGGATGATATGTTTTCTTTGACCATGCGCAAAAAGCTGCGAGCGGCTGTTGAAGCGTTAGAGGACTTATAATATGTAAAGAAATCATATCCTTGCTTTGCCATTGTTGGCAGGGCCAAATTTTGTTTTTAATTTTCTTACTTTTTCTTTTGCTTCTAACGGAGCTCTGATGCAGTGCGAAGATTACCGCAGTTGCCGGTTGTCGCCAAACAAAACCATTTGTACTCCGACGCTTCCGTTTTTGCGTGTTATTCTGAATATACTGAATAAAGATTATCATTAGAAAAGCACAACTTTCTCTAGCATCATTCCATGAATTCTGTGCTGTTGGACAGGGCTGGTAATATTAATGGCCTTGGCGCACTTTTGGAACGCACCCTCTAGCTTCTCCTCTCATACTAAACGCATTGCTCAGCGCACTATGCGCACACTCGGATTCATCTGTAGACTTTCGAGAGAGTTCCGTATTCCACTTCCGTTATTAAAACTGTACCTGCGCATATGCTTGCCGCTTTTGGAGTACGCGTCGGTTGTTTGGAATGGCACTTGCAAATCGAACTGTGACAAGGTGAGCAGTGTACAGCAAACATTTTACGGATATTTCGATATCGTTTTCTTTGCGCAGCTTCCTCCTCTCGCTCCACCGGGAGTGCCCTACTGCATCTTCTTTCTATTAACTGCCGTCGTGTCAGGGTATATATATTTTTCCTGTAAAAACTCTTTCATATCCACATTATGTGCCCTCAACTCATGGAGTACATCCTACTGCCCTTTCTGAAGAAGAGCATGAGGAAATTCAGACCGTTTCATGTTTCTCCGTTTCTGCATTACCATTCCCCTCTGGCTAGAATGAAGAGGCTGTTTAAGTATTTTTGTCTTCACTTTGCCATTTTTCGAAACCCCATCTCTTGATTTATTTTATATGTTCGTAGAATAGTATTCTAAAAAGTACTTTAACACATATAACTTGCACTTTCCAGCCTAAATATTGTATTTACATCACTTTTGCCTTTTCTCGTGTTTAATGCAGTTTGTAGCTTGAACTGCTTTTTATCCGTTTGTTATTTATATTTTCACTTTACACTTATTATTTGAATTGTACTGTCCCGGGTTCAATTGTATTTCTTTATTGTATTTCTCTGTATTTCAAGCCAGTGTTTTAGGTACCACACAGTTCTTGCGCCTAGAATGGTTGTTTATTTTGTGTACATTTCTATATTAGTATAGTCAATGACTGTTCTTTGTTCTTTTTCTCTATATACTGTTATTTTTTATGATGTGCTCCACAATTCTTACACCGTGCCTGGCATGCTACATACTTAATTCATTCTCTCCGTGATCCTTTTAGTCTCAAATTTCATTTTATGTGTTATTTGTTTCTTCTTTTGTATTGTTTCTCTGTGTGCAAAACGTGCATGCGAAATTTTTTTCTTATTTCTGCTGCAGCACAAAAAGACCATTCGGTTGTGCCTGCTTACATTAAATAAATATAAATAGATTGTTTCATTGATTATTATTATTGATAAGACGGTGTTAGGAGAAAGTAGGGAGAGATCAGGGGAGAAAATGTTCAGTGAGCAGCCCATCAGTGGCGTAGCAGAGCGAGCAGCACTAGGCGCACAAGGTGGAGAACGGAGAGAGCCGACCCTCAGCTTTCAGAACTGTCGCCTTGAACGATGTTGGTGCAGAGGGCGATGGTAGAGCGATAGCGCGAAACAGCCGCCGTCAGCCGCCGACGGAGTATAGCACGTGCTCCATGGCATCTCTTCCTCATAGTCGTCTCTTGTTATAAATGCCTAGGAAAGCGCTGCAATGACACGCAGAGCTGATTTTGCTGTGGGCAGCGCTATGCGTGCGATTTACGCATAGTGCTGTTTTGCGATTGAAGTCCAAGGTAAGCAATGAGTGTCAGGCTGCGCTGTATGGAGTTTTCATAGTAGACATCAGACTGTTAAATGATGAGGTCTGTTGCGCCTCACAGCGGGACTTGTGAATAATGTTTAGCCAAAAATTACGTTTTGCGTATCCCTGGCCTAATCTGTGTGCACGTAATGTTCAACGATCTGCCCGGGGAGCGAACTGCGCTTTTGATTGACAGGAGAACTCGGGCCATACATGTATGTGGTGAACGCAGGTGAATCTAACTCAGGATTGTCATAGCGGCGACACCGGCAGCTTGCGCAATCACTTTGATTTAGTACAGGCAAAAATGTGGGTCATTGGCGCTTTTTATTCTCAGTACCAACATGACATAGATCTTCCGTGCCACTTTTGCCCTTCTCAAATCGGAAAATTGGACGCTGGTAGGCTCTCGTAAGCCACTGCGTCAACTACGGCTCCGACGTTCTCAAGAAGCGATGACTTACTTTTCCACTGAGTGTGTTCGAAAGTGTTGGTATTAGGAAAAATTTATTTACTGGCCTCAAGCTGCACATGTGCGTATCGACGACACATAGACTGAAAAAAAACGTATTTCTCTTGAGAACTAAATGTAAACCCTCGTAGATATCGCCGCAAAAAAAAATTAAAAAGTTTGAGTCGCTTTTGTGTGTAAACCTCATAAACCAACCAACCAACCAACCAACCAACCAACCAACCAACCAACCAACCAACCAACCAACCAACCAACCAACCAACCAACCAACCAACCAACCAACCAACCAACCAACCAACCAACCAACCGACCGACCAACCAACCAACCGACCGACCGACCGACCGACCGACCGACCGACCGACCGACCGACCGACCGACCGACCGACCGACCGACCGACCGACCGACCGACCGACCGACCGACCGACCGACCGACCGACCGACCGACCGACCGACCGACCGACCGACCGACCGACCGACCGACCGACCGACCCACCGACCGACCGACCGACCGACCGACCGACCGACCGACCGACCGACCGACCGACCGACCAGCCAACCAACCAACCAACCAACCAACCAACCAACCAACCAGCCAGCCAACCCCAACCCTACCCTAGCCAAACCAAAACAAACTAGCCAGCCAACACCAACCCAAACCAAACGAACACTAACCCAAACCAAACCGAATCAAATCAAACCAACCAACCAACCAAAAAAAATGTTCGAACCCAAGCGACGTCATGTAAATAATCAGATTACCTTGTGCATCTGGAAAACTGTGAAAAAGGTAACCCAGTGTCCAATCGCTAAGTTGTTTAGAAGATATACACAAAGATAAAAACAAAACAACATCATTTACTATAACAATCAAACGTTTGGAAATTGTAAACGTATACAATCCGTCACCGCATAGTTTAGGGTTGATCATTGCTAACATGAAAAACATGAAAGCTTGAAGGTCTTTATTGGCGGGGAATTAAACACCGTTTCTTTTTAAGAAATCTTATCTTGCTAGTTACGCTCTGAAGTACTTTATTTTCTTGCTCAAGTTGACGTATGTGTTCAGCTTTGCTACTTTATCAAAATAAATATGTAGGCGAATGAGATGCCCCATTAAGATAAACACTTTTAAAACATATAGGATTCATTTACTTATTTATTCTACCGCTAGAATAAAAGCCATTAGAGAGGAGAACGGGTAATTAGGATAAATATTGATGAATAGAGTACAGTAAAAATAGTAAAACAACACAAAATCAACTCTCTCCAGAATAAACAAAGTCATCTAGAGCGCCGTCAAAGCGTTTAATATCTACATAAATCCCAATATCGGCGGGAAGGCGGTTTTATTCCACAGATGTTCGGAGAAGATAATAAAAAAAAACTTGTTTTGGTGCAGCACTGTGCGAGAACAATCTTGTGACAGTAATCGATGCGAAAGGAAATTTATTCTTGGGTGTTATGAAATTGTTGTGTAGCGTAGCGTGATGATATGTTAGGCCAGCAGTTGTATGGCGAGATTGTAATGATGGGTGTGAAAGATTACATTTGATGACTGCATGACTTGCACTATGGTTATACTTTGAAAGAATGGATCGAATGAATTATTTTGAACAAATTTCAGGCAGTATACAAGGTTTACATGCGTAGGGCCCAATATAGGTGCTGCGTATTTTAGTTTAGGACTTACTAGTGTTTTACAGGATAAAGGTGTAAGGAATGATGCCGCGGCACAGAAATTGCGACGTAAATTACCTAAAATGCAGTTAGCTTCATTTTTCACGTGTTCAGTGTGACTACATGCACAAAAAAACAGCGGAATATGGATGAGGAATATGGATTCCTAGGTACTTATTTTGTGCTATACTTAAATGTTAATTATATACTTAATTTCGCTGTGAATTGTTGATAGGACGTTATTTTGCTAAGTAGTGTTTTATGAAGAATGTTCCAATACTTTTAAGTGCTCCAACTAGAAGCATGCTTCTTTAAGGATGCTCAGAATCAAGCTAGCTATGAGCCATAGCACCGCCATGCCACATGACACAACGGGCTTTTTAAGGTTGTAATCATTTTCACTACTATAGTTTTCTCTTCCTAACTTAGGCACTATTCATATATGCACTAGAACAAAAATTCTTGACCATGCAGCTGAAGTGTCAAACTAGAGGCGAAAATGCTGAGCAATATCATACAGGCTAACGGTTATCTTATGACAATTGGTATTAAGTGGAAAAAGTACTAGATGAATGCGAACTTTAGGGAGATAAACATTGGTGTTTCCTACACCATAATTGTTTCGCACTAATTGGAGAGGCAAAAGTACCAATTGATGAACTACCAAGCTTAAGTTTAGACATCAGCAAAACAAAAGTAGCTGGCTGCACGCCGGCTATCAGACTACGGTGGAAATGTGTTACTAAGTTCGAAGTATAACATTGCAGTATTCTTATAAAGAAGCCAAGAATCTTTTAGGTGCTTTAAAGCTTCGGGCTTTTTATTTTAAGCGTGTCATTTTAATTTGCATTACCTGGCTTACTTTTCTGACTGCATTATGGTGCATTTAAGCCCTTGGCAAATCGGTGCTCTATGGCTGGCTGGCGTCAGGTGAGACCTGAATAAGGTGAACACATTCCTGCCATTAGGTTTGATATCAAACCGAATATAGTGCTTAGGAATCCATGACGCAGCCTTTTTGAGGCACAATCGTTTTCATCTGTCAGAAAAAAGCAAACCTCCACAATTGAACGTAACGACATCTCACGTAAATGAGTCGAAAATATCCCAAACAAATGTTGCCACAAGGTGGACGACTGGGTAATTTGGTAAGGGTTCATATTTAACCAGCCAAAGGATGAGACACAGGAAAGAAGAGGACAGGACAAGGCTGGACTAGCAACTGAATGTTTATTGAACAGAAGAAAACAACGAAGACTTTTTCCGAAAAGCACGCGCACAACCCAACCGGTGGAATGGCAGGAAATTTAGAAGAAGATGAAAAAGAAAATTCAAAGCCAAATCAAAGTCAAGGCCTAACTAACGACTTTTCTAATAGATCAAATTCCTTACAATGAAGGCTAACCGATGCCTTAGCCACACACTTGTCCTCAGCTTTAGCAATGTAATATGCTTCAACCAACTCTCTACAGAATTGATTACTATTGCTGTAAACTACACCCGTATTATTGAAATCAGGCGCACCAAGGGACGGGTCATGCTCCAACTTACACTCTCAGGATTGCGCATGTAACACAAGATTAGAACTCGCCTTCCCTCCCAGAGAATTAGAGTGCTCCGTCATGCGCACATTTAGACATCTGCCTGTCTGCCCCTAGTAGCACCGGCCACAATTTAGCGGAATGCGATAAACCACATTCTTTCGGCAGGTGGTGAACTTTTATGTGACACTGCACAACGAAAACTGTTACGAGCTACATTGTCGAGCCCCTTTCTAATTCTGGCGCACAAGCCTCCTATCTTGTTTCTCGCTGTAAATACAACGTCAATGTCGTACCTTGACGTCAGTTTCTTGAGTCGGTGCGAAACGCCATGGAGGTAAGGTATGGCAGCCACC
The DNA here is from genome assembly GCF_055883805.1 of Amblyomma maculatum. NCBI lineage: Eukaryota > Metazoa > Arthropoda > Arachnida > Ixodida > Ixodidae > Amblyomma > Amblyomma maculatum. Next base: position 69,358,006 of record NC_139350.1, on the reverse strand, counting down.
TTCTGTCGCCGCGTCGCCACACCAACATCATCCTGCCCCGTTTTGCTCTTCCTCGAACGTGTTAAAACACGTTCTGACAGACGAGAGAGATGGACAGTTGGAAAGCCTGCCGCCAACAACTTCGAAGTCTTTCGTGAAAATACATCTTCAACACGGTGATGGCAAGATTTACGTAATGCGGACTTGATGCATGCGACCGCCAACCCATCCTTTACCAACCTCGAGTGGTCCGATTCAAAGCTAAGCAGCTTCCAGCTTCTTCAAAGCTTCCCTGACCTGGGGCTGTAGCTCCAACACACGTGACTGTCTTCAAAGCACAGGTCCAAATCTAGAAACTGTATATGGTGATCTTTAGGAAACTCATACGTAAAAGACAGGCCCTGACCTTGCTCTTTGAACATTCGTAACACATCTTGCGCCAAACTATCGAAACCATCCTTACCCAAGAAAATAAGGTAGTCATCAACGTAGCGAAACGCTACTTTTCTTTTTCTTTCTTTTCTTTTTCATCTTCTCAATTTCCTGCCATTCCACCGGTTGGGTTGTGCGCGTGCTTTTCGGAAGGAGTCTTCATTATTTTATTCTGTTCAATAAACATTCAGTTGCTATTCCAGCCTTGTCCTGTCCTCTTCTTTCCTGTTTCTCGTCCTTTGGCTGGTTAAAAATGTTGCCACGGCAGTTCTTATGTTTTCATACTTAAGTGTGAAAGCAAATGCGACACAGCCTACTTATGAGTTTTAGCTATCCTTTCACCGAGTTGCTGCAGTTGCACGCTTGAGCCTGCGACTCAATACCTGCATGAACAAAGAGGCCAAATTTTGACTTTATCATATGAAGATGTCAATCTCGCATTGCAAAGCAGCCTGTTTATGCATTTATGAGAGCTCGTATGCAACGCATGGCGCGTCGTTGGTACTCCTCAATAGGCTTCTCCCAAGACCACACTGGAGCTTGCATGGAATCTGCCACATCTCCTACGATGCAGTGTGGCTGCTAGCGAGGCTGTGGCATTGAAAGAGAGCACAGATGATACCAAGAAAAGAGGAGATACAAGCACTGTCAGCACTCGCTACTAGAATCGATACTGTAGTGAAACCACTAAAGGGAATGCCAACAATAAAATTACCGAAGAGGGAAACACCTACATATTAACTAAAATTTGCTTGAGTCAAAACAGGCATCATAAAATGCATAAGCAAAGATGCACATACTGTAAATAATTTTTTTACTCTCTGCTTCATGCTTCCTGCTTTTTTGAATTCAGCGCTAAATTCTGAGAGGTCTTATTATTTACTCCAGCTGCGCAATAACGTTGCGCAAGTAAGTTAATCGCTGCTGCAAAACTGCACGCGCAACCCGGTCTAGGGTGATATACTTCAGTAAGGGTGCCATTGTAATAGAACGCCCGGCAAAGAATTGTTTCAGAGAGGTATTTCACTCTCTATAGACCTAATCGAACAGAAGTGATGAGATAACCCTTGACCAGTTAGGAACACCCTGTGCACAAAGAGAGAAGAAACAACAGATTTTTTTCTACTTCCATGCTCCCTTGACTTTCTCAGAAGTCCTTCAAAACAGCATCGAATGCGACATTCTGTTTAACACCTGCCAATCACCACCACCCGAACGAGCTTCGTGGCAGCGCCGACTGGGAGAGGAGGTAAATACCTCCCCTTGGGGAAGGAGAACAGCGAAGGGTGCGCCACGAAGACGTCTACGCGGGTTCCCGCGATAAAACGAGAGTGAGCTTCCGGATCCAGCAGGCAACGAGAACGGTCGTCTCCTGCCGCCTCTGCCGGCAAATGCCGGGGGATAGCGGTCAGGGAGTACGCGGCGCACACGGGAGAACCCGTCGTGCACGACCGCACGTCTTCTGGTTCCCAACGGCGAAGCGACCGGCAAATACCGCACGTTCTCGCCGCCTCCCGCTGCAAAGCCGCCATATTCACGGCGCGTGCAAATGTCCGCTGCCGAAGTCGCACCCCCATTCCCCAGCCGGTGAGTCAAAAGTCCTTCTTACGTAGCCTTGCCCTTCCAATGAAAACCTTGTCGATGTATAGCTAGCCGGCATGCTCTGTATTATTTGCAAGTGCAATAAATAGGATTCGAGTATTAACGCTGTGCCTTCCCCGTCCTTGTCCCTTTGTTCATCCCACGGGTCGCTAGCAAGAACGTTGCATCCGCGGAGTGGCGACGCGACGGATTACCAGCCCCCTCATACCGCCACAATCTGAAGACGTACTCCCGCCAACGTAGACCTAGGAGGCGGCTATTTTGAGAATAGTTTTTTTTTTTGTGCAATTGTTCTGCCTGCCTCGCTTGGAGTTATAGAAAATGCCACCTTGCAAACGGATCGAACTAGCTTAAGCTGTCCGTGGCGAAAAAAAAAATATATTTGAGGACCTTTGGAAGCCGGCTGAAAATGTCTGGCTAGATATGGTAACATTCTGAATTTCAGACTTACACTGCGCAGGCAGAGCTCGCATTTTAATTTTTGCATCGATCTCCTTTAGGGGGTAAATTTATTTCTGAATGTCGGAATAAAAAGACGCTTGTACTTAGTTTCAATTGTATTCAAGTTAGTTTCAAGCAAGTTATCTTTTCATAAATAAAGCATGCTGAATACAGTCGTTTGACTTTCGTATCGGATCGGACGAAAGGGTGAAACGGGCCTGAACATTTACTCATTTTTGCTTGCGAAAGAGAAACATTCACAGCTCCAAAATTTGTCCTTGCAAGTGTTTATTGGTCGCAGAACTGAATGTTGACTAAGAAATGCATTGCTTAGTAGGATCGGTAGGTTATCTTAATCTGCGGAACTTCATAGATGATGTCGAAAATGTTTCGTTCTACTGTTCGCTCTTTTTCCTGAGACCAGGCAAGCTACGCCATGCAAAAGTTGTCTATTTGTGAAGCAGCGGGCAAAGTGCTCTGCCTGCCTTCCAAGTTTTGTAAATTATCATAATACTCAGCAGCAATAGCTGTACAAGCGGGAAGTGGTGCGGGCAGGAGTGCTCGCCACTGCCCGCTCATCTCATTGTCATCGAACATCTTCTCTCTGTTCCCTGTTCTCCTGTTTTCATCGGCCTACCGCCACGTGACATTTGGTTGGAAGTGCGAGGTACTTCATCATCACCCCCTAATCCTGTCCGGAGCTTCGGTGCCCTGCGACTTCTTGCGCCGTCCGCTGAAAGTTAGGAGGCATCGCATGGCTGTTCCCCAGTCTGCCGGACCCAGCAAGATCTTGCCGTTCCTCCGCCCCGAGCACAAGACACGACGAAGGAGAGACTGACCCGAGACGTCACACATGACTACAAGACACAAGAAGAGACCCGAACGACCATATGTGACCCCACTGACCAGATGTGCCGACCAAAGACCCCACGATCCAAGACACCGCTACACTTGAAGACGTCCTCCCCTGCCTATGCTATGCGGTGCGTGCCTTGGCCTCCGCCATCGAGTCGTGGCAACGTGTGGTCCGAGAGTGTCCTGGGCCAAGGTTCATCGGGAATCATCGCGTCGGCAAGCCGTTATATTTTTCCTCTTCAAGCATCCAGACATGCCCATCATCATGACATGGAATCATCAGCATCGGTAAACTTCCTTGTCCACGATCGGGACGATCGCTCGGTGGCACCGGGTCGTGGTACGGACGAGCAATGTGAAGAAGAAGCGGGCAGTGGTGCGGGCAGGAGCGCTCGTGCTAGGCCCGTTAACATTTGACTCAACGTCATCTTATTGTTATCGAACATCTCTCTGTTCCTGGTTCTCCTGTTTTTATCGGCCTACCGCCACGTAACAATATTATGGAAATGTTGTACAGCTTTCCTAAGGGGCAATTAAAAACATATTTTGCCCCGCCGGGGTGGCGCAGTGGTTACGGCGCTCGACTACTGTTCCCAAGGACGCGGGATCGAATCCCGGCCTCGGCGGCCGCTTTTCGATGGAGGCGAAAAGCAAAGCGCCCGTGTGCTGTGCGATGTCAGTGCACGTTAAAGAACCCCAGGTGGTCGAAATTTCCGGAGTCCTCCACTACGGCGTCTCTCATAGCCTGAGTTGCTTTGGGACGTTAAACCCCACAAACCAAACCAAACCAAAAACATATTTTATGACCTACTAATATATTCTGCCAATAAAAGCACATCACTAATAAATGGATGACATATAGATGACTCTATGCCCCCGTCAGTATAAATTTAGAATGTTACAGTATGGCATATGTCTTTCTTGAAAAAAAAGGTCCTAGTTGCCTTTTCTGGGCAGTTCCTGCTCATTTTATTGAGGTCATTACGACATGGGAAAGATGCGAGAAAATCTAATGTGAATATCTCTCTATAGGCTCAGTTACCCTTTTTTCAACTTGCTTCAAGGATTTCTTTGGTGCGAGATTATCTAGATGAACCCCGGTTGCGATAAGTTTTAATTATAGTAAGTTTAATATATTGCACCAGACGAATTTACTTTTTATGAAGCAGAGTATGGTTCGTGCGTTGAAAACCAGAATATCAGTGGGATGTAATATGCGTTCGAATTTGTTGCATTTATTTTTATCGTTTCAAGCGAGACTTCAACAGTTTCACAGATGTCTATCGATATCATTAACTGACTTTTAATCTTTCTCTGCTTGACCCCCCCCCCCCCCCTCCCATGAGCGATCGTCAGAATATTATATACTTCTTTAACGCGCAAACATAACAGCAGGTTCATCCATTATTCCTCTGCTTGATGTCGATTGCAGCGATATATGACGTGGGCACGACGCATTTGTAATAAGCCCCTAATTTTTCTTGTACTGTCTCATTTACATCACAAAGTTCTTTTCTTTTTCTTAGCCATGATTCTAATGCTTCCTTACTGGCTTATCACATCAGCTGGCTCAGCAATGCAGTGTCAGATAAGTAGTGCAATGCAGGAACGTAATAAAATAGGACTTCGGTTGTCAAACACTCCTAGTTTATAATGCGAACTGCCACCCTCGGCCTGCAGAATTAATTATTCATATATCCCCCCCCCCCCCTTTCATTTCATTTGTCACTCCTAACTGACATCTGGGCATGTACAAATTAGCTTCAGTTGTCGTCGTTATTTCTTGTTGTTTTTTTCTGGCTATTTATTAGAAATACAAAAGATAAAAGTGCGCCACCCTAAAAGCCATAACGCGCGCACTTTTGCTCGAAGTTTGTTTTATATTACTTCATGAGGGTGCTACAGCTTTGAACGGCCCTTGCAGGCCCTGAAAACCAAACGGCCCAAAGATCCGAGGGCTGCTGCACACGCCTGCATAAGGTTGAACGTAAGTGTGCGAGACTGTAAAGCGGAAAACACACCAGACTTCTCCATTTCACGCTCCTAGCACCTTAGTGTTTTAAAACAACTATATTTACTTCCTGAATAACATCAGGAGCATATATTACAGCTCAAGGCGACAGTCGAAAAAAGCCAGCAACCGGTGCTATATAAATTCTAGCTGAAATCACTTCATAAAACGTGAATCTGGTACGTCTACCTAAATCGTAATAACGTGAGCAAACGTTCGCCTTTTTCAGAAAAAGAAAAAACAATGAAGAATCGCCCTTCCGTGTGGTCCGGTTCTCGGGGCATTTTTGCATTTCCTGGTTGATACAAAGCGAAAACTGCTTCTCTTAGTGATTGATGGTGTATTTTCCTTCGGAGTGGCGCATTTACAGTGTATACACATGAAGTCCGTTCAAAATTTCACTGCAGCAGTCCACATTGGTTGTGCTGGACCGTACCGAATCTTCGCAGGAAAAGCAATTGTGCTTTAACATCTGGGGACACTATGTTGTGTGGTGAGAAAAACTAATAATATTTGAAAACCAAACGTCGGCAATAGAAAATATTTGGGAGACTTTCTGTTGATCGATCAGAAATGCGTTATCAATTGCCACTGCTTGCACAAAACACGCACAAGAGGACAAAACACCTCACTTGTATCCCCGTCATTGCTACGCATGACATTTGTACCCCAGGACTCAGGTCGAACGAAAGGAAGATGGTTTGCACGGTATAAAAAAGAAGAACTGAACAAGGGTAAATAGGGTACGCCTCAGGTCGCAGATGAGCCAACGTTTCGACAAGTGGACTTGTCTTCGTCTGGGCATAGCGATCATCACTGGCAGGGGTTTAAATACGCTTTTGCTTCCGAAGAAGAAAAGCTGGGGAGGGGAAAGTGGGTGCGAAAGAGTGGGAAAGAGAGGATAGGTGAGAAGAAAGTGGGTCATGAGGTAAAAAAAAAGAAAAAAAACAAACATCTTGAATATGTACTTATCAACCATGGAACCAGGGATTCTGTAGCCTGCAAAAGAAGTAAAAGCGGCAGTACCAGGAAAGAGAGAGAGAGAGAGGTTAGGTGATTAGTCGCCACTAAAGACAGTTTGGTGAAGATACACCTTACAAAGGGAGGCTATGCAAAGGGCCCTGATAAGGCATATATCTAGGGGGACAAATCTTAAAAGAGGGGGTAGGGCGGGGAGTACAGTCACAGGATAATAACCGCATAGTGAAAAATAATAATAACCTTAAGTATGTATCCGAACCGGAGATCCTGTGGCCTACAAAATAAGTAAAAGCGGCAGTACCAGGAAAAAAAAAATATCACAGTACCGGGTAGATGATTAGTCACCACTTAGGCGGGTTTGGTGCAGATACACCTTACAAAGGGAGGGTTTGCGAAGGGCCCTGATAAGGCATATCTAAGGGAGACAATTCTTAAAACTTTCTGCAAAGGGGGGGGAAATACAAAGTCACAGGATAATAAGCGCACAGGGAACCATAACTGACATGAGAAAATAAAAGTGAAAAATAATAATAATAAAAAATAATAAAACAAAAAAAATTTTTGAGGACATTTTTATTTTTTTTTATTATTATTATTATTATTATTATTATCGCCTGTCACGAGGAAATTTTCCGCATGAATAAAGTTATTGATACCTTAGAAAAACGGATTGACGATTTAGAAAATCGCAGCTGAAGTTTAAATCTGATAGTGTATGGCTTAGACGAAGTGGACGGAGAGACCAATGAAACCGTTGAGCAGGCTGTCAATGTAACAATCATTGAAGATGACCTTGGGCTAGACCAAGTCTCTATTGAACGAATCCACAGATTAGACAGAGCTGAGAATAACAATACCCAACGGTCATATTTAAACTTAGCGACTTGAGACAAAAAAATAGCTATACTGAAAAACGGCCGCAAGATAAAAGACACGGATTTTCCATTGGTCAAGATTTTGCCCGCAGAATTCGCGACATCAGAAAGAATCTTTGGGCAAGTGCGAAAGAAGAACGCGAAAGAAAGGAAAAAGTGTCCTTAGTCTTCGATAAGTTGTTTATCAATGGCTGCGCATACACCTGGGATTATGATAAGAACGACCGAGTACCTCTGCAAAAAAGCGATGGGAAGAACGACGAAATGTCTCAGGGAAAAGACAATACAGATTTAAGCCCACCAATGACTCAACGGGGAGCACGGTCAAGGAATTGACTATTCTCACCATAAATGCGAGAAGCATTATAAATAAATTCGAATCGCTCGAAAACATTATTTTTGAAAACGAACCGGATGTAATTACGATTACAGAAACATGGCTTTCACCAGACATTAGCAATGGAGAAATAGCTCCACCAAACTACGAAGTAATCCGTAAAGATCGTGCTTCCTGTGGGGGTGGTGTGGCTCTTCTTATAAAAAAAATGCATTCCATTTGTCGCCTTACCTGAAGTAACTGACGCGGAAGCAGTTGTTTGCAAGGTTATTTGCACAATACTAACATTGTTGTCGGCAGCTTCTACAGAAGCCCTTCTTGTGGTCAAGAATGTGTGTTCGCAGTACAAGATTTCCTCCAGCAGTATGGTTGCAATTCTCGAATCATAGTCATGGGTGATTTTAACCTACCAGATATTGATTGGACTACCATGCAGCCCTCTTTCCTTATTTCAGACGCGGTAATTAATTTGATGATGACCTTTAATCTTCATCAAATGGTTCTCGCTCCTACACGTGTACAGGGATCAGCAGAAAACGTTCTTGACTTGATTCTAATCAGCGATCACTTCCCTATACATCGTGCTGTAACTCACATCATCGAAGGTATCTCAGACCACAGCATACCAGTCTGTCGGCTACCCCTCGAATGTAGCGTAAAGTACCACTCCTTAACCATCACCATAAACCACTTTGCTAGGGCAGATGACACCGGGATTCTAACTCATCTCGCACATGAGTTCGACAGTTTTTCCGAAAGTGCATTAGACATGTGTACAGAAATAGATACAGTTTGGCTCACCTTCAAAAACATAATAAATCACTGTATGACAAACTTCGTCCCGCTAAAGGTTACACGTGTCTCAAAAAATAATCCTTGGATCACAAGGGACGTTATTCACGTGCAGCCTCAAGTAAAGCGAATGCGCAAATCAATCAAGATTCAAGGTGTAATTGAACTGAAAAAGCTTAAGTTAGGAAAGGCTGTTGAAAAGCTCAGGAGAGCTACGAAACAAGCGAAGGACCATTATTTCAACGTGACCTTCGCGAACTTTTTGTAAAATAACCCTCAAAGGTTTTGGAACCATTTTTGTGACCATGAAAAGACACCATCCGGACTGTCACCAGAAGAAACGACTAAAACTGCGAACATGTACAACGATTTTTTCTTCTCAGTATTCACTAAAGATAACGGAATCTGCCCAGAAACTTGCGCATTGCCCTGTAACTGTATTGAACCTCTCAGTATTACAGATGACGGTATTTTTAATCTTCTTCTCAGACAAGATCCTAAAAAAGCGACCGGCCCTGAAAATATTCCCAACAAGTTTTTAAAAAGGTACGCGGAGTGGTGCAGCAAATACCTTGGAGTTATTTTTCGCAAATCTGTTTCGTCGTCAAGATTGCCAAAAGAGTGAAAAATAGCGAAAATAATACCTATCCACAAATCAGGGGACATCGCTTCGCCCGCAAACTACAGACCAATATCCCTTACAAGTACATCATGTAAACTTCTTGAGCATATCATTTCAAAGCATGTAACCACTTTTCTCGAGAGCAATAGCATGTTAACACCTCATCAGCATGGATTCCGTCGCGGGCTCTCAACAGTTACGCAACTGAGGTTGTACATGACCTAGCACTTAGCATTAATAATTGTAGTCAGACAGACATTGTGATGATCGATTTTTCGAAAGCTTTCGATTGTGTATCTCACATTAAGTTAATAGGAAAACTAAAAACATTTATCGGAGACGGAGAATTACTATCACGGTTAACAGACTTTCTGTCAGATCGCTTCCAGTACGTAGTTTACGAGCATGTCCCATCCAAAACAGCACCAGTTACGTCTGGAGTGCCCCAGGGATCAGTTCTTGGGCCACTGTTATTCCTAATTTTTATCAATGAGATAACTAACAACATTAACTGCAGCATTAAACTTTTTGCAGATTACTGTATCATTTACAAAACAATCAACACCCACGAAGACCACCTGTTACTGAACAGTTCCCTCACAAAATAACCGAATGGTGTAGAACATGGCAAATTACAATTAACACTCAAAAATCAGTTTACATGACCGTAACAAGAAAAAAGCACCCGTCGCGCTTTTCGTACACAATAAACGGAGCGCCATTAAGTTAGGTACCATAAATATTTAGGTATCACACTGTCATCTGACCTGACGTAGGACTCTCACATCACTAACATCACATCAGCTGCATTGCGAAAACTTTTCTTTATACGTACACGCCTAAGATTTACACCAGTAGCCTCTAAACTCCTAACATACACAACTTTCGTGAGGCCAGTTCTAGAATACGCGAATACTGTCTGGTTCCCTCATTCGGTAACAAACATAAAAAAAAACTAGAAGCCGTTCAGCGCAAGGCATTACGAGTTATATATAACAAATACAAGCGCAGAGATTCTCCGTCTTTGCTTGCAGATTCATGCGGCCTTCCTACTTTATCATCGAGGATAAAACAAGCGCGCCTGAAGTTTCTGTTTCAGTTATTACATAACCACTACAAAATATACTGGGAAAAATACATAACCTTTTCAGAATGGCGACCATCTAGGCACAAACACTCGTACACACTAACAGAGTACAGCTGTCACAATAACACATTCAAGCATTCCTTCTTTCCACTCGCCATTAATGAATGGAATCGCTTCGATCATCGCATTACTTGCGTCCAATCTCTATCTTCATTCATATCAGAAGTAGATCATTTAATAAATTCATGATAGCGCTGCAAGAGCCGTACCTGCTACCTGTTGATAGGCATACGGTCACTTGTACAATTTTGTGATTTACGAGTTGTGCACTGCATTGTGAAGTTTTTTTTATTGCTGATCCTCTTTGCTTTGTACGTGATTTTAGCCCATGTAATGTTGCCTCTTTTCGCGTACGTTTACCTTTATGTCCTGTTGTGCTGACCGTGAAAGATATGTACATATGTTCTACTCGAAATGTACTAAAAGCTCCCTGCTATGGTCTTGGAAGAAGGCCGGCAGTATTGTAAATAAATAAATAATAGTTGAATTCTGTTCTACATTCTTTATTTTGTTTTACAGTAGAGCTTTCATGACGCCGCTACCAGTGTTATTCTGCATCCGCTACTCACCACCGTCAAATAGCCACAGCATTTCTATGACGCCAGCGTTCGACTAGACTAATCCTAGAATGGACCACATCTACTACTCACCGAGCACCTTTATATGTGCGGTTAAAACCTGCAAGCAATTAAGCAGACGTAGCCACCAACCGCGTCTAGATCCCTGCGTGATATTTTGTGTTTAAGCGCTGACACAAAGCCGGCCATGCTTTCGATATTGGGCTTGTACGTGCAAGTGAAGGCCAGCCATTGCGTTTCGGCTGTATAAAGCAGGAACAAATTTCAAGAAAATTAGGGTTTCCAAACTACACCGCGAGAAGCTTCTATTTTTGCATGCACAGTGAGAAGCTACCTAAAAGAAAGAGGAGGCAATTCTGAACAGGCGTTTTTTAAAGTGCTCCGAGCTGAAAAGGCGGATCTATCATTCACCGAGGTCTCCCGAGGCCCGAAAATGCTATTGAATCGTAAAACGTCAGACTCCCACGGCTTCCTACCAGCAATACAGCTCTTAATACATTTTTTCTGCTTGCTGGACCGTAAAGGAATGCCGTATGGCTCTGCGCACTTCAATGGCGCACTCGTCGAGAATCTGGACCTTCATGAAATTTTGTGTATTGGCCAGCACGAAATAAGTCACGTCTGAATGAAAATTGTGAGAGGAGTTCAATTAAGCAAAGGCTTATGAATAAAGCAGAGCTTCTTGCGAAAAGTCTTATATACATTAATCGGCACCGAAAACAAACAAAACGCTGTTTAGCTTCCGCGTTATGTGGAGCACCAGAATATGGCAGCCGCTTTGGAGCCTTTTGAAACTCCGAAAATTGTGCAAAGCGCGGAGTGCCTGGACATAAGGATTGCGCATACAAAACGACGAAACATGAGGCATCATTCATGCTCAAGGATGATGTGTCAATAAGTGCGATGCAACTGCCTGAATCTATAATAATAATAATAATAATAATAATAATAATAATAATAATAATAATAATAATAATAATAATAATAATAATAATAATAATAATAATAATAATAATAATAATAATAATAATAATAATAATAATAATAATAATAATAATAAAAATAATACTTTATTTTTCCTTTACTATATGTACAGGAAAGGAGCAGCCGCTAATAAGCTGCTTCGAAGAGCAGCTTGACGGGGCGGCTTCCCCTGCATATGACGGCATTTCACAGCAGAGAAAGTCACGCCCACACAGTGAATAAACAGTCAATGGAGAAATAATTAGACTACAAAAAAGCTCTATGTAAATCAGGAAAAATACATGAAAATAAAACAGAAACGCCGCCAGACAGAACACCTAACTTAAAAATATGTATTTATAGAAAGATTTCGCGGATTAATTTAATGGGAGGAAGAGAGAAATCTTGACCACTATTAGCAAAGTATTGATTTAATATGGTAGGAAGCCTGAAGCGAAGCATCTGCCTGCCATAGTTCGTCCGGCACGCTGTAATGTGCCAATGCTCCGGGTTACGGGTGTCGTATGTGTTTATGTTGTCTTGAAGCGCTGCTATGAGTGTTAGTGTGTTGTCCTTTTTACTGATGCCTTGTTTATATAATCACAAAAGACTAGTTATACAAAGATGTTACTTTAACTATTTTTAGCTGCTTAAATATTGGTCCTGTATGTTCGAGGTAAGAAGCTTTAGTAATATTTCTTATTGCATCTGGTAGTTTCTGGTAGTTCTTCTTGGACGTCAGTAAATGACAAGCGACGCAATACTTCAGAGGCCAGTAAACTTAATGTGTGCTAAACTGAAATCAAAAAGCCAGCATAATTCGTGCAGTGGGCCTGCTTCTGCTACGACGACACAAACGTTAACATAAAATTTGAGTAGAAATGTGCTCCGCAACCACTGCGCTTCTAAAAGGCGGTTATCAGAGAACTCGCCCTGATTAGTAGTTTTTGTTGCGTTAAGTTTATGTGACAATGCTTGTTTCCGTGGCTTTCTTTAAAACCCCAAGGCCATATATAGGTCTTGGGGGGGGGGGGGGGGGTGTTTGACATCGATGAAAACCGCTTTACGTCGATGAAGAGTGTCCATAAGACACTCTGTAATAAATTGAGTTGAACAATGCGAAATCGACGCACATATCAGGAAGTGCTGTTTTCTTCAGGGGCAATTAGGGGCAAGGCTCTCAGGCAGCGTTTTCGGCAAAACCTTTGCGCTCGACAACATTCAAGCAAAGCCTTTGCACTCTTTCGGAATATGAAACGTGTCAGAACCGAGCCGACGGCAAAACTCGAGCCCTCATACTCGGAGACGGGCTTTTGTTCCATTTATGTATGACGAGATGCGAGGACGAAGCCAACAGCATTTCCACGAACTGCTCAGTAATACTGAACACGACAAGGGCATCCGGAACGCACCAGGCGCCACATGATTTAGCGCTGCCCTGCGGGATCATAGCACTACCATGACAACCAGCGCTACTGAATCCATACTTCATCGGTGGTCGCCGAAGAAGGCTTTCACGCCGTAATTGTGTGCGTCTGCCAGAGCAAATAGCCGCCGTCTGAGCGGAGAACAAAAGCGTGATAGTCCGGGGTCGGCGCGTAGGAAACCGGCGCTTAGCCGTGGCCCCTTTCCCTCCGATACTTGTACACAAGCCGCCAGACAGCTAAGACCACAAACCAATGGCAAACACAGCTTTAGGAATTATTTCTCGAGTGGGGTGAAACGAGGTCATATCGCTTCCTTCCTAATTTCCACCGCTGTGCAGAACCGAGAGTGCAGCCCATTTTTTTTTGCGGCAGCGGGCGTAAACTGTCTCGCACGGGTGGCGAAAATATTTACTCAACGTATACTCAGGAGTAAAAAAAAAAATGCTTCTAACAGATATTGGTGAAGACAGTGAGGGACGTGGTTTAACTTACCAGGGGAGAAAAATACGTTGGGCCACTTCAGTATACGAGCATTCCATGCCTCCCGACAAAATGGAAAAAACCCGCTGCCTTTATCATCATGTTTTTAGTATTGTGTGTTGAACTGTGTTTGAATCAAAATGTCTTTTATTTAACTCTTTGCCGCCACATAGGCGCTTGTAATGTAACCGTATTTATCCATCTTGTGGACAACTATTTTAGAAGGTATGCCGTGCCTGCTTCCAATAGACAAAAGGTATGAAGAGCCATGTAGTTACTCGTATACTTGAATAATTTGGGGATCTGTCACTGCGCATTGTTATGCAGTGCTAAAAATGTTGGCGGTGTGTTGTTCACGGGTAACCGTGCTGCTCTGCTGACTCTAGTACGATCTATTTATCAGCACTCGGCAGCACTAAAGACGTTCATAGCGCGCCGCGCGTGTTCACGTAGTGCAGCTAATGTGAGCATAGCTCTGTTCGGCAAATGCTTGCTCTACATACAGCATTTTTCGTACATTCTATCTTTTTTCGAATCTAAAAGGTTCTTGGCATCAAGTGAATACGCATGGATTCGGCCTATTTGGCATCAGAAAAGAGAAGTCGTTTAGCACCGCTATGCACATATTTGTTGAACATAAACGTTTTCTATAAAAATTTCTCCTTCACATTGCAAGGCACGGTACCAATCCTAAAAATACGCCAGAAAGGGCAAATTTCCAACGGCACGTAGCTGTAGGGACCTTTTGGTAGAAATCTTGTTTTCATTCAATCAGAATTGCTTACCAGGCACGACTTATGAAAAGGTGCCTATAAAAATACTTCAACTGTCTTCCTTCAATCAAAATGTCATTTCGCACATAGGCCTCAATAAAACCAATATTTATGTAGGATTTTTTTTATTGTGAGCTTTGAACGACCTGAAGTAACTCATGCTAGGAGGGATCTGGATTAGTTTAGGCAAGAGAGGGTTATTTAAGGTACGCTGCTGTTACAAAGCGCTCTTGCTACATTGTTTTCACGTCTATCTAAACATGGCAACGGTGGTCTGTATCACACTTGAAACCCTAGGTGTAGCAGGCGGGCGCCAAAATTACTAAGCTACCATGGCGAGTATTATCATACTACTCATCATGTCATCATTGTGCCATCATATGTACCAATGTCGGTTGTAGTTAACTCTTTTGTATTCTTGTTATATTGCCTGTTTGTCAAGAATATAGTTTATAGCGACGCATAAAACGATTATTACTGGCCCCGCCGGGGTGGTGCAGCGGTTAAGGTGCTCGACTACTGTGCCCAATGATGCGGTTTTGAATCCCGGCCGCGGCGGCCGCTTTTCGATGAAGGCGAAAATTAAGGCGCCCGTGTGCTGTGCGATGTCAATGCATGTTAAAGAACCCCACGTGGTCGAAAATTCCAGAGTCCTCCACTACGCCATCTCTCATAGCCTGAATCGCTTTGGGACGTTAAACCTCACTAACCCAACCCACCCAATTTCTACTGTACCAGTTGTAGAAGATGGTTGGACTAACGGGCTTTAGCATCATTAATGCATTAGGGACTAATCCAGTGGAACCCATGTGTCATCCCTAAAGATGAAACATACTGTAAAAGTAAGACATAGGTACCCTTTATGTAGGCTCAGAACATGGAGGGTGACTCAGTACAGCAGTGTAGGAATGAAGACAAGTCATGCTAGCTGGTTGCTTTTAGCAAAAGCCGTAATGTCTGCTGCATATGTACAGTCTAGGTCAGGAGTCTTGAAGCCAAACAATTTTCTTCCCAGCCATAAAATGAGCCATGACGGCATTATTAAAGGCCTATTATCCTTTAAAATTTTGGGAAGCGAATTCTTTGCACAGCAAGAAAGTGTCTTGCAACATATCATGCCTCTCTAGCCTTTAACGGTGATATGACAACCTCATTTTGCGACTGAGACAAAAATCAATTGGCTTTAGGACTTTTCATCATTAGAGTACATACGTTCGAGCAATATGCGACAATCTGGATTAACGTCAATGGAATAAATTACTGTGGTCACCCGGAGGTCTGTATCGTTTAGCGAGAATCTATGAAGAGGACAGATATGATCAGCTCTGGCGTACTGCTTGCTCTTCATGACAGCAAAACTGAAGCGCTCTCTCATCACTGTTCTATACCTTACTCGAGAAGTCACGAAATAGTTTCCCATTCCTGGTTTTTTCTTCTGCCGGGGCAGTTTATTTTCTTCAAAATACCGCATAAAGCAGCGCTGGCCTAACTGTTGAGAATCGCATCAAGAGCCTTAACAACGAATTCATAATAGAGTTTAGATTGCGACACCCATCATTCGATGCTGGCAGGCAGTTACACTTTTCAATGACGTGTGGAACAAATGGCTTCCGGAATTTTGTGGTCCTTGTAAAGCTAGGGTTAATAACGTCTGAGAGGTTGAGGACCTCTATTACGTCGAGACAAGCGAGTTTTGATAAGACAGAAGAAATAAAAAACTTTACTGTCATTCTCTTTCACTCAAGATGTAGGGGGCTTTCAGTTACTTGGTTATGACGCTAACAATTGAAGAAGATGGATATTATGATACAAACTGAATAATCTTTTCAGTTTGCCCAGTACATTTCACACGATGTGTATTTCAAATAGCGGACACATACTTAAGGGCTATTGAAGTGTGCATTAAGTTTAAGACTAAACGCCAGACATCTGAATTTGCTACATAGAAGGAATATTTAAGTAAATATAGTTGAAAAGTTTACTCTATTTTACCTTCATAGTGATGGTTTATCGTAGTTATCCGGCAGGCGTGAAAGACTGAACACGTCTTTTAGCAGTGTAATATATATTACACAATTGCCTTTTCTTGCGTGTGTTCTTATTTCGTGGCCACTATTTTTTGTAAATATTTTATATGTCGTCTAGTTTGCGCCTGTCCGTAAGCGCGCAAACATTATCGCCAAGCAATATTTGGCTGCAAGCATCTTATACAAGTCTCTATATAACACAATCAGAAGTAGTTTTACCGTAGAAGGCCCAAAGACATAAAAGGAAAAGCTTGCCCTTCAGCAAACTGATTTGACTGCATAATGTTCTGTTTGACGAGCGTTGTTCATACCCTAAGCTCTCCTGAAAGATCAATACGCTGGTCTGATTTTCTTATGTTGGATTGTAGAATAAAGTAGAGTTTCAGCAAGCAAACAAGTTGTAAGATTAGGCGCTCTTGCTTGTGTCCCATTGTTGTATGTGAGAGAGTCTTACGCGGTGTATTTGGCGTGCTTTAAAAACAACCTGCGGTGGAAAAAGATACAAATTTAATTCACGATCTGTGTGGCACTGGCACGTGAGATGAAATTTTCCCCTGTTCGCTCTTTTTTGGCATAACTCTGTACTTCGCCTGTTGACACTCAGCGGCCGCTCGATGAGCTCTAGAGCGACGACTGGTATTGGTGAAACTCTACCAGGAGTTTAGCGGCCAACGAAAACTTGCATCAGGATTTCTTCTCAGTCGCTGCCATTTCCTGCCGAACTTTCCGTGTTGCAGTTGGGCAAGTCGCCTTCGGAGATTTCTTCTCATGCTGACTTTGCCACGGCGAAAAATGTTCTCGGCTGTGGCTTTGGCATGCTACAATAATTTAGGAGCTTCGGAGGATGCGGATGCGCTGAAATTAGAGGCACTACCACGTTCTCTTTTTGCAGTCAATTTATATGTTTCCCTTTCGGAAGAAGCTATGAAGGGGAGGCCCTGTAACGAGCTTGGAGAATGCGTGTTTAGATTGCTATTACTGGTGTTCGTGCAACGGCTGCGTCATCCCAATCTGTGGTAGAAAAACGGCGCATACTGGTACCAACAGTGAGTATGACTTTACCGTACTCATTTGTTTAGCTACAGTGTTGTGTAAAAAGAAATTAAAACCAACGGTGCATACGGTGCGGCGCATTTATACTGAGGAAAGGAAATCAATACTACTGCTAAGAAATGTTTGAAGGTGGCACACAAACTAATTTGTGAGGCAGAATGAGCGTTCTAACATGACGGCAACTGAATGAAAACATGAGCACGTTCATATCTCTTGTTATGGCGCCATGTGAGCCGCTAAACTCTGCCCCAAGCGAAATTCACAGTCAGTAAGCTGGGAAAAATTCCAGCGCAGTTTTAGCAAAATAACATTGATGGGTTCGCTAAAATGTTATCTATGCAGTGTCGACCTAAAATCGCGGTTCGCAAGTGTTAGCAGCGAAGTCAGATGTGAAAGCTGCAGACAGCCATGAGACGCCTGGCAGGAAAAGCGGCATTGACTTATTACGCCAGGCTGTCTTTAAACTGACAGTGCTGTTATTACGCACACGATCATGCGTCAGATTCCTATATTCTTCCAGTGCAGTGCAGTAGCGGGACTCCTCCCGAACCGTCACGCTGGGTCTTCTTAGCAATTGCTCTGGTTACAAAACCTAGTGCTGTAGGCCAAGCATGCTAATGCTGTTAGTAATATAGAGATGTGACACTGACACTTATTTTTGAGTTCTGAGTTGTTCGCCCGACAAAACATAAAACCATTCATACAAAGCAAAGACACCTAGTCATGCCTTTGACTAGGTTTCACACAGAACGCGAGATTACTTACAGATATGTGTACCCCTGTACGACAAGCCGAAATGTAAGAACACGCCATGTGTTTCAAGGGAGCCTGCCACTTATTTTTAATATTAGGTTTTGTAAGACATTAGAGACTTTAATATAGCGTACACAAACACACGCACAGAAATAGCGCACGTCAAAAATATAATGACGCGCACTGCGCATGCGCTATACGATACCCGAGGCCGAGCTCTTTTGTACGATCGGCCAGCGTTCGCCGTAACTTCAGTTTATCGTGCCCGGCCCTCAAGCACTATGGGAGATCAGCGTTGACAAGATGGCGGCATCCAGGCCTCCCGCTTCACGGTGAATTTGTCTTCGTTACCGCATTTTTGGGCGTGTTGCCGCCTATAAATGGCACACATGGTCTTCGCTTTGCCTCGTGTAGCATTAAGCTAAAAAAATTACTAAGTAATTTGCTTTGTTTTTTATTTTTCATGGCGGCAGCGCTGTCGCTAAGCCTGACGAGTAGCATTGTTTTGTTGGCATGGCAACACCATGAAGTGGATCTCCTTGGATTGACTGCTTCTGCGTGTGTATCCGTAAAACGAAACCGTGGTTGATTTTTGATTTTTTCAGTTGTCGCGTGTGCGAGATGGAAGCTTCCGCGAATGCAGCACAGCGAAAGCCTGCTCTTCGTATGCGGTTTATAGCCGCAGACGATTTAGCGCTACTTCGAGAAGTCAACTCTGAAAACCCAAATAACTGCCGCAGCAAAGAAAGTGGTTAAAGGCCCAATGCGACTAGGCAAGTTTTGGCTTGCGAGTAAGAACGAAAGCCTGAATGTGTTTTCTTATTTTATATCTAGATGTCGCCACCATAGTTTGCGTTGGCACTTTCGTACGGCCAATTAAAAGCGCCAATGCAGCGCACGGAGTAACGCCCCATAATTTGCTGACGTTTGTCGTACGAAAGCGTGCATACGCTATACTAAAATTCTCTATTGAGGCAGGTTCTGGGAAAAACTGTACCATGTTTGGAGTACACCGTAAAAGAGGTGAAAGGCAATGGCTACAGTCAGATAAAACGTAGGCAAAAATCCAGAATGTTTTCCCTCAGTTGGCGCCCTTGAAACCCATGGCGTCGATAAAGTTTCATGACGTCTTCCTTAGACGTACTAGCACGAAAACGTAAGGTGTGGTACACGAAAGAGGATTAACCATTCACGACTTGATCGGAGTATCTCTGAGAGGCACCTCCGGTTGTTTTATTTAGCTCTGTTAGGATAAACATCGCTGTTTATTACTTTCTTAAACTCCTTACCAGCTGCGTCTACCTGTCCATATGAGGTAAAATACTTGCAGCCGGTGATTTGATATAGCCGATGATTTCTAACAAACTTAGGCTTCCTCGAGACAAATGACGTGCGTTTTGAGCTAAGTCCACAGAGGCGCCATTGGTGGCGCAAGTGCCACGTCACATTCTCTGCCCGCCTTCGATGCGGTGCTCAGCGCTGCTTGTTGGTACAGCCCACATGGGACAAAGCACGCCACCTCGCACTTGCGCCATGGGGTCATGGTAAAACTTAGAGCGCCCATTCTTCCAGAAAGTATGGTTCTCAAACTAATTGCTATGCTGGCTGCATTAAGAGCATTTCATCCCTTGTTGGACAGAAACCGGATAATAAATACGCGCTAAAGCACAACGAAAGAAAGATATAACAAACAAAAGTAAAATAAATAAAATTATTGTGCCCAGACAAAACAATTTCGTTTATTGTGTAAAAGATGAGCGGCGCTTGCTCTATTGTGCTTAATGCTGGCCGGGTGCCTCTTCAGGATAGCTCGGAGAGAACTGTTCAAAATGTAAAAAGGGTAATTATTGGCACAATCGCTCGCTTGCCCTCAACAGAAAAAAAATGTGGACTTGAAGATGCAAAAAAAAGAGGCGAATTGCCCGGAGCCTTGCTCTTAAACACAACTGAGATCTCTTCAAAGCTTACGCATATTAAGGCGCCTATGTCTCTTTATTTTCACAAAGAACAAAGTAAATTTTGAGGTCAAAGCTTTTTGGTTGACTTTAGTTGATAAACGAGTCTGGTGGTAAAGCGGAGGGTGCATCTGGTGCTGCATTTCGTAGCCAGAGGGCCTCTTCACACAGCTCCGTGGGCCGCATGTAGCCCCCGGTCTGTGTGCTTGATAACCCTGTTCTAAAGCTTGCAGCTCTTGGTGCAACATTACCATATTTTGTTAAGCGACAATGTCGAGGGTAATCCTTCTTTCTAAATTGTAAAAAATCCCTTAATTACCCTCAATAATCGGCGAAAACCTCTAATTACAACCAGATGCTCAAGTCTGAAGGTTAAAAAGTTTTGTCATAAATTATTCAACTGTCTTGCCAAGAAACAGTGATCACCCCTTCCCTAAAGCCATTTGGCATTGGTAATGTGCCAAGCAGCCGTGTTTACACTTTAAAAAAAAGTCAGGCGGGGTCCTTGCATCCTCTGGTATGTGACATGAAGAAAAAAAATACAACTCAGAAACCTTGACCCTGGAACTGGGCCTAATGGTTTCTCGCTGTGCCACAAAACTCAAGAGATTTTTCGATGCTCAAATATATCAATGAAATTTGCATCGGACGTTCTTCTCAACGTTAACATCCGGTGTTCCAAAAAACACAGTTTTCCCGCAAATTAGTTTTAAAGATAGCGCTCCGGGATCTGCGACTGGCGCTGCCAGATAGGAAATTTTTACGGCCAGCACTGTGCTTGATGACATCACAGTCGAGCAGGGGTTTTCTAGCAGACGACGGCGACAATGCAACTGCCCTACAGGGCACGGTTTATACGGTGTGGCATCACCTGTACTATCCTATGGGGACCTACTGGTACCGCGGGCAGGGCGATGGCGGTGCTACTCAGAAACAGCCTGGCAGGACGAAGGCACGGCCGACAGCTTGCTTGCAAACAGCATGCATCTCGGAATCACTTTCTTGCAGTTTCAGCTCACACTTTAATGCATTCATTTGCAGCGGTGGTGGCAGCTAGTGTTCTGTTGTTGGCTTCACGAGTTTTGCTACGAGAAACAGCACACTGATTTGCCACCAATTTCCCGAGAAAAAAGAGCTTCGCGACGCATTTATTCGTGCGATGCGGCGCACCCTCTGCACCTGAGAACGTATGTATGCTCCGAACATTTCGCGTGGGCCTGCTACCAAGACATAACGATTTTGATGCAGGAGTTTTGCCTCCCGTGTACAAGGCGATGGTTTAAATCAGTTCGATCTTTCCACACATGGCATAGGCTAAACGGCCTGCCGCAGTGTTCCGGCACGGCGGATTGTTTGCGAGCCACCGTCAAAAAAAAAAAAAAAGCTAAAATCTGGTAGTCTCTTGAATAATACACGATGGAATAAATTATTGTGAAAAAACTTTTAGTGAGGATCGCTAATCAGCAACGAGCTTCTGGGGATAACTTCGGTACAAGCGAATTACTGCTCGTAGCTGCCAGCTGCCCATGTGCGGCATAGCTCATCCGATCTCGTACTCTTGCTCCGCTGCTAGGCGTCGCCGAGATTACATCTTTTACTCTGAGACAGTTATGATGAAAGCAGTGCTGTTCCACGAACAGACCATTTACTATAGCGCTGATCAATTTGGAAGCGCCGTCCGCTGTGGCTTCGATATTAAACCGTTTAGGCACTCGGCCAGAGTGCCGTTGTCCGCCGCTCTCGAGGGTAGCACCGTAGCGGAAAGCTAGAGGCATTCAGTGCGACAAGTGTTGTGAATTTGTCGCCTACGTTTTAGATGCGGCTGGAGCCGGTAATATTTTGATTTACCGCTTACATTTATTGGTCCGAGTAAACGATCCTGAGAGTACGGAACGGGGCTACATGGTGCGCCGTTGGGCGCGTACTCTCGAAGGTTGTATCCGTCGATCGGCACATTATAGGCAGTGCCTATATGACTTGTTGCTCTTGAAACCTGCTTTAGTGTGCGAAGTGCACGTAGTTGAAACTGCATGGCCAGCCCGTGCGCATTAAAATTTTGCACCCGGGCTCGGCGCACCTTCCGTACACTCTGTAACCAAAACGCCGACACTGCCGCTGAGCTCTGTAATGAATAGTTGTGATCAGCAGGTTAGTTACGTGTGGCATGTAAAACATCAACGAGAATTTGAAAACTGATTTCACTCGAGTGCAATCGTTTTCGTAAAATTTTGAAGGCCCATAAAGTTTTGTGTGCACTCAATTTTTATCCATAGAATTTGCCATTATTTGCAGAAAAAAAAAGAAACATTAGTTTTGGTCGTGTAGCAGCGCGTAGGAAAAAAATGATAAAAAAATTGAACAAATGCCATTTGGTAGGAATGACATTAAATGTTCTATGTGGCAGGGATATTGCTGTGCAGACAATGATCTCACTCGCAACGAGGCAGATGTAGGGTCGGTATTAAGAAAAAAAATGAGAATTTGTAGTAACGATCGGTCTCCCTCATATATGCCCGCCACTTACATCGGAGTTTGGGAGTGCATAAATGACGTAAAATTTACAGGGAACTAATGCTGCATACGGCAATAAGCCTCATTCAAGATCACTCTCTCGTTCTGCCCTCAGTGGCCATGTATGAAAAATATTGCTCGTTTTTTTTATTGCATTTCAATGACCATAGTGCTAGCTGTCCTTGTCCGATGACATTTAGGGCGACTCACCGACATCACATATTCTTGACATGGTGCCGTACGCGACAATGATTCACGTTCGCTCAGCTGGGCAGAACGGCAGCGGGTACGGGCGGTGTGGCTGCACGCCAATGTACTCATCATGTTACGTCACGCAAGGCCGTTTTCTCCGTGCCCCGCGCGGGAGTTTCAATTCTGATTTAAATTCTGCAGTTCTTTGCCTATTTAAAATGATTGCTTGCGTATTATAAAAAAATGTAATCGCGTACTGTGATGACCAAGCCTTCCGCAATGCAAGCCAATCAACTCAGAATGGTAGAAAAATCACCGGAGTTGGCATTTATAGGTTGCATGTCATCGCCTTCTACTTAGTCTCTCGCCCGGTGAGTCCATAGCACTTGATTACTGGGAGGGTTAGCGCGGAACAGACAAGGACAAGAGAGGCACACAGGACGAGCGCTCGTCCTGTGTGCCTCTCTTATCCTTGTCTGTTCCGCGTCCCAGAACCAACTAGCCCAGAACTCTACTTTGCTCCATAGCACTTCCTTGCACTGAAACCCAATTCCAAATGAACAACAGAGTGCAGATAGGCCGCAGCATTGTGGTTCGCGCTAGCATTTTTCAAGTTGCGTTTCGTAATGTCATTGTCCGCTTAAAAAATTGCCGTGAACGAAGCTAGCAAAACAATCTGCCACAGCTCCAATAAAGAGCGTTGGGGTCTTCGTCAGTATCATTCCGTGAAGCTTTCTCTTATTTTTTTTGCCCAAGAAAATGCGAGGAACAAAAGCTGCGGGCCTATGAGCCATTTGTTTCGCTCACATTTCGTTATTCAGGTCTAATAACTGTCGTGTTACGAAGTAGACACGAGAGAAAACGTTTCTTGTTGCACTGTTTTCAAAGTATAACCGCTTGCTCCATACGTAAAATGTCATTATGCGAGCGCCGCTCCCCTTGGCGGTCTACGCGGTGATAATTCTTTCTCCCGCAGAGATGCAAGATGCTGTTCCCGCCTCAAGTGTTGCGCACGTGCTATTACCGCCAAAAACTGAGAGAAGGCTCCTAGTGTAGACAGCGCGTTTCGCCACGGCTGTCGCGCCGGCTCCGCAATAAACGGGTGCGTTGAATAAAGAAGCCTGCTCACGTTTCTAGGGAAACTCTGAGATATGGCCTCGCCGTCCTGTTCCTCGTGACGCACGCTGTCGTAGCTTCGCAATCATGCGCGTTTTTCTTCTTCAAAACGGAGGTTTCAATTAGTTGCAATGCCCGTCTTCAAAACTGACGGCATTCAACCCATGCTAGCTCTCCTTCCTCGCCTATGTTTTCATTGTTGTCTTCTTGTTTGGAGACTCTGTCGCTCAGTACCTTAGATGTCTTGGTGTCGCCGCAGCGTCGAGACAGCTTACCGCCCAAGAACCTTTCTCAACACTTGTTGAAGGACGCAATGTATCATCACGAAGACAATGTAGCACCTCGGGTCGCACATGAAGTGTATAATTTCCCTCTGTTGATAATTATTTTAAGATATGAACGAACTTTTGTAAATTTTACGCCACTTTGTTTGTTGGGGTTGTTCTTCGTTTCCGTCATTTCTGAACTCATGATTCGATACCCTCATCTGTGCCACTCAGAGCATGTCGTACTTATAGCTACACATTATTCGATCGATCCAGAATGTTTTTAAGGGTTTTGTCACTGCCGTTCACGGCGGCATCGGTGCGCTGTTGTAACCACGGGGTTATTCCTCGGGCGAAGGTTGACCGGCAAGGTGCAGGCAACGGGTTCCTATTGATCAAGAGGGGCCATCATGTTGGCGCAAAGGAAGAGTTGGGTAGAAACCATCAAAGCCAGTTCGGGGCCAGGAGCAGCTGCTAAACGCACCACACAACAGAGCCTCAGCGAGGCCAATGTAGAGATCCAGTTCTACGTGCGGTTGAATCAAAAGTGGCTTCAAAATGAAGTGCTAAAACATAAGCACATTCGACGACCACTAAACACATAACAACGCGTTATAATAAATAAAAATGATGTGTTTTCTTGCAGGTGAGCGTAAACGCTTATAAATAAACTTTTTTTTTTTGAGCAACAAGGATGCGGCGTTAACTAGACTTTCTATATGATATCGAGAACATAGTGCTAAATGGAGTAATTGACCACAGATATCCCAACGTGCTGTTAATTTATGACCACAGGTAGGGCGGACACATTATTATGATCGTTTCGGAAGTTGTAAATGAGATCTGCTTTACGAGAGGACGCTTCCGACTAGCCCCAACTAAAAGGAAGCTATCAGCTTACATCCCATGGTTTAGATCTTTCTATAAAATTGCGAAAGTATATTTGGGAATTTTTGCGAATATAAGAAGTACTCGTCGCTGTTCAAGCATGCAACAGGACCTCCGAGCTAGTTGCCCGCGATGACACGTGCAGATCGAACATAGCAGAACAAAAACCGACCGCTGGCTACACAAGGACAATGTAAAAGCGCAGGCTCTTTCTCTACCACAATGAGGCTGCCAGACGCTGCTGATAAGCCAGGATATAAATGCGTTGAGAGCAGCTACTCTCAAAATCCCATTATCTCAAGCATACACGTACTGCAATTTCTTGCTTCGCCACATAAGCACGATAATATCAGCCAATAATGTGTGCCGTCGGCAGTGGTTACACTTCTAATTAAAGACATGTATGATCCATTGATCGTATTAACAAACCTAGTATATATCGCTCGTATATGCTAGCAACTAAATGCGCGTAAAACTTGATATGTACGTAAAAATGATAATAAAGAAAATGTGTTCAATATTCAGATTAGAAACACATAGAAAAGGAAATCCTCGTGGCCTGTGATTTGTGCTTCTCCACCGATGTGTATTCATATTGGAATGCACAGCTCCAAAAAGACAAGGCACGTGAAGAAGGAACACACAAAAAGTGTTTTCTAGGTGTTTATTTCGAGCAAATGTGTTTACGTTAATGTCCTGCATATACCGAGCGTTGAAATAAAGGCCTTTGACGCCACTGTGCGCTTTTAGAGCGTGCTCCCTTCACGAGTCTCGTCTTTTTCATGCTCTCTACATTCCATCATAAACCAATACCAACATGCCAATATTTTTTTGCTCTGCATCGACGTGAGTGCATGTTCAGGATTGCCTCACGTCAGACACTGGAGTTTGGCACCTTTTCGTTTTTTGGTTCTAACAGTACTTAGAACTTGTTTAAACCTTCCTCACATAAGCCTTTTTTCGGTCTATTTTATTCCTTACGAATGGCAAGGTGGGTCGAGGAAGCAGCATACGTTGTTTGTCAACAACGTGCTTGCTCAACTGACCGCGATCAGCAATGCCGTCGGTTAACTCCACAATCTACTAACTTTTATTGTGTTTGTCAAATGTGTCTCCTTTGTGTAGGTAGGCTAAAAGAGGGCTCTGCTGAGGATTTTTCTCCAAGCTTCCTCGACAACATCGATCAACTTGCTCCGCTGACGTGGTATCGCAATCAGTCTGGGCTGTCGTGACGGCAGCTGTGCGTAGCCGGCATACAAGCACAATTTCTTCCCAAGTCCCGTACGTAATGTTCTCAGGGCAAATGAAATGGTAGCCGCCAGGAGATCATTCGGCGCTGAATAAGATCGGGTAAAACGTGGGGCTAGATTTGACTTGTTTTGGCATTTTGGCCAAAGGTTTGCTTTTACCTACTCAGCACTGGTACACTATGTCCGACGACCTTCAACGAAAACGCATCTGCTCCACCTCAAGAAAGGCGCTCCTGTCACCCGGATCCAGCGCTAGGGCGCGACTGAAGGGAATTTAAAAGCTGAAAAAAGCGAAAAATGTGCAATGGAGAGTGTAAGAATGCTGCTTCAGCTGTACAAACATTGCCCAGTCTTGCCATGATTGCTACTGCATGATGTCTAGTTTCAGAAGAGTCAGCATTTGGCACCTACGTTCTTTTTTGTTAGTTTGTACTTTTTACAACGTCAAACCATCACTTCCTTATTTTTGTGAAGTTTAAATTTATACTAAAGTTGTCTCATGAGAATCTGTTTCCGGTTAAAAAAATCGGCTATGATTTAAAGTTTGTATTATCCGGTAATTGAAGAGTTTCACATAGAATAGCCACTAAAGTGCACTAAAAAAAACGGAACATGCCAGCTTAGGCAATAGGCAATGGATTGAAATTTATCGTAAAGTGTATGAAGACGAACATGCAGCAAGACCGTGAAATTAGTTAGGGGAAGGGGAAGATGGGGGGCATCACACAGTAACAGCCGGCCACTCACGTGCGTAATATTTAGCCTTTCTAGGCATTGCGTATAGAAAAGTGAAAATTAAGGCTAAATGCACTTCCTTGAGCTTATTTCAAGTATACGTTAGTCAAGGCACATTGGCGCGTGCACGAGACAATCTGCTCTTACATTAAATTCGAAACAGACAGCTGCGTCCGCGCCAACCCCTACGAATGTATAATCAGAGCGAGTCTGCATGTAGTTGCAACACCACCCGAGGACTGTGGCCCTTGCAGCGCATAACGCTTGGAATCCGGCGAAAATCCCATTACTTGCGCAGAAACGCCAGGAAAACTGTTTTTTTTTTTTCCTGTAAGTGTCTGCTCTTGTCTTTCCCTGTTCTCTTGCCTCTATATTTGCTTCCGATGGCGTCACGATAGGCCAACATGCCAGCCATAGCACATAAGTAGAATAATAGGGGACCTAACGTGGTCTTACGATGTCTAAGTAGGCTGCCATACCTTAGATTTATGCTTCACTCACTAGAGCATATATCGCTTTCTCATTGCATCCTGTATAATGCAGTCCAAGTTCGCCTTGTCACTCCAGTCTTCACCACAAAACGCGGTCGGGAACTCTTGATGCTGCCTCTGATGAATGCATCTGAGGGCAGTCGGCTCATCCTTTTGTCGATCCCTTGCGTCGCTCACAAGAGTAGCATTCATGGGACTCTACTTTGGGTTCTACTAATTATGATCTGCCGCTTTCCCTCAGCGTATAAGTACCTCGTTGCTTGAAACTCGACTGCGGTTGCAGGAACTGTTCTGGCGACACGTTTCTTGCGCGGCAGGTTCTCAGAGGCTGAGATTAGGGCTAGCACCTGCTGCTAACGTAGCCGGTACAATCACTATACTTGGGCGCCACAATACATTCCTGCAAAATGGAGACGTTGTTTTCTAGTAGCTGATGAACAAGTGCTATCGTTTTTAACACCCCTGAATCAAATTCCTGCGATGTATAGAAGGGTGTGTTTATTAATAAACATCGACCCGTCACGTTTAAGCATATGAGAATTCTGCTGCGTGTTCTGTATGTCGCAATCAAGGAGAGATTGCTGAATGGCGCAGTGATCACGCCGTGCATTTTTGTGAAAACAAAAGAAGGATTGTGTTTAGCCGACTGCTAAACTCACGTGCGATGATAGTATAATTAAGACGTGCTTAATACCAAGTGTTTGTTCCGGTGCCTGCGCACTGACGGCGGCAAAACAAACGGCACTGCGTTTTTTCCCCTCGATTGCACGCGGTTATATATTTTACTTGTGATGCAAGTGCAGCGCTCCAGACGTTAAAAGAGCATTCGCTGCCATCGCATGACAAGTGATGAAGAACAAGGACTCCCGTGGTTAATATTATTTTGTTTCAGCGCTGTCTTCTCGGCAACCACCTCTCTTTCTGTCTTTTCCGTAGCGCACAGAGGGGAAGAATGTCGACTGATCCGTCACCGTAAGGTCGTTACGCCCGGAGGAGATTAATCACTGACAAGACCACGCTCTCTCCCACTTTATCGCCACACCCGGCAGCACGAGGTCGGAGAACATAATGATGAGAAACGATGCATCCACAACAGAAAAATGAATTGGCGACGAAAAGAGCGGCAATAAAAACGAAATTAAATCTCGAGCGCCTGTTGTATATTGCAGCTCCAAAAAAGTGAGGAATAATAGAGCGCGGGCATCGCGAACACTGAGATGGGAAAATAAACGACGCGGGTCTTCGAGAAGTCGTTTTAGAAAAGCTCTACAAGCGCAGAGTAAGAAAACAGTTCGGCTGATGGGCACGGTCAAACGGAGCGAACCCTAGAGCCCGCCCAAAAGTTCTGTACAGTGAGCTTCCCATGGCTTTGAAAACTTTCGCGGCGTGTTGAACGTGCTTCAGTGACTTTCGTTTTTTGCATCCTTGAGCACTGCTCGACATTAACCCTCCCTCCCTTCCTCCTTTCCGCCTTTTCGTGCGTGTGTCCTCATTCCAGGGAAATTTATTTTCACTTGTCCTTTCGTTTTTATGACGCCTTTGCAAGCAAAACTCTCTAAACACTTGCGGAAAACATTTCCACTTTTTCACTGTATAGAGCAGTAATAAATTTGTTGTAATCACAAGGATATAGGTTGTTGCCGACCAAAACATTAGTTATACCCGCTGACTATTTCTTCTGTGGTTTGAAATCCATACTCTGCATATCCGCGTCTACTACATTGGTGGAGGAAGCTATTTTTTTATGCATTAAGTGGGTTTGTTTTCAATATCGTGTCATCAGAAATTGGTCGGCAGGATTACGTTCAAAAGCAATGAGGGATAAAAAAAAACGAATGATTCCATTAGATAGAAGATAAAATATTCTCACTCAAGATTCTCAAAGATTCCCATAGGATAAAAGCTAAATAAGTCAATCAGATGTCGGGAATGGTGTGTCACCAGCGGAAGGTCTATGTTCGAACAAAAAGAGTGATAAGACAACAAATGATTGCACTAGATAGGGATAAAACAAATCTCACCGTGCAAAGTTTTCTGCATACAGAATAATTAGTTCTTTAATCAGAGCCAATTAATCAGACGTTGGGCATGTCGCGTCACCAGAAGCGCGTCGGTAGGATTACGTTGGAACGAAGCGAATGATAAGAAAACGAATGATTTACTAGATAGAGGATGAGAAAAATCTCATTAGGGAAGAAACATTGTGCAGGCAGAGTAAATAGTTAATTAATTAGAGCCAGTTAGGTAAATTAAACTTCTAAATAGCCAAAAGGGTAACGTCGACGTTCAAAGGGAGGCACGTGGTACCCTACTTCCATGGGGTGTCACGGAAGCCTCTTGTTCTTCCGTGTCTCTTCTTTCTTTCACAATGAAAGAAAGAAGAGACGCATTCCCCCAAGGCGGATGCCACAGTGATCTCAAACGTTTCTGACTCTGCTGCTTCCACGGAAACCCTGCCGTTAAATTGATATTTTGCTTTAACCAATCGCTTTTATTTAGCATCCCCTGCATTTTAGCAAATATTTAGTTTTTGTACAATTAGCATTCTGATAGCCTGCATGGGGCCGTCACTCAGAACATAAAAGTATTTATTGCGTGGACGTATGTATTTTAACATGGAAACATTAATTCTTAATATAAAAGATTTCGCTGCTTTACTGAGCCTCGAATATGCAAACTCTACAATGTGTCCGGAATAATTCTCATCTTTAAAAGCATCTGGTGACCAGTACATTAGGTGTGTTTTCACATATGCTAGGTGCCCTGGTCAAACTTAACTTGTGTTTTGAAAGCATTTTGCGAACCCTATAGTACAGTGACACCAACGAAGAGCGATTCAGAGTTGCCTATCCTAATGTGCAATAATTTTGCGTTCAGCGTAGGTAAAAACTGGTAACGACTACTGTGCTACTTTCTTATTTATTGACTTGTGAAAAAACTGCCAGTGCAGAAGCTGTATATCGCCACAAAAAACGGCTAGCTGCGGTTGCCATTACGCTAAGATTCAAGTAGTTACAATTATAGGTCTTCAAAAAAGCTGTCACGTGAACAGATTTTATTTTATATCATTCGCCAACGGCGAGCACAAAGCTTCATTGGAGAAAGCAGTGAAGAGAAAAGCGAATTTTGTTGTCGAGGGCACGTTTCCGGGCTTTAAATTGCTGCAGTCGTCACGAGGAAGTTTGTTTTTATGGCGCAAGGTATCGTTTGCAGCTGGTAAACATTACTGCAAATAAAAGCTGGCTTGATGGAAAGAATGCAGCTAGCCGTTTCATGAAATCTACAATGTTTACGTTGAAACTTCTTTCCTTAAGGCAATAATTAAAAAATAACTAATTAGGCCTTACTAATTAACTAACCATCAAGACAAAATACTGTAGGCTACGTAGGCTACGTCAAGCTACCCTCTATAGTACTTATCTGGTTTCTCCGGGCTGGCTCTCAGTATTCTTTACAGCATTAACCTTGGTTATATTTAGCTGGGCCACCAGGAAGAGTGTGCGCAGTGGTTACGGCACTCGACTACTGTTCCCAAGGGCGCGGGATCGAATCCCGGCCTCGACGGCAGCTTTTCGATGGAGGCGAAAAGCAAGGCGTCCGTGTGCTTTAAGATTTCAGTGCACGTTAAAGAGACCCAGGTGGTCGAAATTTCCGGAGTCTCCACTATAGCGTCTCTCAGCCGAAGTCGCTTTAGGGCGTTAAATGCCACAAACCAAACAAACACCAGGAAGAGTGTGCCATCAGGCACGCAAGCACTAACAGTAATGCGCTTCCCTAAATAATTCTGCTCAGCTTACAATCTTTCATTTATGCGAATGCTGAGTCGTCCGTTTCGATAATTCTAGTATATCTCCGAAACAGTGGATACAGCGTGACTACGATAGGCAATAAAGTACTCATGGCATATAACACACTCTTATGCCCGGCGCTGAGTCTGCCAGCAGTGACTAGGAACAAATGAAACTGATAACCGTTTCCTTTTCAATTTCGGCTATCAAATCAAAGAAACACCACCCTCAACCACTGCATCACGCAGCTTATATGAGTAATTACACGCTATTTTCGCCAGGTTCAGAACATCCAGGAAAATTCAAGAAATTTTATTTAACGCAACCAACATGAAAACGACACCTTCCCCATTTTCAGTGCACAATAGGCTCTAAGTCTGCTATCTGAATAATATTTATTAAGACGATAACAATAATTTCTGCAAACTGTGTATTCGCTTCGTTGTACCGCCTATGCGCACAAAAAACAGCTTTTGGTGTAGCACCGAGATTTCATTATACACAACTCTTAATCTAGAATTTTGAACACCGTTTGTATTGTTTCCACTGAATAAAGTTTAACAATAAAATTGGGAGAAACAAAGCGTAACTCTGGTCGCGGACATCTATACGCGGCGTTTGTTTTCACACCGCTTTCTTTTTATCTGACTGACTGAAAAAATAGCACATTTATAATCGTTCTGCGTGACACACCATTTTTGACGAGGGTGGTCATTATATCTTATGCAGTCTGTCCAAGAGAGGCCGAAACGAATGATAGAAATAACGGACGAAGTGATGGAATGTGAAAAAAGTAGCTACAAAGCTGGTGCCAATAAGCATCCACACCATGGCTCCTTGTGCGATTTCGTATGCCTGCCTTTTTTATCTTTTCTTATTCTCTTTGTTCTGGGTTTAATCACCCTTGACGCTTGCTACGAAAATATATTGAACCACCAGAAAGTAGGCTAGAAGTTGGCATTGCTCATAACGCAAAACGGAGGAAACGAACGAGTGTTCTGAGGCTGCCTCAATCCAGTTGCACTTGCGAGCGGGCTAGTGGCTATACGACTCCGAAGACCTCTGGCGCTGCATAGTTATACACAAACACAACACATACACAAGAGATTAAAGCAAGTCATTCACACCGATGATGCGCTCGCTACCAACTGGCTGTTACTTGTGATACGAAGAGGAAGAATGCATAAAAAAACTGCAGGGTTACATTAAGAAGAAAAAAAAAACAAAAGATTAAAAAAAATGCGAAGAAATTCAAAGTAAATTGTAACCCTACGTTTTTTGTGTTGCATTCTTCCTCTTCGTATCACAAATAACAGCCAGTTGGTAGTGAACGCATCATCGGTGTGAACGACTTGCTTTAATCTCTTGTGTATGTGTTGTGTTTGTGTATAACTATGCAGCGCCAGCCAACTAGCCCGCTCGCAAGTACTACTGACCTTTATTTTGAGTGCATCGGGCCTTTCTATATTTTCACTTCTCCACTTCATCAAATATGTGTTCTCATGGACTACATAGCAGAAGCAAAGACAAGGACTCGTGCTTTGACGTATGGACTGAACGGAGGAATGACATCTCCGGCCCTTACTTCGGCATTCTGGCGCATGGCTCCAACACAAGGTTCTTCGATGAGGGTCTACAAGATTCTACGTTCAGAGACATGGCGCCAAGTGCGGATGTACCAGCTCGCCATCGAGAATGTGTGCATAGCACCTACCTTGGTCCTCAGCAATCCAACCGCTTGAGTTAGCGGGCCGCATTGCTGCTCTTGGCAACGACGGCGCGGATCGATCGTTTCTCTATGAGAGCAAAGCATTTGCAATGGGAGGGTAGCTACGACCCTCGTGCGGCTGTAAATCTGCGTCTTCATTATTAATCCTCTAAAAGGTGACGCGCCTGCAAAGTTCCCTTATGACGTCGTTTAAGTGCTTTCTGCAATTACAACATGATGTGTCAGCTAACTTCACCACCCATCAAACTGTCTACTAAACTGCGGTGAGCTAACAGCTGCCTATACTGCACGTCGAAATCGCCATGTTTTTTTTCTTTTTTTTTGCGGCCGCCTCAAATGGTTCGAAATGCGGCGCCCAACTTTGCTCATTTACAGCACTGGCAGAACATCCTTCACGTAACCAAACGTCATTTTGACGTCATCATTAAATTATTATGCATGGCGTATTTCCCACCACACTCGTCAGCCAATCATATTTCAGGAGTCGGCTCTTGGCAGTGAGCAGTTCATTTCAGCCCATTCGTAATACAAGCGTAGGTGCTTCCCTTTCTATCATATATACCTGTGTTTTCCCTCTACAATTACTTATATATACCCTCCATGCATCATGAATACCGCTGCTGAAAATCCGCTTTCACAATCACGTCATTCTTAGGTCACCGCAAAAAGCCATTTCGACACACTCAAATTTCGCGCCACAAATTTGAAACACGCGATTATTATGAGAACTAATCAGAGAAACAAAATGGCGCCGAACGGTGGCCATGTGTGTCGAGAATAGGGCCCCAGCGCGGCATCAACGTTGATATGAAAACGGAACGCTTAGATGCAGCCAGGTGGAGGTGTGATAAGCTACCTTTGAAGTAGAGTGGAAGCAAACGTCGCTGCGCCGCCTGACGGGTGTTCAGACCCTTGTTTTGCTCGGCCGCGAAACAGCTCGAGTGTCCACTCTTTACGTAAGTATGTTTCTCTATGAGGACGGCGCGACCGGTCAAGACCGGTGCCTCGGCCATTTGAGATGCCTGGCAGCTTCGCCAGGGGAAGGAAACTCTCGCTAGTTTTGGTTTCAACTACTTCAGCCCACCTGGCGACTGAAGCAAACTGATGCTTATCAACTAATGGCTACCTGTTCACGCATGAGGCTTGATAAAATGCGGCAGTGGCTGGGTTGCCTAAAGCGATGACATCGGGAAGTGTTCCTTTCGAGCATTTGGTGGTTCGAACAACTTTCGGTGAAAAAGTGGCTTTTTTTTTTATTACGCTCCAATGCGCTTTTTCTTCGGCCGATAAAAAAGGAATTGGCTCTGTAGCGGTACGCTTAGCGCCTTGGCTTAGCTGCTTCGGCAGCCGACTGACTTCTATCTCTGTTTCTCATCTCCCTCGTCCATTACATTTTAGGAGAAGACATTGCAACCCTAACTGCATCACAAGCCTTCTGCGCTTGAAGCTTACCTTTGTTTCGGCTTTCAAGGGCAATCAAGATAAACGTAGAAGTGTGAAAATCATTCGCCTGTAACTGCACGAAGCATGAGGCTCTCAAATTCTTTACATTGATGTGACGGCAATTGAAAATAGTTCATCAACTATCGCTGAACCTTGCTTTACACATTGGTAACCACCCTGCCACTTTTTCTAAGCGACATCCTATGTGTCTCATGCTGTAATAAATAAATTAATTAAAAAACGATGTCATCAACATCACCAGTATATGTGCCTTTCATGACGGGGTAATTCAGTGAACCTTCAAAACTACCCAGAGAAGTTAGGGGAAGGTTCCAGCGAAGCTGAAATCAATGATGTGTTTATTATATTAGATAACGAAGATTATCTGAAAATAGAGAGGGGTTAAAGGTTACTTTGGGGTTTCGAGATGAACGCGCTATGCATAGGCCACGATGTCTGCATTGTGGCCTTTGACTTCATGACGTGTCCTGAAGATTGACACTGATGCTAACAGTCATTAGCATTAAGCTATGAGTTTCTATTTACATGCAAAGCAGGGCTTTCGGAAAATAGATATCATTCTGAATACAATAAAAGGAATGGAATGTACAGACCAATTGGCAAGTCGCTGTCTGTGTTAATCGCGTGATCAGCAGACCAGTCGGTTGCAGCGAATGTCACGAATGAGAATAGGCAACGTTGTGTTTTAAATCTATCGCCTTCCGCTCTTAAAGCAGATCAAACGTGCCTCCCAAGTCTTGTACTTTACCTTAGCTGGAATACAGTCACCACTTCTGGGAAGAAACTAGTGGTCTGCGAATCAGAGCCAGAAACCAAAGAAGCTGATCCACTCGGAGAGACACAGCGAAATTCATTTTGCTGAGTACTGCCGCGGTCATAATATGGTGGGACGTGTGAGGGAGTGTTTGACAGACCTGCCAAACACTCCCTCCATGTCATCTAAAGCGAAATGTCCGCTTCTCGCCTTATGCAGGCAGTTTTGTAACCTTTCTCCTATTTTAGGCCAACCATTCATATTAAGAACCGCCGTCAGGTGCCGCCTCGACAACTTCCACACCGCGACACCTTACGTTGAGCGTCCATGCCAATCATTGCAACTACCCTGGAAACTACCTACCATCTTTCATGGCTCTGAGAGTTTTCGCACAAGAGAAGAACGTGTGTAATCGTCCATTTTTAGCTTTTTTTTCTCGCTCTTGCGCTCTTCACAGGCATAGTTGTCAGTTTTCCCAGTCGCTAATCTGAATGCTAGACAGATTCTGAATAGCCTGATAGTAAACTGCTCTGATCGTAAAGAAGAGTACTAGAGTAAAGGAGGAAAAAAAATGATGTGAATCATTTTATTTATTAACTGAAGAGTAGAAAGAGCGTTTGCCAACAGGTTCCTCAGATGGGTTCACGAAGTTGGCGTTTACTGGACGGCACTCACTGATTGCGGGCACCTTAGCGTAAACTGGGGCATATTACGCGTCGATGCCGAGCTCAGGCGAAAAGGCGTTATGCTGCACGTCAATGCAGCTATAAGTCATGCTGGAAACAGGAAGAGATGGGATTTAGGTAGGTCGTAGGTCTTGCCAAAAAATGAAAAAAAAAACTGGCAAGGACATGAAATGGAATAGAGCGCTAATGCCTCGCGAACTGCCCTGAACGCGGTCGCAGTGGCTGGTACTGGCGCTTACTTCCGTGTAACTGGGTGCTCGAGCTATCGAAGCGGCACCTATTGCAAATTAACACTTGTGCATGGCACACGCAGGATAGAAGTGACGCACAGAGCCTTTTGCTATAAAAGATACAGCGGGCGCATGCCGTTAGGTGGCGTGATACGAAACTTTGTCACGCACTCCCATGTCCGCAATATTGTGATTCCGAAAGTTCCTCGAACAGGATAGCGCGAAGAAAATATGCGACGCCTGAGATTTTGCGGTTATCACCCAAGAAGCGGAAACGGAGGGTTAGGAAAGGAGTAAAATGAAATTGCACCAGCAAGAAACGCCTGTGGGAGGGATTAATCTACTTGGATTCCAAAGGAAGGAGCGAACATAACAGGGCAAATAGTTTGATGGTAAGGACGGTGGCTGAGACCAACAGAATTACCTCAAAGGGATTTAAAGCGCAACAAAAGGTATCAAGTATGCAGATGACTTTATTCCCTTTAAAAAAAGTGAGGTCCTCCCAGCTGGCACTTGAAAGGGTTAAGTGGAAAAATATGGCCGAACCGTTTGTTCTGCAGTGGGTTAAGTTATGCTGGCGATGACGACCTTGAGGACATATTCATTCCGCATTGAAGTCCTGGAAAAAGTATTCACTCAGCAGCTATTTGAGTGAGCATGAGAATATGCCGACATTAAACCAAAATAAATGCTTCTAAACCAAGGTAAGGTCAAATAATTTGTGCGCTCGCTAAGCAACAATTGACGGAGAGGAAACTACACATAGGGTGGTATTCTATAGCGTATGTCGTTGTTCGCCGCTAGAATATTTTGTAACATGACCGCTAATGAACACATATGCAGGACACCTGTATCAATTATCAGTTACAAGGGCCTTGGTTCATTTTCTTTATGTTTTCTTCTTCAGGCACGCCTCGTCCGGCATCATCTCTTCCGGTCGTCGGGCAATCAGGAAGAGAGCACTTCTCGTAACCTCAACGGTTCCGCAGTTTTCAATATTTCGATATGAAGGCATAGTCAGCGTGAAGCAGAAAAACATCAGTTTTATTATCATGCATACTCCAAGCAAAAGAGGTATATCTGAGCGTTTATGTGCATATAAGCACTTGGGCACCAACCACGGTCTGTATACGTCATCCATCGTGAATCTCCGATCAATGAGAGAAAAGTAAAGGGGAGAAAAATTAGCGGTGGCATGATATATATTGGCAGTTTTAAATATTTCATGAAAATACTCCTTAATTACATAATGGCATATGCGTTTTGCTTCAGGAGTTGTCTGCTAAGTAATGAAACCATTCTCTGTCGACCAAATGAGCTCTCCCTCCTGGTGTTCCGCTTTCTGTCTTGATCACTAATATAATCATTAGGCTAGCCATGCGAGCCGGACGAGACCGCAGTCAGGCTCTCGCTAATAGACCACGCCCTATTAGAAGGGATTGACACATGCAAGCCAGGGGCTGTTTCTAGAAGTCCCGGTTTTCGCCCTTAGTCACATCATCACACGAGGCAGTTGGTTATTTAGGACTCGTCGTTGGGCACGCGACATCCTGTCCGCCGCTCGAGGTCATTAAATCTCGACTGTAATGAGGTTGCGAGAAATTTGTCCGAGCTAATGATGATGGGAATGCAAGATTTATCACCGCGACGCACGCTTCACAAACGGCTATATTGAGGTCTTGCAAGTCAGAATGAAGACAGCGTACAGTTCAGTGCACATTTCTATTCTTTTTTGCTGATTTCGCGGGGAGAAGCATAGTGGTTTCTAGTGGACAGCGCAGACTCTTCCGTTCGACCAGTTAATTTTTCAAGGGATTATGTGGCTTATAAGTTCTCACGAACGCTAAATTAGGCTGCCACCGCGTCGGAGCAGCGGTCGTTTCAATTTGGTCTTCTCAGATAGCCGTGGCTCATTTTGGGTTCTAGCCGAACTACATTAAATCCAAATGCCAAACACAGAATCGGCCTTGTGCAACAAAATTACCAAGGGCTTAAAAAATAAATTGAGCAGATTGCACGTTGCGCAAAAACTTGGTTCTTAAAAGGCAAACGCGAAAGTTTGCTTTTCGACTGACTGACTTATAAGTAACGAATGCTGCAAAAATTTTACCTCTGTCGGCGTCGTGTCGCCGAAGCCGGTCGTGCCCCATCATTGTTCATACTTGCCGCGGTTACGAATGCGCGGCTTGTAATTTCGCAACAATGAAACTGTGGCGCCGAGAACCTTCTTTATTTTCTTCATCAGAACCGGCACCTTTATTTGTTTTCTTCCTTTTGTGAAGAGGGGGGCCTACCCGCTTTGCTGCACGAAATGGACGGAAATTTATTTTATAGTGTAATGAGGTGAACATGCAGGAGGAAAGTAAAATTAGTTCCTATAAAGTAGGTGATAAGATGACATAAAATTGTGCTTGCCACTTATTACCTGACGCCAGTACTTGTTGGCGTCTTGTAATGAAGCTCAGGAAAAATTGATCCATTGGACTCCTTCTTGCTCGTATTTTTATGATACATAAAGCAAGCCACATGAATTTGCGTGTGAGCGGAACAATACGTCATCACATGGAATCTGGTGCAGACTGAAGTTTCAGCAACAGCCCTTATGTGGGCGTGGTCAGATCGTGTCTGCATGTAGTGGACGCCATCCGAGGCCTAACGTCTTCTACATTCGCCTACGTCACCCATAGGGGAAATTAAACAGTAAGAAATAACCGAAAATAAAGAGAATTAAGAGCCATATGATATGCTTTGATAGTTTTAAATATTTCATAAAAATGTTCCACCTGACAGGTGCATCTTTGTTTCAGGACCTGTCTGCAAAAGGATGAAGCCACTCTGTCTTTGCTGTAATTGAGGGTTTACTCTTCGGGCTCTGTTATTTTTGCCCTAATTGGTAACAATATCAATGGACTTGCCGAGAAAGCTGCAAGAAACCCTTGGCCTTACTCTTTCAAACAGGTTACGCCCGGTTAGAAGGAATTGACGCATATCTGTCCGCACATATGCGTGTGTCTAGAAATCACAGTTTTTACCCTGAGGAAGTGTTTCATTATTAGCCCCGCCGTATAGATCGCTAATTCTATGAAATATACTTTATATAGGGCCACATCGTTTAGGAGACACACATTGAAGGGCTGCATAGTCATGGCCTTGCCAGTTAATAGTAAAGAACAGAGCCCGCTGCTCCCGCTGATGTGTTGCCGGCAACTTCTTTGAAACCTTGTAAAATTGCGTTTTTGCGAGGTGCAAGAGCAAGTTCCGAGGTATAAGAGCAAGAGCGAGTTACACGACGTGCCTGCATCTTCACTTCTTAGAGCGTTTTACTCTGGCGGCTTCCTGAAGATTAGTGAAAGCACAGAGGTTGGCACCGTCAGAAGTGAGCATTCTAGGTCGGAAACATATAATCGAGCTTCTGCTTGAGAGTAAAATGCATTCAGTGTGATAGCTAAGACGCGCTTTACTTACCTATATGCCCTCAAAATTTATAACAGTCTGTGGGGAAGAGAAAACAAAGCCTGCAGAAATGACCTAAATAACCTTAAATACGAAAACCGAAAACGGGTTGTGGGGCAGCCTTAGTTCGAAAGGCAATGCTGTTGTAGGGAGTCTTGTAATAACGCTAGCCCTCTTCTCGAAACGTCTCCTTGTCGAAACGTTGGCCTGCGAACTTAGGAAGCCCTACAACCCTTGTTCGGTTCTCTTCCATGCTGAGTACCTATCTTCTTCCCCTAGTTCTCCCCTGCTCTTAATTGCCCGTACTAATGTCTGGCGGCGCCTTGGCTTGACCGAAGAAGACATTCCTTCGCAATTTTTCCCTTCTGAAGCAACACTTGAGATGGTAGCGACAGTCCTCTGCATTGTTTCCGTATTCTAGCTAGCTCTTTCTATTTGAGTCTAGCAGCAATAGGCTCCGTGCCGTGAATTTGTTCTTTTCATGTCTTTTTTTATTTTCGACAGAAGTCCGATGTTACGGTACTTCCCTTACTAATCGCTCAGTACACCTTGTGGTAACATGCCAAGACGAAGTGCGATCAAAAAGATAAGAAAAGGAATCGAAAAGACAGAATAAAAATTTAATGTTAAGCGGGGATCCAGGCACTGGTATCGAGCAGAAACGGAGCGGTGGTGGCTTAACTTTGAGTCAGCTGGCCCGCTAAAGCACCTCCTCTTCCTCTTTCTCGGCTATATGTCCGCTTAATCGGAACTTCTTCTTTACAATCTGGTCACCGCAGAAAAGAGGAGCCATCCTGGCGACTCAAGGAGACGAAATGATAGCAGGATTGTAATAAGGCTTTAAGCGGTCGACGTGAACAATCTCCCTACCACGGCGGCGGCGAAGGTCGGTAGAAGCGGCTAGCGGTTCAACTAGGTAATTGACGGGAGAAGTCTGTTGGAGCACTACATAGGGTCCGTGGTACTTGCCAGTAAACTTGCTGGTCAGACCTGGTGGTGTCGATGGGACCCAGGGCCATACGTGAGAACCGGGAGAGAATTGGTGGACAGAGTGGCTGCTGTGGCTGTGCGCTTTCTTCTTGGCTTGCTCGTCTGAAGTAAGCGAGCGAGCCAGCTTGCGACATTCTTCAGCGTACCTAGCAGCTGCTGAAAGTGATGTATACTCTGAGATATCAGGACAGTAGGACGGTAGGGGAAGATGGTGTCGAGTGGAGACGAAGGTTGACACCGATACAGCAGAAAAAATAGCGAGAATTGAGTAGTTGCTCGAACGGCGGTGTTATACGCATAGGTTATGGATGGGAAAATCTTGTCCCAATCGGAGTGGTCGGAGGCTATGTACTTGGAGAGCATGTCACCGAGTGTGTGGTTGAAGCGCTCTGTGGGGCCGTTGGTTTGAGGGTGGTACGCGCTGGCTGTCCGGTGGATGGTCTGACATTCACGTAGGAGCACTTCGACAACCTCGGATAGGGAAGATTTGCCTCGATCACTTAGAAGTTCACGAGGGACCCCATGCCGTAGAATGAAATGATGAAGAAGCAAGGACGTAATATTGGGTCCGGTGGCATCCTGAAGTGCTGCTGTTTCCGCATAGCGAGTAAGGTGATAGACGGCCACGATGATCCAACGATTCCCTGCAGGAGTATATGGCAGAGGTCCATACAAATCGATGCCAACACGATCGAATAGTCGGTATGGGCTCGGAAGATGCTGTAGCGGAGCCGGCTAATGGAGAGCAGGCGGCTTGCGACTCTGGCAATCGATGCATGAACGCACATACTTACTGACGAAGGTATACGTACCGCGCCGTAGAAGCGCTGTCGCAACCGTTCATAATTCTTAAATACACCCACATGGCCACATTAACAATAAACGAAGAAGAAACCACACTGCATTCAGGAGCAATATAAAATGTGCGGAGCGCTAAGACCATAAAACTTCATTGATGTGACGCAATAGCCAACAGTGTTCACTGCCGATGCTTTAGGGAAGACATCAGAGAGTTCCTGCCCTTAGCCCTTTAAGGTTTTTTGCCGTACATGTACGGCGGCGGTTTTCTGTCCCGTGAGGTTTTTTGCCGTACCGGTACGGTTTTAATCTTCCGTTTGAAATTTTGCGGCCTAATGGCGATGCATGCTCACTGGGAGAAGCTGGCACCTCCTAGGGCTTACAAGAAGCGCATGAAATTTATGGCGCTGCCTTCTTGCGAAGATAAACAGAAGTGATTCCTATCTGCAGCCTGGTCTGCAGCAACGCCACCGCCCTATCGCGGTTTTGGTTTCGCGACGTGATCGCAACGGAGGCGCGAAACTTGATTTCTATCTTTATGGGCGCTTCTGTGCAGGGGATAGACAGAACTGATTCCTAGCTGCAGCTTGTGGCCCGGTCTGCGGCAAGGCCCTTGCATGGTTTCGGTTATCCGCCCCCCCCCCCCCCCCCTCACCCGTGATCGCAATGGAGGCGCGCAAAAATTGATTTTTATCTTTATGGCCACTCCGCGTGGAGGGGCCCCAGAAACCGATTTCCATCTTTATTGGGGCTGCTGTTAGCTCGTTTATCATCGATGCTCACGAGGCATTCCTGCTGTCCTTGTTGTTTCCTGAGGTTCCCGAGTTTGCACTCTGGAGCAACGTTTACTGCAAAATACGGTTCCTAATATTTTCTACAACTTTTCCTTGACTTTACTCATATTGAACTTTCAAAATCCGCAATAAAGTAATTTGACCTTGTGGGGAAGTTTTTTCAAAACGATTCGACCCTCAAAGGATTAAGAACGGCTGTGGCCAAAGCGGCAGTGCCATTTTGCTTGGCGCAGACAAATATTGGAGCGCTTTGTATCATTCGTTCCATCGAAATGTTGCATCGAAAGGCTGCTGCAGAAGCGTCCCTACTTTCGGTAACTGACTCCGGATAGCTCTTGACTTCGCACCGTAGCGTACCGAGCGGAAACATTTTCTGCAGGTGGTGTGAACGAGGGCTAACTGCTGTGTGAAAGCGAATGCTTTGAGGTTTGTGCCGGCCCCGAAACGGGTAACAGAAAGATGGCGAAAAAATTTTAACACTGTTTCGTAGGTCCGCAAAAAAAATAATTCACCACACAAAGGGAAGGTCCTCCAGAGTTTTAACAAAAACGAGCGAGCCTCGACTGCCTGGCGTTGTTGCGCCGCTAGACGAAGGACAGGAGAAAGTGTTACGAAGGCAAAGGCATGCCAAAAATTACAGCTGCTGAACTGAGTTTCATTTGGAATGGCGTTATGACTGATGCGAGGCAACCGCTGCTTATCATATGAGCCGCATCGTAACACAAAAA
The DNA here is from genome assembly GCF_055883805.1 of Amblyomma maculatum. Classification (NCBI taxonomy): domain Eukaryota; kingdom Metazoa; phylum Arthropoda; class Arachnida; order Ixodida; family Ixodidae; genus Amblyomma; species Amblyomma maculatum. The sequence goes on along the minus strand of NC_139350.1, from coordinate 69,315,060 downwards.
TGTATCATGGGCCACGCATAGCCTCAAGAGTCGTGCATGAGTACCCCAAGAAAGGGCTTTTATTGATTTCATAGAGTGCTGGAATGACCACAAATTTGCTATAAGCTGCGTGCACGCCCTGGAAATCACTTGGAATTGTGCGTTATAATAATCAATTGTTTTTAGACGACCCTCAATAAGCGAGAAGTAATTTAAATATAAGGGAAGATTACAAATTAGCCCTTATTCAAGATAAGCCATACGGTACAAAGTAAACGTATAGGGAATTCACTGAAACTTCCGAGGTAAAAGCAAATTTCTGGTTTGTAATGCTGACGCTGGGTTCGAACAGGGCACAGCTACCATTTCAGGGTAGTCGCTCTATCAAATGATCTAAAAGGAATGCTAGTAGGTGATATGTTACTGCGGAAGGAAATGGTGTTTTAAAAAGTTTAGCAAACTTATCCATCAGATTGGAACAGATTGGCATTGAGGAAGTAATTATTTACAGTTAATAAAACAAACTTTTTCCAGACGCTATTGTATAATGCAATCGGAGCATACCGTCGCGCATGCATCTTCAAGTGTTTGATCACTCTACAGTTCAAAAAGGGCACCAGATGTAACGCAAAACACGATCACAGAACTCAGTCATTAGATGTGCGGCGCTGTGGCCGCTTTTATACGAGCCAGAACAGCCAAACATACAACACTCTGTCCAGCAGCATGACCAGTGCGCGTGCTCGTGCATGTAACTAAACTACTGTTAGTAATCTAGTGTTAGTAACTAGTGTTAGTAGCGCTCCACTCTATTGAATCCCAGGAAGGGAACAACAATGAAATATGCAGTCAGGTGGCGGAACTAGCGAGGAAATCACACAAACGCACTGAAATGAAACATATACCTGACTAAGACTAAAATAGAGAAGATAGATCGATACTACGAATTCATTTGGAGTGGAGTTAGAGGGAGATAGTGCCAAGGGGAGAATTAATGCGGAAGGCAAAAAATTACTTGCTGAATCCTGAGTGTCCTTTTGAGCAGAATTTATTTTGATGAAGCTGAAAAGATTACCGACAGTGGCAGAGTCATTTGGCGAGATATTAATAAAACGAGTTTTCCTTTCCACGATAGGGAATCGGCATAGAGATGCCCGTTGGGAGTAAGTGTCAGAGGCCTTTGTCGTGCAATAACGCAAACTGGCTGATAACCAAATACCCCTGCCTATTGCGACAGTTGCATTTGTTCAAGCATGGAAAGTCTAATAAGGCTTTCTGGGAATTAGAATAGCAAACGTGCACCTGCCTTAAAATAGGAACGCGGCGAAGTTTCTCGCGCAGAAGAACAAAGATCGCTTTTCGAAGTCGCTATAGGAGCGCACACGCTGTGTTGAAAATAAGTCCATAAGTCCTCGTGTTGACTGCTGTGAAAACAAACGCCGCTAGGCATCCGCGCACGCCTTTGTTTTACCTGCCATGAAGTGCAAACTACAAATTTTACTTCTCTCCCTCTTTCTTTTTGTGAATGAATACGACAATAGAATAGGCCACCCGAGTGCAATGCTCAAACGTGCCTCGAGCGACACGCTTGGGACACTTAATTGGAAAGGCAAAAGAAAAATACAGATATTTGAATGAGAATTGCGGCGCATTTATCGCTTCAAGTCTTTTACAAACTGACGTCACTGTATGTTTACTCCTTGCGTTAAAATATTGGCTGCATGGCGCTCTTGTTTACGCCGAAAAAAAAAAAAGCCATTCAGCATTTACCGCTTTCCTTAGGCCTCCGGGGTTTCTCAATTATTTGAAATTTCAGCAGCTGATGGAGTCTTTTTAGCCAGCGAAATATCACGCCACCGGGTGAAGAAGTGCTGTTTGTTTTCAACATAACTTTATGCCCCGTCTTAAGTACGCGCCGTTGAGCGGCGGCAAGTGGGCACAAAGACGCACTGCGCCACCAGTTTATAGTCTTGCTCTCATTTCCCCTTAGAAGAGTGCACGCTGATGGACCTGGTAGTCGATTTTGTACTGAAAGAACTCATATGAAGCTCTTGAAGTCCAGCTAAGTCTGACAAGAGAAACCCATCCTTCCCACTTCCTCTTCGGCTAGTTGCTAAAAAAAAAAAAATCTCGCCCGTGGACGCGCTTCTAGCATGCAAACGAGTTCGGTCGCAGTCGACCTGCTACGATGCCAAGTTTACTTATATTCCCGAGATTACGGCAACAACAGCGCGGAAATAAGACTCTGTCACAGCGCGCAAGGCACCTCCGGTTTTGAGGCTGTCACCAGAAAGTACCCGGTCAAGTTCATGAAGGCATCGTCCTTCGAGTAACACTACAAATAGTGGTTACGGAAGGCGCGACGCTGATCATAAGCTCGTGAAAAGAGTCGCACGAAGTGAAAATCGAATGTCTCGCAGGAGCAACCAAGCTCTGTTTTTTAATTATTTGTCTCCAAATGTCGTGCGGCCAAATAAAGCTTGGAGACGGTGGCTATCACTTTTCATGCCCATATTGCAATCGGTCTGTTTCGTGTCGAACCCCAGTGCAGGACAGCACGAACGACCATACAAATGAGGCGATTTCAAGCATTTGTCCCAGCGCTGAGCATAGTCCTCCTTAGAAGCGTGCATGAAATTTCTTCTCATTAATTGATGAACCTGTTATCTTCTTCTGAAAAAAATATATGCATACTTCCCTCTTCTCTAGCGGCTTACACACGCGTTGCAACTGCCTCTGTTGATAGCGAGTCCTGTCTCAAAAATGAAGGCCTTGTTGGCGAAGCGCAGCCTCCTTATATGTTCAGGCCACCCATATAGTTCGCACCCAGTTCCGGATTTCTGAAAGTGATATCAGAGTTACTTGCTGCCTGCATGGTCACCCCGCGGTGGTGGCTTAGTGGTGACAGCGTTTGAGTATTGGCAAGAACAAGCAATAAAATCCGGCATGGAAACCGGTTTTCAATGGCGGTAAAAAGCCAAGCGAGCGTGTAATGTGCGTTGTCAGTGTACATTCAAGAGACCTAGGCGGTCGAAATGTTCAGTTGACCCTTGTGAGTACTTCGTTAATGACTGCGATATTGCAACTAGCGTGAAAAAACACAATGGACAGCGACAAAAGGTACCGACGGTACAGCACGCTAGACTTCAACTGACGTTTAATGCACACGTAACAAAATTTATACACTCGCATAGGGCGCATGCTCAGGAGACTTATGACATGATGATGGAAGACAGTTGGGCTAGTTGGTGTGTATTCGTTAATGACGGCGAGTACTGATGACATAACCACTTATATGTTATTTAACGGTGAAAAGCCCGGACTGTAAGACCGGAGTCGTCTTTTAAGGATGATATGCTAAGGTTGTACTACTTCACTGAACGGATTTTTAAGTCGATTCAGAACAGATAATACAAACTTTGCTAGATATACTCGCTTAGGGCTCTCTATAGCAGGGTAATTTTCAGCTTCGATTGTGGTTATGTTAGAATATGTGATATTTACATGCCTTTGCATGGTCCACTAGTTAACGAGTAGGGGCAGAAGATAAGAGTTGATCCTTTGTTACCTCTGAAGATTAATACGGTTTTCTACACCTCGGGCCTCGAATGTGACTAGGCCGGCAGTAATGATAGATACGCACAAAGCCATATCTATTTCATTATAACAGTTTGATGGTCCTCTTATCAGTACCTGCTGAAGATTATGTCTTAACATTTTGATAGATGATGCTTCTTTCACGTGCAAAAAATGTGACTGAAGCCATATAAGACCTAGGGTAGAAAGTATTCAGAGATGATCGTATGTCACTATAGTTTCCGAAGGTGGGTGAGAATACAATGTTATGCATATTTTCACAATTAGCATGCGTTCCCTCCCCATCATGTGTGCTGGTAAGGTTGATTGTGGGCGTCTGGTGAGGGTTCGGCACTTGCGAGAACTTACTGGGTTATTGGGTAGGGCATCCGGCTGATCATGCATATGATCGAATAGGCACACTCAGCTACACAGTATATATATATATATATATATATATATATATATATATATATATATATATATATATATATATATATGTATGTATATATATTGCATACGAACGCGCACGGGTTTAGTATGAAGACGCCCTCATGAAAAGTGAGCTTCTGCTCAATATCCTCACTTCCTTTCTTTCTACAGGTTTCTCTTTCTTATTGGTTAGCGCAGTCAGGGTGATTAGTCCTTCGTGAACCCATTTCTTCCACTCCTTCCTGCGTCCTCCACCTGTAGCGCGGAGCAGAGCCGCGCGCAATAGACTGGATTATAAAAGAGTCAGCTGCCAGTTCTCCACTCATTCCCATGGAGGCACAGGTAGAATTTCTAGTGCCAATACGAAAAAGGGTCTAAATGATGCCCGGGTCGTAAATTAAAACAGCCAGAAAGTAACCAATTGACATCCGGAATAATCTCGTATTATTTGTACTACATGCATTTTCTTATCTTTTTATTTCTGAGCACACCGCCGGACCTTTTCCTATTTCCGACAGTGACGCTCGGTTGTTTCCTTAGCTCTAGATTGGCCAATAGACCGAAAAGGAAAGCATTTTCGTTTGTTTATGTTTTCGTTCCGCTCTTTCGAGCTCGGCATTACGTCGTCTCCAAGGAAACTGTCACTTCGGTCTCTCTTTTACTCCTTTAACACGCCATTCCTCAGGAGAGAAGCGAGATTCAGTGGAGGAAGCAAAATGCTCATATATCTCCGCGTTGACTTGAATTCCTTTTGGACAGGGCATTCAACGAGGCCGGCAACGCGGTCGCAGCAAAAGGTACGGTCGCCACCAATCGTGACAGCTATTCGTCCTCAGCTTTCCGCTTTCGTGTGCATTCACTCTACAGCAGCGAAAACCGGAGTATTCGCTCTCATTAGCTGCGCAAGAGACGGCCTGCCTCCGCGATCGAACAAGTTATTTTCCTCCTGTCCGTGCTTTCCCGAGGGAATGGAAACAATTCTGGCCGATCGCTGGACGCTTCTTTGTCTCGGCAAGCTTCGCCTTGAAGACGAGTCATAGCCCCGCGGCGAATGTGGAAAACGACCGCACACGTTCCTCGCCGTTGTCTTGACGTTGTTCGCTGCCGTATTGTCGATCGCGTTCCTCGGTGGGCGCTCGTTTAGATTTCGGGCTAAGAGAGACTGCCCGCATCAGGCTACATAAGCTATTGTTGTCCCTGTCCTGTCACGCATAAAGAACGGAAATCTCTTCGGCCGAGTAATTAGGAACTCCGGCGTGTTTACGACTGTTTCTTTCCTTTGTTCTGTATTTTCTTCTCCTGTCATGGAATAGAAAAAGGAATGGGGTGTGGGGCTATGTGGGGCTATGTGGCAGAGAGAAAAGGAAGCGTGCACACGCGTTAGTTGTGACAAGCTACATGCAAGCCCGTTGGGTCGCTACATTAAATGCGTTGGAATACAGTTCTAGGAACCCAAACAAATAAGGCCGAGATAGCTAAAAATTGATATGTGAAATTGAGGGCTCGAGAGACTTATTTTTTCTCTTGGTTCGCTAAGGTCGCTCTTTCTTGCTCGCTGTCCAAAGTTAAATTGCGCAGGAAACCGCATGCAATAGCATGTCACTAGTCTGAGAAAAGAGCCTTAAGACGAATAGACAGTTTTGAGTGCTGGTACCTTTATTTCGTTTGATTCCAGTAATGTGGAGTAGGGAGAGGGAGGACAGGAAAAATTTAAAGATTACGCAATATATTTATGATGCCTGATTATTCTGTCAAAAAAATTACAGAACCCTGCCAAAATACGGCAAAATATTCTGTAGTTTTGTCGTGAACATCAGATTTTTTCTGTGGTTCCGTAATACTTTCCGATAGTTCTGTACTCTTTTCTGTAGTAGCTTCGTATTGTTTGTCGTTCTGTACTGCCTCTATGTTGTAACTACAGAAAATCGTGATTTTAGTACAGAAAGCTCTGTTGTTCCGGAAGGTTTCCTGTCAAAAACCGTACGAAAAACCTGTCAAGACAGAAAATATTTTGCAGCTGTTTATCGGGTTTTTCTTGATCCAACGTAAATATGCCGCGGGAGATCTTCTATACTAAGAGGCAGAGAAAAGAGATGTGTTTCTTTTGTATCTCATTCCGAAGAGCGGTACAATGCTATATACCAAATTTACAAAACTGCATATTTTAGTGCGAAATCAATACCATTCCCATTGTCTCATTACTATAAAACTCGGCGATGCCTTTAGAGCAAGGGCAGGCGATCTCAAGAAATTTTATCCTGAAGCCGAATGACGCAGAAGCTATGAGTAAAAGTAAAACATTGTTTCACATACCCATATGTGACTCTGGGCACCACCTCTTCAAACATGCCGTTCAACTATAAGTACTCAGAATTGGCGGACCGTCAGGTGGCGGCACTTTTCCAAACATTTGTATTGAAATCGAGATTCAACTGTATGGAGTACAGCGTTCTGGGCGGTATCAGAACATATGTCTTTGCATATATAGCATACATATGCTGGACAAGCGGAAGACTAAATCGCAACAGAGATTCGAAGCGACGGCATATGTACCTCAAATGATATCACGTTCAAAACATTTTATGTAGACTGTAACGAGACCGCTCCTCATACAGCGTTTCGGATTGTGTCATAGATTTCGCGTAGCATTCAGCATACACATGTTGGTCAAGTTGGAGGTTACGTTGCGCCATAAGTTCGAACAGATGGCGTATGTACAGTACGGTTCACTGGTAAAGGGAACGAGCGGTCGTGTAGCCTAAACCCTTTACAAAGTACTGGGCATGAACCCTGTCCGGTCATTTGCCCCCGTCTCTCTCGGGAGGGATTTTTAAAGCACAGCAGCCAAGCACTGTCATGTTTCATTTGATGGTGTGCCGTACTGTACCTCCACTTGTACCCTTAAGACTAAGGTTTAGTTGATCACGGCTCTCTGAAGCCACGAAGCAAGGCAATTTGTGTCGAATGCGCATAAACACACACCGAATTCAATAGACGTTAAAATGGCTTTATTACACGTAGAAAAACACCAATCGAAAATATTCCATCTGCGGCACTTAAAGGCTATGCATTTCTTCACGCAAGAGCCTTGAGTGGTTCTGTCAATTTTTTTTTTATTCTCGCGTAATCCGGAAACCCGGTAAACAGCTCAGCAAATGCTTGCATTTGCTCATTTGTGTACCAGGCAGAGTAAACAAATCTATAGAATGGTGAAAGAAGGGCCCTTTCAGAGAAAGCTTATGGTGAGCTGGAAAGTGACTTGTTTGAATCAAAATAGAGGGTAATTAAAGTAAATTCAGAATTAAAAGGAATTCAGAGTAACAGTCACTAAAAACTAATTTTCAGGTATTCGATGCAAGTAACAATGTCGGCAAAGAAAGGAGTGCCTTTGCTTTTAGCTACGTCTCTCATCTCTGAGCCGGATGTATGCACTGCACCAAGGAAACAAAGCTCCTTAATTATTAGGTGGCACGAAGGGCCACATTGAGCACCGCAAGTTCCTAGAATTTTTCGAGCTGTGAGCCTGGGACCAAGTCGTACTTTCTCAATTCGAGTGTGTCATTAAGCGCTGTCGTTTCACTAAACGACGGCAGGGTTTGTGACGCTGTCGCCTGGTTTTTAAAAATCTAAAAAGAAATGTTTACCTCGAACGATCCTCTAAGATCAGGACAGCGCCAAATTTTGGGTTTTTATTCTATACTACAGTAGTCGCCGTTGTTTAGTTCTTAATTTTTATTTATGAGAGGCTATAGGCCAATATCAGGCTCGAGTTTGAGCAGGATAAAAGCAAGAAAACCTTGTGTTACTTCAAACGAAGTGAATTACTGCATTTTCACTAAAATTACTTATCGCATTTTGTAAATTACAAAATAGCAATCTGCGGCCTTTTTGAAGAGCAAACTTTAGGTTCCTATTATCAGTGCCTTGTGTACCATACTTATTATTTCCTTCCACGGGTGCTCTTGGAGCAACAGGTGCATTTCGTCTAATACTTCCGTAATTTTGCTTTCCGCTCGCAAGTGGTTTTTCAACGGTTCTTCGTTTATTCTGTTTTCGTTTACTGCTGTATGTCTGCCAATTCTATTGTTTATTGCACTTCATAAATGTCCTCCCAAGGAGTAGGACGAAAGAAACTTTTGTTTGGTGTTCCTTGACCGGTTTTGTGTTGTCGTATGTAATAATTGAAATAAATAACAAAAGCATATGGAAATGCAAATCTCAAATTTAATGTGCTCAGACATGCTCGCATAACGCGGACATTGGAGACCTTTTGCAACAGATTAAAGCTGAAAGAGACGATACGCAACTGTCAATTTTGTCCTCCTTTGGCCGCCTTTAAATCCTAGCATAGAAAAAGCTTTGAAACATGGCCGTAGCACCTATAGGGAACTCTTTCGCACCAAAAGTAAAATACGTTCTTAAAGCCTTCTTATTCACTCGTAACAACTTCATCTAGTGACGTCAGAATTGATGGGTAACTATTAGTGTGAATATCAAAAGGCTGCTCTGGCATATATCGTTATTGAAATTTGCTATTTTGCCTCCGCTTTATACTGGTGAGGCGTTCTTTCTGTTTGTATTGGTGTTGTCTGCTGACATTCTTTACTCGTGGTTAGGACTATGTTTACTGCTGGCATTTGCCAATGGCTGGAGGTAAAAAAAAGCAATCCCGACAAGGACTGACCGAGGGATGCGGCCTCGACTGTCACCCAAGCAATAGCACAGCAATTCTGTTGCCCAGAAATAAGAGCTTCATAACTGCCGAGGGCTTGTTAGGCCGACAATCATTAAGACCAGTAGTACAATTTCTAATGGAATGGCCAACACAGAATTTTTCTGGCATTGTAAATGGCATTGTAAGGTCAGCTGACAGCGGCTCTAGCGTTCGCAGCGATGGAACGTCTGATTAAGTCTGTCCATTTACAATCTTAATTGGCAAAACACTTTATGCCGAGCTGTTGGAATATGCATGGCCTTCAACGTAGAAATTTCTTTAGCATTATGATATTCATTTGTATTTAACCAAAGCAGTACCCTGTGCTGCGGCCTTCACCTGTGTCGCATGAAATATTGTCAATCCGCACTTTGATCCATCGCTACTGAATGGCTAAATAATTAAATTATACACTCTACTGCTTATCTACACATTCGCGTACCCAAGTACTCTAATTCTAAAGACTGGCTAATGCAACGTATATTGTCTAATGCTATTTCCGTGATTGATACTCTGCATTACTTCCCTTAAGTTAAAAGACAGCCTCATTTTACGCCGCACGGCAAGCCTTCGAATAAATAAAAATGTTTGCATTGGCCATTACATTCTTCTTCTTCAATTCATTTACTCATCTTATGCATTACTGAAAACGAGGGCCCAAATATTCCAATATTATATGCTTTTTATCTGCAATGGAAATAAAACACATTGGTACTGAAAATAAAAAAAAAAAATGCGCGTGAACAACGGCGTCAAATTTTATATGGCATGCGCGTAGCCTAACTAGTGCCAGTAGATGGGAAACGCTACGTGCTACTATTCGTTTCGCGCATCAACAAAGCCAGAGGACAAGTTACTGCAAGATACGCGCATTGCAGAAGGTTCCCAGGGCAGTTGGAACCTGAACCTACTTGAAACCTAGGTCGGGAATGTCGAAGCTATGATCAGGTCGGCTTACAAAACCGCTCTAAGCCTCCCTAATTGCACGGCCAAAGAGAAGGTACTTGCACTCGGAGTACACTATAAGTTTCAAGAGATTAATGAAGCACAACGGGCATACTAATTTACAGGCTGTGCACTACACCCATTGTAAAAAACCATGCAACATAAATTGACCATTGAAGAGAAACCGATGATGGACACCTAAGGGCCACTAAACGCAAGCGTATGAAACCGGATCATCATCAAGCCACTACCCAAAACACACAAATCCCCAAACATAGCAAGGCCGGTGGGAAGCAAGAGCCAAGAGCTTGCATACAGGTTTGCAAAAAAAAATCAAAGACGTTGTGCATGCAGACGACCAGCCTAGGTTATCTGCTTTGCAATAACAATTGTTAATAAAAGTGATCATAAACGTTTACTATTTGCGGAATCACACAATCTATGATAGTAAAAGCGGCGAAACTAACGATTTTCGAAGCCCCCCATAACTTGCAACTCCCTTGCTGTGAAAGAAGCCGCTATCGCAGCGGCTACAGTCTACGTTTTACCCGCCATCATTGTGAGGGACTGAATCATGGTGTGTACAGATACACCAAACGTTCAATCTTTAGAGCCGCTGGGGGCATTCTCCTGAACCTGAACGCAACTGAAGAAGTTAGAGAAATAGATCTGTTTGGGGTGCTAGCACACGCGGGCAACTCAGGCAAGAAGGCAGCTCACACATACGCTCGAGTAGAAACTGGCCTAGCTGTGGACCGCGCCTTGGACCTGGCGCCCTTCAGTGAGCCCCTCACTACATACCACGATTACAACACACACTAACACTCGGGAGAAGAAGATACCCACCACCTCCCAATTCACTATCGAGAGAGCAACAGATGGTGTGGATGGATGGAATGCTTTATTTGTATCCATCAAGGAATCAGAGGGCGATAAAGACTTGAGTCTTGACGGCGGTCGCCTTCATTCCATTTCAGCACGTTGCAATCACTTATGATTTAGCGATGTCCACTGCCGGATGGATCATTGTGTTATTCGTTTTTCTGGCTGACCATGACTCCATATTCTTGTCTGGTTCGTTTTAGCTAGGACATATTAATACCCTGTGGACCATATCTGCAATTTCGTTACGGTGTTTACACCTCGGGTCCTGCATCGCCGGATACCATATGATTAATGCAAGTGAGTTGGGGAAATCACAGGCCTGTGCTTTCTCCATATGAATCCTTACCTTTTTCTCAGACCATTGCCTGCTCAAGGTAGTGTCTGTCTTCATAATCTGTAATGACTAATAATATATTAAGACGTATTCAGCTTCTCGTTCTAAAGGGGCTCTCTGCTCGCTGAGACCTCACTGGGATGCCGGTAAGGCAGTCAACGGGCCAATGCGTGCCTTGTCTCGTTTCCTCGCAGGCCAACGTGGGCCCGAGTCTAGACGAGGTGCATTAGTCTTATCGGTGACGTTACGGCTGCCAGAATTTTTACTTCTTCGGCAGATTATCTGCTTGCCTTTTAATTAGAGAAAAATTCAAACTGATACTTTCCCTAACCCGTACATATTTAAAAGTCCTTAATTCAGGAATTATCCTAACCTGTCGCTTCCGCGGAGAAATAGCGTCACTAAATCGTTCAATGTTGCATTGTGGGTCACATCTATTTCCCGAAAACCTCATGCCCGGCCTCTTCCTTGACGTATGGAATGAAGTAAAGGGCAACGACGATCCGGGCATCCGATCCCGAGCCGTGGCATGGGCCTTGCGTCGCCCGCGCGTGCTGACAACGTTCCTTATGCCAGTCGACACTCAAGGAGTACTATTTTATAGGAGGAAGTTTGGAGTGATTGAAACAAGTATTAAGCTTTTTAAAGGTTTGATATTATCACTGAATTTTGCACACTTACTTTCTACTACATTCTTGAAACTGAAGAAAACATGAAAGCTCTGCAAGAGCTTGGTCAGAATGTGCTAGCACGCAGTCGACTGAAGTGACGAGTCCTCGGCTATTGTGCAAACGACTCCAAGTGCAGTAACTATGTTTACTTCTAAGTACTGCTGAACTGTCACTACCACCACAGTCTTGTTCAGATTGCAGTGTTTACTGCGTTAAAGAAAGTTCTGTTACCAAACTGTTGCTGTTTCTAACAGCCCTGACAAGTATTGTCACCTGGGGATCGTCACCGAGCATTTCGTTATTGTTTACATTGTGGAGGCTTTATATGACCTTCTTCTCATGTGACATTCGCTACCTTTCAATTATTAACACAAGCTTTTTTTATTCTTTCCTTCAAGTTACACCTTAACCCGTAATATCTTGGTTCCGAATCTCCTCCGACGGAGATTTTCTGCAGTCTGATTCTACTCGTTAAACACATGTGGAACAACAGGCATATCGCTAAATTGCCCACAGCAGCAAGTAATGCTAAATCAATCAACCTCACCAATGATGTTGCCGTCCTTGATTTAGAACGAGGCACTGTCGTTGCGCCGACTTTTCGCGCCATGACTGACATTTTGAATTAATTCATAATTTCCTGATAAGAATTGGAATTGTTTTCACGAAGTGTGCTGACGCGAGTTCCGTCTGCATGTAGCGCCGGGATAGAACGGCACTAAATATGCATTACTATGTAGCGGTTGTTTCCAGCGCTAAGTCATGCGAAAACCCAATGCGAGTGAGCTCTTGTAGTAGATGTCCTCTCAGTAAGACAATACTGTTTTATTATTTCATTGTGTTTTTGAAACATTTCCTGCTCAGATCGTTCAGCAATATCGTTCCGGGTTATTTCCGTTAAATGGCAGAAAGTTCTCACAAGAATCGGACCATCAGGTGATACGGAAAAGGCCCCTCTCTCCCTTTCCCAGATACCCACACAGCATCTAACTTGTATTGGGCGCACAAACTTAATAAATTTTATGAAAAATGCTTTTTTTTCTTACTATGCGTTAGAAGGCCGCGCTTTCCTATCGTATAATACCCAAGCCATTTTACCCCCATTTATCCACTTCTGCAGGCCGCATCGCACAACCAAACAGAGTTGATGGGTCATTACTCACATACTTCGGGCAATAACGACCCCGACTAGTGGCCCCGAGAATGTCTGTTAGCACAGTTCTTCTCAGATAGACGCCTTAATAAGCCGTGAGCAGACGCATATATCTTCGACAAAAAAAAGAAGAAAGCTTAAGACGTTTCACTCATGTCCGTAAATTCCTAAATATCTATCCCTTTTTAGGAAGACCTGCCATTGTACGTGCTGTATTTTTCCCAAAATGCTTTGTACGCTGTTTTTTATGGAAAGACTATCTTTGACATTTTCTAGCAAGTTTAAATACATGAACATCAACACTGGGAACTATTTCACTCGACAAAGACCAGCCGCTTTCAACGTATATTCCTCTAGACTTCTTGCGAATGCACATACGACATATTTCAAGGTTTTAACAGCATTACCTTGCGCAGATGCCTCTGCAGAGGCCACATTCTGCATTTGCAAAAATCGTACAATCGCACAATCGCTTTTGCGATATAATCGCACAAGTCTTCCATGCTGAAACAATTCCCTTCGGCAGCACGACCTCCGTCACCACTGTGGTGTCTGGAGCGCCCATGTGTACTACGCCTTGCCATTCCGGCGATATCAAAGAAATCGAACTTATCAACGCCAGCTCTAAAGCAACAGACACTATTTATTCTACACAATTACTATTGGGACCGTATTCACGTCTATACAAATGGCTCGGTAACCTCTACCAGTTCTGCGTACGCCATAGTCGTTCCTGCTAAACATGCAAACATTTACAATTTTATTCCGCATAAGACGACCTCTACTGCAGCAGACCTGGCCGCAATTCGTGCTGCTGTAAAGTATATCTCTCCAGAAGCTCCTCAAATATGGGCTGTGTTCTGTGCTTCCAAACCTTCCCTATAATGTCTTCAATCGCTCTTGAGCCATGGCGACCGTGAGCAACTTGTTGCGGATGTTTGACATTTGCACCACCAGACATAACAAGATAGTCATGAAATTTTCTACCAGTATATACCAGGCCATAGTGGAATTGTTGGCAACAACTCAGCTGACGATGCTGCTTGATCGGCTCACGATACAACCAGCATTGCCGAGATACCATTGATAAGAACCGACCCAGCTAGGCACCTTCGACTGATCACCCGAAACGGGACGAGACAATCATGGTGTGCGCCTTGAGGCTGGACGTCCCGCTCGCAACACTTTGACCAGTTACTTCAACTGCAGATACCATTCGGCCTCCCCTGCTGTGATGCTACGATGTAGTGTCACCTGTGGCCAGGAGTGGCGTTCATAAATGCATATTCTCATCTCGTCGGCATGGGAGACTCTCCAACGTATGAGCATTGTGGGTGTGTTAAAACTATAGCGTACATACTTTGTGCCTGCCCTCAGTTTAAGCGTGAGCGTGCCTTCTGGCTGCTACACTCCACCGCTTGGACTCTGACTCCTTCATCACAAAGGAAATTAGTGAAGACGCTCCTTACGTTTTTAAAGGACACGGGGTTGAGTTCAATATATCAACAGAATGCTTTTTACTCGATTTCACTATAGATATCTGGACATGTTATATACCCCTTTCCTTAGCGCTCTTTCGTCCTTTTTTCTCCCTTTGTTCCCCTCCCTACGTGTAGGATAGTCCACTGGGAATCGTCTGGTTAACCTCCCTGTTTTTGTATTCAATTTTTTCTCGCTCTGCCCTAAATAACATGAAAGTAGTTCTTACTTTCAATATTATTCAGTAAACCATGCTCTAAGTTAACAATAAACTTTGCCTTGAGGTATTATTCTTTTTTGCAAGGACATCACTTTGTGACGTGATGAGCTAACAGACATTTTGTGCCATCAATGATCAGACAAGTCTACAAACAACTTTCGATTTACAAATCCCTGAGGCTGCACTCATACCATTTTTGCAAGCTGGCTGGTTATTCATGGAATAACAGCCACGGCTTATTCGCTATTACGACAGTTGTATTGTGGGATAAAAAAAAAAAAGGAAGGGATATAGACGTTCTCTCATTTAAACTTATAAAAGCGGCTAACAAGTCACAGCAAATGAAAGCGAGAAAATGAAATACGAGGTGGAATTAAATTAAGAAAGGCAGAAAAATAGACGAGAAGGCCTTAACGTGACAGAAACACTTGCTAACACTACCAGCCAGTTGATCTATAGAAGCGAAAAGGAAGGCACAGAAGCAAATATCATAGTGTACTGTAAATCAATTAGAAACACATACGTAAGTAGATTTCTTTCTATATGCTGCAGTATTTTTAAATATTTTCAAAAATCACGGACTGGCAATGTGCACACGCGTAGCTCAGCATATACAAAGCTCTCTCATTGATTTCAAGCTGTAGATGATTGGAGTCTGATATAACCCCCCCCCCAAAAAAAAAAAAAAAAAAAAAAAGGGACGAAATTGTCTCTCAAAGGGGCCCTAGTGCATGTGACGCTGACCATTTTTAATGGCTTTTGACTGATTTCATGATGCTGGTGTAAAAAGTGAATAACAACAAAAAAGTCCTTAAAACCTGGTGCATGACATTGGTTAGAGGGCCTTCTCTAAGGCGCATTTGTGCTTCACTTTTGATTTACATACGACTAGAGAAATTTTTATAGAATATTAGAAAGTACTTAAAGACTTCATGAGCATATAACATGATATTTTGTTTGTTTTTATGCTAGAGTGTTTCTGCTTCTCTCGGCTCACTTACGACCGCACATTGCGTGCAGGTCTACCAGATAGCAAGTTGCTTCTATCGAGAACAAGAATGAACGAAATCCTTGAATACGGCGACACTATATTCATAATCTCCAATCCCTTGTGAGTATGAGCATACTGAAATGGGTTCCAAAATGAGCCATCTGATTAATATTTCCTCCACGTGAAAGATTTTTTAACTTCCCATGTGTATGATCTAAGGTTATTCTAGTTTCTTTCGCTATCGCGCTCCATATTTCCTACTTTTTGCATATTTTATTTACTTACATGGCGTCCAATTAAAATTTTCCAAACCACCATGGTTAAACTGCAATTGTTAATTAAAATTTCACTGTTCAATGCCTGCGTTAATCCGTTGCAATACCGTTATTTGCCACACAGTAAAAAAAAGTTGCAACTTCATTCCTAGGCCCATTTGTTCTCTGTATCGAATAAAAATATTATATTCAGTGGTTTGTATCCGATTTCTTAATCGTTCTATCATTCAGCTCTATTAGCATGCCATATCATCCAGATTCTAAACGATTTTAATATGGGTTTCATGTCCACCTGTGTCCAATGTGTGATAATAAATAAATGTAAAGGATGCCATAAATATTAAATCAGATATCTTGGCTTTACGTAATTCATGACTGATTCATGCTCAGCCACAATATCTAGTCTGCACTACATAACATATTCAAGCGTAAGAGGAAAGTTTCGAAGATAAAATTATGAGGTTAAAAGAAAGCCCATTATGAAGGCGACTTAGTACCGGCCTGGTATCATAAACCCCCGTCACGCACTATGACATATTTTGTATACTGAAACTTGTAGGCAGCCGACTGCAGGCATATTGTATCTTGAAGGAACGCAAGAGGCATGCTGCCTGAATAAAGTTAAGAAATTTAGTGCGCTGGTTAAAAATTAAAAATAATAAACAGAGGAGCGTTGAATAGAGAAATAAAGCAGAAAAAGGAAGGCAGACATGAAGAAAAAAAGAAGGAAAAAAAGGAGATAAAGGGGAAAGGAAATAATTTAATCGAAGAGCTTTCTAATGTTGCGATGAGAATCAACAAAAGGCGTGTCACCTTTTGTTTTTTCCAGTGTATGCGTTTCAATTCGTTTCCACTGAGTGCCTTCCTTTGGAAGCTTTCTTGCGTCGGGAAGGCTGTCCATCGTCCACGTGCTCCCTGCGATGCGAGACGCTAGGTGGATGCGGCTACCATTTTGATCCAGCTGCAGTTCTTTCCGCGCTGAAGATGTGACACGTTGTCCGCCGCGCTGCTTCTCTCCGCAATAGAATGACAGAAGAAAGGAGGACACAGAGCGCAATGCAAGCAAAAATAAGTTAAGGGAACACGAAGAATGGCACAAAACGAGCGGCATGAGGGAAATGATAGCGTCTCTTCGAAAAACGCAAAGCCCCGCACCATTCTTCTGTTTGCTTCGAATGTCACTTGTACTCTGCTTCGTACCGCCGTGTAACTGATGCCGAAAGAGTGCATGCAGCTGCCGGCCTACTGCTGCCCAAATGGCTCCCTGTGTCCCGCGTTGAGGGTGACCATAGGAACTGAAAAAACGACAAAACTGTTCGGCGATGCAAATCCCTGTCATAAATCGTTTTATTTACGAGGCAGCTTACACGCATGGTTGCAGCCGAGAATGCACCATGAAGGAGAGACTGGGAGAAAGCCCCCACTTTACTTTTTTGTGCACATTCCAGTGGCAGGTAAGCGTCTAGCATAAATTTTGTTATACTTAAAACAAATGCGTATAAAATGATGATTTGAGCAGAACAATTTCCATGGTGAGACACCGGCAAAAATTTGAGAACTGCATGGATAAGAGAAAGTTTTATTTCATGCCTATATTTCTAAAGGTATACGTTCTCATCTTTCTTGCAATTGCTGTAGGGAAAAGTGGAGGTGGTCCAAAATAACAAAGCATCGTTGCGGACAGTGTAGAGAACAAGCAAAATTTACAATGCACCCAGAAAAACTAGATTTTACTGGGCGCGTAGTGAGCGCGTTTGGCACGATAAATTACGTTCTTGTTGCTTAATCCTGTGCTTCCTGTTTGTGCTGGCAGTTTGTCTTGTAAGACTTTCAACGATTATTTTCAAGGCTGAATGATTGGTAATTAACCCAGCTTATTATTCAGCTCTCCACATTTTCTTAGGTCTCGCATCCAAACATGAACCCGAAATAACCTTTGTGCTGAAAGTTTTTACGAAGATAAATAGCGAAATTTCGGGCAGTAAATACATGTATTTCTTTCATGTAGTGTCAATGGATTAAGACAATAGGAGAGAATGACACCAAATGAAAGATTGTTGCTTAGTTAAGAAGAAAAAGTGATATAATTTATTACAACAAGCATTAGCTTATTTATAAAACTGCCGCGAAATTACACGAGAGAATCGCTAGGCGCTATTGCTATTATCATAATTTCTTTCTGTGTTGACCTTGCATGGATCACACGTTTTCTCCAGTCGTTGCCTTAGGGAATCAAGTTTAAAAGTTTTGTATTTTTGTACCTCACAGTACCATTGCCAAAAAAAAAAAAAAACACGCTTCTTTTCCCGATCCAGAACACGTAGAAAAACGCACCAACTAAATCACGAAACAAATTTTACGTTATGCGACATTTGTTGGCCCTTCGCATTGTCTTCGCTTTGATTCGCCAGCTGCTTACCAAGCAGAGGGCTGCCAAAATGCTTTGTTCCCGGGACTGGGTTTACCGACCTTGTTTACCTAGATGGTGTTCTATATCTATGCGCGTGCCACCGGGCTATCGTTATTTCTTGAGAATAGTGCTTTGGCCCTATAGAGCTTCGGCCTTTCAATGTACTTGTGTGAGAGCGTACTCTGAGAAACAAGGAAAACATTAACTCAGATGAAACACTCTGATAATTATTGCAGTGGGAATGTTTATACTGGTAGCCCCGGATGAGTAAGAATGAGGGCTTAATCCTCAAATATTCTTACAACTAGCATTATACTGCAAACACTGAAACAAGATTATGGTAATGTAACTGAGAATTTCAGTGCCTCGGAACAGTCTAATGTAATTTGCGAAGTGCCAGCCTCAGTAATTCTTCAAACGTAAATATACAAGTTGAATATAGACAACAAATGGTGCAAGTACAATCCCGTTACTAACAAGGCATTTGAGTTAATCAAAACTCGCTGCCCTTGACAGCCTGCCTACTAAATGCGTATCCTTGCCTGCCTCTGACATAAATACGTCATTATCTCATTAACGATTCCGAAGAGGAACTAATCATCAATCCTGTCCTATAAGGACGCCTCCCTTTGTGCACAAAAACAAGAAGCGTAATTAAAAAGCTCTGTGAACTGTCATCTCTTCTAGATACGTGTTTTGTAGATATCGTAGTATTAACCTAAACATGACTATATAGGATCATCCGCTACTGTGAAATTCTTAATTCATCTAAAAAGTTCCATTTTTATCGATGCGATAGGGATACAAGGCAAGGCGGTGCTGTTATAATAGGTAGCAGAAAACACCTATAATCATTCACCCGTAACATTAAATCCAACGTAGAAATTATATGGGTATGCGTGCAACTTAACCGCCGTCAAGTTATCATAGGCGCTTGTTATTGCGGTTCTAACGCTTCATCTAAATCTACATCCGATCTTCCTGACGCCATCAGCATGATAGTGTCGCGTTATCCGTCAGTACCTTTACTTTTACTCGGCGACTTTAATTTTCCTGGTGTTAATTGGTCCTTGGTTTCTAATCTTACTAAACCTTACTATTCCTGTTACCAAGAATTTAGAGATTTTTGTTCGGGCACCAATTTAACATAAATTTACTTAACACAAATAATATACTTGCCAGGAGTAAGTGACCACATTGCAATTAATTTTCCTATCACGATACCACGAAAGAAAACGGTTAATAGGAATAAAACCTTAAGCAACTGTCACCGTGCAGATTTTGTCAAAATAAAAAGCGAGCTGAGTCATTTTTCATCAGTGCTTTTCGAAAACTACGATTTACACACTAGTTATTCTTAGAATAACTAGTCTTTATTTAAACAAAACATTACCGAGCTTACTAATCGTTATATACTAGTCCGGAAAACTTCATGTGATCCAAAAGCACCTTGCTGTAACACATACGTCAGGCGATTATCTAGCCGAAAAAGCGCCTATAGCGTCTAGCTAAAACATTACGTAGCCAACTTCGATGGTCTCTTTATCGCTTTGCCAACGAAGCCTACGTTTCACTGAAGCCTGTATACTCATTTTGAAGGCTACCATGTCTATAAGCATCTCCCAAAGTGTAAACATAAACACGCAAAAATTTTTTCGTACAGTTCGAGGCTTGGAGGTGCAAGCGTACTATAAAAAATGCTGTATAGAAGGCTCCGCATAAAACTCGATCATTCTAGGCTTTTGAACGGGCACTGTGAGATCGGGAGCACTCGGGTGGCATTGCATCTTGCTACCATGAAGATGTGACCGCAGCGGTTGCGGTACGCTCTATAGACCTCAGTTTCCACAGGCTATAATATTAAACACAGAGGAAGGCAGTGGCAGCTGTACAACATAAGAATAAAATTATGGACACTCACTGGTAGATCGATCTTGCCTCTCAGTGGCAGTATTATGAGAAGAAAGTGACCTTTAGACAGTAATTCAAAAACGAAAATATCTTAAAATGACAAGGACGGTCCGACCTATAACCAGATAGAGCTACTCTGTATTTAAGCCTAATTGATGTTGATGCCCCGCGTTAGCACAGGTCATTAACTTTGGCTTAGCGTCATGTCATGCAGACTGTTTTATATTTTTACTGCAAAAGCAACTGATAGCTTTAATCTGCAGAATGGTAAAGCTTTGCCAAGACAAGCATGAGGCCACCACGTTTTTCTGCGAGAAAAACAATATACTTGTTGTTTTTTAACCATTTATATTTTTATTTTAAACGCTGCGAGAAAGAAGCCGGTACGGACTGTACAGGTGGGTTGTCCAGCAAGGTGAGCACTGTGTACGCGATAACAAAAACTGGCAAACTTTAGCGCGAATATTTACTGTTTATATCTCACTATCGCTTTAAAGTTTTAATCATATGCATTCTAAAGCATAATTAGTGCATTAAGGAGTTCGTATTTAACTCTGTAGTGCCCCACTTGTATAGCTGTGTGTAGCACTCAGATATTAATAATTTTCACTTCGCAGAACTACATGTATTAGTAAAAATAATAATATATATATTGTTTACTAAGAATAACGACGAAATTGTCTTGCAGCAGATATTTAAAGAAGGGTAAATAGTAAGCTGCCAAAGTTGCAGGTGCCTGCCGCAAGTTAAATATATCCAAAAAGAAAAGGTCATGAGGCGCCAACTGCGCAAAATCTCGATGGTCATAAGGCTGCACCGTTAAGCGATGGAGCTGTTTTGCATTTTTTCCTGATGTTCCAGATGCGCCTCCGGATCCGTGGCGGTCTGATTCCCATCGCGCAATATGAAGTGGGAAACTTTCGCTACATTTGTGTGTGCCATACTAATATAACCTTAAAATTAGCCACTTTTTTACATATTTACTACGAAGAGACCATGAGTGAGCAAATCTTGTAGCGACGCACTTGCTTTCTCTATGCGCAGACATCATATACGTAAAAATGATCATATAGCTATAAAGAATTTTCACAATTTGTTCCTAGTCTCTAACCCACAACACTAAATTATTCGAAGCCAGCTTCAGAAAACCTTGCCGATCATTGAAATACGATCAAGAGAACACTTCATCAACGCACTGAAAGTTAGCTTCAGCGTAACCAATTCATTGAGGTAGCTTCAAACCTCGAGAGAAGGAGCAGAAAATACAGACATTTTCGAGATATGGTGGCGCAGAACGTCCCACGCATTTTCTTCTCAGACACAATATATCAGCGTGGACGTTATTGAACCATAATAGAGGGGGGCAGAAAACTTTTCTGGACACTTCCTGATACACACCAGGCTAATCGTTTGTTGCGCCTCGTGTCTGGCAGGATCTTGCCTGTACGTCCGGTTCGTGTCGAGTGCAGTCTATTGACGCTGAGCACGGCGAGGCCCGCGATCCGGTACAAATAGAAGGGAACTGCAGACTGCCGTGACAACATGAGGACTGCCAGCCAAAAGGACTTTATTGATGTATTGGATAATCGGTAGTGGTGCACGCACATGCGAGAAAACCTTCTGTCGAAGTAAGCACGCGTGTTCCATCTTACCCGCACGCTCATAAAGGTAAAGAGGAAAACTTTTTCTTACGCGGCACCCATTGCTTTCCCCACTTACGAAAATTCTGCAACCTGATGTTTGAGATGTGTTCTCCCTTTTAGAGGCGAAGGTCTTCGTTTGACACAAATGTCACCACTTGCGTGCTTCTTGAAGGACGTCAGTTGTGAGTGCTCTTTCAAGATGAATATAAAGGGTATCATACTTTTAGTGGTATTTCCAGCATCGTGTTGATTGGTATTTAAAGTGGTCTGTACTATTTCTGGACTTTGAAACATTTTTTTTTTTCAGTTCTCTCACACCGCTTAGGCTTAAATGTTAAGCAAGAGATGAGAAAGTGTACAAGAAGCCAAACATGAATTAAACTTTAGGCTAGGGTCCTTAGTTCATTCGTAACCCCCCCCCCCTCCTTCCCCCTTGCCACGTCTGCATGTTTTCGCTCTGCAATAAATTAATTTCCAGATGTGGGGCTGATAAGAATATATAGTGCATGCATAAAGCTAGGAAAAATATTGTTGCAGCATTATGAGTTAATTTTATTCCATTAATTTAGAGATGAATATTAACTGTACCCAAATATTTAACTGCGGAGATAAAATGACGCATTGCGAAAATAAAGAAAGCTCTTCTTTTCACTCTGTACTAACATCTGCTGCAGACACTTCTATTATCAGGGTAACGGAATCCTTGAACCGAGGTCTTGGCCAGCAAGTGCATTCGATTAGAACATTTACTTTCATGCATACAAAAAATAGTTCCTTGATTGGGCATGTTACTGAAAGATGAAAATTGAGAAAAATCTACTTTGAATGATTTTTTTGTGAATTACATTATTTGAACACATCAAAACAATGCATAAAATCAGTTTTATTTATCGTTTGTATCCAGGAGGGATCTAACTCTATATGAAAATTCCTGTTTGTTAAAAGTTTATTTTACAGCGTATTGAATTATGCAGTGGATATTTCAGTTATTTGGCTTACCAGTTCCATAGGTCAACTTCTGACGTAGCGTCCTTTTTCAGTCTACTTATGTTTTTGAAGCCATGTTAGAAGATTGTTTGATAAATCCCCAGCATTCAGTCGTTATTATTTTACTCGGTTTAATATTACCTGCTACATAAAATGTAAACCCTGATCTCTATGCCGCAGTGTTGACATGGGCTAGAAAGAGTAAAAAAATAAAGTAATAACATGGATAACCTCATTCTGATTACGCCTTATGGAGCTTTGTAGACGCATATTTGTGAGAGTTCAAGACTGCATCGGGAGGTACAATCGTTTCGATAAATTTGCTTTAATTATATATAATTTAGTGATTAGGTGGGCATGACTTACCAGGATGCTTAAACTTGAGAAAATCATAGCAGTTGTCAAAAATAGACCATTTAGGACAAAAGATCAAATTTTGCCTCGAATAATCGTTTTTCCAAGTACGCATACACACATCTTACGCATTGCTTTTACGCCACTTACGGCTGAGAACAAAGATGGTGGTATACTTGATGGTGCCTGTTTTGAGATCATTTTTTTTTGTTCCGAAATTCCGCCTGCTAGAAAATTTACTTTTTCATCGAACTGAATTTATTGCGTTTTTCTAAACCAGATCTTGCTAGGTTTGTGCAATGAACTGTGGTACAGAATTTAAATTTGCACAATTTGAAATATAGTTTTTAATGCTAAACTAAACACTTGAGGTTAATTATTCCATATGAGCTCGATAGCATTACTTAATTGTTGCTGGGTGGCCTAGCGCTGAGGAAGTGGTAACTGTTCAGAAAGCACATTTAAAAGTTTGCTATGTACTTGAAAAATCATTGTTGCTCCCTCCAAAAACTCAAATGGTATCGCAACCTAAGGCTCCGAAGTCCTACTAAAAACATGTTCTTTGCTCATATGGCATTCAGACAAGCTGTCGTGCCCTGTTGCTGCACCTCAGCGCAATCCGCCTTTTTCAAAAAATGTGGCGCTGTCTGGAAGTGGTTGAAAATCCATCTGCTGCTGGTTGAAAACATCCTTGAGAGACTCAGCCGCCAGCGAAATAGCGGTGTGTTCTTGACAGCTACCGCCATCCGTTGCATACGCCTATCACGAATATTAACTTTACATGGCCTCCCGGATCAGCTCCGGCTGCAGAGGCCAACAAGTGCGCATGCGCAGCTGAAGTTTGTTTATTTTAAACCAGCGGAGAGGCGCGCATGCGCGGAGAGGCCTTGTGAAAAAAGGCGGATTTTGCCTTCTCGGCGGCACGCAGAAATCCGGTTTGGTTCAAAGCCAATATAAAGCATATTCGAGTACCGTGCACGCGGCATCAGTGAGGTGACGCCAATTTTTCATTAGTTACTGCGACGTAGTAAAATCATTGGTTGAAAACAGTTTTCTGAAAGGAGCAACAGTGAGGACACTATCTGAATCATTCTTTGGCCTTATTCAACCAGGTAATCAGCATTGAAATACATTAATCGTCGCCTGATATGTACACGTTGGGCTTAATTTCTTTGAGGATTATTTTTTAGAGCGGCGGCCCTTCTGGTGCCCATGTTCTCAGTGAGCGTTCGGGAATAGAATTGTAGGAACACGTTGATGTAAAAGTAAGAATGTGTATTTATTTTGTAATATTCTCAGTGGAGCAATGTCTTTAAAGGCATGACGATGATAAAGTTGCCATTGAAAACGATGCGAAAGCTGACGCTTAATTAAGGTCCATTTCAGCAAAACGTGTTTTTCGCACGAGGAAAGCAAAAGTTTACGACCGCATTGAGCTGGATATAGAGAACGCAGGCGCGCCGCAGTGAATCTTCATAAGCCTGACGTCAAGCGGTAATCACGCTAACTGTGTGAAGGTAATTTTTGTAAATATAACTGGCATTTCTGTATGTAAACTAAACTTCTAATCTAAAACTGTAGAATAATCAAGCCGCATGGAGGAAAACATGTTGAGAGCAAGTGTACGATATGTCGTCTTTTTGCATTAGAAGGCTGGTAAAGACTGCATGAATAGGCTCTTGACCGGACCTATCTAAATGTATCAAACATAAAAACATACCATCACGGGCAGCATTATTTTGAAACAAAATTAAAATGCTCAGAAAGAGTCAGCCCCTAATTGATCGGAACAAATTGCTAGAGACAGAACTATGTGCGAATAACACAATGTGGTGTTTAGGTCGCTTTAAAATGAAGTACACTGGGCGGGAAGTGTATGTGGGCGGGAAGTGTATGTAAGAGCTATTTCAAACGTTCATAGGGAGGTCACGCACAATGCCAAATTTGTGCCTATGGTGGACAAAACGTCCTATCTTTTATTTTGTTTTTTTTGTGTTCAGGAAAAATGTAAGATGTTTTCATACTGTCGTTTTAAGACCGGCAAGTGCTTGATATCTTTAAGAAAGTGGTGTTTATGAAGAAAATTTTTACAGCGTACGGCTTGTGCAATAAATATTCGTAGAAATATAGCAAAATAGCGAATATTCGGTTTCCGTCAACTAGCAAAACGAAGCTTATGTCGAAATCCTGATGGACATCTTCTGAAGACATTAGCCAGGTATTCCAAAATATCAAGTTGGATTGGAGGGCTCGGCCAGTGGCTATTTTTTAATACAGATCATCTCGCCAGTGATGTTATGTTACAGTAATGCTACAGCGAGCTGCAATTACTTTTCGTCACTACTGCATGCTCATTACAGCCTCACGCAAGGTTTATTTTGCGCCTAGGAGTGAGCCGCTGCCGCAAATAACGAAGTAGAGACATCGACCGCCGTTCAACCCAGCTCGAAGGCAATCACAGAAGCGCACGCCCACATAAATTCTGTGAGTTCTCCTGCTTAGTTCCCCAGAAACTGATCACGGTGGCTTGTTCGCCAAACTAAGGGAGAAGACACTTCGGCATACTATCACCAAATTGCTTGGCCCGAGCGTTCTATATATTTTCTTTAATAACATTGACAGCCGCGGCTTGTCTTCTGTGTGTGTCCGCCCCCCCCCCCCCCCCCCCCCCCCCCCCCCCCCCAATTAGTTCTTCCACATTTTTTTTTTTTCACCAGATCACGAAGTTCTCGCCCTTCGCAGCTCCAATCTCCGGATCGAGTTTGTAAGATTTCTAAGAGTGTGGATTTTCTTGGCAAGATGCGTTTATCTTGCTAATTTTTTTTTCTAACGTTTTCGGTGACACTGAGAAGAAAATGAAACCAGCAAATGGTTGTGTATTGCCTGTCACGAAACTCAAGTTGCATGGTGTGGCCGATTGTCATGAAGAAACAAGTTGGGAGAACGCTAGACCTCATGATATATTGTATTCTCAGAGCAACAAATACTCAGCCGGTCTCAAATATGGGAATTCGTGAATTGCTTTATGCAAGCGGTAGTATAAAGAGTTGCTTATTTAGCTGGCACTAACCTTCAGGAGAGATAATAAGGATTAGAATACGAAATGTAGTACAATTAGTGTAAGATTATTCTTGAGATGAGAAAAAGTGAATACAAGGTGACAAGAATGGAAATATTTCCGTTTACTGCACGTTCTTTAGTCCTATTTCTCTAATTGAGTGTATTTTATTTATTTGTTTTATTTAATTCAGATACCTCAAGGGCATTTGGGCAAGGGCTTTAGATGAGGGGTGGTCAAATGAACTGGTGTTAAGAAAACAGAACAGTGACTCGATGGCTTTCTTTGAATGATCTGAGTTCGTAGGAAGGACTGCACTTGGTTGAAGACTGTCCCAATAGAGAGCTGTTTGGTGAAGATGTGTAAGATGTGTGGGCATAACGTGAGCAGGCTGGATTGAAAAATTATCAGGCAAAGTTATGATACATTGGAAGATACAAGAATACTCTCTTAACTATGCGGCGTTGCTGAAGGTTAGGTAGGCATGAACAACTTTTGACGGAAATAATACTGGTGGCGTATAGAGTCGATCGCACTTCTCTAGAACGCTCCAGCGGTGTGTGGTAGAGCACATTAAGACTAATATTAAATCGCCTCTTTATTAGAGCAAATGCGCTTGCTTCTGTGTAGTGGGCATCAGTATGCGGCTGCACTAGAGCGCAAGCATTTCCGTCATATGTCAGCACCTGCCTTAGAATTTCACTCTAATTCGTCCGTTGAACACCGCTACAGCCCACTACACAAGTGTGATAGACCCTGTAAAAGTAATTTGATTACATGAGTCGAAAGACGCTATTTTGAGCAAATTCAGCCAAGTTAGGTTAAGTTGAGTGGTGTCCAGTATGGCGGATGCGTACTCTAACTTCGGCGGAATTAATTATTTACAAGGTAGTATTTTAAGCGCTGGTGAAGCTAGGCTTAATCACGATGAAGACAGCAGAGAGTTTTGTTCGCGTTGTTAATTATCTGCATTATATGGGTAGACCAGTTAAGGGTACTCGAGATTTCAATACTGGGATACTTCATGCAGTTGAGGGATAAGACACCAGAACCATTCAGGGGATAATTTCGGGGTAGAATAATTTTCTCCTCTGTAGATCGAAACAAGCGCAGTTTTGTTGGTACTTGAGACATTCTGCCTATACAGCACCATTCATCCAAATTTTGTAGATCAAACTGAAGAACACTAATATCTGCAGCGCTATGCATATACCGGTAATATGAAACCGTCGGCCAATAAACGAATGTTTAATAAAATATTACTAGGTAAGTCGTTGTGTAAATTTAGAAGAGGAGTGGGCCAAGAGCGTTAGACAGCGAAGATTTCTTATTGGCTGATACAAACTGCTGACGTTTAGTGAGAAAATCTTGTATATATGGTTGAAGACAAGCAGGTTTAGTTGCAAAAGTTTTTGTAGGAGGCTTTTGGGCGCGATTTTGTCGA
Source organism: Amblyomma maculatum (assembly GCF_055883805.1). NCBI lineage: Eukaryota > Metazoa > Arthropoda > Arachnida > Ixodida > Ixodidae > Amblyomma > Amblyomma maculatum. The sequence goes on along the minus strand of NC_139350.1, from coordinate 69,287,599 downwards.
ACGCCATCGACATGTCTTCGGAGTTTACATTTATGCCAGGAAGAAATAGCGTAAGCAAGGTATCGCACTATAATCCTTTTTGAAATGCCTCTTTGCAACGGTGAGAGGGTTTGACATATGTGATTAGATTTGTGAATAAATAATGTACGAATAATGTTGGCACAGACGCAGGCTGTTGATATGGGTCGGTAGTTAGTAGAATCTAATTTAGGAGCTGGAACAACCTTACCCTCTTTACAATCATTAGGGACGATGTCGGATGACAATGACTGCTGAAAAAATGTGGGACAACATAACACTGGTGATCTCCTTCGTGTTGTGCAGCACTTTAGCAGTATTTCCGTCGACTTCGGCTGATGAGGTTAATTTTAAAGATTTTATTAGTTTCACGGCTTTTTGGGATGAAGATGCGATACCCGAAATGATGGCATATTTATACGAGAAAACCTTCCAGACGTCGTATGGTTCGCTTGTGAAAGAGTAACAAATGTTAGTTTGAGGTCGTCTCCTACATTGTCTTTGCGGCCAGATTGTCCTGCGTGATCCCTTGCCGATACTGAATTATCCTTCTATTTATAGTAATTGCTTTTCAGAGGTGTTTTAGGTAGCTACCAATTAAGTTTGGCAGGGTGATTTGATAAAAGGAGAGTATACATTTAGTAACATCCGAGTTACATAACTTGGATGCAGTGGGGTATTTATGCTACGTCTTTGGACAGTTAGGAAGCTTGGCTGTTCGAAATTGTCTGTTTTTTGTGTGTTTTAAGATGATGAAGTGCAGAACTAACCCGATGAGAGAACTACAGTCGCTAATATTTATGCTTAGGATAAACTATCGATTAGTCCAAGTATTTTAGAGTTAAATACTAACCAGATTTGTTCGACAGATCACGCATTGCAATAAATAGAAAAGATTTTCAAAACCTAGTCAGTTCCTCACTGAAATCTCGATAAAAACCTTTGTCATGTGATACGACTTTTTTGTTATATTTAACTTCGCGGCTTAGTCTGCTTAGGGATGTGCCATTTATAATGTAATTATAACCACTAACTGTTTATAGACATACGAAAGCTGAGAAATTCGATCGCAGTGGGTTGTAAGCACAACATCCAAGGTGTTAGTAGAGTGACTGGATTACCTAGTTGCTGAGTCAACGTTCTGGCTCGGTGAAAATGTTTTTTATGTATTAACAAAATTCGTTTCAGTATTATCCTTCGAAGCGGTGAGGGCGAGGTCAGAAGAAGAAATACCAGGGGAATTGAAATAAAATATATTGATAGGAACACGTGGATAGGCAGTTATTATAAAGTTAAGTGCTTCGTGTAACTAATAAGCAAACGAAGGGTCGGAATCAGGTGGGCGATATCATACGCCATGGATTATATGCTACTGTGCAGATCTATAGAGTACGAACATAAATTATAAAAAAAGTTTAAGTGGTTATTTGGTGGCTATACCATTTCATAATAAATATTTATAATTTGTTAAGCTCCGCTTTACTGCCTAAAACTCATAAAATATTATAAGCATACATTAGCATATAGCGCGCTTCGAGTTCTCCAAGTCGGTGCGTGATAACACCGTCATTGCTCAAACGTTCGTTCAAGACCACTAATGCCGTAAACGAAGGCTTACTTTTAAACGAAGACTGTATCGTAAATTGGCAGATGCCTTAAGCACCAACCTCAAACTGAAGAATGAATAAAAATGCTAGATCTCCTCGAGGCTTTTGAAGGCTAAACTCTCGCCTTAGAGTAGCATGTTGTTGATGTTCTCAGAGGAACTCGTTAAAGCAAATAGCGGTATAAATTATACGGGAGTTTAGCAAAAACGCCGAAGAATGTCTTCCAAATAGACCTGTTTTTTCAGGAATGATTAGGAAGTTTTGCATCCATACATCGCTGGGGCACACACTGGCAAGAATCATGAAAATTGGTTTGCAGGCAAGCGAGATTCGAGCAAGGAGCTCATGCGGTGGAAGAGACTAGTCCCAGAGGTTCCCACGAAAAGGAATGCACGTGGCGAGTTTGAGAATGTGGTGGTGAACTGCATGGGATGGAAATGATATATTGTTTTGTGGGCCATATTTATAGAGTAAGAAACGTCTATGTTCCTTTTCTAGCGAATTTTTTGACGCTTCACGGTTGGTGTGTGCTTGTTGTGTTTCAAAATATATGCTATGTGAAACGCATAAGGCACAATAAAAAAAAACATAAAAATCTAAACGCCTACAGAACAAATGATGTGGACTGCAGCGTTGTTTTCGTCGAGTTTCTACATATGTAGACCCCAAATTACTTGTATGCAATATTTATGCGTACACACAAGAAAGCCAAAAATACCCACACAAGCTGTCTGCATTTAGAATGCTCCCACATTTTGGCTCTCCCCTGCAGTGGCTTCTTTCACAAATCATCCAACGCGCAAGACCATGCTATGCGTCCAGGCAGTGACGGCAAGAAACACTCCTGCATCACAACAAAATCATATATTATTCTGGAATAAGATCTCAGTCCTGAGGATAGCCGCAACCGTTTTTGAAGATGAGTCATACTTCGATGCTGTGACGATGTCTCGAGGCATACGGACGATTACTGCGATTTTCGCGGAAATAAACGAGCATAGCCCCTAGAACTAAAATGTTGCATTTGGGGCGCTGTCAGATCCACAGCTACCATGCACGCCTAGCAAAAGGCTACAATTAGGCGTCACCAGAGCCCGGAGGCGTGGACGAGAGGGTCGCTTAACTCTGAATCCTTAGGGTAAAAGGAGAAGCTTCTTTTGTGGCTCTAAATAGGGGAGTAGTAACGCGTACGTCTGTTGCTACTTCCGTACGATGGCATCTTCCTACTGTGCACGAAGAAGAGCAAGAAAGGAGTCGTGACCCCGATTTTGGCGACTAAGGCCGGGCTTGCTCAACGGTAATCACTGCCGCCGGAAAGCCCGGGGTGCAGTCATTAGAAAGAAATCTAGGAGGCTGAGAAGAAAATACATATACATACGGAGGCACGGAATAGAATCTAAAATATACAGGAAAAATCCTTCTCGGCCCAGCGCTCCTTCACAGCCTCCATTAGGAAGGCTTTTCGTTGAACAAGAACGGGTCTATTTGTAAAGGGCACAGTTTCAACTTACCCAACAGGCCGACTGAAAACCACGCTGTACACAATGCTACCCTGGACGAGGGAGAACGACAATGCAGTCCTCGGCAGTCCTAGCAACAATGGAGGCTCGGTTGCTACAAGGCCGTACACAATGCAGAATTCAAGCCCACCGACGGGTCTTACTCTGTGCCGTAATGGCAAGTAACAAGAATAAGAATTAGTAGATGGATTAGCGGGTGATGTAGGCTCCACGTTGAATAAATACTGCTGAAGTTTTACCTGCTTCAAACTCGCAAATACCCGACATTATGAAGTATGAAAGTGACATATCGTGCGCGCTCATGACTGAGCAAGGTTTCCTGCTAAATATTTTCCAAACGATTTGCCGCATTCTTTTGGTGAGGAAACTCTTAAAAACGGGCAGCACCCGGAATACATAAAGGGCCGACTTGCTCCGCATTTGGTATTCACCCCCTTATTTTCATTTAATCCTCTTTTAGTGCCAACCACACTACTGCATTCAAATTTTTACAACGTTAGACTTTCCGTTCTACGAAAACCCCAACAGTGGTGGAAAGATAATTTGCCATGATTAGCAAGGGTCTTCAACGTAACAGTTCTCGGGGAGAGTGATGTCACTGCTTCATGTCACGGGTCAGGTTTACATTTTTATTTTCGGGGAGGGGTGGGGGGAAGGGGCGAGATGACCACTCACTAGGATTACAATTGGACATTTAATGAAGTAAGAAGGTGGAGGATCAGGCTAAGTGGTTTAAGTATGACATCTTTAAATGTTGTGTACAACATGAACTTTGAAAAAACAGACTGGTTTATTTTGTTTATTTTGTGACACCACCAAAAAAGATTTCATTACTGCTTCCTTAATTTGAGCTACAGTTATCTCACACATGTCCTGTTAGATTAAAGCCGAAAGCTACCACTTTGTGTGAGAATGGAAAGAACAGTAGACATAGGCATGAAGACACTCATTAACCAAACCAAGCAGCACGAATCTGCCAACGTGGCCTGAAAGTAATGTGTTCGACACGGGATTCAGGTGTGCCGGGTGATTACAATTCCATCTCAAAGAAGAAATACCAAGTGGCCCGTGTCGTGTGGTCCCATGACGTCGCACAATCTGGCCATCAGTCAGGACCCTGTCATGTCACCTGCCAGCTACCATACAATAAAATCGTGCCCGCGATTTTTTGCTGCAGTTTCGACTCTATATTTTATGGATTCGGGGGCCTTTAACAATATACTGCTACTGTAGGATCAAATTTTGTTCTTCTAGGCGCTTGCTTTTAAGCGATTCCACTTTCATTACATGTACTCGGTCGCATTCATTCACTATTCAAGCTCAAGTGCTTATGAGAGATATCCAAGAACTACGTGCATCGGCAGCAAAGTATGGTATTAAGATAATTAAATAAATTGTTTATTCGACAATAATATTAATAATATTTCAATATCACCCGTTTTTCTGAATCTCAGTTATGGAGGAAGAATTGCATTTGAAAATTGGCTCAAGGATTCCCCTTGCAATCATGCCGCACATCCGGCAGTTTGTTGAATTCAATTTTCGCAACGCCGCGTACGCTTATTATATTGCAGGATAAATATCTGGTTACCTTTATCGTTCTGAGCAAGGAGTGAAATGCTGAACGCGTCGGCATGAAACAATGTTCTCAAAAATATCGACTATAGACTGGAATAAAACTTTCCCTCGTTAGCGAAAACATGGCGTGAAGAAATATCCTAGCTTTCGCGCATGCTTCTGATTGCGGAGAAAGGAGGTTCCCTTTCGTGCCCTTGAATATTAAAGACGAGGTAGGACTGGGCGGGAGCATTGTCAATACAAAAGATGGACCGAACGCGCTTGAGAGGAGGGTATACAATGCAAGTGCGGCGCATAACGAGAAATTGGGTGGAAAACTAGCGGGCCGTGAAATAAAGCCCTGATGCGGGAACAAAAGCAGATAGGACCTAAACAAGCACTTGAAGAGATTGAGTAAGGGGAAACAAATAAAACGCAGCTCTGAGCTTTTCCTGGCCCATGCACGATTCCCTCACTCCCAGATGTGCCACCCTCTTCTGTCCACTACGAAGACAGATTGGGCGAAAGCCGCTGGGAGAGCTCAGAAGATCGCCTCGGGGGCATCAGTGTAAGTGATTTCTAGTCGTGGGACCCACGAGGAGAATTGGATGCAAGTAGTCGCTGAGGGTTTGGGGCCTCGGAATTATAATTATGGACTTCGGTCATCACAACTCCAATAAAAGGCGTTTCAGGCTTTCTAACCGCACTGTGAAAAACGTTGCCATCACTACCTATTTTGTTTCCTTATGCAGCAAGGTTTGCTGTTAGGCGTCATTCCCAGCTGGTAAAGGGAAGGCCTGTGAGTGCTACATCCAATCAAGAACTCGCTAGAACGGTCGATCACCGTGACAGCAAGGCATTCCTCGGCGTGCGGCGCGGCATGTCCCCGAGGATGCAGCGAGTTCAATTTCCTACGGCCAGTGGACGTTGCGAGCTATAACCACAGTGTACTCGAACTTACGAGAGGATTCCGCGAATCCCGCAGACGGGGTGAAGTAATGCTGTGGACCCAAAGCAAGACTCCTCAGAGGCATATTGTTATTATGAGTTCCACTTTATACTTCTTGTCGTCGCCTTTGAGAGAGTGGGTCGCTAAGGGCTTTTCTCCCGGTGGCAAATGCGAGACGCTTGTAATGCAAATTCCTTCATTGCACAAAACACAAGCTCGATCCGACTAACAGCCCATAACGTCATTTCTTGCAATACGAACTGCAAGACAGCTAGAGTTTATCGTATGTCTGGCGTGGACAGCGAAAATAGGTAAAACCCTACTGAAGGAAAATTTAGCAGTGGTAAATGGCTCGAATAGCGGTACACAACTGCATTCTTCAAATCCATGTGTACCGCACATCCTGATCAACGCACCAGCAGAGGGTGAGGGCGTTATTTTTATTACTATCGACCGGATGCAAATAACTAACCTTGCAGTGACTACGTGCATAGTGACCCGGAACAGAAATACCTTTTTTATGGAGGTGGCCACTCCATTCTTTTGGTCTAGTGTTTTCAGCATTCCACCCCACATAGGGAGTTGGGGACATGATGTACTCCTGTCCAGCAAGCTACAGCAGGCATTTTTAAATCTGCAAAATCTTTCTAAAGAGCTGTTATCTATCTCATTAAGGGTGAAATGCCACTGGTGGTCTAATTTATGTGCTTGATAAATTATTATTCTACTCAGTATTTTCCTACTGGCACCGAAGTTTGTAATTAAGCTCGTGCCGAACCGTTTTCAATCTACGCGTATTTGGCTACTACACTTCTGATTGTTTCTACTGTACAATTGCTTGCAGTCTTTATCTAAGTTTTGAGCGCTGTACGCTGGGGGAAATTGCAGATGCGTACATTATTTGTTGCCGTGTTAAGTTGAGTACAGGGCCAAATTTATGTGTAAGTTCTGCTTTCTGAATTCGTATTATACACTTACAGTACTTAGACCGCAACTACTCATCGGCTATGAGTTCAAACGTGTGTCTGAACTATATAGTTTGAAAATGTAAAAAACAAAGAAAACAAAAATTGAATTGACAACCTGTCGGACGAAAGCAGGACGGAGTACACTTATTCTTTGCACTGTGTGAAATATGTCCTCATTACAAATGGAAAGTACTGAATGATTTCAGAATGTCAAAGCAGTGCAGAAAAGCCCCAGAAAATGCAACCATAAGCCAATTGGAAGATAATGCAAAAAATAATGATGTCGATAGTTACAACTCTGGTCATATAAGGAAGTGGGCAAACATAAAGGAGTCGCAGAGTCCTTCAGACGTATATATCCTCGTTTTGACTTCCATGCCAGTGCGGGTATTCCAAGAACATTCCGAACACATCTGCAGGAGCATATTTTTGTCAGCATGTCATTGATTTATCAACGTCCTTTTCATTTCGATGCCATAGCGTCTGTCTTTTGGATTTCATAAATCTGCCGCATGGATTTATGGGGCTAAAAAACTCTGGAGCCTTCACGCAATGTGCCTTTTCCTGCAATTCTGAGCACGTCACTGTAAACTTAACCTTCTTCGGTTATATTGCATCTCTTTCTGTGCGGCGGTTGTACAGGTGACCGTAGTGGGCGGGGTACGGAAAGGGGGGTGGGCATTCATGGAGGACTTTGAGGGTGGTTTTCTGGACAGAATGGAACAGCGACCGGCACAGTTGTGGAAAATGAAATCCGGAGTGGTGCGTTTGAATTACGTTCTAAAGGTGTTGGTTAGAATGTCAAAGCACGTACAGATTCGACGCATTATGAAACGTTCCGCCCAAAAGTTTATGCTATTACCTCTTTTGCTGCTTTTCTCTTGAGGGGGGTGGATGGTACTAAGCTTTATGCAGTTAGAAGAGCGCAGGCCCCCGAGGCAACAATGAACCTCTCCGAATACAGATAGAACCGACGCTCTGGCCTTTCCCACTGATGTCGGCGTAGGGAATTCTCTTCTCTATACTCTCAAACGCCACCATCGCATGCGATTTCAGTGGTTGACTGCCAGTCGGCTGGGTTACATGTGACATATAGAAGTGAGGTTCTGTTACCTATTTTGCAGCGATGTAGCCTTGCAGTAACGCTCCTCTGCTCCTAACAATGCCGCATGGCAGCAAAAAAAAAAAAAGAAAAAAAGCTTTGGCGTTGTGTAGCCTGAGTCGCAAATAACAGTGTCGGTCATGAAGTTCCCCTTGCTGCACGGCAGATTCATGTTATCAGACTTTTCCTCTCGGGACTCTACGCCACAGCTTGTTTCTTTCGAATAAGAGAATGCGTCACTAGGTTTTTAATATGACAAGAGATAATATCCCTATCTTCCGATCCGGAACATAGTTGTTCTTGATTGCTATATGGGTACAGCAAAACGCAAAAATGACGTAGATAACATGCTTATTTGCTTGCAGCCGAGGTTCAGCCACTAAAGAAAATGAGAGCTCAGAAAAAATGTTATGCTTAAATTGTACAACCTTTAGAAAACTAAGAGCTTTTAGCACAAACTCATTGAAAATAAGACTGCTCTAATGATTTTAGAGAATGCGTGGTCGTTGCGTTAGGTATCAACTTTGGCAGTTGCTATTAAAATTGCAATTTTAGACTTTAATAGACGGAGGTAATACGATACACAACAAAGCTTAAAAACGTTTACCATAGGAAAGGTAGTAGCACACTAAAAGAGCACCCATGAAAATCATAGGCTAATAAAAGCGACAAGGTCGCTCTAACAAAATGCCATTTTTTATTTGCGCCAATGACATGCATAAAAGGATGCCGTTAACTATTATGAAATTGACTGGCCCCCATTAACCCAAGGGTGATGATGAACCCATTAACCGGGATGGTTTGACGTTGGGGAGCCTATGGATTCTTCGCTCCCGGTTTCCATCTACCTTCCTCAAGGCGTGCAAGAGAGAGAAGCATGCACAGCCGAGATCATTTTTTTGCTCCATTATGCGTGTGACGAGCGCATGTGCTATAGCCGAGCCACCTACATTCTAGGACCTTTTCTTCCCGTGAATGTATCATGAATTTTGTGCCGTGAGTTGATAAGACGGCTGCAATTTGCGCACTCAGCATTGCAGGGGCACGTTAGTAACGCAAGACGCAGCGTTTCCCGCGTTAAGAACCTTATTTTTTTTTTCATGGGTCGACACAATTCAGAGGTAATACAGTATGTTTTTTTTTTTTTTTTAAACAAATATATTCACCGCGGATTCGGGGGTAGCATCCATCACTGTTAAATATCTGCAGCTTTTAAGGAAGCGTTGTCACTGTCAAAGTCCACCGCATCATGTTTTGGTTGCCCTTGGTAGGTGCATTGGCTCCTGAAACTTCCTCGAAATGAGTTGCAGAATGGCAAGCAAGAGTATTGTTAGGTTTCTTTCACGTTTTATGTTTCTTGTAGCAATGCGAAATTGCAGAGACCACCTTGGTTTTTGAGAATGGCACGCAACGCTGCTCACGCCTGCTGTGCACCAATAGAGGCATAAGCCGATGACCAGCTTTTGCTCCAAGGCAGCGGCAATAGTTTATAGCCTTCGAATATAACAGATATGCTTCCCTGCGCGGGAAAGAGCTCGGTTGAATGGTTGCGGCAGGCCTCCGCTCTCGCCCAGCTGAAAGAAAAACTACAGAATCATGTCTAAACTACGACAGTATATGTAATTGCGTAGTAACTTCAGACTTCTGAGTTTCTCTAGTGCTTTCTTGTTGTTTTAACTTGTGTACTACTTTTCATTTCTAACTACAAAAATTCTGATGTCACTACAGAAGTGTCAGTCCTGATAACTGCTTCACTGTCACAAACCTCGCCAAAATTCTGTGGTGGTAATAAAAATATTTTCATGAATTGTTTTTTTAGGATGGGACGTAGCTGTACAGTTTCGTCTCATATTGGAGAGAAGCGCCACTTACGTTTTTATGTTCCTTTTAGCAATGTGATCATCGCACATACCTATCGGACAGAGATGTGTATTCAGCCCTCAGGACGTCCAAGTACTTCGACCGGACAGATGCGTGTACCCATCGCGTTCAGCAATTAATGAAACGGGCATCGCAAATGTGGTGTACGTGTATGCCCTCTCGAAATATACTTTAAAATTGGTCACCTTCACTGTATCCTACCGAGATTTCTGGAGTATTGTGCATTTTCGGGGGTTCCATGCGCTCTAGCACGTGTGCTTGCAGCTGTAAGCAGATTCCTCGTGAAAAGAAGCGCACTATCTGCGACTTCTGCGCTCTTATCTCTGATCGTGCCTTGATATCTTCTATCTCTACTACTTCTTCCATGCCATGAATACTTTGTGTGTATAGGGCAAAATGAATCCCATTAGGCAATTTTAACTGCACTGCAGATGTAGCCACATAATTCGATTTTGCACAGGAGCTGATTGCCCCTTTCATGTTGGTTCTAGTTGTATACGCGCAATACCTTCTGGGCGATCCATTTTGCTTCATTTCAAGCTGGGACGCGAGGCGGAGATATTGAGCTTAGAAATTTGTCTAGCGTTGACAGTCTAATGCTGACAATCCACAAAGCATTTCGTTCGTTTTTGCTCTGCGTGCGCTCGACGCATGGACAGTCTTTTATCTCGCTGATATTAATTAAATATGATTACAGCGTTCACTGCGTTTGTACCTCATAACTCACCAACATTTTATGTCTTTTTTTACATTTTTTCTCATATATATAACATTAAGACACTGCGTCGCCTTTTCGGTTTATTGTTTCTGACAAGACTCAAAAGATGTAATACGCAGTACTGATAAGGTGAAATGAAGCTTGGAGGAGCTCAGTGAAAACTAAGTGGTGCTAACGTACTTGAGTAGGACCCTTAGCGTTCTTAAAAACGGGTACGGCAATAAGATCAGGAAAACAATAATCTTACGGGTCACTTAAGCTCTACATTTAGGGTTATGCTGCCTTAGCGATAATGGCTCCCTCCTGCTGGTCCCCTTAAGGATTCTCAGTGTTGTGCATGCATTTATTACCGACCTAAACACTAATTTCCTAAATTGCGCCACTATTGTCTTGCATGTATACTCACTAAAATTGCGTCGTAAGCTAGCAATGTACACGAGACGCCATCTGACAAATAATTACAAAGCCCGCTTTAACTAAGTCGTACGGACATGCGTGATGTAGTAAAGTGGCAGCCCATACAAAGCGCCATCACCAGGACGATCTGCACTTGCTCTGCTTTCCGTCGGTATGGGGCCCGGTTGTACGCAAATGGCGCTCTGAAAACAATGACCATCTATTCACGGCTTCGTACTCGGAGTGGGCGACCTTGTGCATGATTTTTCGCTCACAATATCGACAAGGGGCGTCAACGCCGATAGCATCGACGTCTCGGTAGAATTATGCATTAGACGCTATCGCTTGAATATGTTGCCCGGACGACGGTTCCATGCTGACCTTGTGTTTTAACTTTCGGAGAAACGGTAAGATCTGTATATTAGGATCCTTTTTGGGCTGCGTTTAGTAGTACTTTTTGGGCGCCAATCTTGTTCGATTTATATACCTTTTGGAATTTAATGGTAACGTTTCTAAAAATGAACGCTGTGAAGAAAGTTTGTGTGGTATATATATTCGACGTCTCAAAGCGGCTTAGGCTATGACCTACAAGAAACGCTGCAGTGGAAAACTCCAGAAGTTTCGACCACCATGTGTTCGTTAAACTGCACTGACTTCGTGTGGTACTCGTACGCCTCGCTTTTCGCCCCCGCCGAAAACTGCCGCCACAGACGGTGCTAAGCCCCTGTCCCTGGGTTCATCAATATAAGCCTTCTAACCACTAAGCCACCGCGGTTGGGTAACTATGACAACGAATCAAAGAAAACTATAATTTGAAACAAAAGTAAGTACGAGTCTAGGTGATAAGCAAACATAGTAGCTGCTGTGCTTTATTTTAGTTTGAGTGAATACCCAAAATTGATTTTACTAGCTGAACCGAAAACTGGGCGAGTTAGTGAACGTGCAACATTATTTAGAGCGCGAAAAACGAAGACAGGGGAAGAAACACGCCAACAAACCAGCGCTGACTATCAACCTCAAGCGCTGCACACGCAAACAACAAGCGCTGACTATATACTATATTGATAGTCAGCCCTTGTTTCTGTGCGTGTTTCTTCCCCTGTCTTCGTTTTTCGCGCAGTACATGTTTATTTTACTAAGTGATGACATATTTTACTAAAGAAAAAGAATGTGGAGCAATTTTCTAGTATTTAAACAGAAATGTAATTTTTGCACGCCCCTCTGATAAATATTCCATGGCGGAGGAAAATAGTATCCACCTCTCAAAGAATTTGCAGCCTTCTATTGTCCTGGTTGCCGACGTTGCTGCGCCAATAAAATTGCCTGTTCTGGTACAGACTCAATCAGGCACTTGTATGCTCGTCTCTTGGTATACAATATTCAGGCATAGACTTTATTCATTAGGCTTACTTCTTATACGCTCCTTCAAACAAGAATATCTGTTATTGTTAAGAAAAATATCGAAAACGCGATGCTGTAGACCCTACAAGGGAATCGGTAGCAACGTTCGATCCATCCCTCAGTTTCACCTCTGGCGAAATTTATTGTAGATTCTGTCAGCTTCTTTGGTTTGGGTTGTCGTTCCTTCATCTGAGCTTGATGACGCGCTTTTGATTTGAGTCAAACAATGATGATCATAATGTGGCCATAAGTGTGAAAGGAAAAGGATCTTAAGCAGTTTTGCGATACCGGTTTCGAAATAATTATTCCAATTATGTAGAACGTGTACCGCTGCCTTGTGAAGGTCCCCTGCCTTTTGGATGCGAATAAAAAGATATTATTATTTTAAGTTGACTTGACTTGAAGGGCTCCTAAGAGCACGGCCAAAATAGCAGTGCCTCTTTACATAAAAGCAGAGACCCGCACGCAGTAAAATACAGAAATTAATGGTATGATTACTCTTGTAGTCCAAAAGAACAGCGTGAGCTGGACGGTAATCAATTTTTGCAAATCCTGCATTTTCTTCGAATATTCGAATATTGCTGATCCGCATGAGTGGCTGACCAAACAATAACTTAAGTAGGAACGAGTCCTTTATTGTGCCGGACTTCCTTGGCACGGATTTGAGCCAGATCACAGACATCATCCCGAGAGCATTAAAAACCCATTCTTTATTATTTTCGGCACACGTATGTGGCTCGTGCATCTCCCACATCTTCAGCCTTCAGATCATCAAGCTAGCACTCGGCTATGCCCTATTTCCTCCCCGCCCGCCACGTACCTCATGTGACGCGTTGGCGGTGCCGTTTTCATTCTAGCGGCTGGGCTCCTACGTGGAGGGTACGTCGGAAGATGTCTATCCATGAAGTCATTTCATGATGTGATCTTCACCATTGTTTCAAGGCATTCAGCGTTTTTCTTCGCAACCGCGCCCTCCACCTAACGACCGACTACCGTGACTATAAATGTGAATGCTGTGAACGATCTTCGGAGCTCCAGCGGGGACAGGAATATGTTAAGTTTGAAAATTGCCTTGCATAGAAATATCCCAACCATCAGACACGTGGCGTTATCACCACATATCTTTCTAGCGCTGATGAATACTCGCACAAATACCACAACAAAACATAACGCCTTCCTTGAGTGTTCATGCTTCAAAGCGTCTACTATGGCTGTTGGCACAGGAAACCGAGCGGCAGTGATATTTAAAGCCACACCTCGACAGCCCATAGGCTCACTCCTGCTGTTCCTTTTCACTATAAGGGTAGCCGCTTTGGTGTATTGCGCATAGATGCGCCACCTGGAGATTACCTGCACCAAGAATGTAACATTTTACGCTAATAAACACCACTTCGTTCCACACAAGACGTACCCCGCATACCCAAATCTTCTTTCTTCAGTTCCTTATTCCTCCTTATTTGCAGTTGTTCTGTATGCACGACTCAATGAAGCTCGGCTGCAGAACCACTACAATAAGCAGTAGTGTAAACTGTAAAAATATGTTCATCGTGTTTACGATATAAGCGAGCCCTAAATATAAAAAAATAATTGACTGCAACTATTTGTAGTTCTTTCCATCTTGATGCCATGCTTTCTGCTCGCTTGTTTTTGCAACGTTTTCGCTACTGCGGATACAGAAGAAAAATGAAGTTGCTTCGCGAAGAAGGTCGTGACCTGTCGCGGCTAGTCAGAATATATGGGACGAGTTGTCCTTTTCTAGAGCACAGTGGAGACCTAATCTACTCACGCGTGAAAGCAGATCCTTGAAAAGACATCTACTTCACCAGCATGTCTTGCAAGAGACATTAAGCTCTACGACACAGATGAAACGAGGTGCGACGTCCTCAAACCACACTGGGCATGGCATTGCGAGCAGCTGCTATGCGGTCACAGAAGGAGGTCGTCGAGGCGCCATTTCTTCGAAGCGACGTTACGTCATTAGAGCATTCAGAAAGGATAAATAAACCAGATAAAGAAAAGCTAGTTGTTGATCACGTCCTAATCACCGAGCCGCCACTCCCTGTGGTTCTTCATCCTGCCAGGAGTCCACCCTTCTCCGCGCTCTGCTCCTATGGCCAGCGTTGTCCATGACAGATGGCTGAGGTCAGCGCAGAGGCATGCAACGCTTCAGTGGGTACGAGTATTGCTAGGTCGCAAAGATTATAGGGCGACTGCCCGATTACGTCAAGCAGAAAAGAAAAAAGAAGGGAAGGACCCTGAGCCACCCCCCTGTAAACGCCAACACGCTCGGGGGAGGTATGTACCGGAGAAACTGCTTGAACGCTTATCAGGAACAGATACGGACAAATTTCGTCATTCCTGGCTCTCCCCAATCTCCCTCTCCCACAAGCTCATGTTAAGAAGTTTCAGCCCTAGAATAATTTTTCATATTTTTGGTATATACAAATGCTAGTGAGTCGAGCTATTCTCTGCGCCCGCTAACAATTTCATGCTTCAGCCGATCTGTGGCAAGAGCCGCGTTAGTCTGGTTCTCGTCCCGGCATTGCCTACGACGAACGGAGCCTCGAAGCCAGGGGACGTGAGAAAAACAAGAAAAACTTTCACAGTGCCCGAAGTAGAAAAATGAATATGTCTGCCAGACGAATTATAGCGAGGAATTGCTCCTTGCTGCCGTTACTATTTATTTATTTGTAAAGCTATATTACAGACTCCCACTTTGGGCTAAGCAGGGGCAGCATTGCATAAAAATATATAAAAAGCGAAGACACCCGAAAGAAGAATAAAACAGAAGAATAAAAACAAACGTTTGGCTCATTCTACAACTGTCTAAATTGAGTTTCCAGCATTTTCACAAAGGAGCCAGACTCAATTATACCAACGAGAAGTGAATTCCTGTCTGCAACTGTTCACGGGAAAAAACAGCATACTTAAAACCGTTTGTTCTGGCAAACATTGGGCTTAATGAATGGTGATGAGCATATAGATTTCTAGTATTATGTGTCTTCATTCAAACGGGTAATTCGATATTAATTCTGCCTGCGACGTTGTGAAGCGACGCAAAACGGCTGATATTACCTCTGATCTATGACGTTCACACTACATTTTTCATTAACTGAGTTCGTGAATCATCTCTTTAATATACACGGAAAAAATATCTCGTCGCCTTTCTGCGCACTGGCTCTAATTCAGTAATGTCTTTCTTAGTATAAGGGTCCGACACTACTGCAGCATGTTCCACTCTTGACTAGACTATCATCTCAAAATCTAATGTTACATAACTAACACAAAATCACAGACCATAGACTCCCTTTGTAAGTGCATGACGCGACAGACTCCGTCTGCGACTACCCGCGCAGATCTCCACAAGCGTGCATCCACTGTGCTAATCGCTTAACTACGAAACCCTTACTCAGTGCCTCGATGACAAATTATAACGTCTTAAACTACCGTATTATATAGAAACTACCCGACATAAGCATAAATCCCCGATTCAGCCAAGCAGGAACGTGCCTTTATGTTCTAGGGATGGCGTGTCTGGCTCCCCCTCCAAAACCAAAGGAAAAACCGGAGTCGACTGATCCTGCTAACTCTATGACGTATGGTCTCGTTAAGTCACAACAATCCCCGAATAATCAGTGCAGGGGTATGGCCCTTACTAACCTGCGTCCGTCAGAGGCATTTTCTTGATTCTTCGCTCTCAAAACCGGATTTTCTACACTACGTTGATCTGACGATGACCGATAAAACTCAGAAGACGCTTCAGTCCCCTTAAGAGAGGAATGCAAGAGCGTTAGAAAGAAATGACGTTGCTGGTGCAGGTTTGTTTCAGTTCAACACTGCATTGTCACTCATGTTTTTAGCAGGTACAGTAGTTTGGTAATTCAACCTATCCAGTTCGGTTTGTCGCTTAAGGTGGCGGCGTTCATTCTGGCTCTGTTCCTACCAGATATGCGAAGAATGTATAGCCACGTCTGCACCCAACCAACCACAGCTGCCAAGTGCTGCCGACCCCAAAATTAGGTCACCTTATAATGAAAGAATATCCTCACAATTCCTAACCTACCTAAACTGTTGCTGGCATCACAGTGTTTTTATGAGATTGGATTCTAATGGTGCCAAATTAAAAACAAAAAGCCTAAATTTACAAAACTAAGTGACTGAACCAGGCTAGATGGTGGATTAGAGAAGTAATGATGGATTTTATTTTTATTTAAAGAATGGTTGTGCTTTTTTCTCACTTTGTTTCTATGGGAAGTGGTGCGAAAATGTTCCTCACTATTATGTAGTTGTTCCATTACTTGTAGCTTTCATACCTGTTTAATGACCACTGCTCACCACATATTTCGTCTGCGTACCTCTTTTTTCTCAGAAATCATGTTGATGGAGTGGTTTTAATTCAAATGGTCCAACCCATAAACAACTCTATTCGTGATTATTATTGCGGTCTCAATTATTTCCTTTGTTATATTTAACAGTGGTTGTTCTAATTTTACCTGTAGCCTGTTCCTTTTTTCTCGCTCCGGTTTAAAAATTTATCCCACTTTTATATTTTTTGCTTACATAATTTCCAGTAATAATTCGTTCTTGGATTATGCGTACTTTATAATATTTAATTTTTAAGGTCATTCTTTTTTTCAATTACTCTCTTAATCTTATCTTTAGTATTTCCATATCTTTCTATTTATGTATATTTTTATTTCTATCTGCTTTCTTTTTTGCGGTCAATTCTCACATGCTTCAAGACATGGTAGGCCCAGTGTGAGCAGGGGTCAAAATCAGCGTTCACTTTATTTACAAGAACCAGCGGGGACTCGTTAACTTTGCGCTTGAGCATAAATTTGGGTGCGGCGAGGGTCTCACCAGAGGGTCTTGTAGACCTTCTACCAGGCCTTGCAAAAAAAAAAAAAAAAAAAAAAAAAGGCTCGATGCTCTTTGTTCGAGCTTGAGTTTTTTTTGGCATGCCCTTTTTTCTCGCCTATAAGGGCCCCATGAAGATATCATAGAGGTCTGAGTTATCTCTACTTATCAGGACACCTCTCAAAGAACGTGATGTCGGGTTAGTTATTTCTGCCCTGTCTAGGCCATCTATGGTAGGACATCATGCATTCTAGCACAAACTGCATTATTTTATGACTTCCCTCTGCTCCAACCTTGTTCACCGACGTTTGAGTAGTAGAACCACGCACCATTTTGCTGTATTCATATCATTCACTGAATGTTGGTTTTCTCTCACAATTTTTTTTTTTCACTTGCGAAATTTGCCGCCTTATTTCGACATTTGAAGACAAGCACTCTATCTGCGTTTGTTATGGTTTTGACTTCACACTTGGCATTTTTGTTCCCAATTTGTTTCATGGTCAATATACAAGTATGCATATTGTCCTTTTTTTCTTTTTTCGTATCCTGTTTTTTCCTGAACACCTGTTGTGGACACCTGTTTTCCCCTCCGTGCCTTACCCCGATCTTTGTGACTCTTACTTTGTTAATGCATCTCATTTTTTTCTTTTATTAAATTGTTTTGTTTAAATTAACTTCTGTTTATTTACAGCTTTTGCTCCTTTTCTTCTTCCCTGCCTTAAACTCGAGGAACCTTTACTGGTCTGGGCTCCATTTCTATTATTCGGTTATTTTTCAGAGGGAAGGAATAAAATGTAAGTGGTATTTTCAATGTTGGTCGAACATAATATATTCCACTTCACTATAGCGACTATAATCTTTGAAATAAATTCACACTAAACTATATTATGTATTTGTGAATTTGGGCTAATTTTCAGTTGTAAATGTTCAGCGTTTAGGAATACGCTTTACGCATTTATATACGCGGTTGTATATATTTCTATATACATATTTAATAATGTTTTCCTAGCACATATGAAGGTCTGGCTGGACGAGGGTTGCTTAAGTTTAGACAAAATATTTGTCTCCAAAAGAACCAGTTCGCAAAATAGTAGTATTTTAATGTTACAAAACGTTGGTTATCACTGATATACAAAATAAATGAATCTGACCAAGTCATGCATACAGACTAGAAACGTATTTATGCATTTTAATTACTTGCAAGAGGCTAGCTGCAAATGGCAAATGCACTGATATTTTGTATATTTAACTTTTAGGTTGCGTCACTGAACAATGTTGAGAAGCTAGATTTTTCAGCCATGATCATGGCAAACGAAATGAGCATGAAACATATTTAGCGAATGCTTAAATAATAACACGTTCAAAGAAGGCTCCACCAGTATACTCAGCAAAATCACATATCCTGATATTGGCCGCTCGGTTGCAGAGCCTACCCTGACTTCTTGAAATATTGCTCGGTTGAGCACGTTTTCTTTGCCGCCATCATTAATCGAATTCACTTTTCAAGTGACACAATCATCGCCTAATGGCACCCCGTTATCGATTCTAGACACCTGTCGTCGTCGGAACCATTTGTCGCTCCAGCGAACCGCAGAAGAAGCCTCGTTAATCTCCCTTTTTTTCCCTTAGCCTCAGCTCCTCTGTCGACGTGCACGTCATTGAAAAACCTCGCTACTTTTCAGCGTACTGCAGCATTAACGTGCGTTTGAAGCAATAAATTCCAGTATGGATCCACCTTCCCCCCTTTTTTTTTTCTCCTGCTATCTGTCTTCAGCCGCCTTAATAAGTACACAATCTTTGGAAGAGAGAATAATAGGTGGCATGGATATGACGTGAATGCTTACTCGCTGGCAACGCCTCAGGGTCCTCGTGGGGGAACATCAAAAAAGTTGCTCCATTCACTTGGCAACAAGTGGAAGAACAGCGTTCAAGTGTTCAGTGCTGAAAGCTAAAGCGATGTTTGAAACAAGCGCAACTGACAGCCCTGATGCTCATCAGCGCTAGAGTGCAAGCCAAGTACCAGACAACCATTGCTCTTTACAATAATGCACAACATGAGCAGCAATCACGGCTCATCTTTATGGTTCCTCAGTATACCCTGTCATGAGTGCTACCATAAGAAAAAACGTGTGCAACGCAACCCGGATTTCATTACTCGCCCAATTTTTACCATCAGGTCGAACAGCAGTGTTCGGCAGTAAACCTTCTCCGTAATGAATGACCGTCTCTTGCGTATACGTTCCTTCCCTGGAAATTAACAAACTGCATTACCTTTACCACAGATTATCGTAAAACAGTGTGGTGCCTCTGGTAATATATTGCTGCGAAATTATTTAGAGATCGAAAAACTAGGCTTTCTTAGTGTCCGCATTCTCTTTATTCATTACCGCTCCTGAGATGTTAAGTGCTAACAAAAAATATGAATGGAGCGCACTTTCACAGAAAAGGGCATGTGTGAGCTAGTAGTTGTAGAATAATGAAAAGAATGCCCGCTGGCTAGAACACAAAAGACAACAAGGCAAAACCACACGCGCTGACTCGCAAGTGAAGCTTTAGTGAGCTGGCTGACGAACACACACAAAGCAACCACCAAAACTACGCTCTTCATGACCAGATGAAAACAAAATTACGCGCGTAGCATCCTGGCAATACTGAACGTGACTTAGGTACCTAGCAAGTTTTGCTCTTTCTATTTTTATCAGCTTCCTTTAGCTTTGTTTAGATTTCAGAGGAGATGTGCGACGGACTCTTTCTCTTCCCTGGCTATAACTGGCACATGCCTAATGCCTCCCATTGACTGCAGCTGTCCAAACACTCTTCCTTCGCATTGGCTGCGGCTGGCGCAAATACGTTGTAGCCACGCTCCTCGCAAATTTCACTGGTCGCGAATTGCCATGGCTTCCCCGAGACATGGCGGATTTTCAAAAAATACGCTTTGTAGCTTTCACAGGTTAAACATAAAAGGGACCACAATGCCAAATACAGAGAGGAGCAGCCAGAGTGGAACTTCATCTTCGATACAACACAGGCACTGGCGTGGAGCACGATCCTCTCAAGTGCTCCGAGGCTTCGAGTGAGTCATTTATTGCAAGAGTAAAAGACGCTTTTGAACAGGTGCTAAGGGCAGCCGGGTATCTAACTCAATTTATTATCCAGCAGACAACTGAGAGAAAACTGATCACCGGCAGGCATATTGTTTTCTAATAAAAAGGCTTCCATCCTCTCACAGATCGTCTCCTGCTCCTGTTGACGGAACAGAATAGGGGTTTTCGGAAGAAAGATGACATGCATTTACACTCGCTGCAGTGTACTCGAGTTGTGTCGGGGGCATCCCTGTCGAGTAAATTGGCGTGTTCAAAATGCATCGCGTTCGCAAAGCGGTCGATCTGGCTTATGTGCTCTTAATTGCACGATAACAATAAACGGTGCCCAGCACCTTTTCTACAAATAACGAAAAGAGGCAGGCATTTTATTGTGATATTGGAGAGAATAAGGGACGGAAGCTTGAGATCAGATATAGGGCCAGAGGAAGCCTAGTCTACTTGCACAAAAAGAATATTTCTGGCGCCACCTTAAGGCTTTTGTAGGAACTGCGCGCATCACAACGTTTACATTTATTTTCATTCTTGAACTCTCCCAAAATTTTTCACGAAATTATGAGGTACATAACGTCCTCCTGATTATAGTTGTGAAAAACATCAATCGCTGCAAAAGCAGGTCTCCTGTACGGCGTGTTGCGTCCGCAGGATGCTCAACCCGCAAGATGTTGGCTTTGATTAGCAATTTTCCTCACGCTTCCGAAAACCAAGAAAATAAAACCAGCACGGAGAAATATTTACACTTCGAAGAGCTGTTTTAAAGACGCTATCTAAAATCAAACTCGAACAATTTGTCATCATAAGCATAAGTATAGGCTTTAGGAGTGCAGTGGTTTATAGATTTTGCCTCTGATAAAATGGCCAATAATAATGTTGCTCTTTTTTGACACCTTATACCTAGGAAATGCTGCCCCAATGTTTTATCGCTGCAGGCCTCATCTGACCTTTTCCGAGTTCTTGCCGTGAGCTCAAGACGTATCTTATTCTTTATTTCCACTCGCCACTTCTGTCATTTGCCTTATTAGGTTACCTGTGCTCATCTGAACACAAGGTCCAGATTTTGTCCACCCATTCCAGTGCACACAAGCTTAAATAAGACTTCTTTGAAAACAACCTTTCAATAAGTCGTTCTGGCGAAACGGGAAGATGTACGTTTTGTTTCGTTCAAAAGCTATTCATTTATCGAAGACAGTCAGAAGGGGTATACGACAAAATTTCCAAAGACGATAGAAGTTATGTGAAATAATCCTCTTCCAACCCCATCCTTTGATAGTTTCCAGTACCAGCTGCGTTTGGATTTGGATTGTGGTTCTTACTTATTTCATACATTTCTTGCAGTGGGAAAGGGGATTACGAACAAAGGTAGGTTGAGAGAGAGCCTCGGGCCCCCTGCCAGTATTTCGAATAGTATAGTGAAAAACTGCACTTAAGTTGTATATAACGATATTTTTTTTTCTTCAGACTACGATTGAACCCCACGAGGTTGTTTTACAATTATTTAGGCTATCGGTTTGAAGATCTTTCTAAACCCTTGTTCGGTTTCTTATGATGTAATTTACCCTTCTTTTACACCTTTTTGAACCTGAAATATCAGCTAAAGAACATGAAGCAGCGTGTAATCGAATTTCACGCCAAGCGCAAGTCAAACAAGCGCGCCTGTGCGTGGGTGCTGGCCCAGGTTTGTTCAGGACAGTTTTTTCTATTTTGTGTTTTAGTTTCCTAGGTACTCTTTCTCATTTTTACAAGGTTTTGGTGGGTGCCAGGAGACAGCTTATTTGTTAGGGATATAAAACAGTGATATGCAGCGCAGCTATGCTTATTGTCTTACATAGCCCCGGTCTTCTGCACTGTGGCAGGTTACGTTATAATAGAATTTGGAACATGTGCATCAGTTATTACGATCTGGCAGCCGTCAATGCTGAGAGAGGGAAATAAGATTATTGCAAGTAATAGGGCAGCAATTCAGATCTGATGATTAGAAGAGGGGTATATGATGGAATTTTCAGGGTACAATTAAGCCCCATGAGGTTCAGGTCAGCATTATTTAAGCTGTTCATTGCGTCATGGGTCATGATTTTGTGCGCTGTTTGATGTAAAGGCTTGATGTAAAGATTTTTCAGCAACTAGCTTTAATAAATCATCTGTTCAATGGATGGAATTAAATATACTTGGTCAAGTATAAAACTACGCTATCTCAATTGCTATAGATACCTTACCTCTGTACTTTACGCTATCTATTGAGACGACTGCGATCTCCTGAGGAAAGAAAGAAAGCTCAGAACCATACAGAAGTTGAATTTCATTTGCACTGACGCAACAAAGCAGAAAGTGATATCAATGCAGGCTTCGTCAGTGTCCAAGCGACCCCACTGGAAAAGCAGCCTAACTTATGGTCCCTCAGTGTTACTCACAAAATATAAGGCAAGTTTGCAGTCATTGAAAAGCGGCCCGCTTTTAAAGGCGCTTTGCCCAATCAGAGAGCGCGAAACGCAGTGCGCTGAAGGCACTGCAGCCAATAGTCATACTCTACTAGAGCATAACGTAGTCAAACGTCGTTTTGCTAGCGGAGCAGCATGAGAGTAATGAATATGTTATATATCTGAGCAAGATAGCCCGTACGCTATTCTTTGCATGCAGACATTACGTTAGCTAGAAATCGGTCCCAAAAAGAAAACCCTCAACGGGGTTGATGGCCGACAAATCAAGTGAAGTAATTTGTGAAAGATTTCTAGATGAGGAGCAAGCGACAGTTGTAAAGAATAAAATGACCGATTGACTGACTTTGATACTACAAAGTGGGCGTGTTTAAAGTATGCTGCCAAAAACCACGTGCACACGTCTTCCGCTGCTCGTGTACGCCAATCGGGACTCACATATCTGTGTAACCTGATAGGCACCGCTCCTTCAAGCTGCTTTAAATTTCATTTCCTTCTTCACTGTACAAGGGTGTACTCTAAGACGCTATTCGAACGTTTGCCACCAACAAATCTATTTACCTTATGTGAGATTAGAAGCCCGACTGCTACTTTAAATTATGCTAGAGCAGCTTTAGCCCCGGAAATATTTATGACTGGTGTGCAATACTGCCTAAACTGCGCAGAGAGAGCCGCTGCACTGCGCTCCCCTTATAAAAATTTCACCGCTGCAAAAGTGAGCGCCGTACATTTAGTTAAAGAGAAACAGCAAGAGTATCTGTACCCGCCAAGCCACTGTAACGTTCATATATTCGGCTCCCGCGCTAGACATGCTCAAAAGACCCAAGCGCTGGCCTTCGCCTGTAAGGCTCTGGCGGGGATGTCGGAAGAAAGATAGGGTTAGAAAACGAGGGCTTGCTGTTGGTCAGCACGCAAAATTTCCTCCCTCCGAGGCCATTGTCGACGCCCTTTAGTTGCTCTCAGGAACCGCAGGATTGGCCGTCAAAAGTGCCGTGTGCGAGCAAACAACGCTTGATGACTTCCGGAGCTGGGTTGGCCCTTCAAGCGGTCATAAAGAAAATGACTCTCTGAGAGCGAACACGCGACGCGTTATGGCACAAGCTGTTCGTAATGATGCTTCGGCTGCTGCTGATACTGGAGCCTAACTCGTGCCGATGAAATCAAGATAGTATCAAACTATGTGATGGCGGCCCGAAGTGCAAGGTCACTTCAAGCGAGGCTTGGCCTCCAGGCCGCCAATTTCTATGTTTGTTCTCTCGTCTGCTAAGGCAAAAGCTCAGGCATTGGTATTCAATCGAAGCCTTCCATAAATACGTACCTCTTAAATACACCGGATATGAGTTATTTAAGTTCGTCAGCAAGGGCTGCTACGGAAATGACGATTAAATACTTCCGCTTCTGAGCCCCGACCTTATTATCAGCGAAAAGTGTATCTCAAGCCTTTACGGTTTACTGTCATAACGCTCCTCGAGCAGATTGAAGGCAAGGGCCTGACATTTGTCGAGGCGAAGTGGCCAGTTCCCGGGGCAACCAATGCATTCATCATAAAAGACAAGGTCTATCTTCATTGTGCTAGCTGGTTTGGTTTGTGAGGTCTAACGTCCCAAAACGAGCCAGGTTATCAGATACGCTTAGTGGAGGGTGCGGTAATTTCGACTTCACGGGGTACTTTTGCGTACACTGACACCAAACAGCACATAAGGCGCCTAGATTTTTGCCTCCATAGAAAAGTGGCCGCCGCGGCCAAGATTCGATACCTGATCTTTTGGCTATAGCCGCCGGGCGCCCTAACCCCTGGACCACAAGGCGGGGCTCAATGGGCTGGAATATCATAGGATGCTAGAATCGGGAACAAACGCCAAATAGATTGATTGGTGTTAAGAATTGTTTTGCGTGTTAACTTGCTCCTTGAGGCAATAATGGTGATCTCTCATTTTCGTAATCCTGACAATGATATACGTTGCTCAAATTGCGTGAATTTTTAATGGCCGCATGCCACGTTACTGAGCCTGTTATGGATTTCCAGAAATAAAATATTTTGTCGACTTGGGGAGGCCCAAGCTTCAGCGTTTCCAGACATGTCAGCTAGCATCCATGCCAGTGTTTTCAACGCCTCTTGAAACACCATCAAGTGTGTAAGAAGGCCCTCCCGCACGCCTTAAAGCCAGCTTCCATAAGAAACGGCAGCCGCTTCGCATGGTCGCGGCTTAACACTTACCCTAGTTTACATATCCTTAACCAAATTCACGTAAAACGTTCAGGGCCGCCTCTCGACTTTATTGGTGGAAGGTTGCGTTACATATCATTTAATGGGTCTGCTTACACAGTGAAGCAAGCTCCAAAGTTAAACAAAATGCCTAACACGGAGCAGTTGGAGGCACTGTGCTCAAATCACACGTGAAAAATTAGTAACTACTAATGGACCGGCTAAAAGCTGCTACAGTCTCCATAGGCACCCTGAACTAGACATTCCGCTGAATCGCCAGAGCAAATAATGCTTTTTATGAACACTCTCCATTAATGCAATACAAGCTCATTTATATTTGTGACGTAAAATTATTTTCTTTTGTAGGAAGCTTTTTATTCATACCCTGGCTGAAGCACAAATGAGGGTCTTGACCAAAGTAGACACTGCAACAACCTAAGAAAAGTAGTAATCTTTTGCAAGGCAAATCCTGTGGACTCCTCTTGAGTTATGTAGACATAAATTGGCTTCATATAAAATTTGAGCGTAACGCTACCGCCGCCCAGTTAACGTATCAGCGAGAAATCTTTTCTAGCTCACACGATACGTGGCGAGGCAACCAAAAAAGGGTTCGCGCTCTGTGAGTGCCTACTAGGACTAGTTTGCGAAAGCGAGCAAGGTCCTCGAATGGGCGTTTATTTTTGAAGACTGGCGTAGGTATATATTGTGTTGTAATTTGCTCGCCGTTTTAAGTATAGCCAAAAGCTTTGCGGATTTTCCTCTTTAATGACAGAGGCAAATCAATGTCCGAGTAAACCAGACTTACACATATCTTCTCACCCAATAAACTAATAGAGATAAGAATCTTCGCAGCGGTTGTTATTATAAGCCGCACTTCCACGAGTTACTTTTAACGCAGCAGGCCTATCTTCCAACATAAAAGTCCGGAATATAATGAAACTGCCTTCAGAAATAACTTCAATATTTAATCCGACAACCTGCTCTAATGGGCATTCAAAATGCCTCATACTGTCTGACAAGTAGTAACTGCTTGCAAGTGGCTTCGGTAATCGATGACTTCGGTAATCGTCGGAAAAACGATGTTTTTTTTCCAACATAAGCGTACCACGGTGCACTGGCAGCTATGACTTTCGATTGATGGGTTCAATGTTCCGAGATCAAAGTCAGTACGTGGAGACCGCACGACTATGATAGTGAAAGTGAAAAGCATAAGCGTAAGTGGTCGAAACGAACCCTACGTCTTCTACTGCACCATCGTTTTCGACGTTCATTAATAACAGTCGCCGGATTTAACGGCTTTTATTCCGGAGCGTTTAACATGCCGAACGCGGTAAAGATAGTAAGCGCCTTGCTTTCCCTAAAGAATACTAATATTTCCCATTATAAACAAGGAAAGTCCGGTTTCTTGGCGTCGGAAATAACTTTTAGCTTCTATGTCAGCAGTTTGTAGTACAGTACAGAAGCCAAGGTTCCGAGTACAAATGGCAAAATATTTCCTTAAAACGCTCGCACAGGCAGCTCCCGACTGCGCAAATGACTTCTGGCATGCGCTACAAGTAGTACAGTACCGACCACGTCCGCACACCCGTAGCATCTGAAAGAAAATATAATCGCTTCTATCTCGCGAGGTTCGAAGGGCTGCACTCAGGATTTGTATGTCAATGTTCTGCTCTTTTTACAACATATGCGGTGATATTTTTCAATGTAGCTGGGAATGTTTCAACTGAAAGGTGGTGTTTAAACGAGGGGAGATGTAGAGAGGCACAGATCGTGACTATTTTTTTCTGGAAGTCGAAAAGGACCCATCCGAGCTCAGAGGTCGAATACCCGCTGCCTTCTTACGGCATAAAACAGCCCAGGCCTTTGACTGTTAAGCGATGCAAATAAAAAAAAGACATACAAAAAACTACAAACTATTTTTGAAAATCCGTTGTTCTAGGCACCACCTGTTCGGCACACGCATTTTTAGGACCCAAGAGTATTAACAGAAACCGTCGCTAACTCATCGTAGCGCTCTGATGGCTCAATACGTATGCTTACCACCCTAAACCAGGAATACAGTAGCAGTTAGGAGTGCAATAGCTTCATCTTTTTTTAAACCTTTCTTCGTTGCTGCTCTGCGGGTGCACAGCTCGCCTGCTGACGTGTGGCCTTTGTTCTAAAGGCTATATATAGACCCACCATCTAGTTGATATCCCGGAGAGCTAGGCAAAGTTGCGTAAAAGAAAAACGCAAACTTAGCACACCTCTTTCAGATTTTTCTTATTGCCTGCTCGACAGATGCGGGCATTTCTTTTTTTTTCATTCGGGTTCCTGTCAGGGAAGCGTTTTGCCTTGCGGGTATTGGTAATCGAGTTAAGCAGGATTCGAGGGAAAAAGTATATCACACTAAGGTTTTTCTCAGGGAAGTATCCCAAGTCGGCAAGAAGCTCGCTGTACTGTTCTTCTGGCTTTTCTGGAGCTTTGATGTTCGAGACAAGCCTAGATTTTCGAAGCTTTCCCAAAAAAAGCTGACGCAAGCCAAGGATGGTTCCGGGAGTTGTCAAATCAAGCTGCAGGGTCCCCCTGCTTTGTTTCCTCAATTTACGTGCATACACGTGCTTCACCTGAGAATTCAACAGCAGCGGATCTTTAGTGCCCGCCTTTCAAAGATAAAAGGCGTGAGTTAGGGACAATAATGAGGTGCACCTGGAGCATAATTTTTCTGTTCCTAAGCAGAGTTCAGGTGCTAAATGCTGGTTTCCGCCAGATTTCAATTTGTTCCTTCTTTCTTTAAGGGTGTGAAAGGCTGCCATATTTTGGCCTTTTTTTATTTGCATAGCGAACATACAAGTGCTTCAAAGCCGTCCATTGAATCTTTCGCGAAAAGAGATTTATTGTAGCCTTGAGCAACGCCATCCGCAGAAACGAGACCTCTGAAAGAGCGGGACAGAACAGAAATGACCGAGCAAAATGAACAAAATGAAATTTCATATTTGGTGAGAATGATCACGGCCTTCCAACCAAACCTCATCACGTGAGGGGTAGGGCTGCTAGGACACTGAGCCTCTGAAAGCTGAAAATCGTAGAATACATTTACAACCATACCTTACTAAAGTGAGTTGGTCGAAAGACGGTTGTGTGTGTGGGTGCTGGTTAAACCAAAAAAGTCCAAGTGTTCTACCAAGTAACGTGTTAAGCCGGAAACGCTCGTTGTAAAGTACGGTACGTGGCCCCTGTGATCCACGTAATGCTGTTTCTGCTCGATGGCGAAGTGTGTCCGTGGTCAAGGAAGTATATTGCACTTCGTTAAAGCAAAGAGTGAAGTGAAATCTAATAGCGCCATCCCCTAGTTTCAAAGTGAATCGGCTGGATGGTAAGGATAGGTCGAGGTGAAAAATGCCAACAACTTCTATTTTCAAAGGCGTAACCGAATCTCTAATGCCTGGAAAAGTTTCGAGTGCACCTCGGGACCACTGAGCACATCTCTCCCATTGTAAGAAAAAAAAAATAGAAAGAAAAAATAAGGTCAGAAGACTGAAACGATCCCTCCCGAATGTATTGTCAGGCTATAATGTTTTACTTTAAAGTGGACGTACGATGAATGAGCTAGTCGGTGCTAAAATATTGTAAGCACGCTGGAATCGGTAGGACCTCGACGCTTCGGGCTCTTAAGTCCATCAGGACGGAACCAGAAAGCGGTTTCATTCTCTACAACCATCAAGAAATTTTTCGCCTTTAGAAATGTTTACGTATCTGTCATAATTTCCTTGAGCAAAGAGGTCTCCTAATAAAGTGGGGATCTGCTGCATCCAGGAAATGCGACTACTTCACTCTCGAAGCGGCTGCTCAGAACTGGTAAAACAAGCACACTTTCTGACCTTTATTTACATATTTTTAATAAATGTCAAGACTCGTTCTCCAGAGAGGCATTCCTTATCTGGTGATCCACAACGTAAAATAGAACGATATTCCATCATTGTTTTGTTCTCTTGACAAACATGTACGTAAACAGGGCAAAGGGCTTATCTAGGACATCTAATCTGCATGCTGTAGACGTTTTTGAAACTCAACACAAGGTGTCTGTCGACAGCATCGGGATCTGGACAGTCAGCACGTGAGCACGCGCAGCTAATCTCGTGAAACTGCATCGTCATAATTTGCCTTATTGGGCAGTGTGATGTTCGTAAATTTGAAAGCACCCAGCATGTGGGTTCTGGACAAATATTTTTCCTTGTACATAAATGAATTACGCAGAGAGGAGAAAAGGTTCATTTTCTCCCACCTGATCGTAATCTAGGGACATTTTATGAAAACCTGCGAGCAATGCTTACAGAACAAAGAGCCACAACCGATTTTTTTTTTTTTTTTGAATTATGAAAAATAAGACTTGGACAAAAAGATTGTCACGAAAAGCAATTTTTTTCCTTCTCTAGCCTACAACAAACGGGCGTTAACCTAAAGTAATTACTGGAATGTCTCTGTATTCCGGAGGAATCACGGAGCTTCGTATAGAGAAAAACACTGCTAATGAGCATATCGTTGCAAATAACGTTATCTCTCAGCAAAAGCAAACATTAAAGAGCAAGTTAGTCAAGCACCCTGAGGAGAGACAGTCTACAGTACTGAAGCATCACTGAGGACTTCATTGTTTAATTCATGCTCCTTCCTCAGGGAAATTCAAGCTTTTACTTGTACCAGGAAATCAGTCGCTGTACACGCGGTGTAAAACATGGCCTTTCCTATCTGAGCCAGCACCACAACTAAACCAAGAAGTATTATAGTGACACTTTAATCTCTTGACAGCGGAGATTAACGGAGCAACTCAGAAACGCGAGATACCCAGCGCTCGCCAAGAGCTTGAGCCCAAATAAAGCTCGCCAAACGAATGACCGACAGAGGAGAGGCCCGGCGACATTCACACCAACACAGACGGGAAGATTCAGCCGGAATTTAGCCCAAAGACAGACTATTATACTTCGTTCGTTTCCACAGCCGTCGGCTGCGTATCACCACGCTCCACTTCATGCGCTTACCCGCGCTCGCCTGCGAAGAGCTCCAAGCTGGCAAGTTTAGACCTGCGACTCATTATCCCAGCGGGAACTTGGTGGCCCTTGCAGAGCGCTGCAGACTCCGAGCGCGTATGTGTGCACTGCGCGTGCCAACGGGGCTCAAAAAAAAAAAGGGAGGAGGGGAGAAAGAGGACCGAGGGGCGTTGTCGGATGCCCCCTTACCCGGCGGAAGCCAATTTTCTGCTCGCCCCCAGGGGCGCGTAGTAGGCCATTCGCCTAATTAGATCCCGCAGGACGCTGCCATAGGGGCAGACCTCGCCTCATTATCACCTCTCCACGATGGCTGAGCGCGAAGCCATCACAGCCGATTCTATGGCGGCCTTTGCTTTTATACCGTCCCATCCGGCCTTGCAACGCTCTTGCGGAGACCATCGCGTTGATCATATCGTGCCAGCAGACGAGACGCAGACGTGAACTTTGCACCAGTCTTGACTTTCGAAGCTACGAAACGACGCTTCCCGCGCTTGAGTCTACCCCACTATCGGCAAAAGAGAAAGATTCATTATGGCGCATGTATGACGTCGCACGCCCTATAGTGTCATCACGCTTTGGGAAATGAAATGCGTTGTCTTCAGTCTGTAACGACTGGTTAGACTGTATGACCTGAATTGCTGAGTATTATTTTTTTCTTTGGGAAGTGATGGAGCGCCTGCTGCGTGTGCACACTTGTCGAACCTTGCAACTTGACTGTGCTGTTCATTAGAAGAGGACATTCGGCACAGCGTGTTGGCACTAAGTTGACGTAAGTGTGGTGATTACATCTGATACGTACTCTATTGCGCGGCGCATCGCATCCAGGAGGGAACTATAATACTGCCTCCACAGGGGCGAAGCAATAAGCATGTCGGTGGCTGTGCATCGCATTATATCGTTTAAACATGGTGACAACGAACGCGATAAGTTACCTCCTCCCCCCTCCCTCGAAAGAACAATTATACATAGTGAAATCATGTGCTGGTTTAATAGCACTCCTTTGTAGTTGATGTCAGCTACGAGACACAAACTCTAGACTTTTATACCCTAATGTCGCCTTCCGCGTAAGGCCTCGTTATAACAGTGAAGAAATGAACAAATTGCGCTCGACTCAACATCCTTGTCTTTCTCACTATATGGGCACCTTTTGAAGTGCTCCGCCAGCGCACGCCCTCCGTGGACTTGTCCGAGACCGCAACAAAGGTGTGTGATATCCTGTCTCTAAGCGTGCATGGAAGGTGTGTTAATTCAACTTACCTGTCGTTACATCCTCCAGTGGTTGTCGCCTTCTGGGCTGTCCGCCTGCTCATATCGGGAGTTTTTGGGAGACGAGCACAGAGTCATGTTTAATATGTACTTTGTGATGGAGCACGTACTGATCTTCAGCAATTCGGCGCGGCCTTAGTATAGGTGGTTTAAGCAAAAAACAAATACGAAAACGCAAACTGGCCGGCCCCGGGACGTGCTAGTTGAGGATTCTGAGACAGATTTTAATTGTGACGCAAAAGAGGGATGCTGCAAGAAACCGCTCCGCGAATGATTAACGGATTCGCGTAAACGTCCTATGTGGGGCAATAACTTGATTTCAAAGCTTCTTCTGCGCTCGCAAAGAGCGGTTAGAACTGACGTGTGACCTCTAAAGGCAGTAATCTTGAAAACAATTGTTACAAAACTGTGGAATAGTGCTAGACACTTTTACGAGGCTGTAGACAAAAGTAGTCTAAGCTGCCGATGCGTCGGAAACGTTTGCCTCTGACGTTTATTCTGCTCACACAAGAGTTATTAAGACTGGAACGAAAAGTGACGGAGGGCAAAAACCAAAATGGTCGCCTTGTGGATGACATCCGCCTCGCATTAGAGGGGGTATCAGGCTTGATCCCTGGTGCCACCGAGTACCTACCTGTTTTACAATGGCTATAAGATGTCCCCCGGCCTGGTGTTTGGCTTACCTGGGCTGAAATGCTTGCGAAAACGGTCACCGATCAGACTGTTGCGCTGATGTATCAGTGGTTCGTTCTGCCTTCAGACAACCTGAAGTCCGGCTTATGATGAAGGAGCCCATATGCGGCCGTCTTTTACCGAGTATTTCAGCCTAAAAGAGCCTGGCACCAGGCCGCGGGAATTATATACTCATTGGAAAAGCGACGGTTCCCGGTGGCCTCAGGCGTCGATCCTGGTACCTCTCGAATGCGTGACGGATGTGCTGCAACAAAGCCCCCTTTCTCTCTCTTTCTGAATGGGCTGAATTTCAAGCAGGCCATAAAACCCAGCCTCAGTCCTCGTTAACCAATGGTATTTGCAGATCAGACGCATGAAACCGGCATAGGTGGATTTGGATTCTGCTTGAAACTCAGTGAGTGATTCGCGCATTCGATGTGCTGGTGCTCCTACTTGCTGTACCAGATTTTGCTCTGAACCTTTCTAAAGCACTTAAGCACAATTAATTAGAATACAGTTACAGAAATGGCCCCCGCCAGGTTCGAAGTGAGGTCCTGTGCTTTCTTATACGAAAGTGGTATTGGAAACATACATGGTACCCAAGAACTAATAACGAATGCAGATGACACCAAACATTTTTTTTTTACATATCGTGTTATTTAAGCAGTCTAGCCTAAATGGCTATCTAAATTTTTTTATCACCGTAACTGTAAAAATAAAAGAAACGTTTCAGAATGATAACAGCAAACACATAATGTTTAAGCCAGTTAATAAAACAATCGAGAGTGAGTTCATATCATCCACACTGTCAATGTGATCATGTGAGAAGAAGAATATTAGTTTATGGGCGCCTACATTCAGGAATAATTATTTGTGCATAAGCATATATCCGTATAGAGGAAGATAGACAGGAAGACACAAAACAGCGTATCTGATTTGCTATGGTTAAAAACCAGCTATACAACATTCTTTGCTTTCTCGAAACATCGTTACAGGACAACGGTATGGAGCACGACAAGCAAAACAAATTACAATCAGTTATTAATCCGGCGAAAACGAGTCTTGCGTTGGATCTGAAATTATCAAGCCGTTGATGCAAATTTAAGAACAGCTCTCTCTCTTTTTTTTTCAACAATATTGCATTCCTTGTGCCTACCGGATTTTGCACATGACATTTCTTCAAGTCATACACAAAAAAAAAAAAAACATACACAGCAGGTTTATGCAAAGGATGCCGTGTATAATCCCTGGATGCCGAATGGCTGACACCTAAAATAAATAATAATCATCATCAACAGGCGGACAATACTCATTATAGCGGAAAGACGTCACCCATTATCTTTCATCACCTGGTTCTGTGCTAGCTGCATCCTCCTAATCGCTGCAAACCACTTAACCTCATCCGCCCACCTAACTTTTTGCGCCCCCTGCTACGCTTTCCTTCATTTGGAATCCGATTTGTCACCTTTAGCGACCACCCGTTTTTCTCTCTTCACAATACATGTCCTGCCCATGCCCATTTCCTTTTCTTGATTGATAGTAAACAATTGTCTGCTTATAAATTAGTAGATATACTTCAGATTTTATTAACTATGTTTCTTATCGGGAGGCATTAAAAAAAATAGGGCAAGGGAATATTCCTGAGTGCCAACGTTTGCTTCCAGTATTAGATATTCAATTTTTCGATTTAATTTATGTGTACATGATTTAAACAATTGATCTTTTTAAGTAGACCTTTGAATTCCTTGTGAATTTTGCTTAGTGATTCCTCTCTCTTATTTAGTTTTATTTTTGCACGCTCATACTTTGTTTTCCACCTTGTTAACACAGACATGCTAAATTATTTTCTTGCGCTAATTGCTTAAGTTTACAATTTAAAAAGTATCCACCTAATCTTTATGTTTTATGCTTTGTATAGATGAGTGCTGATGGACTAAGATGTGCCTGCCTTAGTAGAGTTATTGTGTATTACCTTGTTTAAATTTCGTTGTGTTCATTTTCAACTGTTTTGCTTGCTTTAAAGTCTACATTCGACATGGCGTTTTTAAGTGTGAGGGAACTGAGGGATGTTATAAAGTATTTCTATGCACACGTTGCTGGAAATGGGCAAGGCTTCTGATTTTTAGCCACGACTTTCTGATAAGGTCGTTTTGTGCTCACAGTTTGATTTTCCGTAGAACACCGATGGAGTGCATGTTTAAATATTTTGAGGAAATTTTTGAATACCGAAAATTCCATTATGAACATGCTTCAAGAAATGGCGTAAGCTTTCAATGCATGTCAAAAATCTTTCATCAGTTGCACTTGAGCACATAAATAAGTCAGACTGAGACAAAAATCTATTAGGGCAGGCTTTGAAAAGTTATTAGATAGAATCTAGAAGAAAACAGAGCTAATACCATCGGAAATCATGATTGTCATTGTGATGTTGAGCAACTTGTGCAAAATTATGCATAAAACATTTTCAGAGAAATGTTCAAAGTTAGGGTGTTTGTTTTAAGACAAAACCGCAGGTGGAACCTGCTTTTTAAACTCGATTGAAAAAAAAAAAAATCTTCACTCCCAAATCAAAATCAAAATGCCTTTATGGGATCATATAGTTGAGTGGTTTTCATTTTAGTACCTTGATATTTTCACTTAATTTCTTTTTATGCGGTGCTGTTCCTAATGACAGGAAATGAGGTAAGGTACTACTAATTCACAAGCAATGTTTACAAGATGATCTAGCGATTTACCGACAGTTTTCCTTGACGTGTACATGCACAAGAACGATGGAGCATACTTAACTATTTAATATTTTTTTTTAGGAAAACCATATTGTCGAAAAATATTAGAAGTAGTTTCAGGAAGAGTACTTCAATTTACAATTTTGACTATAAGACGACTGATAAAATAAGTCAATGTACAGAAGTAACTTGTTTAATAGAAGTAATTTTTGGGGGTTACCGTAAAGCATTTTATAGAGTATCTCACAGCAAGTGGCTTATGAAATTGCCTCTTTCTTAAGCTACGACTCCGCGAATGAAATTAATGAAATACTATTTCTCACAAGTGAACAATTTATTTCTGTAAATGTTGTATGGTGAAATAGCAATCAGTCTGACCTGGGGTAGCACAAGGATAAGTAATAGGTCCTCTTATTTTTATATGCATTAGCTCAGTGGACATGCGTATTTTGCTGCTAATATCTATTAATTATTATGCAGATGACATAGCTGTGTAGTTTAAAATAACATTTTTTAATAAATAGCAGGAACGTAATGATCATTTCAATAAAATAAGCCTCATACGAGGGGCAAAACAACATGACTGCATGAAAAACACTTGAGGTTATAACACGCAAAGAATTAAGTTTCTTTCATTTTATCCCACACCATCGAAGGTAAATTGGCTGAAGCTGCTAATATTTGTGCTAAGCTAAACCTTGGACAATATTTGAACTAGTCGACAGGAACACCGTGCTCGCTCAAGGTTTGGTCATTGCAATGTAAACGCCACTGTGCCTCCCGGAGGTCAACATCTTGACTTACAAAATTATTGTACTTCCAGTGCTCACTTATGGTAGACATATTTCAGAGCCGTAAACTAAAAGAATATATATAAATATATAACCATTCTGAATTTTAGAACACAGTCTTTCGAACACGGACTTTTGTTTCGAAGCATAGAATAGTGCAACTATAATAAAAATGCAGAACATTTTCCGGCAAAATGTGCTTGAACGACATTTTGCCATTTCTTGGTTACCATCACGGCAATAACTGATACATCATCACATATTTCCTCACCAGGCTTATAATTTGCCGTTAATATTTTCAAAAAGGCAGCGCACTGGTGTTTTATGGTAGTGTAGTTTATTTTTTGTGATAATAGGGCAGCCATTAGAAATCTTTTTTTTGCATCAGAGGCTTGTATGACTTCAATGGATATGTTAATGAAGTATCTCACAATTTGTACACATGTCTCACACATATTTAAAGACACTTAATTGGTTTTATAAAGAAAGTCCTATTCCTCATTTTGAAAGCAGGACAGTCATCAGAAGGAAATTTGACTACGCATCGGAATATCGAGCCATTTACATTAACATGTTCGCAAAATGATCTTACAGTATTCCACAGATTCCACAGATGCCTCACTACCATGTTGAAAAACGCAGCCAACTGGTTTGCTATACCAGTCTCATTTATTCTCTTAGAGGGAATGAAATCTTGCCACACTTCAGATAACCACCACTACCACCACCGCCACCACACTTCAGAACCATAGGCCATTCACATCAACATGCTCATCCCAGTGCAATAATATAGTATAATTGCCTCCAAATTAAAAGGTGTCCCTGAATTCTGCACCTCATCTGACCAGACTATATCATAGCTTGTTCTGATATATTATCTTTCAAAAAGACTTTCGCAATTGCAGTTCGTTGAACTTGTTTTCGTTAAATTAGCACTTGACATGTCTCGCGGTTTTCCCTCAACCAGTGTGTGGAGGAGAAATAAAACACATGCCTGGTTTACTCCAGGTTAGTGCCAACATCATTCAGCGGGTTGCATTGGTCTGAAGTGTCCTTTATTCTTAAATCATAACTCAAATAACGTTGGACCAGCCTATATACAGAGCGAGAAAAAGCGTTCTTTTGTCATTTGGACTCATTAGGTCGCAAGAAAATCATTTTCTGTCCTCATTAATCCTATGGGTGGGTGGTACTCACAATAAGCCTTTCTGTTCTGTGTCGTTGACTTTTCTGGCACAGCTAGGCAAAATCGGAAATCTCCAAGATATTCAACGTAACCATATTCCGATACGTTCTCATCCAGTGCGCTGCATGTTCCTGAGCTGACAAACAATATCCGTCCGTTTTTCTTGATTGCAGTTTTAATGGCCTGAAATCGCGAACTGTGCACAAAAATGCTTTTCTTTTTTCCAGAAGGTTGCTGAGTTTCCCGCTCCAGCATGCGAAGGAAAACACTGCGATTTTACGTTCGCGCGTTACTACCGTAGATTTCAGATAGTCCAGTCAAGAATACGTGATGCACTTGAGACAGCCGTTTTCAATTGGCGTTCGAGGATCGACTTGACAGCGAACGTTCCGCATTAGGCCGCTTCCTTTTTGTTAATACGCTTAAAAGACTTAAAGCTTAAGTCAGGGAGGTAGAGGGGCATAGAACAGCGTTACGAGAGTTGTATAGTGACGTACAAAAACATGATGTAATGTAAAAGCCTAAATTTGAACAAATGTCATAGCGTCAATAATGGCCGACCACGAGAATACAAAACCGAGATTTTCTTTCTTCTTTCAGATAACATATACACAAAGGGACGTCAACAAAATCGCACTGTATTTTGTGGGAGATAACGGATCCCATTCCTCTGCGAGGCCCAGCTCACAGGATCGTGTGTGTGTCGCATCACCGCGACGTCTTTGTGTTCGCTCCTGCAGCCTGCTCCAGAAAACGTGCTGTTCAGCACGGAATCGATCGCCTCTGAAGACAGCAGCCGGTCTGGGATGCCATGTTGGCGGCGCAGACAGTAGGGAATTGCACAAAAAAGAAAGACGCTTCGTGCTCTTCGTATGAGCAACGTGAACAAGGCGAAAAAAGGAAGAAATCGGCTGCGCCTTCAAACTTCACGCTCTGTACTTGCGAGGTCATTGATCGCGGATGGCGAAGGTAATGTCTTAGGGGTGTCAGACCGCAGGACAAAGGCGCTTATTCAAGTTTCGCTGAAAAAAAAACAACAACACCAAATCACTTTGGTGACCCATCAGAGTGCTATCAAAGGTAGAACCTAAGAATGAGCTAAACGCTGCAAAAATAGGTAACAAGAGTTTTGGATCTCGTTGAGTCAGCCTCTTCTATACTTAGCAGGTCCTAGATAACGGTGTTTATTTCGAGTGGCGGTCATGGAAAAAAAAAACCCGGCGGTAGTGCAATAATGCAGATTTTAAACGCCGCCCTCCATAAAAGTGACGACACGTTTACTAGCTTGCCCAAGAAAATATACTAGCAGCAAAAGCCCATTCATATCCGGAAGACTACGCTTAAAGTTTAGAAAATACGGAGTTTCTATATAAAGTCTGCCTATTTTTAAATAACTAAAATTTTCACGAAAAGCAAAATATTATTCGAGTACATAACTAGGAGAATTAGATTAGGATGGAGCGCATGTGGCAAGTACTCGCAAGTAATGACTAGCCGCTTACTGGTATCTCTAAAGAAGAAAATATACAACAGTTGCATGTTACCTGTACTCACATATGGGGCTGAAACATGGAGGCTACAGAAATGGGTTCTACTTGACGTGAGGACAACGCAGAGGGCTATGAAACGAAAAATGGTAGGTGTAACGTTAAGTGATAGGAAGCTTGCAGACTGGGTCCAAAAATAACTCGATTTATGACATTCTAGTGGAAATCAAGTAGAAGAAAAGGGCATGGGCAAGGCATATAGAGCATAGAGAAGACAACCTATGGAGCTTAGGGTAACACAAGTTGGATACTAAGGGAATGAAAACGTAGCAGCGGGTGGCGAAGTCAGGTGGGCGGATGAGGTCAAATTCGCAGAGGTCAAGTTGATGCAGCTAGCACAGGAGTGGGTTAGTTGGAATACTATGGTAGTTATTCGCTCTGCAGTGTGTATAGCGCGGCTGATCATGATGATCAGCCGCCAATTTAGCCGCCATGATGATCAGCCGTCAATTCCTTGCTAATTTAGAAGGCAGCGAAACCTCGGGAATATGTTGTTGTGGAGAAAGAAGGCGATCACAATTTCAAACGACTGGGTCAGTCTTTTCAAGTCTGCGTGATATAACATATCCAGGAATATGCCTTGTTATCTTTAGAACAAAGGTTTAACACCAGCTAACTTTCTTGGAAACGCAGACGGCTTGGGCAATCTTGTTGCTGCCGGCATTGAAACGCAGCTCTCCTTTAACAACTTTTTCCCCATTACCGTGTTTTTTCTTTCTTTCTTTATTTACTCCGGCCGTCCACGTAAGCTCATTATCTGCGTTTTGAGGGCCAACAGCAATTTACAAGGCTTCTTTCAATGGCCTTTTAGATTATGCGCGCCGAACCGTAAGTGTACCTGGTAAATCGGCTTTGTTAACAAAGGCTAAACGCTGAGAGAAATGTGATTGAATAATTTGGCTTTGTGCTATGGTGACGTCGCCAAGAAAACGCGCCAATATGTAGTAGGTTCAACGAGAAAAAAAGCGCTACACGATTTGCTTCGAATAAAACAAGGAACCTGCAATGTCTCATCTACTACCTGTGCTGAGCGATGTACCGAAAATGCCCCTCCCTCCGCCCTTGAAAACGGGCTGCCTACTCCCCAAATTTAGAATTGCATTGTTGATCCAGTTGTACACGTTCAACAGGCGGCGGCTAAGTCGAATGTTTGGATTCGACCAAGGGCAAACGCCAGGTACTGTCCTCCTACTCTTGCACTACCACTAAAGGCATGCTTTTAAGTGATTTAGGTTTAATGTTTTATTTGAAGTTTCACTACCCCATGTACTGCAGAATTTTGCCGCCTCCGATGACTTTTTTTGCTCCCGGGCTCATCGAACGTCGGATCCAGCCAAGCCGACGTCTCGCACCAGTAAACTAGAAAAAGGTGCACTACAGGGATGCCTTCGCTCTAATGCGCAACAAAGCTTCTTCTAGTACCACAATGCCTCTCAGAAAATTTTTTTTTCATCCTGATCCCAGCGGCGACGCCTCGATCACCGGTTAGTCGATGTGCGGTGCGCTGCAGTTGGAGACTTGCAGTACGTCACACAGGCGTCAGCCTCTCAGTATCCGGTATTTCAACCACGACGCTGCGTTACGCTTCCTGCCCCTTCCAGGACGGTGGATCCACTTTCCCAGTCCGAGCCTTGATCAGCAGAAAAGTTGGCGAGTTTAATCAGCCTTAACCGGGCGGGACGAAGGGGAAAGAAAGAGCTTGGGTCTCCTTTTCTACCCTTTCCGACAGCGATTGGTTACACAAAAGGCGAAGAAGCCATGATCATGAGCGGCGTTCGCGGCTCATTCATATCATATCGCAGGTTCAACAGCACGTGAGGCAACGCTTAAACGGCCAAGTAGCCTTTAAAAACCCTCCATCCCCACGCGCCGAAAGCCGGAAAATAAAATATAAAAGTGGCTATACGTGTAAGAAAAGCGGTCATGCCGGATAGTAGCTGTGTTTGGGAATAGGCAGTGAAGACTAATATGAATGAGTGTCCTATCTAAGCTCTCAACTATAAAAGCATTCTCTCGAGAACCCATTCTCGAGTACTGTCAGCCATTGTGTAACTGTAAGAGAGCTAGAGGGGGGCTGGCACAGAAGCGCTAGTTAGGAGACTACTGGATGTAGTGTAGCACGTGAAAATGTGAGCGAAACGCAATCCTCCTCCTTTCGTCCTTTCTCACGGAATAAATTTGTTTTCCTGCAACTACTCGCATTACAAGCGTCGACCAAATGCTGAAGGCGAAGTTGTACTTGTTTTAGAGAATGCTTGGAGCTACTATATGTACAGGTGGAACTTTTCTGTTTTTATTTGATGAAAATGTGGCGAAATATCTCGTGTTTATTTCAAAATGGAGCTTTCCTTTCTTTTTGCGGATTGTTATTTCCCAAGCAAATAAACTGCTTTTCTCATCAAATTTAGTAATCATGCTAAGCCTAAAATTGCGTAAGGAACTTTTCGGCCCTTATTTTGCCACACGGGGAGTAAATTTGTTAATAATTAACGCACACGTTGTTGTAGGCAAAGCTGTGCTTGCCGAAGAAAATGATGCCGCTATCAAAAATAAACAAAACACTTGTAATGAATAAGCTGTTTGGCACTAACAGACGATGTAGCTTATGTTTAAAACTTTTCTCTCGTTATCATCTATTGGGTGTCTCCTTTAAGCGGAGAATTCCTGCAAATGAGCGGCTCCTTATATTGCGTCACAGTTTCTTCTCATCGGGGCTCTCGAGCCAGAGCAAATGAATGTTGCCTACTACGAATTTCATCAACATTCACGCGCGATTACAATATATCTGCTCGGTCAACCCTCAAGACAGCCCGTGTGTCTGTTCCATGATTTTTTCACACCGCCTCCACTGCATACCTTCGAAAAATTCTCTTTTATCGTCACCGCTCCTCAAAACGACCGTCAAGTTCTCAGAAAACCGCGGCCGTATTGCCCCTTACTCACTTACCAAACAGTCTAGCTTCGACAGGGGTATGGCTGCGCGGTTATCCCTTGTCCCTTTATATTTAGGTTCCCACTACTGCAGCCAACGTATGTCTTTTGTTTGCTGCTAGCTACCCGTCTGGTGGCAGCTCGCCCTACGTCGTCGCAAGTTTGAAAGTTTTGTCGCACATACTAACGGCATGCCCCGCAACCACGCACTCTAAACACTGCGCTATGTCCACCCTCTCTCGGGGATGACTCTGCGCCGTAGACTACACATGAATGTTATTCTCTCTTCCGACTTAGTGTAATTATATAGCCAGCAATGCGGCCCGCCTGTCAAAAACACCTTCTTCGGTTAACACTGAATTTAAAAATTGTAAACATCCTTGCGTTTGTAGTTTTTTTTCTTCTTCAAAACCGAAAAGTCCACTACTTATAAGTTACGCTTCCCTTCTTCAAAACCGAAAAGTCCACTACTTATAAGTTACGCTTCCGTATGGGGAATCTATGGCTAGGTCGCACTAAGTTTAGGCTGAAAACAAGACACCAACGTTACTTAAATTTTTCGTGCGGGCAACTGTTACACATTGGGTCCGAATTTTCGATCTCCAAAATGAGCAATGCCGAATCGCAGTTCCCACGCTGCAAGTACGCATTAAATGAAATATTCAGAATCGGCCACGTAAGCTTCGTAAAGCTGAGAGATGTCTACATTTCTTTCCGGTTATTTGCGCCCCTTTGCACCACTGGTTGGAAAGCAGGGCTAAAGCCTCAATGATGAGCAGGAAGAAATCGGAGTAGGAGCGGAGAGGGAGAACAATTAAGTAGCCAGGAAGTCGTGTTCTCTGGGTGTATCCTCGATTCAATTAATCTGTGTGCATTATTCTCAGAATTGGTAATCTAAAGCAACATATCAAATATGTAGACGATCAGTGTCCCATCCTAGTAGTGCTCTCCATTCGTTTTACCCAAAGTCACTGAAAAAATAATTGAGAACACCGCGTAAGCTTTCCCACTGCGACAACAGCCGAATTTTCTGTAAATTGACTTTAAGCGGCGGGGCCTACCAAAACCTCACTGCACTCCCCTTTAAAACTTTAATACTTCCACTGTAGACAACCCTTAACCGTGCTGCAAAATTTCGTTCTTGTTGTATTGTATTAGTGTTGGTTCACAACACACCCTCAGTTAGCGATGCCTACTTGACTGAAGTTTAACTTTTTCCTTTGTTAACGACGTTTCTAAAGCAGGCACACACACACACGCATCAGCGCTGGCGGGATCGGTGGGCTTGGAACGTTTGGTTATTGTAGCCATTAAACTTTCAAATCTGGCATCCGGGAGAGGACGACTGCAGAACTCTGGCCAAGCCCCTTATGAAAATGGAATTTGCCTTTTTACTTCCTTTGTTTTTCCTTTTTGCTTCCTGAACAGCCTTCCTATAGACTTTTCCTTTCTTTTGACTAAAGGAAGTTTCCTTTGAACTCACCTTGTTGAGACTTTCCTTTCTTTTGACAGAAGGAAGCTCATTTTTAAACTGGTCTCTTTGGCAATACCAATAATGACCTTCCTTCGTTTGTCCTCAAGTAAAGAGGAAGTAAGTTCCCTTTACTCTTTATGCATCATAACCTTCTTTATTTGTTCTTAAGTGAAAACATACGAAGCTCATTCTTTTCAGCTCTACTTCTCGTTTTTTTTCTTTCATGAGTATCCCTTGCACTTTTTTAACTTCTGAACTTTTTAGGATAAACCAATCATACATTTATCAAAATATACACAATCGCATTCGTTTCTTTGCTGTGCAAGTAAACACCATTTTCATTTTTTTTTCATTTTATTTTGAATCCATGCTTTTTTTTTTTTTTTTCATGCGCTAGATCTTATTTTTAGCGCGAGTTTCTTATCACCACACAAGGACCTAGAATATTCACCCCTTCCTCCCTTTGTCCTTAAGTGCAAAGATAACTTTCTTTTCATGCATTTCTTGTGCTTATTTTGTGTGTGTGTGGCATTACTTGGTCTATGTCTTGCCCCTCTGAATTTTTTTTTACATAAAATATAACACATTCAAGAATTTTCATACATGTTAAAGAATGCCAGGTGGTTCAAATTCATCGCTTTCGCAGCCCGCTGCTTCGATGGCAATGCATGCGCGAGACGGCGTCTACATCTGTGACCGCTGCTTCAGCATTCTGACATGGTACGCAACGAAGCTCGGCGTAGGGCTGGCAGGGTTCTTCAGTATTTGGGTCGGCACTGCAGCCTGGCAACGCTTGGCTCGCAGCGACGCTGTTAGCAAGCGCGGCCTGCTTTCGTCGTGATTTAGTGCACCTCGGTACGGCGCGACGTTGACGTCGCGCAAGTACGCTTTTACCGTGGTGGCACCAGTGCGTGCGACAGGTAGGCGACGGGTAGGCGGTTATCGCAGCACCATCGATAACGGTTTCAAAAGCCTGCCGTTAAATGCACTTCACGATATGCCTAGTGCCGGATGTCACACTATTCACGAGTCAAGCTCGTTTACCTCCTATCATAGTTTAAAGACCAGCAAATAATACGTCGGCGACGTCGGCACCATCGTGCACAAGAAGCCCACGCAGCCGAGGTTACCAAGTACTGCCAGTATAACCAACGTTCTCACGTTGAGCAAAACCAATAAATAATGACACGCACCACAAGAATTCCGCTTCAAAAAAATGAGCGCTGCTGTTGCTAGTGACAAAAATTTGCTTAAATTATTTGCGTTTGTTACGCATCACATATCATTAGTAAAAAACAAACCCTTAAGATTGTTTTTAATCAGAGTTTTTATTTTAAAAGTTTGTTAAATTTGCAAAAGTGAATTTAAAATTTTGATTGGTTCGAAATGGCGCTTGAGACTCTAGCGCTATCGTTTTCGTGAGAACAGCCGGCGGCATACTTCACTATGTATTTCATGACTGTAGGAAGTTGATTGTTCGCGTTCGTTGTGTTCGTCGTGTTTTCACAGCGTGAGTAGTGCAAATGGCCGATCACGTCTTGGTTAAATGGGCGACCGCTCAGAAGTGGTACGCATACCCCGTAAGAAACCTACAATCAAAAGAACTGCAGGCGAAACTGGTCGATAATCCAAAATACTGGAAGATTATTCAGAACCAAGGAGTGCTACATGTCCAATGGAAGGAGGGGTCGTACTCTCCTGCGTTCAGCCTCGGAGTGGGTAAGTAGTCAAACGTCTCTTGTCTCTTTTCGTTTTCGTAATGATGTTCACCGGTGAAAACACCTTCCTTTGCTACTCGCGGTGAGTTGTGTCGCGAAGTCGTTTACATGCCCGCATTACGACCGCATTGTGATAACCGGCAGGTGACAGTAGTGCACATGGTGCACGGGGTAGACAGACAGTTGATTCCGGGAATTACGTGAAATAAAATAAAAGCCTAATGAACAGAATTTGCGGAAATAAGAAGTAGAATAAACGCGCCTGCTGTCGTTACGTGGACCTGATTCTCCCTGTTTACACAGCAAATGGCATTTCTAGGTGTTTCGTGATAACAGGAGTAGGCTTCCAATTTGGGCTCCGTAAAAAAAAAAATAATAATAATAATTCTGTTCTTACCGTTTGATTATTGAAGCTGATTTAGAACAAGTTTTAAAGATGCCCATGGTGCTCGTTCCGAGACAACTGGCAGTGTAGCAGCGAAACGGACGCTTTCACAGCTGCAGGCGACTGAAGTTTAAGCAGATAAAAGCGCCCAACGTTTTGTCGCATTCATTTATTTTCATGTTCATTTCTTTGTTTCTTTTTATTGAAGCATCAAACATGCTTCCTTTCTTCGCTACCAGCCTTTCTCCAGAAATTCGCGCAGATAGAAAACTTTATTTCAAAAAGAAAAAAAAAGGAAAACAAAAGAAGTGTGTGTGTGTGTGTGGGGGGGGGGGGGGG
This sequence comes from Amblyomma maculatum, assembly GCF_055883805.1. Classification (NCBI taxonomy): domain Eukaryota; kingdom Metazoa; phylum Arthropoda; class Arachnida; order Ixodida; family Ixodidae; genus Amblyomma; species Amblyomma maculatum. Next base: position 69,242,827 of record NC_139350.1, on the reverse strand, counting down.
GTGCAGTGCATGGAGTCGCCATTCCAAGACCGCAGTGGCCTGGGCTGCCGCTTTTGCCTGAGTTACCAGACTACGCTGGGTCGCTAGGTCAGAGCGTAGCAAGTCAAGCAGTGATATCAGTTACCAACAGCATAATGCTTAGTGGGTGGAACAGCACGAAAGGACGAAGCACACAAGAAGAGAGTGTGTTTCGTCTTTTTGCGCTGTTCCACCGACTATGCAATTGTACCAACTCGCCCAACTGTCCATTCTACTTCAAAGCATAATGCTGCAATGATTTTTAGGTGCCGATCTAAAAGTTGCTCCCAGTGCATGGGGTACGGCCAACAGGTGGAAGAGCACCGCTCTCTCCACTTCATTTTCAATGCTGCCGTTGCGCTTTGCCACTAGTTCAGGACGAGGTTGTCTGCCACAGGATCGCGTGCTCCCTTTCATAAAGCTCACGACTGTACATGGGTACAATCCCAGTATTCATGGCCGCATTTCAGTGGAGGTGAAATGCAAGTTGACTGTGTACTGTATGATGTCATTTGCACATTAAAAAACCCCAGGTGAGCCCACCACTACGGCATCCCTCATAGCTTAGCTTAAGTCGCTTTGGGACATAAAACACCATGAACCTACCATAAAGCAGAGTGGCTATGTTTTACGGTATGCGTGGGAGCTCAAACTGTTTTTCTGGAAATGCATCCTTTGTTTTGTCCACTACTGCTCAAGTGGGCAGAATGCCCACTTGAGCAGTAGTGATGCTGGATGGTGTCAGCTCGCAGTTAAACATTACCGTGTCCTTTTATGTGCCAAGGTTTGCTCAAGGGCTGATGTTCCTCCTTAAGAAGTGTTGCTTTGAACCCTAAACAGTGTCCATGCTACGTTTCTCTTGTCAGTGGTCTTCATTTGGTCACTATTTTGCTAATCTCATGTGTGGAACCAGATATCTGCACAATGCGTTATACTGAATAATTTTTGTATGATGCATTTGAGTGCAAATACAATTTAGTGAATAGACCTTTGCCACATGTCGTTTTGCAGGAAAACTGCAGCTGTTACAAAATGTCTAAGCCAACAGATGCAAAAAAGAGAGTCCTGGAGCTTGAGGATGAAGTGGAGTCTGCAAAAAAAAAGAATGAAGAAATATAAGGCCGCAAGAGATGAAGCACGTCATATGCTTGGTAGGTGATCGCTTTTTTCTGAAGCCATTGGGAATGCTGATCTCCATTGCCATGAGACTGAAATAATTTGCTCTGTCACCAGATGCTACGTAAAGCATAACAAATTCAAGTGCTAACTCTTAAATGAATAAGACCTCTTGGTCTGTAGCACGTCCTATTAAAAGCACCAGTAAGATTATGTTGCTGCAATAAGGTTCCTCCTACACTGAGAATTAGGATTGGTGTTCTTCCTGTATTTGTCTTTGCAACACATTATAGGTGGTGTACAGTAGTGCTCAGCTACACCATGGCGCTGCTGCATGACGCCACCAACCACCATGCTTGCAGTGCACGTAGCAGATGAACTGCTGCCACTCCTGCTCTGCAAGCATGCTTTTTTTGTGTTACAGTGACTTGCGTGTCACATGTCATTGCTTGGGATCGGCATGCATCTGAGATTCAGCCTGTTGTCGTATGTGATAGCTGCATGAAAATGCATGGTAAACAAATGCCACTCAAGGTGAGCACCTGTGCTGGTTTGTGCTGCTCAAGCCGAGGCCGAAAAACAGGCGCGGGATCGGTTTCCTTTCTGTTCTGGAGTGGTCGGTGACAACAACGCTACAGTGAACCTGGAGAGCTGCATTAGGTTCAAACACATTCACGGGGTATAAGTTGTAGCCAGATGGCTGCGGCAGGTCTGTGGTGCTCTTGCATTACTGTGGACGGCGTATCTGAATGGAACCCTTGATTCCCTCAGATTTTAACCTCAGAGTCTCCTGCAAATGATGAGGTGCATCTAGAATGGGCGCAGGAGGGACACCAAAAAATCTAAATTTGTATGAAATTATCATATGTGGCCTCGTCCTGTCTTGGACGTTGGAGTCCTTATGGCATGCGCTTCATTTTCCTGTGCCATTTTGGTCACTTAGGTGGTGTTTTTTTTTTTTTTTCCACAACAGGAAATTTATGCTTGTCCAAGCTCGGCACCTAGCTCAGCAATCTGCCTAACTTAACTCGGTCACTACACCATGTTAGCAAATGTCGACACGAAAGACAGACACGAGATAGGTGAAGCATGGGCTATCGAGTATCAGCTACACACTCGAGTGTCAGCCTTTGTCCAAATGTATGGCGTATTGCTGCCGCCATACATGTATATTGCATGCTGACCTCTTCAAGGCCCTTGCTACCGACAAACTGTTTCAGGGATGTGATCTGACTAACTTCTGTTAAAGCGCTCACAGCTATCTCGGCATCATCATCCGCACCCATGAATTCATTCTAAGCAATAGCAGCACCCGTCAGTTGCACTGTAGTTACAACGTCCTCCGCAGTTAATTCAATCCAGGCATTTGCACAGCGAACAAAGAGATCAGAAGTGGGATGTCAGCATTGGCTTCATCAATTGCTATCAGCATCCCCTAGATTATGTACCGCTGATAGGGCGCCTTGAGTGCGTGAGTGATGTCAGTGTCTAGCAGCTAAATTTTGAATGGCGCATTTGGTGACAGAAAAGGGTTGGTCATGCAGTCAAGGGCAAAGAAAAGGCTTTTCTCCTGTGGTGAATGTTACATGGGCTGCTGCTGCTAGTGATGAAATAGTATGTTTTGTTTCAGCTTTCCTTTTTTGTTTTTTGTTTTTCAGATGTTGCTGAGCTGGTCAATCAGCTGATGGAATCCGTTAATAATGCTGCGTGTACAACACAAGCAGTTATGCCGCCAACCGAGGCTCAGGTTAGTTTCTTTAGTCTAGTGTCTGCATGGTTGTCCTCATTACTGCCTTTCTCGATGAAACTTTTTTAAGGGTCACACAAGAACTTGGTTCTAGCTTTATGATAGCATTGCCACAAGTCATGCACTTCCATTGAGAAGTGTGCAGGGATAGGGAAATGAGGAGCTCATTATCCATGTGAATGAAGTCAGCAGTCACTGAATTCAGAGATAGGCAAGAAGCAATGCTCTTTATGATTGGTTGGCTCTTAGGGTTTAATGCCCAAAGCGGCTCAGGCTATGAGAGATACTGTAGTGCAAGGCTCCGGAAATTTCGACCACCTGGGGTTCTTTAACGTGCACCGACAACACAGAGCACACGGGCACCTTGCGTTTCGGCTCCACTGAAAAGCGGCTGCCTTGACCAGGATGCTCTTTATGAGGCTGGGCTCACAGACTGCATAATTAGTAGCATAATGATATTTTAAATGAATGTCAGTTTAATAGAAACGACAAAAGACAGACTGCTATTTTCTTAAATTCGTCAAAACAACCATGAAAAAAAAATCCCAACTGCTTCCTTTCATTTTAGTGACTGTTACTTCATTCGTGTGTACATTGATTTGGAAGAGTTTTTGTGAAAGCTGTAGTGATCGGAAGTGCAAGGTTACTTTTGTTTACGCTTCCTGTTGAGCATACTTCGCTTGGGCTATAGAGCAAAGCCCTTTTCATCAGAAAAGAGATTTCCATTAGCTTGTTTAATATTCAGCAATTTCTTAGGTTATCGATCTCGGAAGGCCATCTTTTTGCACTACAACTCGAATGACGCAGCTGGTGCTCCTCTAATCAGTCATTTTAGCGACTTGGGCGAGTCATCATGGTATTCAAGCTAATGTGCAGATAATCCACTTGCACCTGACAGCCACCTGCAATGTCACTCTGGCAAGTCAAAGGCAATTAACCACCATGGTATTGCCAGGAGGGTCTCCTTTGAGAAGGAGTTGTGGCTTCTTAAGCTGATCGAACAATAGTTCAATTTCACTTTAACCCCTTGAGCACTATTATTTCGAGATTTCTAGCTAAAATTGCTAAAAATTAAGATATCAATAAAGGCCCCATTACATGAAAATTTGTTGTCTGTGGTGTGAGTGAAACATCAAGAGCATGGCGCTGGCAAGTGGCATGGCCGAACACACATTCTTCGATGATTTGTGTGGCTTAACGAGACCACATGATATCCAAAAGTTAGGAAGAGCTGCTAACTCCAGTCGTTCATTTGAGGTGGGAAGGTGAAATACGAATCAACACTCCAGTGCTCTTCAGTGCTGAGCCAGGCTTGCTACACCTAGGCTACGCAGACATGTTGATACAGCTTGGTTAAAGCAGGGCTTTATATGTTGGGTGGTAGCCTACACTGGTCGCATCATACCCTTAAAGGCGGAGCTTAAGTGTCCCTTTAATTTTTATTTTTACTGCTGGTTTCTATTGGTAGTGTAATAAAAAAGGAGGCATCCGAGACAAAAATATTTGAACCGGAAACTAAGTCAAATGAGTGCAGTGAAGTTTATTGCTCATTACGTGAAAAATCAACTGCCCGCCAATAAGCAGCAATCTAGTCGAGTAACATATAGCGAGGTAACTGGAAATGTTTTACAAGGGACGACCAAGAATGGAAGCCCAGGGGGTTTCATCGGAATGCTGTAAATTTTCATCCACTGACACAGAACTCGCAATAGTATCGTCTGAGCTGTCATCATCTTCGTCGGAAGAAGTACTCATGTCATCACTGTCGTCTTGGCTTCCCATAACAATGCAAAAATTGGTGTCTGAGCCATCTTCGGATGGCGAGGATGGCAACGAAGAAAAGCTTCTTTCCCGCGATGACGGGCCAACAGTGCATGCGTTGCCTCTACCAGGCACCATTTTTTTCATTAAGGCTGCTTAAAAGGCTTTCAAGCGGTAGAACAAAAAGCAGTTAACAGGTCAGTGGTGCCATCTGTCAAATGGCACATGACCTAAGCCACAGAGGAGCGCTGTACTCGCCTAAAACTCTCAGGGTGAGGGTCTATCCTGCAAGGACAAGCTACACTCGTCCAATATGGCTTGAGGGCAGCTTTACAAGGACGAGCTGCTTGTCCAAAGCGCTTGAGGGGTTAAATTATGAAAGCTACCTGTGCAAGCTGGAAACTAAATGTTGCCTCAAAGTAGCACATACAGAGCAGGGAGTGCATGCTTTTACTAAACCTTCATTGGCAGTTTTTTTAATTGGTTGAGCTTCTGATGTACGAAAAGGATGTTAGTATTTTTAAACAGGAGGTGACAATGTGGGCACTGTGCTCTGTCTAAATTGGCTTTTAATGGCCTTTGCAATGTTAATGATGAGTAAATCTCTTTATTTTCTGACTTAAAATCTGTTTTTTTTTTTTATTGTTGAAATGCAAGCATAAATTAGGTCATTAAAAAATCTCTTATTTCTTGTTTTTTCTTCTGCTATAGCAATGCACTATTAGCGCTCAATCCTTTACGGGGCATTATGTGCCCTCTTTTTGGCTAGTTACCTTAAATACATAGTACACAATTGTCAGGTTACGCTAATAAAAATGTTAAAAGATGTTTGGCATCATTCAAAATTAGATCAAAACACTGCTCGGGAAGGTGTCAAAAACATCAAATAGTTTTCGTATGCCTTCATTGTTGTACATGTTAAAGTACGGCTTCTTGAATGTGTATTTTTACTTGCAAGCAAATGACCTTAATTATGCATTTTGGGGTTTCTTTGAATGTCTTTAAGCTGGTCTAAGTTTTTTGTTGTTTGTAAAGCCCCTTCATTTTCTTATTGCATATCAAGGAATATTATTGTATGTTACAATACTGGTCATAGTACTAATATTTGCTTTTTGTTCTTGCAGGTGCACATTGGTAGCAATATTATGGTAAATCAGCAGTTGATTGACCGCAAAAAACTCAGTGCGGGCAATCAAGCAACAAAGTTTGCGTGTAACTTGGTGCGGGCTGTGTTCTCACCCGAAGAACTGGAAGAAAGCTCACTCTATGGCCGTGTCTGCAATGCCTGCAAGGAAGAAGCTCCAAAAAAGGCACTGGGCTGCCCAAAATTGGATGCTGTTATCTGTAAGTCCTCGAGCTCATAGCCTGTGCATGTGATGCAAGAGCATTCTGAAATATTGTCCAAACAGCTGACTTTTCAGTGATGGTCAGGGCCATAATGCTTGCCTTAATGCATAATGCTGTGGTGCCTGCATGGCGCTCACACTGTCCGTGCTCTGTATATTTAATTTACAAAAGCTAAGGAAGGCTGGATGGACTCTAGCTTGTTCATTGCAGCCATGCTTCTGATGTTTTTTTTTTTTTTTTCTTTTTGCAGCCTACACCTGCTTGCTCAATGGAGTACTGGCCAAGGTGGTCACCGGCAGTTGCGCATGTTTGCACTGGGATTGTGGACAGTGATCCAATTTTTTGTCACAGGGTCTTCGAAAGCAGGCCTAATTGCAAGGCCTAAACAGAGGAAGTACATCTATTCAAATAAATATAAGCTCATACAAACAAATGTTTCAGTCTGAACATACTTCCTTCGAACATCCACCAAATATCCCATAGTCATCATTCCTTTGAACTTCCTTTGAACCAATAATTGGCCACTGCCTGTGAACTCAACTCAAACTGACAACGGTCTGTTCACTGGGAGCTCAAAGGAAATTCACAGGAAATTCACAAAATGGTCAGAGAAAGTTAATTCACTGTGAATTCAAAATCAGTAGCCAATTCTCAGTTCAGAGGAAGTTGCTTCCTTCTGACTTTTTTGAGTTCACATTGAACTCAAAGGATGTTCTCATTTTTATAAGGGGCTTCTAGTGACTCTGGTATTACCAGATATTGCGTGCTTGGAATTTTCTTACTACTATCCTCCTTCACTTGCCTTCAAATACCTTAAGGTAAAAATCCGTATTTAAAAATTCCAGCGAACAAATTTGTATAACAATTATACCTGGTAATTTCCAATTTTCTAAATATAATTTGGAATATTTTGTTAAGACTAGGCTTCTGCATTTTGATTAATGCGCCTTTGGTCAACTGTTGGAGTCTTGTTGCCATCTGAGTGTATAGGTTCATTTCACGGGACGTCATCGCACGAGCACCGTTCGCCATATTTTTGGTCCCGGGTGCGACCAGTGCCTCCTGGATAACTGAAGGAGGCACTGGCGTGACGCTGCGCGGTCGTCGCATACCAATGTTGACGTGTGGTGGAGTCACATGACGGACAAAATCGTGAAGCACTATCTCGATCTGGCTAGAATATGTGCGCTAGAATGTGAGCTAGAATATTCTAGCATACTGTAGACGTGGCCCTTAAGTGAGCGATTTCCACCGCTTTGCTTCCGTCCGCAAGCAGCGTTTTCGCACTTCGGATTCATGCACGAAAGACACTTTCCTTTTGTTTTTATTTTTTGTAGCGGAAAGCATTCCAGCCACACCCTGGTGTCCAAGCATGTACAGCGTAACATGTATTCTACTAAAACGGCGGGGGAAAGCGGGCTTTGAGGGACTGACTAGTACAGCCGCAAAGCAGGCATGAACGGGCGTCGCTGCACTGTTCTGTATCCCGATCATCTTAGCCCGACGCTTGTAGTGCGCGCAGCGGTATGTCTGGTCAGCGCCTGGTCTACTACCCACAGTCACAGGGAAAAACTAGCAAAAGCTAATTAGTAACGTGCAACGGCTTGAAGGTATTCCTCGCTTTCCTCTAGCACTTTAGTGCGCTTGCAGTTACGCTGCATACACGTACCGGGAGCACAAGGGCAGCAGTGCGAAAGGTTCTCCTCCAAGGGTTGAAAGTAGCATGTTTATGAAGTTGTCATTGAGTAAGCGCGATCACTTGCACATGCACAACCGCGTTTATGTCACATCGAGCGGGACAGTCAGCACGGCAACGCTTTAGCAAAACGACGCAGCAGAAGAAACAGTGCAAGACCTGCCACAGCAGACGTCTACCCCATAAAGTTAACAGCAGTGCAGTTTTCTGAGTGTTTACACCTGCAGGACCTATTGCCGAATCCGTAGAAAGCGCAATTGACCATTATTTAAGCAAATTGCAGAGTTCACAGCACCATTGATCTTCCGAACTACCCAAAGGAAACCTCAACAGACGACGACGATGACTAAGGCTATGGCGGACCGAAAGCTGAAAGGCTTCATTTTCCCCGTCGTCCCCTACGCGGCAGCCGACAGTGAATACAACTTATAGTCCGCGTCTGAATTACGAGCCCGCTTTATGTGCATATAATGTAAACTTTGACGTTTATGGCCAATTGAAGTTTATTAATACGAGATAATTACTTCTCTCACTGCGCACAATACCAGCGGCGTTCCAATCCAATGGAGAGGTGGCTAGAAAAATATGGGATCAGTAGTCGCACAGCAAGAAAAAAACTAAAAAACTTGATGGTGTCTTCAGGCGGCCGTATGGCACGCGCAGCAAGCCAAACGTCGCTATTGCAGCCCTTGGATGCATTCAGATCCATCTGTGGTCGATATCACCGCCACGGCAGACATTAATATAATATCGATCGTCTCTATACATGGAGTTTCAGAAAACAATTTCAAAAGTTATAAAAGCATCGAATTTAAACTTCAAAAAACAAATATTTGCAGCAAGAAACTTTAAGTTGCGATGGAGACAATATGAAGCGAAACATTGTAGTTACAGCTCATTAAGGAAATTCTACTCACTTTTTGATTTTCTGACATCAATGGCTAGTCCTAATGGGGGGTTTAAAGCCGTCTAAAAACCAATCATGCTTTGAAAGGACGTAAAATGCATTTTCTGAGGCCCTGCCGCGTGAGGCTATCCACCACTTTTTTGCATAAGAAGCAGAAACTGAGGAAGGAGATTGGTAGTAAGGCCATGTGCGGTGATGACACATGCAGTATCTGCGGCGCCCCCTTCGAGCTTTAATCTGTATTACACCACGTCATGGTCACTCTTTTGCCTCGCAGCTCAGTGCGCGTAAAAGGCCAGTCATTGCGAACTGCGTTTCCGCTACCTTTGATGGCGATGAATCAAAACGAAATGCATTACAAGTCGTAAAGAACAGGAATTTTAAATTTAGAGCCGTAGCAACTGCACACGCCATCCCCGTACGTCGCCTCTGTACCGAGCGGCGTGCGCGTCTCTAGCGGTGTTTCAGTTTCGAACGTAGAAGATTTGGACTTCCTAGCGCTGTAGAGTTTTAGACATTGTTTTTCTTCGCTTCAAAAACAGATGTGAACTCGTCTTATTCACTGCTTACAACTCCGCAATTGGACTACCCACTAGCTGCTTTAATTAGGAACTAATGAGCCCTTTTTTTGGGAAAAAAAAATAATTAGAATAATTTTGAAGCAAATCTGTCCGCGGCGCCTGAGAATTGGTTTCCGGAACTTTTCGAAGCGGAAGGTTCACTACACCAGCCAGCTCGTGCCTTCAGCGTCGGTGTGGGTAGAGTCAGTGGCAGTCCGGTAGCTGGCATCTGACATGGCCGCGCAATTACGGTTGGCTGACGTTACGCTTGGCCGGAGCTGCCAACTCGGCCTCTCATTTCATGTGGGAGGGTGACCTCAGACTGAACCTGCCAGGACCCTTGAATTCACGTTAGCCCTAAGCCACGCAGGCTCACTGATGCGGCTTCATTCAAGCAGCACCTTATATGTGGGCTGGTCGACTAGCCTACGCTATCGAGTCATACACGTTAAGGCGGAGATTAAATGTCCCCATAATCTGGTCACAGGCATAGCCAGCAGAAAAAAAGCATCCGCTTTCACCCAGTTTTAACCAGAGCTTAACTACAGCAAATTTTTTGTTCCAATTGAAACTCACTACTTGTTGGATTTTTCAAGTGTTCGCTCAAACAGTTGCTATAATCGCCACTCACCGATCTCAATGTGGTGCCAGTTTTCTACAGTCTACTTGCAGGGACAGCATGGACCTATCCTTCGAAAGTTTGAAGATAGTATTGTGGCGAATAATTGAGGTATTGGACTCAGAGACGACGATGCTGAAGTGTGCGCAGCTAACTGGGTGGTACTGTATTACCGTCTGTGCTAGATAAGGTGGACTGGGTTAACTGGCCATATCAAGTATCTGTAACCGCTAACATCGCCAGGCACATCAATTGTCTTTTTACGGCCCTTCGTGCGGCAAGCAATCTTTCATGCAGGACGTCGGCTTCTAACCTCTGATTGAAACGCGTAGTGTTGAGTAAAAATTTGCATATGTCTGAGTGCCTACCCACCCTCGTTGTCTATGTAGTGCTACTGCTCGTGAAGACAGTGTTCATTCCATAAATAAAGTGCTTGAAAGACTGCTTTCCTTTTGCTGCTTTTGATCAAGGCTGCCTAGGTTTCGAAACAAACTGGGTGATATGTACTGCGCTCTTCAACATACCTGGTCGGGCAGGATACCGAGGAATCTAGCGTAGAGGTAATTTCCTTGTTCTTCGTCTATTACTTTAACAGGCAGCACGCTCATTTTCAGCTTTAGCAATTTCTCTATCTCTGTCACTACTCTTCAAGCACATATTGAAGACGCTCTTTCAAGTTGGTGAACTCAGTCTGAGCAAATTACATCGCGGCGCTCCGACCCAATCCTTTGCACAAATTTCACGCTACATTTCAGGTTATCAAGACAAAGCGCAAGAGGACTGCAACTCGAGAACCGGTCTTAACGCTCAGGTGCGCTCCGCTCTCAAGCTGCCAAGGACAAAATTAATGCTCCACAGACTCGCAGCACTCGTACGCCGCGGGCTAGAGTGCCTTTCTTTGCCGTCATTTCTGCCCCCACAACTCGCTGCCATCTCTTGCAGAGCATGCAGAGCGGGGAACATGGTTGGCAGGGCTTACAGTCTAGCTCCCAGCGCGGAGTAAAAACGGGACAAGCCTTCGTCTCATGTGTCTTTCCTGGCGCAGGGGCATTACGAGTCAACTCATATGTCAAGTACACGGAAGATAGAGCAGTGGGAAGACGATAGATCCGGCAAGTTAACAGAACAAAAATATAAGCAGGAGGCAAATTTCCATGAAACCTTCTGCACTATTTAACACTTGAGTGTCTGTAGTGAAGTTTCGCAAACATCACAGGAATTAGTTACGAGTCAAACTAGAAGAGAGACCGAAGACTTCACTGAGTTGGTGCAGGGAAAAAATAAAAAAAAATCACTTTTTGCATGGTCATTTGTCCATCATAAAATGCCGCTGAATAAGGAGTACGATATCGTTTTTTTTTTGTTTTGTTGTTTTTCCTTATGTCCTCTTTTCGTTTGCTCTCAGAACTTGGTTCTCGATTAGCTCTCTTCACAGTGACCGCACACCACAGCCGATGCATCACCCTCACTACAGTGTCGGCTTTCGTATTTTCTGTTTTCAGCCAAAATGATGGTTCCACTGGACTTTTCCACCGCCCTCCCCCTCTAGCCCCCCCCCCCCCCCCTACTTTCCTGCCTTCACCTTAATGACCCCAGTACTGATATGTTCTCCTTATTTTTTGTTTTCATGTTCTGTTGTAACCTTATCACACAACGTCTACATATGCAATGATTTATACATGAAAACTTCCGCAACATTAGAATAACGATCTTCATTTACAAATAAAAGACACTGAACACAGTTTCTGTTGTTTTCTGTGTTTCATTTATTGTGCCTCATGTATAAGATCGGTGGTGCACAATTATATAGGAGTGTGTTGGAACTGTAGTCGATATATAACGAACTGGTGACACAGCGTAATTTTTTTGTAAATTCAAATAAAAAATTACTAACACTGCATGTAACAGAATTTTTTTTGTTAATAATTTACTACCTACTCAAAGATTTATGTCCTGCTTTTTTGTATTCATTGTTTGAAACCAGCCACCATTTACACTACCGCACTGACTGACCTACAGTGTAACTGACGAGTGAGGGAAGGAACCACCTTACTGCCTCAATACGGAGGCATGGACTACTTCCACATAACAGCTTCCCGCATGCCTTTGCCTGAATAAAAAAATAGAACGCGGAAACCTAAAAATGGCCAAGGAACTTATTTTCACAAAGATGTTCACACTGTGATTTTATTCAAACAGCCGTGCTCTGAAATAACGGTCGCATATGCAGGGGTGGAAGTAGTCGCTAGGTTTTTGGAGCAGGTAGGGGTTGAGCAAAAGTGTGTTTTTGGCGCTGCTTTAGAGGATATGATGATAATTATAATAGCAGTAATAAATAACAATAATAATAATAATTGGTTCACACGAAGGGAAAGACACAGTGCCTGGCACATTTGTTTCTGTGGAGCAGCAAAGGTTCGATTTCAGATCATGCTTGGAGCAATTTATGAGCTATTTCACCCCGCCGGGGTGGCGCAGTGGTTACGGCGCTCGACTACTGTTCCCAAGGACGCGGGATCGAATCCCGGCCTCGGCGGCCACTTTTCGATGGAGGCGAAAAGCAAGGCGCCCGTGTGCTGTGCGATGTCAGTGCACGTTAAAGAACCCCAGGTGGTCGAAATTTCCGGAGTCCTCCACTACGGCGTCTCTCATAGCCTGAGTTGCTTTGGGACGTTAAACCCCACAAACCAACCAAACCAACCATTTATGAGCTATTTCGGAGCTCTTTGGAGCAGGCTGACGGCATTAAGTGCTATCAAACGCATATTTCGGTTCACAGCTAGTCTGCTATATCTAATTTAACCTACAACATAGCATAAAAAAAGCTTCCATCTAACCTAAAGTTCGATTTATCTAATGGAATTGAAAAAAATTTCCGAAAACGGTTTGAATTACAAAAAAGTACCGAATTAACTAGAGTCGAAACGAAGAAATTGTACTTTAGTCCAAAAACTTCTTGAAAGTGTACTCTGTATCCCATTTGCCAGACTTAATTAGGAATGCAATGGCTATGAAGAGTTTTTTGCTCGAGTTCATGAAAGAAAAATAGAGAAATGACAGCTTCTGTAAGCAGCAGCGAAATAGACTAGTTGCTGTTAAGATCCTTTCAGAAAGACTCGTGCCACCAGCATTTCCTGGAGTGCTGCAGCGATAACAGCTTTACGACAAACTCTAATAGGTATGGCTGGTCCCAAGTGTCGTGCATGTGAATGCATTTGCGTAGTTTTCTAGGGAGCGCACGATGGTTGCTCAACCTCGCTCAATACTGCTCAATACTCGGCAAAATTTGCCGTCGTATACTTGCGAAGGTCAATTATCGCGTAAATTGCCGTTTAGGCGCCGCTTGGCGCAACAGGTCAGATTGACAAAAGGGCCATTTTTTTAATCTACACCAGCTACACCAGTGCAGCAAAAATCCATTGTAGGTATAGGAGATTTCCTACACTGGTGTAGTTGGTGTAGGTTAAACAAATGGCCCTAAAGAATATCGCGATTTGTGCAGCGCTTCCACCCCTGCATATGTCAGTGAGGGACGCTGCTTTAAGCCCTCCGTATCTCGCTGGAAATATACTAGACGTGAGATCTGACCCCTTTTCAATATATCCATGGGTAACTATAAAGGAGTGCATTCTGCTGCAGTCTCTTTTATATGAGGTTGCAGGGAAGCTGGATTGAAATAAGGGCTAATACAATCATTGCATGCTCGGCGTAATTGGCACCTATTGGTAGACTTTTATTTTCAACTTTTGGGAAATCAAGAAGTGAAGGAGTGGTCTTTACTTTTTGACCATCTACTTTAGCGCCATCTAGACGCCAGCAATGACAGCATCACGTTATGAAGATTATTGCTCCTGACGGTTTTCCTCTTCTCCTAGAGACGTTCAAATATTGGACTACTAATGCTACCACTGTACAGCAGTTAATTTGATGCAAAGTGTACCTAAGAAGTACTTGACATCGGTGACTCCATTTAGAATATAGGCACGCGCGGAAGGCAATAATATTTCATTTGCAGTATTACGGTTATACATGCAGCGTGCACGTAGTGCGAAATAGGAATAATAGCGACGCTTTTCTATTTTTGTAACACTGACACGCCGAGCATTGTGCCCCACATTTACACTTTAGCAGCTGGCATGACTGACAGAAGACAATATACCTGTGGCATTCATGAGGGTCCTTTTTTGTGCGATCATGCTAAAACTCGGATGCTAAAGTTTGGTTCGGTTTGGGTAGCTTTATAAGGTTTAACATCGCAAATCGACTCAGGTGATGGGAGACGCCGTAGGGGAGGGCTCCGGCGATTTCAGCCACCTGGCCTTCATTAACTGCCATCGAAGAGCACACGGCCGCCTAGCCTTCCGTCTCCGTTGAAAAGCAGCCGCCGAGGCCAGGATTCGATCCCGCGTCCTTGGGCATAGAACAATTATTCAGATTCATGTCATTTGGAGAGTAACTGAGACCTCATACAACAATGGCGTTTGAAGTGAAAGATGTCATTAAATCCAAAACGAGTCCCTTTATTTCCTTTAGACGCAGGCATCATCCTTTACTTTGCTGAATATAAATTAGATACAATCGTTCTATCCAGAGTTCAGTTCAGTTCAGTTCAGTCGTTCAGTCGTGTCCGACTCTTCGTGACCCTATTGACCATGTCACGCCACGCTTTCCGGTCTCTTACTATCTTCCTAACATCACATAACTTCATCTGCAGTGCCTCGAGGATGCCATCTAACCATCGCGTTCGCTGCCTACCCCTTCTCCGGCAACCCTCAACCTTTCCCAACATCAAATCTTTCTCCAGCGACTCCTCTCTTCTCATCAGATGACCAAAGTAGCTGAGCTTTAACTTTAGAATTTGACCCTCCAATGAGCAGTCAGGGTTTATGGTCGACAATATTGACTGATTTGATCTTCTGGCAGTCCAAGGAACTCTCAAGAGTCTTCGCCAGCACCACAATTCAAACGCGTCAATTCTTCGGCGGTCAGCCTTTTTCACAGTCCAACTCTCGCATCCATACATCACAACTGGAAAGACCATAGCACGAGTTATACGGATCTTGGTTGGCAGACTAATGTCTCTGCTCTTTACTAGGCGGTCAAGGCTAACCATTGCTCTCTTTCCCAGAAGCAGGCGTCTCCTAATTTCATGGCTGCAGTCTCCTTCCGAGGTAATCTTGGAGCCCAAGAAGAGAAAATCTGTCACTGCTTCCACTTCTTGTCCCTTGATGCTCCAGGACTTGATAGGGCAAGACGCCATGATCTTTGTCTTTTTAATGTTTAGTTTAAGCCCAAACTTCTCACTCTCTTCTTGTACGCGCATCAGAAGTCTCTTGAGTTCCGCTTCACTTTCTGCAATTAAAGTGGTATCATTCGCATATCTAAGGTTGTTGATACGTTTTCCAGCAATCTTCACTCCAGCTGAAGACTCGTCCAGACCGGCCTTCCTCATGATGCACTCTGCATATAGGTTAAATAGGCAGGGCGACAGTATGCAGCCTTGCCTCACTCCTTTCTCAATCGGAAACCAATCAGTAAGACCATGCCCAGTTCTGACTGTGGCCTCTTGCCCTTCATACAGGTTCCTGAGGAGACAGATGAGGTGAATTGGAACTCCCATCTCTTGGAGAGCTTGCCACAATCTGCTGTGATCTACGCAGTCAAACGCTTTCGCATAATCAATAAAGCAGAAGTAGATGGGTTTCTGGAACTCTCTTGCTTTTTCCATGATCCAGCGAAGGTTGGCAACTTGGTCTCTAGTTCCTCTGCCCTTGCGAAACCCAGCTTGCACGTCTGGAAGCTCCCGATCCACATACTGCTGCAGCCTACCTTGGAGGATTTTCAACATCACCTTGCTAGCATGCGAAATAAGCGCGATCGTGCGGTAGTTGGAACAATCCTTGGCACTGCCTTTCTTTGGAATGGGGATGTAAACTGACCTCCTCCAATCCTGTGGCCACTGCAGGGTTGTCCAAATCTTCTGACATAATGTATGCAGAATGTTAACAGCGTCATGGTTGAGGTTTTGAAGCAACTCAGCTGGAATGCTATCAATTCCGCTAGCTTTGTTCTTGGCTATATATGTTCTAGAGTATATGGCTATAAATGCCTTTGTTTTTACTTTTCCTCCAATCTTACAAGGAATAAGTCACGTTACTTGTAGAGCTTCGAGGATGTTGCATTTTTTAAGACGAAATTTAAAATGGCACCTTTAAAAGTTAGAGCTTTTATACCTCCCTTATATTCGGCCAGTATTGTAGTATGCCTGTGTTGTTTGGCATCCGCAAATTTTAATCCTGATTGACATAGTGGAACGTGCCAAGTACTCTGCTGCTCGATTTATTTCCCAGAACTATGACTACAACAGTATAGTGTTACGAGCATTAAACTAACGCTGGGATGGGTGGTTTTATCTACGCGAAGAGAAAACTTTCGATTAGAAATGCTGTATAAGACTTAACACAAAAACGTTAAAGATGAACGAAAACAGTTATTTGCTTCCAATCCGAATCTAGTCAAGTAGGCTTGATCACAGTTGAAAAACTAGGGAACATAATGCAAAAAGAACATTTTTTTTCCATAAACAATTCACGACTGGAATCGGCTACCTCAACAGATCGTCATGTGCATGTCTGAGTCCATGTTCCGCACCCTTTTCTGATATATTTAGAAGTGCGAAGCGGTCCTCATTCTGTACTCGCCTGTCACGACCTGTTATTTTATTTTTAAAAATTTTGAAAGCTGATGACACAATTACAAGTTCAAAAAAAAAAAAAAACAAATGAACGAACGCGATTTTACAATGTTTTTTTTTTTTTTTCGCCGCAAGTACAGTTTTGCTTCCGCTAACTATGTATAGCCCTATAGACACTTCGGGTACTGAAGAAAAATGATGGTTTAACACAGAATAATTTCAAGGAAAACAAATTATGATGCACTACTGGCGGATACAAGCGGAGTCTAATATCATGTTGAAAAATTTTATCCCATAAACTGAATTCTTCTTAAGGTACCTCTTGTGCACCTCGCAACAATGCATATCATTTCTCTTGCTGTATGATAACTGCAAAAAAGCCCTGTTTCACCTTTTGGTGAAGTGAAGTCGATAAAGGCGCGTAATTTTTGTTTCGCAGAGCTGAACAGAATTCAATGGTCCGTATTTATTTTATTCAGGGAAAGACATGGATCCAGGGTTGAATATACGTGTTACCTCTGCGTTCAATGCGGTGTCAGCATTACTTACAGTTTTATGGTAAAGTTTAACCCTCATAGGTAATAGTGTTGGCAGAATCTAGCGTCTTTATGTGATCTTAACTTGACGTTTGAATTGAGTACCTCAATACAATATGAAACGCATTGCTATGGTAATTTTTCCAGGTAAAAGTGAATGGAACAAAAGCAAATGCTAATTTCTGTCCCCCGCTCTTGATGCACGCTGTTGTTGAGAGTTCCCGTATACTTGGAAACGCGCCAACAACGCCTGCCACTCAGGAAACGGCTGATTAAAGGCGCGCGAAGAAAAAGCCGGGCTACTAGAGAAACTACCTTGAATAGAAGCAATAAATTTCAGTGAACTGTTGACAAAACTACTCCAGAAGAAATGGAGCGAGACGCGGTAAGAGCGGTGGTTAAGCCGTCGCTAATCTTTTCTAAAGCAAAGCCATGTCGCAAGAAAACGGAAAGGTAAAAAAAAAATCACATGTGGATTCAGGAAAATAAAAAAGCGCACGATATTGTCCGAAAGCCCTGGAGTAGGGATTGCGAGGGGAACGCAGATGCACAGCTTTGTGTTTTGCTGCGTAATGCTTTCAACATATACGGCAACGTACGAAATGAATTAGGATATTTGTGCTTATTCGCGACGAGTCTACTCCAGTGCTTACTGCGTACAATCTTTTCATCGACAGTAGGCACCAGCTTTGGAGAGGTTTGCAATGAGGTTAACTTGTGTGCTTGACAGCTGAACGGCAACTGGATGTTAATTAGTTCCTTATTGCGTCTCAACGAATACCGTTAGGGTGCATAATGAGAAATCATAAACTATTACGGCGGCCATAGGCTTGGCGAACCGTCTGTGGCCAGGCAGACAGTGCCTTAATGCATTCCTTTTCATCACTACCCTAAGTCACACCCTTTCATTTAATGTGCGCTTCATCAGGAGGACACATAAATAATCAGTGGCTGAAGTACAGTTTCATAGATGCTGACAAATGCGTGAAAGCCGGCGTCTATAGAGGTCTCCCATGCTAAGAAACAGCAGCTGCCTCGGCTACTGCCGCTCCAGATCATCCATAATTCTGCATACGTATGCGTCAACGCGTCCCAATTGCCCATTTGAGGCCATTCCCTGAACTTCTAACAATAATGAGCCTTCCATGGAGGCACGCCGTCACCAAAAGGGTTCAATCAGTGAGTAATCTCTCATCTGTCCGTAGGTCCGACTAGGCTCGCACTGTGGAAAGATTATTTTGTTTCTCAATGCCTGCTTCTTTTTACGCGCTTTCCATGGCTGAGGAAACTGCAGTGATGACGGATCTGTTATTACTGCCTTCCTTTTACAGGGAACATGGTCCCTCCACAAGGTATGTAATGGACTGTCTGCATGAGTACTTGGAATGTGCTGACTTGCTTGTAAGCTCAAGGAGCTACTTCATTTTCACGACTGTACGATCATATTGAAATTCCATGTTTTGAAGAGTAACGGCGAGCAACAGCCCGTTGTGAATTTAATCCCGCACAGGACAAAGGTCTATCTTAGCACTGAGATGGAAGTACAAAGCGGAATGTTATAAAAGCGGTTTTAGGTGATAATTTATTTTTTCTTTCTTTCCTGTTTCATCGGATCCTGGTCGAACGAGTCGCTCTCCTGTTTGAAAATGGGATTCTTAGTCATCATTATGGCCATCGTCAGCAGATTAAAATTGCCGATGGAAATAGCCTTCATCTCTACTTCAGTTTTGCATAAGGCAAAAATTGCTGTTGTCGGTGGCATATGCGTGGGAAGCTTGCTTGTTCTCAGATTATCACATTGTTCTTGGAGCTTACAGTTAGCCATAGTTCTGCATTACAATGAAAGGGCCCATCGAGTTCATATAATGACAGCTCTGATTTTGAGATATTTGCAGCAATCAGGTTTTTCCTTCCTTTCATTTCGGTGTCAATGTTATTCATTTCGCGAGTGATTTTTTTTCTCTGCAGAATGGTAGGAACTTTGGTTTAACAATATTTCCAATGGGACGAAGCCTTCAAGCTGTCTCTTCCTGCGTGGCGTCCAACGTTTCTGTTTGTTGTCTACATGGCGACACTGGAACTGGGTACTTATTCTTTTGAGCTCACAGGACGTCTCTCGATCTTTGAGGCAGTATTTAACAGCGGAAATTTTAGCACCTCCTTGCATGCAACTGCGCCTTTGGCAGTGTAAGGCTGGAATGTAATATCTCCATTCCACCCTGCCTCTTCTTATTCCTTTGCCACCGAAAAAGGGCGAAAACGAGTAGTTTTGAAAGAACCTGTTTTTTGTTTATTTGCTTTGGGCTCTAAAAACCTCGTAAAGCAACTGTGAGACCAAACAGAACGTAGAGTTCAATTTTCTCCGCGCAAGAGAGCATGCGACCTTTTTTTTAACCCTGTCCCTTTTTCTGCGCAGACATGTTGCGGGCACATTTATAACTAGGCTTTGCGTCAAATGTTTGTTCCCCTTTAAAAAAAAAAACTGGAAAACAATAATATGAAGTCACATCCAATTAGCTGCAACCAAGACTAATCTATATTAGACAAAATCTGTCCTTAGCAGGCACACTGCGACCAAACACTCCTAACGTTTGCTCGAAAGCAAGTTATAATCATAGTTGAAGCACGCTTTTCGTGCGAATTCTTCACAGAAGTATCGAAGTGTATGTTGAATATTTCTGGGACTGTATCAGACCGACTTCGCATGGCATCGATGAAACGCAAGTAAAGATTACATTATAGAAATGGTTGTACTACAACAATGAAAGGAAAAAAATCTAAGCGCTCGGATATCGAAGGGCGCAAGCACTATTTTAAACTCTATCTCCCACAGAAGCGTGACGGCGGTTTATACAAAACGAACTTTACTACACTGGAGGCCATAATAGGATAGTAGAGTGAACTATAACGCAGTGTCACTCCTTCAAATTTGCCCATCGCTCTTCCTTTTTCAATTCGTATGTGACTTTCCCTACTCATTATTTCACAGCCATGAAAATCCCTCAGAAATATTTCATCGCACATGATTGAAATCAACCATGTCTTGTAATATATGAAATATCTGCAATAGCATAATGCATATATTTCATTTTACTTTCACTAACACTGCTCAGCATAATTACGGCGGCACTTTACTGAGTATGCGTGAAGAATATCGGCTATCCATTTGCTTTTTCTTGCACATCCTAACCATGCACCCATACACATGACACCCTGTACAAAACGGTTTGCATTCTCTGATTTTTTTTAACCACCAGCATTTCGGGCAGGAAAATTAGGTATGGTATGGCTTGAATGTAGCAATCGGGCGAGGAAATATTTATTTTTGTAGCTGAACCAAACAAAAAAGTAACCTTCTAAAAGAGAGGTTTTTTGAGCCCGTACGTACACGCGCAAAGCTGTGCATGCTCGAAATATTGCTCTTTTTTCCCCGCCCAAAGGGAGCGAACATTTTGGCGCTGTTTTCATTAGGAAGTCCTGATTTATTTTTGGCAGCACACACAGTGAGCTGGAAGATCAAATGTAAGAGCGATACGCTTCCACAGGAGCCTTTATATTGCCGCCAAAAAGTGACATCTTGTCACGTCTAGCCAGAAAATATCTGCAGCTTCGAACAATCCATTTTAAAATCAAGATTATGTGAAGCATAGTCACTCGTAAAGTGTATCAGCCCTGACCGAGAAAACCATTTTTTTGTGTTCTCGAAGATTTTGAATTCTGCAATCCTCCAAAGTGCGAGGAACAGACCACACTACTCACAATGCGTTCAACATCAGAACGCTCCAAAACAGGACAAAAGCCTGATGTATACATTACACCCTCAAGTAGGACGAAAAATTGTTTCAGTGTTCAACAAACTGCACAAAAATATAAATTATTCGATAAATTGGAAACATCATGCGGTCTCAAAGAACGACGCATGCGTAGAATAGGGTAGAAATGAAAGAATCACTAAAATAATGTCATCGATGAGAACTACTGCTTATAGCGCTTGGTGAAATACCGCTCGTTACACTGTAATAGAGTTCAGCGGTTGTGCGACTTGTTGTGACATTTGCGTTACAACAGGTCACACAGTCACAAAGTCTCCACGTTTTGTCAGTGTACAGAACATTTTCGAAATATATCTTCCGAGATCATAAAGTTAGAACAACGTTAAATTTATGACAACCTCTCTGTCCTCCTAATTCCAATACCGACAAATTATTACCTGAGTTTTTTTTACGTGCCAAGGGTAATTTGCAAGAAAATAAATTTAATGTGTGTAATTTTGTTCTAAGTAAAGCGAAATGATAAGGAAAATTTGAAAAATAAGGAAAACTCCTACACGTTCTGCCAAATTGACAGTTTAGCGGTACCAGTGCTACCGTTTGCATGGATAAGGTGTGTAAGCAAAGCACGAAATGCTGCAAAGAAAAAAAATTGATGCTTAGAAAGAACGTATGAAAGATTCAGGTGTTGCTTCTTCAAAGCGGAAACGATCAGCTCGGTTTGAGTGGTAAGCAACAGTGAAGCGGGAATACGTACGATACCCTACTGTCGAACTCAAATCTGAGACCACACAGATGAAAAATTAGCGAATGACAGTACTCACCGATCGACACCGATGGCGGTAAGAGTGTAGACAGAGACGATGACCGAGACGTGCTGCATGAACAGCACCACGGGGCAGAAGAGTGGCTCGAAGATCCAGCAGCCGAGCATGAAGTCAGTGTATGTAAACGGTATGGAAAACACCGCCATGGCGATGTCCGACAGGGCTAGATTCACCAAGAACAGCCGCAGTTCGCGGGATGACCTACGGCCCAGGACGAGCACCACGATTACCATCACGTTGCCGCCAAGAGCGAGAAGGGCGGTAAGGCTGTACAGAGCTATGAGGAAAGCCTGGAGCTCGAATCCCAGTGCGTTCATGGGAGGATAATCTGCAATCGTGATATTCCCAGTAGTCGCTCCGTATGAAACGTTGTCGTCTTCCGAGGGTAGCTCTGGCGACAGTGGCTTGAAAGCGTCTCGAACGTAATATAGCCATGATGCTGAACCATTGGTGCCAAGCGAGATATCTTCAGAGAAGGTGGTGTCTTCTTCTCCTATGTCCGGCGCGGCCGACCACCCAGTAAGCGAGCCTTTCATTTGCGACATCTGTGCAGTTGCTTTGTTCTGCGTGCGAGGCTCAATAATTAACACCTTTGAAGTCCACAATATACAGCGAATAATAAGGTTTCAGAGTTCGTTTCTTGGTTTCTCTTCTAACAGCTTAGGACTAGCAGTAGGTGGTTCTATTTGCCTAGTTGCGCACTCACGCTCGATGCCGCGCTTTCCCGGAGGAAAAAGAGTCCACTTGATAGATGGTCAACTTGAGTGAAGTTTCTTTATGCTTCGTTGAATTATTCACAAGCTAAAGGTGCACTGAAAATTTGCGTATGACATTAAGGCTATAGGAGGTGGAAAAAAATCAAACTTTTAAACCTATGTTTCGGTAAGTTCTTTCCAGCGTACCTCACTTACGCATCGAAATGACACTGATTAAAGTTCTTACGAATATGTTACCAGAACGCTCAAATTATGCACATGTTGCTCCTAGCCTTCGAACGTGAAGAGAGGTCTAAGAAACAAGTGAAAAAGTTCCCAGCGAAGTAGCGGGGCGCTCACTACACCTGAAAAGCTGCGGCGAGGTTAGCGCAGGCCGGGCAACTCGCTGCGTTGTTCGCGGCTCCGTGACACGCGGGCGTCTAACCGCGCGCGCGTTGGGGTTCCCTAGTCGGCGGCGCGGGCGGCGGCGCTTTCCCCTTCGCTTCTTTTGCTCCCTCACCGCCCTTCATTCCTCCTTCCCTGCACAAAGCCGCTGCCTTCTCACCGCCACGCTTCTCCTTCCTCGTCCTCCTGCAGTCTCGTACGTCACCATCCCCTCACCCCTTCTTCAGCCTCCCAGTTTCCCGGTCTCCCGTCATATAGGTAGCGCTCCTTAAGCGGCGCTCTCGTCGACTGAGGAGATGAGGACGACTCCTCCTGTCCCTTCGGTGCATACCGCGTCGGAGCGCGAAGCGGACGTCCCACCTAGCGACTGCGCAAATTGGCCTAGCGCCGCGCGCGGGTAAACGGTAGCGGCACTGCACGCACGCTAATCAGTGTTCTAGATTGCCGCGTTGTTAAAACTCGGTCCGTAATTTTGAGGAGCGTACCTCGGAAAACAGTTATAAATAACGCCTGACAAGGAATGCCTGTGAGTCGGAGATTGGCGTGATAGCCCGAGGTGAGATTTTTTGTGGAATTTCTACACTTCTGTTTGTCGATGTGCTTCGACCTTCAGTTTCAAAGGTTTACTTCACTTCAAAGCATCTCCGGACAAACGCACATAGCGTCAGTTTGGCCCTTATTAAAAATGCTAGTGCTGGACTGATGTTAGATCTAAAAATCAGATCGCAACACCTAATGTTACAAAAACTTTATTAATGAAGAAAATTCCATCAATATTATGATATTTAAAACAATTAGGACGAATATATATACATATATATATATATATATATATATATATACAAAATATTGCAAAAGCTGTGGACGCATCCGTTGCTGCATAAGTAGATTAATGTAAGCTGTGCTGTTTTACGTTTACCAGGGTATAAACTACAGGCAGAAATTACGTTACCATATAAAGTTCAGAAAAGTGCGGAAAAGGTTGAGCTCATCATAACATTTATCGACACGCTACTTAGTACAACAATTCAGAGTGTAGGATTCTACGTCTTGCAGGTAATATTTCTCCGCGTGTATACAACTATGAGGGTCGAACACTGTTGATAGCCGTGCTTTTTATCCTCTGTTCATATACTACAGCAAGAATATGAAGACCCCAGATGCCATTTCACCTCTACTATACTAAACCGGATATAAAGCTGGAACCCATATTTAAACCAATAAAATGTGATCTTTCCTTGAAGCTAGTACATGGCATCTGTGATCAAACGTATGACTATTGGCGCTTCACTAAATTCACTTTTGTTGAAGTAGACCAGCCGTGGGCAACGTTCGCACGAACGAGCACAAGTGTCGTAGTGATAGCTATACAAGGGACACGGAAACACAATATACACCAATGTTTTGTACGATGTACAGAAATACCAGCACAAGGGTAAATTTGCGTTTTACACCCAAAGAAATGCAGATGCCTTAGTTACCGTCACTGAAATGATTTGGTGGTTAGCATTCGGTGACTGCCGCCGTAGACTATTACACTCACTTGCACTAAACCAGGATGCACAGCTTGTTTCAACAACTGACACTTTTCATGCTAATGACCATTGCGACCGCACTCGTATACGGATGGCTCGGTTACCCCTGTTAGTTTTGCAAGCGCCATCATCTTTCCTGCGAGACAAGCAATTATTTATCATCTGATTTTGTACAACATTACTTCCCCTGGAGCAGTACTGGCCGCACTTTGTCCTGCTGTAAAGTGTATCTGCGCACAAACGCCTCAAAAATGGGCTGTGTTCTGTGATTCTAAAAATGCCCTGCAGTGTCTTCAATCGGTCTTGAGCCATGGCGACCATGAGCAGCTTGCAGCTGAGGTACGACATCTGCACCACCAGGAATTACAAGAGGGTCACGAAATAATCTACAAGTTGATACCAGAACATAGTTGAATCGTTGGCAACTGCTTAGTTTGCGATGCTTCTCGATCGGCTCACGATAAAACTAACATTGTCGAGATACCATTGACAAGAGCTGACTGAACAAGGCACCTTCGACAGCTCGCCCGATACTTCACTAGACGATCATGGTCTATGTCTGGAGGTTGTACCGTCGTTGCCAAAAGTAACCGAGCAGCCCCGCCTGCCGGTGGAGCGGGCAAGCGGCCGAGCGGCGGCGCAACCACCGCCGTCGCTGACCGCTGCTCTCTGATGGTGAGTAAGCTGGCTGATGTAAGCTTGCTTTCTTGATGTCCTTCTTTGGATGATAAAAAGTAAGCGAGTATCGGCATCTGATTTCTCGACTTCGGAGCGCTGTACTCACAAAATGCGGTCCGCACCGCAATACCTGCTCAACGCTTCTTTTTTGCTGCCCGTGTTGCGTTTCGCTATTTGGTAGAATGCCTTCGCGTATAATATCACTGCAGTACTGTACTAGTTGCAACGACTGGGCAAATAGTTGCTTTTCTGCTCTTTTGGAGCGTCGGGAAAGTAAGACGGAAAATGGATTTAGAAAACCCAATGCGCTTATTCCTGCGGTTCCTAGTCGTCTGTTGCGATGCCGACCGGCTTGGTTGTGACGCTTAGTAAAGCTGGAGGAGAGATTAAGAAAATATTTCCAGCTGTTTCAGGTCGAACTCTTGGTACATACTATATTTCGCGCCTTGTATAACGTACAAAACGAGCGTAATGTTTTCCGCTTTGGTAATTACGCTCACGCATTAACATGCAACCAAAGTATTCATTTATTGAGAGAACTGCATGAAAGAATGTCATTCTCACAGATCGAACATACGGCAAAGGGTTTCTGTAAGTACGGCAGATTTGTTTTTTATCATTGGGACAGCATATGTCGATCTTAACAGCAATATGTTCTGAAAATGAACAGAAACCTGGACACGCAGCATTTGGACTGCGAACTATTTTTGTGTTACTCGCTGTTACCACTTGATTGGTTAATCTAGCTGGCAGTGTGGTGCCGTCAGTAGCTCGTCAAATAAGATGTTGGAAAGGGGCCTTCAAGAGCAACGCAGGATGACTTTTTCAATCCTGAGATTCCTAGCCCTTGCCTAAGTCCCTGTCCACAACTGGGAGATGCTTCAGCGGGAGGGACAATGCAAGTAGGACAATTTCTTCGTAGCCACCTTACGTACTCTGGTAATAGCAATGCGTCCTGGGGCATCATATGCTAGGAAGCAATAATATAACTCATTTGATATTGATAAAAAGTTTTGAAGCAGTTGCAAACTGTAAACAAATTTCGGGAATTCAGACTGGCGTCACAATAGTGAAACCCATTTCGCACTTGTATACGTTAACAAGCGGATGACAGTGTTATACGATGGCAGATTCGCTTCATTATATATACACGCGAATAGCGGCACTTGAAACAGTGGAAATTATTGCCTCGTTAATTTTTTTTTCTAGCTCAACGTAGTGGCACAATCGAAGACTACGAAATGGTGATATAAACTACACGACTTTTTAATAAACGTGCCCTATCTCACTGTGCTAACATCCCAAACGAGAGAGAAGCAACTATTTATTTAAATCGTTACACCTAAATGAGTTGTATAATGACATTAGACGCGCAAGTTATTGTAATGAAGAGCGCAGCTTCACGACGCAAGCCAAAAATGAGCATTGAGCGAGTTTTGCGGCGAACAGCTCCCTCTATGATGAGCACAGTGCTCAAAAAGCATAAACTTGGGCGTCGCACATTCTACCCGGGGCCCTATTTACGACAATTCGCCATTTTGGTTAAATTGTGAGGTACGCGTGACGTGTGCAGTAGGACGGTCCCAGGTTACGAAAGCACACAATCGGGTTAAGCATTCTCAAGAAAAAGAGAACGAAAGTGACAGAAAAAAGCGCGCGGTCGTCTGCTACTATATATTGACGCCAAGTATGAAAAACGACGCTGATCCTGCAGGAACCGATACGCTGGAGTGCATTCCGTGAATTCGGAAGCCTCGGATTGCAGTGAGGGGTGTGAAGTATGTTGTGGGGTTGCGGTATCAGTGTGTCATGACATACTTGCTGTCAAACATTCGACAGAGGCTATGCTCGGAGAGGCTGCGCGAATTTTAGCTGAAGGGCAGGAAAGGCAACGCCCGTCCATTGTCAGGCACCGTTACCTTTTCGAATTCCTTTTTTCCCCGCGCAGCTGCAGACTGGAACGGCCTTCCAGGTGACATCGCTTTTATCACATGCTCATCAAAGCTCCTTGAAAATGTAAAAAAATATGTACAATAACAATGTTTTTACAATGTTTCCCACCCTTTATGTAACACCCCTTCCTGGCGCCTTTAAGGAAATAAAATGAAATGAAATGAAATATGCGCAGTGGGTTGGCGCAGAATGGGAGCGGAAAGTAGAAATTGCTCCTCACAACCGCCGATAACCGCTCACGTTCGCTTATCAGCAGCTTTTAAATGCAGGAACTAAGATGTTTAGGGACTTGGTCGTAAACAGAAGGAATCGACAGATTTCCAAAGTAGCTCTATGCACTGACGAAGAGGCGCCGGCGCAGCTGGCATGGTTTAAGTCTGAGGACAACACTCGCAGTCTCAAAGTATCGATTACTGTTAGGTACTGGCTATGCTACCCACATTTTTCGAAAAGCCGCGTTATGACCAGCTACCGTCCGGTCACCAAGTCTGCTTAAGTTTCTTGCATATTGCGTCGGCTTGAGTTGTGTAGAGCGCGGAAAGCAGCGCAGAAAGAGATACGGACGGAGAAAGAGAGAGTCTTCCACACACACACACACGCACACACACACACACACACACACACACACACACACACACACACACACACACACACACACACACACACACACACACACACACACACACACACACACACACACACACACACACACACACACACACACACACACACACACACACACACACACACACACACACACACACACACACACACACACACACACACACACACACACACACACACACACACACACACACACACACACACACACACACACACACACACACACACACACACACACACACACACACACACACACACACAAAGTGCAAGGCATTACGCTTGGCCTTACACTAAGTCGGTTAAATTTCCATGCATTCGCCTGCGAGAAGCTCTTGCGAAACGCAAAAGATGTCCGAAAGAGTGAAACAAACAGAAGAACGGGACAGCAGGAAGGTAGGCGATGCCAAAGCTATCATACACGTGCAGAGGGGGATAAACTGAGATTAAGGAAAGAAAGCGAACGATGACTGAGGAAATCGTTGTATGAAGCTAGGGCGGCGCCGCGCGCGCGTATTCCTTACTGTTAAAACAGTAAAATGCAAATCAATAATAGGGATAATATTTTCCGGCTGTATTTAAAAAAAGCAATCAACACAAAGTATTACTCAACTACATATCATGTAATTAGACCGCACTGTCATAACGTGCTCCAGTGTACTTATTTTTTCTAAAATGTAAGTAAATGGGGAGCCCGCATGCATATTAAAGCAAAACGTTATTATATGAAACACGTCACATGTAGCAAGCAAAAATGTGCCACGTACATGGAACATACATTCTTTCATTAAAATAGAAGCTGTGAGTATTTTTGCTTGCTTTTTTCACCGTGTAAAGGCTGTTCAATTCATTAACATTGGAGTGAGTGCATAGTGCACGGCAAAAAAGGCAGTGTTTAGGCGGACTATTAAGACAGTCTTTGTTCCCTCGCTGCCTGTCCGAAGTTCCTGCACAGCCATCGAACCATATGACCCCTCAGGCTGTACTCACGAACCGATCAGACAGATAATTATAAAACATCGCGGTGCTCTTTAAAATTCATGATGGTTTGATGGGCGCTGTTTAACACAGAAACAAAGAGGAGAAAACACTGGACTTGCGTCTTTATTACGAGACTGACGCCTTTTTTTTCTCTTCTTTTCTTTGTCTCTGTGTTAAAGAGAGCCTACGAAACCATCGTGAACAACCTACGACTCGCCGAACTTTCCCTTCTGTTGCTCTCTGAAATGCCTCGTCTCGCACAGATCAACCGCTTGAGTTAGCGGGCCGCATTGCTGCGCTTGGCAACGACGGCACGGATCGATGGTTTCTCTATGAGAGCAGAGCATTTGCAACGGGAGGGTAGCTATGACCCTAGTGCGGCTGTAAATTTGCATCTTCATATTAATCCTCTAAACGATGACGCAGCCGAAAGGTCCCCTTATGATTTCGTTTAAGTGCTTTCTGCAATTACAACAAGATGCGACAGCTTACTTCACCACCCACCAAATTGTTTACCAAACTGCGGTGAGCTAACAGCCGCCTACACTGCACGTCGAATTCAACAAGTTTTTTACGCGGCCGCCTCAAGTGGTTCAAAATGCGGCGCCCAACTTTGGTCATTTACAGCAATGGCAGGCCATTCTTTACGTAATGAAACGTCATTTTACGTCATCATTAAATTATTATGCATGACGTATTTCGCGCCACACAACGTCAGCCGATCAGATTTCAGGAGTCGGCTCTTGACAGTGGGCAGTTCATTTCAGCCCATTCGTAATACAAGCGTAAGCGCTTCCCTTTCTATCATATATACCTCTGTTTTCCCTCCACAGTTATGTATACCCTCCATGCATCATGAATACCGCTGCTAAAAATCCGCTTTCACACTCACGTCATTTTTACGCCACCGCAAAAGGCCGTTTCGACAGACCGCAATTTCACTCCACAAATTCGAAACACGTGACTTTTCTGACAACCAATCAGAGAAACAACATTGCGCCGAACGGCGGCCATGTGTGTCGAAAATAGGTTCACCGCTTACATTTTTTATCATCCCAAGAAAGATAGCGAGGCGCCATGCAC
Source organism: Amblyomma maculatum (assembly GCF_055883805.1). Taxonomy (NCBI): domain Eukaryota; kingdom Metazoa; phylum Arthropoda; class Arachnida; order Ixodida; family Ixodidae; genus Amblyomma; species Amblyomma maculatum. Next base: position 69,213,278 of record NC_139350.1, on the reverse strand, counting down.
GTCACACAGCTTACACTCGCCGCCGGGGAGCAGCGGCCACCGACGACGACCGCCACGGGTCGGCCCAGTGCCTGCTCCGCCGGTCGGCTTGGCTGCTCGGTTACTTTTGGCAAATACGGTACATCCCCGTTCGCACCACTTTTACCAATTACTTCAACTGTAGATAAAATTCTGCTTCCCCTGCTGTAATGCTACAATGTTGAGTCGCCTGCGGCTAGAAGTGGTGTTTACAAACACCTATTCCTGTCTCATCGAAACAGCAGCCTCTCCAACGTGTGAGAAGTGCGGGTGTGTTGAAACGATCGCGCACATACTTTGTGACTGCCCTCAGTTTGAGTATGAGCGCATAGAGAAAGAGATTGGTAAAGACCGGACACTACCACACGGCACAGCGGCCGATTTGACTGTAGCACACCAACCGGCCGGCGGCGACTACTTACGGTCATGGTAAAGGGCGAGCGATTTGAATGCTCGCATGCGCGGCGCCCTGCCCTTTCGGCGCATTATTTTGGCTTTACATGGTCTGCAAGTGTTTGTATTTATTTTCAGCATGCATGAAAACATCAAAATAATTCTCAGTGCTCTAGAGTCGCCATCAACGCAGCTGCGCCACAGCGTTTGCAAAACATTATTACAGAAAAGATCCTAAGTGCTTTGTGAAATGAACGTTTATTTTGCTGCATATAAAACACAAAATATACGCAACAGAGGCAGATGGAGACATTGACATAACTTGGAACACATTAAGGGATGTGCAATATACAGAAAAAAAAATACACAAGGCGAGAAACAACACATAGGTAGGGACAGAAAAAAGTCTGACGTTAATTTCTGAGTTATGGCAAATGCTATGTAACAAAACAGCCATTATATATAAAGTACACAATCACAATCGCGGCTACTTTAGCAAGAGTAACTTGCATTGTTCAGAGTAGAGAGGAGTACTGATGCTTGGGGGAAAGCCACACCGTTCACTTGTCATATATGCCGCGCTTCGGCTGTAGTCCACGGGTTCATGCAACACTCACTGCAACACTCAAGAGATGAACATGATGCAGAAGGTTACAATGAAATGTAAAGCCACTGCACTGCGCACACATCTGTGCATGTGGGTGCGTACGGGAGCTTGCTGAGCAGCAGTTATGTTCCAGAACAGGCGACCTGCCATTCGTAAACTTGGTAAAAAAGCTACTCTTGCAATGTAGGGGTCAGGAAATGCAGGCTAACCAAACCTATCTGAAAATGCATTTCTACAGTGAATGAAATAACACTCACTGCAGAAATGCGTTTTCAGATAAAAAAATAACAGCCACCAAACTACCAATATTCCTCAAAAGCACTGAGCGGTTAAAGCAATGAACCTGGCAGTGTCAGAAAGCATTTCTCACTTTAACGTTGTCCCGTTAAATGCAACACGACACCACTCACAACTAGCCGTTCGCAAAGACCGCGTCAGCCGTGGCCAACGCGGCCGGCGAGCAATGTTGGCTTGCCCCTCATACGCGATTTTGTGAAGCGGAGACCGCCGTGATGAGCTAAACTGCCTGAAATGCTACGCAGTTTAACAAGTATAAAACAGTTCTCAACTTGCGGTTGCCCTGTTAACGCTACACTAAGTAAAACTAGCCGTTCGGCAAACCGCGTCAGCCCTGCCCAACCGCGTCAGGCCTGGCCGAACCGGCCGGTGAACACGCCATATTGGCGCAACGGAGTGCCCTGGTGCCTTCATATGCCACTTTATCCAGCGTGCTGAGATAAACGGTTCGAAATCCAAGCCAGTTTCCCAGGTACACAATATATTACGCCTCGCCATGGTTGGTAACTGCCCGAACGTCATGAACTGCGCCTGAAGAGCCGACTGGCAGCAAGGCGTGCGCGCCGCGCCTCTTCACGAGCTACGAAATTTATTTGGCACCGGCCGGCGCGGTCAGCCTAAACTACTTGAAATGCCGCTTTCTTCAAAAAACGTTGCTCACCTTGCCGTCGTTTCAAACAGCAGTCGTTCCGCGTAGCAGTCCAAGAGAGATAAAAATATGCGGTCTGTGCCGCACAGGCGAGGCACGCGCAGACAGCCAGCCCCTTCGACAACTTTCTGTCGTCTGCTCCGGTGGGCTGCCGCTGCAGCGGGTGCCGCCGCGCTCGCGCGTCCGCGCTGGTGGCGCCATCCATCAATCGGCGGCAGCGCAACAAGTCGCGCGTCATTTCCTGGGACCACCTTTCGCTAAGTGTCCGCTCTTTGCCAATCTCTTTCCGTATGGTGAGCGTGCCTTCCTGGCTGCTACACTTGGCCGTTTGCACTCCCGCCCTCTTACACAAGGTGACATTGTGGGCCCTTGGACGACACCTTCATAACAAAGGAAATCAGGAAGGCGCTTCTTAAGTTTTTGAACTACCCAGGGTTCTGTTCTTGACTAAGTTTGCACTCTCTACTCCCTTTTACTATAGGTCGCTGGACACGCGAAAGACTCCTTTTCTCGGCGCTCTTTTTTTTTCTTTTTCCCCTTTATTCCCCTCCCCACGTGTAGGGTCGCCTACTGGGCATCGCCTAGTAAAACTCCCTGCCTTTCTTTTCTGTTTTTCTCCCTCTCTCTCTATTCATTCTAATTCCGTAGTGTTGAATAAAAATATGCAGAGATTTCGTTTGTTTACACTGAGACTAATTTGAGAGCGGATAGTCTATCCTTGATGACATCATCATCTAAATTACACTCGTGATGTCGTAGCATTTTTCTTTCTACATGGCATGCATCTATTAGCCTTGTTCGGGATAAGAATTCGAACCGACGACATATATATCTGCAGACAGGAGAAGTATCCTTAATCACCTCACTACACCACGTGAAATACCGTAGCCGAGTATCGTGAGGAGGAGTAGAGAGCGCGCTGTCATAGAAGCAAAAAGAATGCAGAGTATTCGCGCACTGCGTCCGCATTCCGAGTCTGTGTCGTTTTTAAAAATGTTATTTCCCTGAACTCAAGTAATCTAGAACAACAGATGTTTGCTTGTTTGGACCTATAATGAAGTCTTTTGATTGCTGATAAAGCCCAAGCCTGAAAGGCTGCCACCTGTCGTTCCGCCATTTCCACCAGTAAGATTATTCAAGGTCAGGGAGATAACGACGCTTCTGAAAACAACACTAACTCTTTGGCGGGCGCCACAGAAGGAAGCTTCGGAAGCGGCCGTCGCGGCAGCTTATTGTACGAGTGGTCTTTCGCGTTCCTAAATGTAGCTGGCCTTACGTGTCTCGCTGAATTTTTTTCGAACATCCTCTTTATGCTTATATTGTGTATCCCACGAGACGTAAGGTCTCTCTAATCGCAGCGCTAGGCTGCGATATTCTTCATTCATGTACTGTGATTTGTGCGGTTAGTGTTTGCACTTTTAACGCGACAGAGTGTCGCAGAAATGCCGGTGTAGGCGTTGTGGTTGTAATGCGAAAATAAGAAAGTAAAGAAAGAATTAAAGTTTTGCGGGGACCTCTAGAGTCGAACACGGGTCCCTCGCTGTGCGAGCCGAACACGCAAACACCTCGGCTCAAGACCGCATTACTTCTGTTCCCATAAAGGTGACCTAATATATATGCATTGCCTTGTGACTCTCAGCTAATGTTTAGGTGCGTCATTAGAAAGAAGCTAATTACGGAAGTAATTGTTAAGCGAGTAGCAAAGAACATTTTCGCTTTGCTTACCTGCGATGCGGCGCTTACTGGAGTATTCCTTCGTTAGTATGGCGCTGTCGCAACAGATGGCGGGAGCCGCCGCCCGATTCAAAGCCTCGTGCTTCCATCCATCGTCTTCAAGGCATTGGGGTTTAAACGCGACCGCATTGAACTCCTAAAGGCGACGCCTAAGCGTCCTCCAATTATTTTATTACTTACTTAAAGTTGGCTCTGTTTCATATAATCGATCACATGATTGAACAGAAAGTGAATGCTTATCTTGAAATCCTAAAATGCAGCAAAAAATATCTGAGGTTTTCATACCCCTTCTTTAAACAGCTGAATTCATTACATGCTTGCTCTTCACTGGCAGTTTTTTGGCGTTATTCCTCTACTGGGATTGTGAAATGACGTTGCTAATATCAAAACAGAAAAACAAACTGCTCTTGAGCATATAACTTGGGTCGGCAGCATTGCAGGACGAGAAGTAATGGATTTACAGTAGAATGGCAGTATTCTCTAAAAATATGCAGGTAAACAACTTCGAGCACCACATAGGCGCTACTACCGAACCTAGTATTTATTTATTTAGAAATACTGCCGATCCCATTCAGCATCACTAGAGGAAGGGCACAAAACATTAAAGAATCCAACAAATAAAGTACAGAACATACAGCTGTGCAAAGGGGTGATGCAGGTGGTTCATTTAGTAGCGATCAAAATAATAAATTAACAAATGGCGTCAAATAATAGAAAAAACATAAAAAATATGCTCATTGATACATTAATGGCCAACGCTTTTCATGAGTACGGGTAGCGCGCAATTAGTAAAGAGCAGTGTTACAATTCCCACTGCAGTTCCAGTATTTTTGTTTCATAAGATTCCAAGAAAGTTTTAAAGGTTGAGTTAATAACGATGATGGTAAGTTATTCCATTCTCTAATCTGTAATGAAAAAAAAAAGAATCTTTAAAGTAATCTGTGTTGGAACGATATTCTTCTAGCGGTTGTGAATGTTTATGTCGCATCACCCTGGTTTCTGATCTTAACATGTACCTTGAAGTATCTATGTTGATCATGTTATGAATTAGTTCATAAAGTAATTTATGTCGCGCAAGCCTTGCGCTATCTGAAACGTGAGTATTGCTGCTTTGTTTATTAGTTCTCCGGGGAATCACTTTGTCAGTGTTTGTTACATGTAAATCTCACTGCTTTTCTTTTGACTCTCTCGAGTTTCTTTATCAGCTTATAGAAAAATGGAAACTAGGCTACATTCGCATATTTAATTACAGGTCTGACGAAAGTGTTATAAGAAAGTAATTTAACGTCAGATGGCGCGTCTCGAAGGCGTCTCTTGAGAAAGAACAGTCGTTTTAGTGATGATGACGTAATGAAGTTCACATGATTGTCCCATTTAAGGTCCGTTGATATGATTAAACGAAGATATTTATGCTGTGTAACTGCAGGAAGCGGGATATTGTTTTGTGTGTATAAAAAATTCGGAGGAGTAATGTATCCTGGTAACTCGTAAGACGGCCGATTTAGTTATGTCTATACACATTTGCAAATTTAGCGCACCATTCATTTACCGATGTTAATTCATTGATAAATGTTACATGATCATCCGTCGAACTAATTTCATGGTACAAGATACAATCACCACCAAAATGCCTTATGTTAACGGGAACTACTAGTAGTAGATCATTGATGAAGATAAAAATAAAATTGGCTGCAGAACGCTTCCCTGGGGTACACCAGAAGTGATTTCAGTTATTATGGAGTTTGAGCCATTAAACGCTACAAATTTAGATCGATTAGTCAAGTAGCTTTTGATCCAGGTAATGATTATTCCTGCGCATCGCGTAGATTCTAGCTCCAGAATTAGTTTGTTATGCGAAACGCGATCGAAAGCTTCGCAGAATTCTAATAAAATTAGGCTTATTTGTTTTGGTGGTGGATGCTTAGTAAGATATCTTGTATCAGTTCGGCTAGCCGAGTGACGCTAGATAGGTTCTTGCGAAATCCTTGTTGAAACAGTAATATTGTTTGGTGATTTTCTAGAAAGGTTGTTATTTGTTTAAATACTATATGCTGCAATAGTTTACATGCCATACTTGTTAGTGAAATGGACTTAAAATTAGAAACTTCATCTTGATTCCCAGATTTATGAATAGGAATTGTTCTTACCATTTTCCAATCTGCTGGAAGGGAAGATGAAGCTATAGATGTGTTAAAGGCGATGTATAAGTACCTCGCATTCCATTCAGTGTATGGTTTTAGAAATGTGTTTGATATATTGTAAGGTCTGGGTCCCTTTTTGCTATCTGATTTTAACAACTGGTTTAGTGCGCCAGCCTCGTCGACTGTTAGAGACTAGAGGCATATATTGGGATAGTTTACGGGGGGGGGGGGGGGGGGGGTTGAGAGTGGTAAAGATCGATTGAAAGTAATTATTCAATGAGTTGGCTCTCGCTTTGCTTTCATCTTGGCCCATTATGGTTTTATTTTGTTGTTTATTTTTTGTGTTCTTTAGTATCACGGTATGAAACAGAGGATTTGTAATTAGAATGCGCGATGCATGTGACGCCGCGCAGGTATGAGCTATCGCAAAGGTTGCTGATATGACAGGCTTCAGAACGCACTGGCGCTTCTACTGAATGAACGGCGAAAACATTGACGCCGTGTTTTACTATGAGAAAAGGCTGTAGAAATGTGTGGAGGCGATTAGGTGCACCTCAGAACCACCGCTGCCGAAAGGGGGCAGTGGTGCTTCTGGTTCTGTCGATGAAGACAGTGGTATGAGAAACGATGGATTGTAGCCTCTCGTGGCATTCAGTAATTCGTGCCTTGCAGTATGGTCAAAGTATGCCGTGTGAGAGGGGCAGGAACGCTTTCTAATTATGCGCAGCGCCATTCTAAGCGCAGCTCCATCTCTACAGAGGAACAGTTATTGACCTCGTCAAGTCGCAAAGTAGCCAACTGCAGATTTGCGCTGAATATAGTCTGCTTGATTATGATGTCCTGCTTAGTAAACCAGGTCCTTTATTCATCTTTTTCATCTAAACAGCCATCGTTCGTTGCGGCTGCGTGGCAGGGAGATGCAGGTTCAGTGGCCACATAATGAAAGCGACATGTCCGAGCGCCGCAAACTAGCTGGTCTTTGTCAGCGGTTGGGACTATCCAGACCGGCAATTCCTATGGTGGTTGTGATGGCCTGCTTGAGCAGCTATCGGACCCTCCTTTCGCGCTATAAACAAAAGTAGTGACGTTGGTGCGATAAGCTGCTTCGGGAACGTTTGCAGGGCTAACAATGAATAAAGCTTTCGGGGGCGCTTTTCTTTCCGTTGTAAGCTACCGTGACGAGAGAACAAGCATGAATGACCTTTAAGGAACGTGAGGAGAAAATAATCAGGCTGCGATATCCCCGCTGTTAATGTTAGAAGTTATGAGTAGATCACTGCGCCTACTCGTGTGAAACTAGAGCACGCTGACTCTAGAATGGTGGATAACGCCGGCACTTCTTCTGAGACTAAACATCCCATTTGCAGGAGAAAAAGAGTATTTACCCTGCGTTCGGTCTAGCGCTGGGAACTTCACTCATATGTGAATTAGAGCAGGTAGCTTTTTACAAACGCCTTAGGCTAATACTACCATACTAGATTGACGGAATATAAAAAGAAGACTAGGTCAAGAAATAAAGGAGGTTTCGTGATATCCTAGTTAAAAAAAAGGAAATTGGCATGGGCCGGGCAGATGAAGTGAAGTGAATATCCCTTGTGGTAATGCAGTGAATGACGGGGTGGCAAGTAGTACGTTGTCGGGTACAGGCCAGGTAGTTTGTAGGGATAACAAGGTCGGAGCAGATTCAAAACATAGTTACAGTTCAAAATCTAGAGCTTTGCAGCACGAAGATATTGACTCTCTAACTTCTTTAACGAAAAGATCCAACAATGTTTCGCAATAGTCAAGCCTATTTGATGCAGAAGTGCAACTTGCAGGCACTTTCCACAAGATTGTCGACGAGCACAAAGATTATTATTCATTACTCTACTTTTATAATATTTTCCTCCACTAACTTCAAAGTTGCGACGTCAACGCAAAAAAAAATGACTTCCTAATGTCAAACTGAACGCGAACGGCGACGTAGCGGATGGTTTCCGGGATAAACACCAGAATAACTATGTCGAGGCACCGCAGGTCTGTTCGAAATTTGCCTGGGAAAAAAGTTATACACACCATTTAAGTCGATAGCTTTGGAGGCTCCGTTGTCTAGGAAATCCGGCTTCAGCGTTGTTTACGTTGGCGTTGCGAGAAAAAAAACCAGGGGCATGGTTCTGGCCGTTTATAGGCACCCTCACTGACTCGTCGTGTTGTGTGATGTCATGAAACCGGATGAAACTGCCGAGATGGCAGGCGTTGTAAACTCAGGTTTCGCCTTTAAAACGGGAGGGAGAAATCAGAATCTAGCCTTTGAGGACCCTTGCTTCATTAGTTGGACCCACTGTCCATAGATCACACTGGCACGATCATACACCTTTCTTAAAACAGGTATTATTTGTCAGGTGGTCTTTCTTATATTGTGGTATCATAACGACGGTATGCTAATAAGTTTGTATGGGATAATTAAGGAAACGATTTAAAATATTGCTGATTAAGCGAGCACCAAAGTGCGTGTATGCAATCGATGTTCCGCAAGTTGAGGCGGCAAAAGGGAGCTATTAAACGTATAGAGAAACACACTAAAAGGCAGGAGTTCAGTGCCCCACCTTTTTTTTTAGATAAGGGGGTGGGAGAGCTGGCAAGATACCTTTAATTCTGATATTAGCCTTAGATGATGCAGATTTAATATTAAAGAGTATTGCCATATTAGCCGCAATATTCACCTAATGGTGCCGCCACCGGTGGATCGGCAGCTTGAGGTGCTCATAGAACCATGCGTCGCGTTGGTTTGTTTCCATGTTTACGGTACATTTTCTAGCCACGAAAACATACGATCCGAAGTGAACCACCGACAGAGGGCTTAGAGTGTTGTGTGTATGGAGAATAAAGCGTTCAAATTGACCAGTGCAGTGGAGGAGACGCGCCGAGTGTAGGAAAACAAAACGCGCAATCACCGGTCTTTTAGATTGACTGGCGCCGTTGTTCAACCGTTTTTGAGTTGTTACCGCACTCACGGAGCTCATGTATTCATTGTGCCTCACTTGCCTGAGGATATTATTGATTTTGCTTTCCTTGAAATTTCACCACCCGGTGCGTTCCTCTGTGGAAGTGATAGCTACACGTTTGTCAGACAGCCAAATTCAGTGTCATTTTTCGCCCGAAAAGTGGGACAGCGCTAGACTGGGAAAAAAATTGCCATCTGGGGCGCACTTTTTCAAGCACTTTATTTTTGAAAGGCGACGTTGCTGCGCCTTCATTCCTTGACAAGTGAGAAAGAAAGCTGCAATACGATATGTTAGCTCTCACGCTAGCGTCTTCAAAGCTCGTGCAGACGGGAACTTTGTTCGCGTGCTTGCTTTAAGGAAAAGGAGCCGCCGGGGTCTCTATATCGCACTACACTCGAGGATTAGGCGGATTCAAAATAGTACTACGAGCATACCGGCTGGCAGGTTGATAAAAGATTGTGATTGCGCATCGCGCATATACTCTGGTTAGACAACTCCGGTTACTGCTCCGAACTATTCGCCAAAACTGAGATGACGCTTATACTCTTTCGAAAAATTTGTCAAAGAGAACAGTTCAATGCTCCCGTGTAGCACGGCGAAAAGGTTGAGTTCGTCGAACTCACTACAAGGCGAGTGCTTTCAGCAGACACTGTCGATGATTGTGAGAGCGCGAGGCGAGTCAATGTCTGCAAAAAAGAGTGTGAAGAAGGCCAACATACCCTGAAACAGAGACCATAATAAAGTAATGTTTTATAAGTCGCGTCAAAAACCTCAAATTATTAGAGTTATATGTTTCGAAGGTGCTCCTAAATTTGGTGATGTGACAAAGTACTACACAGTCCAAAATTTAAGACCGGATGCTAATTTTACTGAAGTGAAAGCTAGAACTTAGTTGTAAAGAAAACACTGGAAATAACTGCGTCTGGTAGCATTTAGACTGTGGCGAGGAGCTTTTAAAGTAAGAAGACTTCTTTTGCTCAGTAATAATTGAGCAGTGGCTTCAGTTTTATGTAAAGTAGAATGCTAGGATTATTTTCAAGACAATTTGCGGATACAAAGCAGTTACGTAGAAATTAAAACTCTTTGTACTCATACGATTATAAAATCTACACCGAAACAAACACGCCCAAGCATAGAGGGAATCGAGGCAGTACAGCTCGTATGAAATTTAGTGATATTTCAGACCGGGTCCAAGAACAAAGCAAAAACGGCTTTGCGCGAGGTACAGCATTACCACTTAGCCAGTAGCAATGGCATTACATCAACTGTGGCATACATTTGTATTACTTCTCTATCTAACATATCGAGTAACATTCAAATCCTGGGCTATAGATTGCTTTCTCATGCGCTTTTTGTGAATTCCTGAACAATATTTGCCCACAGACCATGTGATGAATGCGCAGTAGTCCACAATGTAGCAGCGTAAAATTTACGTAGCGGATGAAATATCCCTAAGGGATATATGTTATGCGGGACGCCCTACAAACAGGCTTCGGGAATTCTGACCACCTGAGGTTGTTCCACGAGGATTTCCATCGCGCACATCAGAGATCCTTGAGTTAGGCCTTCATCTAAACACGGCCCCGCAGGAGTACATCGAGCCCGACCCCTCAGACTTGGCATTTAAGCGGCTTTAGCATTGAGGCATCGCGGCGGTTTACCAGCAAAAAAGTAGCCTGCCTGCCTGCCTGCCTGCCTGCCCGCCTGCCCGCCTGCCCGCCTGCCCGCCTGCCCGCCCGCCTGCCCGCCCGCCTGCCCGCCTGCCCGCCTGCCCGCCTGCCCGCCGGCCCGTCCGTCCGTCCGTCCGTCCGTAAACCGCTCTCCGACTCTGGCGCTGGACATTTTGATTATGACGCTTAGTCACACCTCTCACGTAAATGCTGAAATCTGTAAAGAACAAGGTGTAAAAATGCCTCGACACGGCCGACATGCCTCTTTAACATTAATTTATCTTTAAACAGCTCTTGTTTGCCCGTAACCAGCTGCTAGCGATGACAAGACGGGTATGGCACGCGGAATGCGGCAATGTGTTGCCTGTAAGTTTGCGCAAAATAACTCCAACTCGCGCGCTCTCTTCTATTATACGCGCGGAGCGTAGGGTAGTGATAACGGTTTGATAGTTCAGCACCTGTAATGGTGATCACATCGAGGAAAAAGCGTTGTTGTAAGTGTTTTGCGGTATCCTGGTTCACGCGAACGAAAGAACGTTGCACAAACAGTGAGTTGAAAGATTTTATTAGACGCTTGCCTAACGTTAACAAAATTTGAATGCACATGATAAAGTACCCCAATATATTAGCTTTATAGCTTGATCTTTCCTTGCATCGAAATTGGCTTATAACGGGTCGTGGCTGCGCCGGCTTGAATAATAGCCTCCACTCTGTCTGGCGGAGACCGGTAGAAAGCCTCGATGAAGGCTTTGTCATCTTGAAGAAGTTTCCACTTGAGTTGTATGGCTTCCCAAAGTTCATCAGTTGCCCCTGAGTGAGGAGAGCATTGAAAGGTTAGCCTTCGGACGGGATCAATTATATTCTATAATATTCATATCCGCACCATTCGCGCGCCACTTTAGGCTCATTACCCCTAATTCCTCTAAACGACGTGCCACAATCTTTGCGGTGTGGAGACAAGCCCTGCTGGAATAGATAATCCCCATCCTGGAGTGTGTGGGGAGGGGGGGGGGGCATTCAATGCATAGGGGATCATCTCATGCTCAATCAATGTGCAATATGCAGCACTTGCGAATTTTCCAGTTAATCTTACAATGGGACATAATACGTTACATGAAATAGCCGCCCACACGTTTACTGGCGTGCGTCCACTAGCGGCCACCTCCTTTATGTTCTGCGTACAGAAGCGTGTGTTCTCCATGCGCCACACTCTTGTCTGCTGATCCCAGTGGCTTGAGAAGGTAGACTCGACGGAGAAAATCACATATTTCCAATCGTCCACCCTCCAACTACGGTGATCGACAGAGAACTTCAGGCGAGAAGGTTTGTTGGCAACTATGCGAAGTGGCTTCTTAGTGGCGATGCGACTACGGAGTGCGGCCTCCCTTAGCCTTCGCCGTACCGTGATCTCACATCGTCCAGGCCGATAATACTGCGCACTACCTTCGCACTTTAAAATGGCTTCTCACTGACTGCAACAACCATTTACAGGTCTTGATCCATCGACGTGGCGCGGGGTAGCCTTTATGCGGTACACTTTGATGCGTCCTTAATCTTGGTACGCTTGCACTATCCTGTCGACCGTGATCAACTGACAGCCAGTCAAGACAGCAATGTTTCGCTGCGAGTAACCTTTCTGTGACAATTCAACGACTCCTTCCTGCTTACTTAACACGAGACATCACTGAGAGGTAACACACACCACTACTAAGCACAGACAGTCGTGGTCTGCTTTATAAGTACTTACCACGAAAACATTAAAAAAGGCTTGTCGTTCGTGACTAGGCATTTTTACATCTTGTTTATCACAGTTTTCAACGTTCGCGTTAGAGGTGCGACTGACCATGTCATAGGGCATTAGGTAAGACCAGAAAACGTTCGTTGCAGCATACTTGCTCGCACATACATCCATACAGAAAAAGCAAGAAAAGAAAAGGTTAACAGTGGTATCTGGCGCAGAACTGCAGATAACACGGCTCATTATCTGGACTTTATAACTGCCTTATCGTTCCTGGTGGTCAGTGCCTCGGAATCAGCTGCTTTTACGCAGTAATGCTAGTAAAGCTGGAGTGCCAACAGTTAATGGAACCGGGGCGCATTGCCCTTTCCACTTTGTTTTCGTCAGCGGTCGCAGGCCCCAAGTGGCTTCTGAGGCTTACTGCCACGCGCTCCTGTGTTCCTGCTCATACAAGGTATAGCTCATATTGCTCATGATAGCACAGAGAAAGAGATTATGATAGTACTTCCCCGACCAGACGGGTTTCAGTCAAACCTTTGGTTTCGCCTTTATTGTGTGTGACAACCCGTTAAGGTCCTCTAGAAAGCTCGTACTGTCAACACAAACTAAAACAATTAAATGCAAAGAAATACCGTTACTAATCCTTTTCATCACCGTGCCACGAAAAAGCAACTTCTCTGTCATTGCAGTAAGCGCGCAGAAAAACCAATATGGGTATCGATAATTGTCGCAACACATCGGGTTACTGAACGTAATTCTCTCCTCTTCCCCCTTCCTGGCACTATATTTCTTTCTTGAAATCCCTACCCAGCGCCAGTTTAAGCTACCATTCATTGAGCGGAACGAATCTGACCGAAGGAGAGCATCTGCAACCGTACAGAGCCAGAGACTGTAATAACCACTATCTACGCTAAGGATTTAAAAAGGGGTCAAGAAATAGTGGAGCATCTTAGAAACGGTATTTTACGCCCCTTGCTGAACCGGAAGCGGATTGTTTAGTTGGTATGGAATCAGAATGGAATGTTTCCTACACTCTAAAAAAAAAAGGTGTGATCTTAGTCTTTTTGGGGGGTAAACTGCTTGTCGCTGAGCTAACACCTTTTTGGGGTAAGGTTACGCTGTGTCTTGGAAGACTAAGTATTTATACCATTGCATGTAGTGTAACATTACGCTTCTGGTAGCATAAACTTGCACCTTCACAAGCAGTGTAACTGTATTCTACCTAGGCATAACGTTGCACCTTTCATAAAGGCCTATGTTTTAGTCTGTCGATGGCATAAGCATACCCTTGCATCAAAGGTGCAAGTTTGCACCTTGACAACGTAAGCTTATCCTGTATGTACAGGTGCAAAGTTACCATTTTAGAGTATAAATTTATATTACGACAAAGAGCGCAAAGTTTTGCACCTTTATGGTGCAAGCTTATACCACCAGAAGAAGGATAATGTTGCCCTCCAAGCAGTTTAAAGTAATGCCATATTACATAGGGTATCTAAGCATCATCTTGTGGTATATATATGCTATCCACACAAGAATACTATTACCAATCTGCATCGTAAACTTGGTCACTGGAAGCAGGAATAAAGCTAACCAATACATTTCAAGATTTTCTGGAAGGAAAGATTATGTTGAAACATTGCAATATCTTTGTGTCGTCTGGAGTGTGACAGTGAGCAATGTTTCAGGTGAGGTAGGCTGTGTCATGTTGTATTCAAGCCGTAAGTTATGTTGCAGAGTGAACAAAAAGAATTTACAGAACAATCGGTTAAGATAACATACCATGGTGTTTATTTCACCTCATTATACACCGAAGTTGCAGCAAGGGACTGGATAATCTTCTCCGCACAGTCAGGGCAGGGATGTACCACGTATTTGACCTGCATAGAAAAGAGAACTTGTAATCGGTTACTCACGAAGAAAGTCTCACAAAACATGCTTATGGAGTAATTAATTCACATATAAAAATAACACTGCACAAAGGGCAAGTAAAAAGGAAGACAGATGGAAATAGTGCACCAGTACAGGCTTCCAAGTGTTTATATAATGAGAATTGTGAAATCACACAATATATAGATCAATGAAAATTCTCCAAATCTGAGCTTTACCTGTGCCACTAACACACACATAGACAACTAGCACATTGCAATCTCAGAAAAAATTGACAATATGCTCAATAAGACACAATATACAATGAGACATATTCTTGTTAGGAGCAGGGTCAAGCCATAGGCATCACTGATGTTGGACTACCCAGAGGGTTATTTAAAGAAATATGAATGAAAACATATTGATAAAATAGAAGCTAGCCTAATAAAGGCAAAAGATGTGATTTAAAAAACCCCTCCCTCTACTCGTTCATATGTGCAGTTCTCCTTTTTTTTATCATTAGCTTTTTATGTTAAACTTTGTTCTATCACCTTCACTTTCACCTTTGTTGTTTGCTGGTTTCCACTCCAACACCCAAACATTATAGTTTGCTTTCACACCTGACCATACCAGTGGTCTTGTTTCTAGTCACTATGGTCTCACCCTCCTAGAAAACACTGTCTCTGGTCCTTCATGACATTATCTTATGTTGCCTATAGTGTTAATGTTTTCCTGAGACTACACTGTCTTTAGTCATCTGATCATCCATCACAAGTGACAACTGCAAATCTCTTCTTCTTCTTTTTTTTTTTTTTGGGGGGGGGGGGGAGGGATGGGGGGAGGTTCTTTTGTTCTTGCATTCGTTGTCATTTCTCATGAATATAACGAATGAAGCTTGTTCCTGCAGAGCTTGCTCCTGCAGGGGTATGTCTAAGGCCATTCTATTGTTTCTGCCTTTAGTGCAGTTTACATTCCTGGAAAAAGGCATGAATATACCACTGAGGCTATGCCTTATAAAATGCGGGATACCACTTCTGAAAGATGGAACATTTCATGCTAAAAGAGCAATGATAGCAAGGCACATCCAAAGCACCTTCTGCACATGTGCATTACTGCAGTGATGTCACAGATGCAGAATTATGTAAAGCATGACAATAAAATGCAACTTTTACATAAGTTCATTGCTAGTTTCACACCACACATCAGCTTATGCCGATGCCAAAAACTTCTCGAGACTGCCGTTTCACTTCAAAACTACATTATCTTGCTCAGGAGGCAAAAAACAATACACTTCAATACCCCTATAATTCCTTGAACAAACCACAAAGCTTGAGATTCTATGTATTGCTGTTTCATGTAATGCTCGCAGCACATGCAGCAGGAATAAAACTTCTCATAAACTGCAATTTGCCAGAACTGTCAACTGCTTATCTCTTTAGATGCCTAACTAATGAAATTGTAAATGCTGACCAATATTATACAAGAATGATTATTAAAAAGTGTTTACAACAAATTTCTCGAAGATTATGTTCTTTACCTTTACAGATTGCAAATCATAAACTATGAAGAGACACCCGTGCAGTCTCTGCCGGTGGGTTGTGCAACAATGTGGACTTTGGGTACCTGGTACAGCTTCAGGATTAGACTTAATTATCTATTCTTTTTGTTTATAAGAGGCAATATGAAAACTGCAAAATTGAAGGCTATTAATGAGTGAGCATAGGCCTAAAACCCTCCTAATCATCTATGTGGTCTAACATAATGAGCATCAAAAATATTCCTTTAAAATCTTTGTAAGTTGGTTTTTCCACATTACATAACTAAAAAAGGGTGTTGCTGACATTTCTTATTCAGATAATATAGACATATTTTGTGTTTTTGATGATGCAGAAGAAGCTAACATGATTCTGGCAACAATACCAAGTGCAGCAACATTTTTTACATGCAATGTGGGAAAGCAAGACAATAGTTTTCAAATACGCCTTTCCTTGTTCAGTATTTTGAACTACATTGCTCTTTCAGAAAATTTAAGAACTGGGCTCACCTATAATATTGGGGACCCTCATTTCTGGTATATAATACTGTCCCCTGAAATTAAAATGCAAAAGTTAAGTCAATTTTGGTTGATTAGCCATTCAACCATTATCCTCTACCACAGACATGTCCACTGTGCTGCACAATCCAGTTCTAATTGTACTGCAAATTTCATTTCATTCATTCTCCCTTTATAGGCCCACAGACATGACATAAGGGGTGGGGGCATATATATATATATATATATATATATATATATATATATATATATTTGTTAAATGGTAGTGGTGGAACACAAGGAAAATACGCTGAGTACAAATGGCACAAAACAATATAAAGAACACAAAATAAACAATAAAGCTGAAAGTGCTAAAATACCGTCCATTACATATCACCTGCAGTACTTCATTTTTAGTTTCATTCTATTGTGGACATACCCAGCAACATAAGAGCATGTGAGTTGTTGAAAATTACACCCATCAGAGAACATAACCTTACTGCTGAGAACCAAGTGCAAACAATTTAAATATTAGGTTTTGAAGAAAAAAAGAAAAGAGGCATACATTAACAGCTCACTCAATAAAAAGAAGTCAACATGTTCAGATCGATTACATACTGAAAAAATTCCTCCCTTGCTAACTTGCTCAATAGCGCTGAATGGTTCCAAAATCAATGTAATGCCAGGGCTATTGCTCCTCAGCATCGAAAAATATGCTCTTTGATAGACATAAAGCAACAATGAACAGACCACAATGCCACAGCTATGTCGAAATCTTGCCGTAAGTAGTCGTCCAGCGCTGAAGAAAGCAGGTTGATCTTTAGAAGCAGGAGTAACAGCACTTCTACACCGTATTCCTCCTACTGGCAGGTACGCTGCAGCAAAGGTATCATTCATAACATTAGCATGATACTTGTAACTAGTACATACATAACTATAGTACAAAAAATAATGGCACCACACATGCCACAACAATGACTCAAATATTTTGACAATGAGCTTAAAAGCTACAACTCCTGTTCCTAGATATATCTGTAACAATATCTGCCACCTTTTTACAGTCGAAATAACTGCTTAAATAAACTAGAATAGCAGATTTATGACAAACTGCTAGCACAATGACAATACACATTAACTTCAATGAGGGAATGTCTCAGTACCAGTGAATTGTAGTAATGAGTATAACACAATGTCTGACAACAGAAACTACAGAAGGAAAAGAATGTGTTGTTATTGGTCAGGCATAGCCTCCTTTCTATGGGTCAGGAGGCTGAAAAGTTCAGAATGGAAATAGCTGAGTAGAAACTATAGCAAATCCCCAAATGAAAAATATTAGTGATATAAAAATTTTCCTTAGCTCGCTAACAAAAATTAGCACATTTAATCAAAATAGCTGTTTGGGCCAGTTGGTTCATACTTACACCCTAAAAGACCAGCGAAAAAAAAGAAAACAGGTACAAAGGAACACAAAACGTATTTCAGTGCCCGTCCTGTCATTTTTTGTTCCTTTGTCCCCGTAATTATTATTTTTTTTTGCGCTGGTCTTTTTATGTACCGATTACAAAAAGAAAGTCAGTCTTAAAGCAGAGAAGGGGTGACACATGGTTTGCTTCAATGCTGAAGACATCTGATCACCAGCTAACCCAGATTTTTCACTTGTTAAGTGATTTGATCGAGTCCAATATTTATTATCAGTTCTTAACATAAGTGATCAGCAAGTTAAATAACACCATTTACTCGCACACGCCCTCAAACACAATGAAACTCAATTGATAAGTCACTGTCTGGGCGTGCACCATATTGCACGGCATGAGCGAAAATGGCAACACGCAAGGAGACACACACATGGCACGCGACATAAATATTCTCCGACGAGAATCCCAAGCAGTATACATTGAGGCAGATGTCAGTGATCAGCAATATGTGCCACAAAAGTGCGCGTGTCAATTTAAACGCCCCTTTCTGGACGGAAACAATGCTTTGGACTTACCAGCACGGAGAGCAGAGACCAGTTTCAAATTCTTTGAAGAAACGACAGTCTACGTTCTTGCGCAGACGAGACGAAGGACTTGAGCCTGCAGCGAAAAAAAAAAAAAAAGCGTGAGAAATGTCTTTCCTGCACATTGCGTCACTGCGACAGTATACATGTACACGAATCGGCTCGGTCCCACCTCTGGTCTCGACGCCATCAGCTCAAAAATGCGGGGTTAAATCGGCGTTATGAAAGCGTGACTTTAGGATATCAAGCGCGCTGCCTTCGAACGTACAAGTTGCTGGCAAAAGAACCGTAAACTTAACCCATCACCCTGCATGCTCTCCCGCATTTATGGCAACGTTCCCGTAAAGCAGCAACAGACGATCAAAATCGATTGTAGGCAGCGAGCAAAAATAATGCGGCATGCAAACACGTCAATGCGTATCACCGGGACTGCATTAGCGCTCGTCGACGCATACTTTCGACCGCGGGATATGCTTGTGAGCGTCGTAGACGACTAAAAATGCACCATTAACATCCCGCAAAAAGGTCGTGACCATCTAAAAATTTTGGGATGCGCCGCTCCTCCAGTCTGAACTGAGGGAGTGGTATGCTCAGGTTGGGATCCAAGACGTCGTGCTCAGAGGCCGTTTCACAAACAAGCAGCGTCGCGGACGTAAGCAATAACAAAACATGTTCAGGCCAAGTTAAATAGCAGAGAAAAACACGTCAAACGAAATGTAAAACGTCACTTACATGCGCGGCTGAAATTTGGCGCCAAGGATCCGTTGGAACACCACCACCGCGACGACCAGCCATCCGCCGTTTCATTCCGAAGTTCACACTTTCACGAAGTCGTTTCATAGTGAGGCATCGATGAGCGCACTCGATGAAATAATCGCTCAGAGCAACCGAACTTTTCTAAAAACACAGATGAGTACCAACGACAAAGAGCACGAACGCTGACTCGTGCGGCAATCGCCGTCGTCGTCTTCTCGGACTAGCAGAGTCGCAGGGAACGCAGGCAGGCTCAAGCAACTACGAACACGTGACGCTGCGTTGAGAATAAAAGCAACAAAACTAAAAAGCAACTGCTTCGCTTCTCGTCTCACCACCACTCCCCCCTCACCTCCCCTTTCTCCCTGTTTTGCAGCGTACACACTTGTCTGTCCGCCCTTGTTCTGAGTTCGGCCTTGCTCTCTCCACGGTCAAGCTCGCGTAGGAGTCAAAAGACGGGACGGGTGTCGGGGGGGGGGGGGTGAAGGGGGGAGGCACCGCTTTTTGTAAGAAGATAAGATGCTCCCAACTTTCGACGATTCCCCACCTCCTCCGGGGAAAAACGAGGGGTCCTTTTGTGGTAGCTCTTGAAAGGACATCGGACGGGAAGTAGGAACACAGCCGCACCCAGCTTGAAACCGGTTACCATCATAAAAAAAAAAAAGAAGAAACAAGCGGCAAACTTTTTTTTGCTTGAGCTGCAGGGACGAAATGGTGTAAAGTCATGCGAGAGAGACTAACGTCTTCCGTGCGGGTGATTGCGCAGGGTATATTTAAGCCATGCGGTTTCAGATAGCATAAATCCCGAAGTTACCCTCCTTTTACACTCTTTTTTTTTAGAGTGTATAGACCATATTCACTATCAGGTTTAGCAGGCTGAAGTTGGAACAATCCTGTATTGCGGAGCCGTCATAATGTTGGGCTTTTCGAAACTAAAAGGACACAGAAACTGCTTCCGAGGCGTCGGCGCCGGTCTACCGACCTCCTCCTTGCTGCGCTCCACTCTTTCGGCGGACACTTGAGACGCTATGCGACGGCGTCCAACCAGAGCTCGAGTTTCATCGACGCCGTGTCATAATTCACCGTCTCTTTCTTTCTTCCTCTGCGATGTTGCTTTGTGCGTGCCGGGGTTGCCAGTGAAGCTGCAATGACGTCATGTCAATAAACTCTACAGTCAGCTATCCCGCGGCTAAATCAATGAATTTACCTCGCTAAATATTTTGGTTTAAAACATTTAACGGCTTAAGTGATTTAAGCCAGGTTACATGGTACTCGGTTTCGAGGGCTATGGTATATTTTTGATCACCCATGGTTCATTAACGTGAACCGACATCGCACACTAGACGGGCGTATTGCGTTTCGCCTCCTGCAATATGCGGCCGCCGCGGCCTCAATTCAGCCGTCGCCCGCAGTAACCATGTGAACCACAGAGGTGGGTTCATTTAAAGAAGACTGCGACGACTATTTTGTACACGTATTCCTCATGCTGACGTCTTGATGTGCCTGAAACAAGCATTCCGGTTCATTAAAACGCATTTAAATTCACCCTGCTGTCTGATAAATCCCCCGAGCAAGGATACCTGCCAGCTTCAGGCGCAAATTCCACATCTGCATTGAGTGCCCCAGGAAGTCGCTGTGCTGCCCTTCTAACGAAAACCAAGCGTATTGTGCACACACTAGCTAGAAAACACGGCCGCTCGAGCTTGCTTATGGATTTGGTTGCTTTGTATACAGTCATGCTGTAAAGGAAGTAAATAGAAATTGATGCATTTATCCAACCTAATATTGTACTCTGCTCCCAAGATACCAAGCCTATTATTGGCAGACCTATTTGGCCAAATGATCAATTGTATTCAGCTTCTTATGGTGACAATTTAGCTACTGTGTTCTGCACGTGTAGAGCCTGAACTAAATCATGTTAGAAAATATGACTAGTCCCTTCATTTTTCCTTTGTGGAAGATTTTACTGTATTTGAGGGGAAACATTAGGCAACACGACACCGTTTCAATGCGACGACCAGGGTATTGTAGGGAGAGTTCTAATTGCGGTGTTAAATCGAAGACTCGTCTTCTGAAAGCAACCTCTTTCTCCTTCTGGGAGGGGTCCTTTATTATTTGCAGTAATCGGATTGATTATACCCCCACAACTTGTTGACCGTCTTTGCAATCGGTCGAAAAAAAAGAATGTGAAGGGGACATACGTTGCTCAACGTTTTGCTAATATTAAGCCTGGACAAAATGTTAGCAACGCTGATAGAAGTAATGGGTTCCAAGAGTTAGTTTCTCCTGTTTTGTAATATGGTAATAAATATTATTAACGCTAAATTAGCGACAGCATATCTTATTATAAACTAGTTCATGAATGCGTCGCGTGTGTCATTATTAACTACGGTACATCTTTCTAATCACAGTTTACGAGGTTTTCATTATGTACTGCCTTGCCAATTGCTTTGCAAGATTTCTTAATTTAGGTAATAAATATGATTCTGATGGTGCAACGAACTGTTTTCAGAGGACTACTACAATATGTATTGATAAGTGTCTTACCGTTAAGAAATATCAAATTTGGATATATCTGCAATAGTTAGCGATATTTTATGCTTACCCTGGTGGAGCAAAAATACTCTACGATTCTAAAAGCGCAAGTATTCTACAAAATACCTTTAAATTCATTCAGAGAAGAGGACTTCGTTTTGTCAGAGTA
Source organism: Amblyomma maculatum (assembly GCF_055883805.1). NCBI lineage: Eukaryota > Metazoa > Arthropoda > Arachnida > Ixodida > Ixodidae > Amblyomma > Amblyomma maculatum. Next base: position 69,191,693 of record NC_139350.1, on the reverse strand, counting down.
TTTACTATAGCAAGTCTTTCAATTTCGCGAAAGCATTTTCAGACCATTGAGTTTACGATTGTTTTTTGCACTATTTTGCCCATCTCAATGACACCCAACATATTGATAGTGACTGATCAGGTAACTCATTAATTAATGCGATCTGAAATGAACACAATGCGTTTCTCACCAATTTTTCCGTATTACTAACTCACTGGCATCATTTATAGGTATTTCTTCAGCAGTACCACTTATTAATTGTTCGCAAAATAAGGACTTAAATGCGATATTAAGTTCGCACGCCGACACTATTATTAACGCTGATGTCATTCATAGCGAATATTTGCTTGAATATTTCTTTTTGAAATCTCAGTATCTGGAGGCTATAGATCACATAGTTTTGTTAATTTCGGTAGAACTCATAAGCTGTGAAACATGACTTCAGTTTCGACTTTAGGACAAGTGACAAATAACTCTTCTGCTGCTATAGTTGGATCAAATTATACATAAGGCGCAAGATTCCTCTCTATGGAGACTCTTCAACCAGTCACGTCGACTGATTCTCATCTCACCGCGATTGCTTCGATTAAGGCCAGGTGAAACTATTTTCGTCTGTCATGCTCTGCGTCGTTCCTCAAGTAGACCCAAGGGAGCAGCTATTCACGAAATTCATTCGGCGCCATTGGAACGGAGAGGAGGTCCTTTGAGGGGCCTTTTTTTTTTCTTGAGTTATGTCCGGCTGCAAAGCGTTCCTCTCTCTATATGTATATATTCCTGTAAATTTTCTAACAACACCGTTGCCATTTCAAGTTACTAATCAATTCCATGTCGCCCTATCGCCTCATGTGCTGACCATCCTGCTTTGCTCAATTGGTAGAGCGATCGCTCCGGAAAAGCGGTGGTCAGGGTTCGATCCCCGGATCTGGACGTATTTTCCATTAACTACAAATTTTCTAAGAACGCTGTAGCCGTACGGCGGCGCTTGGGAGGGCGTGAATAAGCAACTACTCCCTTATGGCGAACCTATTCCACCTTGGCCGATTCCCCTAAATATTCGACCAAAGCGCAGAGTAAAACTTTGCTGATATCCTCATAATGTGTATCATAACACCTATGAATTAAACACACTCGATAGTTCTTAAAAGAAAATACGTTACATATGTTACATTTAGGCCGGTATTAGGCGGCTGTTTAGCATGTTAACGCCATTGTGCGAATTGACTTTGTTTATAGAGCTTTTTATTTTACTTCCAAAAATGACCAAGCCTATGAGGGATGCCGTAGTGGAGGGCTCCGGCAATTGTAATCACCTGTGGTTCTTTACCGTGGAATGAGATCGCTCAGTAGACGGGTACCTCGCTTTTCGCCTCCGATGAAATGCAGTCGCCGCGGCCGCTATAGCGAACGCCCTAACCGCTGAGCCACCGTGGAAGGCCGCATTTGCGGGAATTGTTTCATGACATGTATGCAAGAAGGCAGTGAGAGAAGTATTGCAGCAATTATACATCTCTCCGCGGCTTTTGATATCGTAATTCACTCTTACATATGGTTGGCCATAAATCTCCTATTATAAAATTCGACCTTGTTTTCTTTATCTCAGGCTTTGGAAGATACCTTATCTGATATTTAACCACCTGTAGGTAACTATTGTGCATCATATTGTTACGTGACGACAAGCAAGAGAACGGCACGACATGGTGACATGGGGAAGGATGATTTAATGGTTGGCCTAGCGTGAGGGCTCCTCTTGCGCCACTGCCGATCTTCTTCATCGCAACACTTCCTGGGGCCACCGAGCGATCGTCCCGATCGGTTTGTTGAAGTCGATGGTGACGTGATGGTGTAGATGTTCAAGAAAGATAGAAGAGAATGATGCGCTTGCCACCACGATTACGATAAACACGATGATGATTGGGTGATCCGCCTCCCCTGGAGCCATCCGCCACCAGTGTACATGGGACCGATGGCTCAAGGTCGCTTTGGGCGGTTGGGCGGGGAGGGGGTTGCGTGTTCTTGTCTTTCGGTTCTTCAGGTGAGTCGGGTCTTTGCTCTGGTCTGGTCTCTGGTAAGTGCATGCGTGCGCCTTGTTTTCAGATCCGGGCTGGGGGCTGGGCGGCGGTAGTGGCGGCTGGTTGGTTTTGGGCAGGGAGGGCTGGGGCGAAGCTGTTCGGCGATATTCAAGAGATGTCGGTGGACGGCACGGCGTACGGATGGCGTCCATGCTCCAAGGCGAGGATGGGGATGATATACGCCCCATCTCCAACCAATGTTACGTAGCGACAAGCAAGAGAACTGCACAAGATGGTGATATGGTGAAGGATGATTTCGTGGCTGGCTTAGCGCGAGGACTGCTCTCGCGCCACAGCAAATCTTCTTCGTAGCAATACGATGTCAGCTTGCCTTAAGAAACGTTGTCTTTACGAATTGTGCACTGTATTTTGGGAAAGGCGTTAGAAGTTACCTCTGGAAAGAATGCGCCACTGCGGGCGTTACGGTCCGGCTATCGTAAAATCTAACGCCGAGTGCTTCACTACCCTCACAGATCAACAACCGCCGTCGTCTCAGTCTCACCGCCCCGCGCGAGCGACCGGCTCCCGAGGCTACGCTGTAGAGCCTCTTTAGCTACACTCGCTTTTCTCTGGTGCTTTTTAAGCATATAACGCGAATATACATCTAACTGGTGCATCACCGTGAATATCTGCCATTTTTTACTTAGTGTGCGAGCCCAAAACTCATGCCGGAATTCGCCTATTCACTGAATACGATTGCGCCCCAACTTGTTTGGTTACATAGCCTTTGTACAGATGGCTGTATGCTACTAATTTGCATGGCACAAATGTCTTACAAAGCTGCCATTATCAGAAATATTCTCTCCTTGTTTACACTAGCGACGCGTTATCTGTTTTCACACAGCAGCAGCGCTGCTAGAAGCGCCGAGTATGCCACCTCACAAGCGTCGTTGTCAGCTTTAGCTGCCGCCTCCCTTCAGCATTGCTCGCCATGCAAGATCGCTTTGGAATATCCCGCTCAATGTGGACACGTTCTGTGATGCAAACAATCGTCGATTTCGGATCACTATTGCTAGAAATACACTTGATGACCACAAGCGACAGCTGTAGCTTGTAAATGCGGCCTCCACTGTCCCCGAAATTGCAGGCGGAACTCCGTGGGCTTGCTAGGCCTACTCGTCGAAAATGGTGTCACTTGTTAATAATTAACGCTAGATAACGATGCGCGACTATTGGTGCGCGCACTCCCAGATATCCTAAAGCGAGACGGAGCAGCTGTTCCGGTCTCAGAAGAGATACACTTGACTTGCGCGGCAAGCTCAGCCGGAAGTCACCTACCTCTAGCGACAGAAGGGGGTGCACTTTGTGCCCAGCTTTCACCGGTCAAAGCTAGATTAAGGGTTGGAGTCAGAATGATTGAGCAAAACAAACTTTATACATAGGAAGAGACGATACAGAGGAATTCATACTAAGAAATAAGATATACAAACAAGAGTTTCACAGAAAGACAATGCAAAACATGCATCTAAAGAGGTTTTAAATAACCAAAGAGGGTTTGCAATTCTAAACAATATCCAAGAGTCAAACAAACAAACAGAAAATTGTTCACTGTCGCAGATCGACGTTTGGCGAGTCACGATGTAGCTGCCCAGTAGACGAGCGCCGCTCCCTCGCAGATCTCGCAGGCTTAACGAACAGCGGGCTGACCCAGGGAGCCGAGCAGTACTATTGCAACACTCGCTCCAACGCTGGCTGGCAGCCTGAAGCGATGCGACCTTCATAAATAGGGAGCACCGCGTTTGTTTGTTGCAATGCGCTAAGGCCGGCGCGTACATAGACGTACCTTTCGCTCTCCGACTCCATAAACACCTCTACGTTTTACGCGCCGGGTGCCGTGCGCTCCTGCGCAGAGAGCGCCGCGCCCTGGCGCGCAGAAAAAGCGGTACACAAATTCAAGCGCATGGCGCGGTATGCACCCGGTCGGCTCTGCATAATCGGTGTAATATGTTGCGGAGGCTCTTCCACCGCTTCTGGATCATTTTTACAGCCTCTGTGATGAAAACACAAGAACATACACATGAAATGTTTGATATACACGACATGAATAACGAACATACACGCATGACTAACGAACAAACAGGTTCAGCATCTTTCCTTCCCTTGGGAACCCCTCGCAAGTTCGGCTGCCACCGCTATCCATAGGACCGCTGTTATCAGCTCGTTCTTATGAAGCGCGTGGCTCCCAAGCCATAGCGGCTGCGATCGTTCGATGGCGGCGATGAGCAGCTCGTTGTTGACTTGATTGATTTGGCTGTCACTGCAGGACGACGCGCTTCCACTGAGGTGGAGATCCGCCATTTTGCTCCAAACATGCTTGGAAGGTTCGCCAGATCCGCTCCGGAAGACACAGACGCAGAGCGCCCGCTGATTGGTCGATGCTTGCAGCTGGAATTAGGAGGCGCGCTTTCGTGAGCAGCGCGCGCACCGAATATCTGGCATTGTCGGATCCGAGCGTCGTGAACGCGCTTGGCGGTGGGCAATGCGTCGCGCATGCGCAGACTTCCTATGGCCGGCGCGCGCGCATCCAAGCGCGCAGGACGCGCGCTTCGAGGGTGATGGAATTGAGCACACTAATAATAAGCACAGAGGCTTTACAACAGTGAATACACGAGAGTTAAACAAACAGCAAATTGTACACTGGGCACTTTCGCATACCGACGTCTGAAGAGTCAAGATGTGACCGCCCAGTATACGAGCGCTGCTCCCGCGCAGATCTCACATGCATGCCAAACAGTGGGTTGCCCCCGGGAGCCGTGCAGCAGCAATACAACGCTCGCTATAACACTGGCTAGCTGTCTGAAGGGATGCGACCTCAGTAAATAGAGCGCGCCGCGTCTGTCTGTTACAACGCGCCAAGGCCGGCGCGCACATGCACGTAACTTTCGCTCTTTAAGAGTCCTCTCTTCCTCCCGCCGAGCAACGAATCGTCATTGGTTAGGCGCGGCAGGACGGTCTCGAGATGACCAGCAGGTAACTGCCGGATGAGTCACCGTCGCCGCCGAGGGATGAGAAGGCGGGGGTGACGCCGATGCGCGAAAGTCCACGGGCTCTTCTCGCACGGAAAAAGAGCGGTTTCTTGAATGTGCTGGAACGCTCTACGCAGAAGCCGCGCGCACTTCCTTCGCGCCGCGCTGACTTAATAAAAATGTGCGCCAATTTTCTTACAAATGGGCAGGCTGACCGCAGCGTCGACTGAACTTTCTAGCAAAGCTCTTTGCTGATCAGTGTTAAGTAATGAGCATATGAATTTTAGCCGCTTGTTTCATTTTTTTTCTGACGCGGTCAAGCTACAGACAAGCACAGCTTTCGGGCTTCTCCCTTATTGGAAGAGATGTTTTCGCTCGGCCTGTGATCAGAACAGAATAGAGAGGAGGTCCGTCCGCTGAATCTGTTTCATCGTCGTCGCAGACCTAAAAAGCTCATATTACATTGATAGGCGATCGTTAGTCGTGCTGAGGTCGTCGCCGGTATAAAGCAACAGATCAGTGCTTAGAACCACGAAGAAATCTATACCGTGCAGGTCACCCAGTGTTACTGTTCCTTCAATATGCCAAAGACAACACGCATATGACTGTGCCTGAAATATTTTTGACTAAACCATAACCATTTTTACAATTTGGCGTAGTAACATGCTCCCTAACCGGCATTGTATGAGGGACGACCGCTCTTTGACCGCCCACGAAATTGAACGAATCATGTCCTTTGATATGGTAGCCTGCATTGCAGACGACACTCGGCCATCTATGCCCTAGGGATGACACATGAACAACTCAACATTGCGGTCGCTCTCGGCGGAAGGAGTTTCCAAATCCCGATTTCTATCGTCATTTTAATTATGCAGCTCGCCTCAGACAGCAAACCTTTAGCAGTAAAATCACAGACATTTATAATATTCACCGAACAGTAAGATTGTAATAAGTCGAACCACCTTTTCATCTGCCTTTGAAGTTTCGCGAGTGTGAGACCAAATTTCAATAGCTTCGAGTTTCCATTTCATTCACGTCAGCATGACGGCAATCTCACGCGAATGGAGATAGCGGTAATTCAAAGAAATCACAACATAACGAGCCCTGTCAGTGTCGATATCCATTGCCAATGAGAGCACTCGCCGTCTACCAAATAATTGCGCGATGCAAACAATGCTGATATGTGGTCGCTATATGGACCAATGGTCTGGTCGCTTTCCACGTATGGTTGAAGACAGTGGCTTCATCATATAAACTGCCAAAGAACCAAATGGATCTGAAATGAAAAATGGAAGCTTATGGAATCAACATCCACAATCTACGAATTTTCGAACAGCGCTTGACACACGTTTGCTCCTTTCTCATCTGATCTACTAACGAAAAGGTTGCTTGAATACAGCTGTGCATGGCAATTTTTCTCCAAAAGTATTATGGTCGAAGCATGTGTCATCATCATCATCAGCCGGATTATACCCACTGCAGGGCGAAGGCCTCTCCCATATTTCTCCAATTGCCTCGGTTCTGTGCTAGCTGCATCCACTTGACCCCGGCGAACTTCTAAACCTCGTCCGCGCACCTAACTTTCTGCCGCTCCCTGCTATGTTTTCCTTTCCTTAGCATCCCAGTTTGTTACCCTAGGCGACAATCGGTTATCCTCTCTTCGCACTACATGTCCTGCCCATGCCCATTTCGTCTTCTTGATTTCCACTAGAATGTCAGTAAATTTAGTTATTTCTTTGACCAACTCTGCACGATTCCTATCTCTTAATGTTACCCCTAACATTTTTCGTTCCATAGCCCTCTACTTTGTAGCCAACTTAAGTAGAACCCTCTTGGTTAGCCGCCACGTTTCAGCCCCATAGGTGAGTACAGGTAAGATGCAACTGTTGTATACTTTCCTCTTGAGCGATACCAGTAAGCTGCTAGTCATAATCTGCGAGTGCTTGCCAAATGCGCTCCATCCAATTCTTATTCTTCTTGTTATTTCTTTTTCATGGTCCGGATCTGCGGTTACTACCTGTCCTAAGTAGCCATATTCGCCTACTACTTCCAGTGCTTCGCTACCTACCGTAAACTGCTATTCCTTCGCGAGGCTGTTGTACATTACCTTAGTCTTCTGCATATGATTTTCAAGCCTACCTTTCTACTTTTCCTGTCTAGGTCACCAATGATTATAAGCAGTTTATTCCCCAAATTACTTAGCACGGTAATGTCATCAGCAAATCGCAGATTACTGAGGTATTCTCAATCTATCCTTATCCCTAACAGCTCCCATTCCAAGTCTCTGAATACTTCTTCTAAGCAAGCTGTGAACAGTACTGGGGAGATCGTGTCTCCTTGTTTAACACCTTTCTTTATGATAATTTTGTTACTTTCTTTATGCAGAACTATGGCTGCTGTGCAGCCACTATATATATTTTCCAGCACTTTCTCGTACAGCTCGTCTACCCCCTGATTTCGCAATGCCTGCATCACCGCCGAGGTTTCTTCTGAGTCAAATGCTTTTTCGTAATCAATGAATGCTATGTATAAGGGCTGGTTATATTTTGAGCATTTTTCTATCACCTGGTTGATGGTATGGATATGATCGATAGTAGAGTACCGTTTCCGAAACCCTGCTTGACCCTTTGCTTGACTGCAGTCTAAGGTGGTCCTGATTCTATTCGCGATTGCCTTAGTAAATACCTTATACGTAACATAAAATAAGCTGATTGGTCTGCGATTTTTAAGGTCCTTAGCGTCCCCTTTCTGATGAATGATGGTAATGTTTGTATTGTTCCATGGTTCCGGCACCTTCGATGACACCAGGCACTGCGTGTACAGGGTGGCCAGTTTTTCTAGCCCGATATCTCCCTCAGTCCTTAACAAATCTGTAGTTATCTGATCCTCTCCAGGTGATTTCCCCCTTTTCATAGTTTATAATGCTTTCTTGACCTCGTCCTTCGTCAATGGTTAAACGTGTGACTGTTTTTCCCTACCGCTAATCTCATTACGGTCATGACTACTTTGGCTACTGTAGAGATCCGTATAGAACTCCTCAGCTACTGTGACTATCTTGTCCACATTCGTGATGATGTTGCCCGCCTTATTCCTTAGCGCATACATCTGGTTTTTGCCTATGCCGAATTTCTTCTTTACCGCTTCAAGGCTTCCTCCGTTCTTTACCGCATGCTCATTTTTCTCCATGTTATACTTCCTTATATTGGCCACCTTGCGCTTATTGATTTGCTTTGATATCTCGGGCAATTCTATCTGGTCTGCTGGATTGGAAGCTTTAATACTCTGGCGTTTCTGAATTAAATATTTCGTCTCCTTAGGCAGCTTACCGGTATCCTCTCTAACATCCTATTGTCTACTTCTAGACCGCACTCAGTAATGATATCTCTGAAATTATTGTTCATTGCCTCCAGGGTAACGTCGCCATCCTCGGTTAGAGCTGATCTATTCTGCAGCTAGATTCTGAACTCCTCTGCCCTCCCCCTCGCAGCTAATTCGTTATGGGTTTCTTTATTATTTATCTGTTGCGTTCCTTCTTCAGATTTAGGCTTATTCGAGACCTCACCATCCTGTGGTCACTGCATCGCACTTCTCCGATTACCCCATCTTGCATAATGGCGGGCGTTGAACACAGTATGAAGTCATTTTCATTTTTAGTCTCTCCGTTAAGACTTTTCCATGTCCATTTCCGGTTCTTCCGTTTGGTGAAGAAGGTATTCATGATTCTTATTACGCTCTGCAAACGCAAGTAGTAACTCCCCCCTGCTGTTCCTAGAACCAACTGCCTGGTCTCCTGCCTGCTTTTTACCTACTTTGGCATCGAAGTCGCCCATTAGTACAGTATACTGTATATCCTGTACTAACCTATGTATCCTGATATTTTTTTAACGTCCCGAACAATACTGTCGTGTCCTTCGCGATGGCTTTCAAGTATGTTTTATGCATCGTTAACATTATAGTAGTACAGAACATTTATTCGAGAAAAATAGGTTAGGTTGTATGGGCACGGTTGTTATAGGGTTCTCCCCCATTGCTCCGGTGGCTGAACCGCTGCCGGCGTAAGGCTTCATTTTCTAGACAAACTCATGCCATGAGATAAAGGCAGATATTCTTGAGCCAAAACATTTAGAAAGCCCCGAAATCAGTGATTAGGTGGAACAACGCATGCAAGCAGGGCATGCTCAGTGCAATGTTGCCATCGAGTCGGATGCGTGGCTTATGCCGTCTACGAAACGCATAGATATGGCCGACTGTTGCGCTGTTCTCAACTGTGAAGCAGCAGTTACAGACCCTACCATTTCTTCTTTACATCTTCAGCCTAATGCGTAAGGCCACTCATACGTCAAAAGTTTAAGAATACTTCGTTGCCCTCCCTGATAAATTGTAACAAAACAGATGCATAATTTTTTCAAGCTGACAGCTGTCGCTGTCTATGTATAGAAACGCAATATAGCGCAGTATATAAGCATACACACTTCTGCAATCTGCAGTAGGCCAGGAAGGCTAAGCACCATCAAAACCATATATACTATAGCCTGTCAGCCCGGGTTTATTCGTAGCGATGAGGTTTTACATCCGCACCCTGAAAACGTTTGTCCATGACTAGAAATAGACACATAAATGCTTTATTCATGCGCTATTTCATTTGCGTGGTGAAAGAAACGATCAAATGCTGGAAAATAGAGGCCGAAGAGATTGTGCTGTGAAGGCAAATGCTTCACCGTTTCGTGAAGTACGCTAGCTGACTCCTCAACGAGGCGCCAGCACCGACTGTATTGCGCCGTAGGTGGTCTTGTAAGCACAGAAGACGGGCTAGCTGCAGCATATTTTGTGTTGTAATTGACATCAGCGATAAGCTTGCACTTGATTCCTATGTGCCGGCGTGCTCTGATTTGAGTGCTTCAGCAAGGGATGAATGATGAACAAACCCTTTAGGCTGTTTATACAGCATAGCTCGTAGTCAAAAGGTAGATCCGCCCACATAAAAAAAAAACACAAGCATAAAAAATAAAAACATTATTTTCTATATGTTCTCTATCTTCACCTGGCAGAGAAAAAAATATAGCTTTCTCAGATGTTCTGGAATGAAGTGTATTTGAATTCAATAGCATTGCACGCTGCCCAACTTTTTACTACAAGTTGTGTACTTGTCGGGGCAGCTGTTTAACTAGTTTGCACTTAACATCTGCTGGTAAAGACTCAAAAGAGAAAATATTGAAGAAGCTTGAAGCATAGCAACCCCACAATTGAGGACTGGAAATAAATGTCAATGAATTTTTGTTTTCCAGAAACAAAACAAAAACATGAATGCGTGATAATCACCGAAATTTTTGCGATAAAAGTTTTGTTGCCTAGTCATGCTTCTCTTCAAGGAAATTATTTTTGTCCGAAAGCTGTATAAGCTCGTGTATAATTATCATGACCTGCCTTCGAATAATTTTGCAAAGTTGGCTTAACATAACGTGTTTAAAAGCTTGTTTCTAGCAGTATTCTGGAAAGATTCTCTATGCTATTACGGGAGTATTATCAAAACATATTGCGACCAGACCGAAAGTATTTCAATTTAGAATTACGTTTGTTTGCTCTAAACGTTAAGAGAAAACTTGCGTTCTTTCTAGCAGTAATAGACAGGTGGCTATTTGCGACGCAGCCACCTCAGCGGCGCGAGCCTTCGCCGTGGCAGCGTACGCGTTCTTCGTTCCTACGCCTCAGCAGCGGGCAGTGAACGTCGGTGGAATTCCAACTTGCGGTGTCATATGAAACAATGCGGAGCGCCCTGCCACGCTCGCCCGACTGGCGCCGCTGGCGCCGGCGCGCACTTTCTCTTAGCTCTTCCCTCTTCTCTCCAGTAGCGCAGGTGAGCGCCTCGCGTTGGCTGCTGCAGCTTGGCTCGCACTCGGAGAATAAACAGTTGAACCACGACATGCCTCGTCCTGTCTCGCGAATCTCAGAGCAGTCGGCAACTAAGTGTGAGCACCACTGACCCTTTATTTTGAAATATATGGTCGTAACGGAGTTGGTTTTGGGGAGCATTTGTTGCTTTATTTGCCTGCTTTGTTGCTACACTTCCACGCAGAAGTAAAGGCTCAGGATCACTAGGACAGACCTTTTGCGTGCCAATTTCCTCTTGGGCTGCTTCTGTTGAAGCTGCATGCAACGCTGTGTTTTGCGACCGGTAAGACATACATTTTTTATACAGTGCGGCGTGTTAGCTGGAAATTAATCCTTTAGTCAGTCATTGCCACCTGATAATTAAGATTAACAGAATGTGCTTATCTGCTGTTTATTTACGCCGATAGTAAGAAAAGCTTTTGCTTCAACTTTATTGCACCAAACAGAAAAAACACATCCTCATGATTTTCTAATTTCAGCACACTGACTTGGACAAACTAATTTTGTAGCAGTGGCAAATTTTACTTCTCATCAACACTTTGCCCAAGTTGTACTAAAAAACAATTCTGCATAATATTGTCTCTTATTTTTATTTTCGCTTGCAGATGTTTGTACGAAAGGCAAGATGGTGTCATGCAAGCTGCTCGAGCATACATCGGCAAGGGCTGCTGAAAGCTGCTGTCCTTATGATCGGGAGCAAAAGGCGCATGCTTGAGATGGTGGCTTGGCAAACACCTGAGCCTGTCTTTATTGCGGCGTCTTTCCACAACCTGGAATATGTGCTGACACCTTGTGAGTGGATCCAACCAGGGGTGAAGTCTGGAAGTCGGAAAGAATTCTGCCTATAGTTTTGTTTTTCACTGCGTACCACATGCGCACCTAATAAATATGCACGAAACATGCAATTCTGGCTTTTTGTGTGAATGCATGTATACTTTCAGGATGCTGTATATATATTATTAGCTGCATGTAAAATACCTGCACAAAAACAAAGTCAACCCTGTGTTTGGCGCATGATGGCCTTAGCTGCCTCTGCGCCGTAACACCCATCAAATCAATATATATAGTCACAAAAAACTACATTAAACAATAATGGGATTGCCTGGATGCCAATAATGCAAAGTCAATGAACAATCTTGGATGGGCAATGTTGGGCGGCCGATGAGCCTAGCTGGATAGCAGTTCTTAAAAGCCAGTGAGTATGCTTGGTTGTAAGTAGTGTATAGCCAGTGAGAGTGGCTGAATGTACGTTGTATAGGAGCCAGTGGGTAAGCTTGGGTGGAAGATATTGGGTATCCGTTAAGTGAGGCTGCATGCCAATAAATAACCTCGTCTGCCATTGGTGGCCATTGTAGGAAAACCAGTCTAGCAGTTTGGAATTAATCGTGGCCCGGGTAGCGCCCCAGTGACGCCATTATTGGCCCCGATATTGGGGCTGGTTTCCCCAAATATTGGGCTGATGGCGGTCCATTGACGGCGGGCTATTTGGGTATTTATCGCTGCCCACCCTTTATTTTACTTACAATTCGCCACGTGCGACAAACCGCGGTAGGTCGGTATGGAGCGCTCACTTACAAAACTGGAGGTCATATGCTGGATCCTGTATATGGCGACCGCGTTTTGGTAAAGGAAAAATTCCAAAGGCACGATGCGCTTTCGGCTTTGAGATTCTCCTCTGGTCATAATGAATTTCACTAAACACCCCCGGTTCGTCCAATGCATTCCTAAAAGCATATGCAATGACTGAAAATGTTGAAAGCTACAGTTTACAATTTCTTCTGTCTGTCTGCCCAACGAAAACCACTTGAAAGTTTTTACTTGGCCTCACTTCTTTGAGCGGCATTATACATACGATCTGCCTGAGGACGGGGGCGAGAACAATACCGCACTTCAATAAAAAAATGATGACCGTCGGTTTTTACTGCCCGTGCGCTCTGATTACTGATCTCTCTTGTCAAAAACTGCCATTAAATCAAATGTGAAAGATCCGTCGTGAAATTTTAAGTAAGAGTACTGAGCACAAATGGACATCCAGTTGGCATTGAGGTTGCTGCCTTGAGGGTAAGGAGGACGGCAAAACCTATCTTTGACGTTTTGGCGGTTTCTTGTTCAACGCTTCCCATATTACAAGAGTACAACGCATAGTGTCGTCGATACGGTAAAACTTTTCTTAATGCAGTGTAACTGCCTCGCACGACAATATTGTACTGACGGACCACGCGAAAATGACAAGGCAGACCTATCCGCGCTAAGAAACGAATACTATAAAATATCATGGAACATCACCGGCTGCGAATTCTCAGCTGAGCCCTTTCTGATTCCTGTTTGTTTTACTTTTTTCTAATCCCGCAATATGGTTTTCCACCCAGTTAGATTTGTATCTCTAGACAGAGTACAATAAGGAGTTATAGCATAGCTATATCAACAATACGCTGTCATGATCCGCTACCACAGGCTACGCCGCGAGTACACAGGTCACTTTGAAGGCATCAGATGGCATCACAAGCTCGTTGGCTTAGCGCACACCAGCTCGTCGTGGATCATCAGTGTGAACGCAATAGTGCAAGCTGTATTATTTTTATTTATTTTATTGTTTTTTTCTATTTCAGGTACCACTTTGACCCAAGCAGGAGCATTGCATAAAAAGACAAAACAAGCGAAGGCACTCGTAAATGGTAACGTAGCGCATCGCTCACCACACCATGTTACAACTCTAATGTTACGTGGTAATAGATGATAACAAAGCAAAACATAAGTCAAACCTTGCAATTTTTGCTGTAAATTATCAGACGTACCTTGAAAATAACCGACATGTGACGTTCAGAACTCCTCTTCAGGTGCAATTTTGTCATAAGGAACAAGTAAGTTCACATTGCACACATATCAATACAGGCGCATGTTTTGAAGACCTACAAGAAGCAGAATGATTGAATAAATGTTCATTGCACAATCAATCTATAAACAGCTCAAAATTGACTAATGTAGCTTGAGTTGCTTGGGTTTCACCCAAGAGTAAAAAAAAAAAAAGAGGCGTCCACGCTGTTGTACTGTCGCGTCTCATGTTCTTTTTAAGATAATTTAAATTGAATGATTTGTCAGCATTAGAATTGTTGCACCTAAAGCTGAACCTGTGTCAGTGATTTCCATTCAGAAGCATAAATTTAGCATTATATACGTTTTTCTAAAAGGCACTTCTGCAAAACAAAACTTCGATACAGCTTAAGCATTCGCTGAAAAAAGAATCGGGATGGCACCTTTTTCCTCTCTTCCTCTCACTGCTCCTATTGCATTTCATTTCAGTACTGGTATGTTAGGTGTGTGTCTGTGTGGTATACTAGGGGCATAGTCACCGTGGCGGTTGACGCCGTCAGTTCATCTAGTAGGTGAACTGATGAGATGGCGTGTAACAAAGACTACGGGAGTGACGGGAAATGTGGCCAACGCGTGAACAAGTAAAGCAGCTGGGGCGATTGTCCGCCATTTATTCGGATTGCAGTACCAATATCGGGGCGAGAAAGTGGGTTGGATGAGGCAGCTGCAACCATTGCAGGGGCAAGTCCGGAATCCACAGTGTCGGTGGCGCAGGTAGAAGGGAGACCCATATTTGCAACCTCTTGGCGAACAACAGCCTGAATGAGTGATATTATAGGTAAGGTTTTGTCGGGCGTATGTGACAGTGAGGCTGCGGGAGTCATTGCCTCAAGCTCTTGGCAGACGATGCGGGTCGAAGTATTGTCATTAGCAGGCGGTCGAGGAGTCGGAAGATCAACACAGGAGGAGCTGGTAGCAGTGTTCTGTAGCCGGTCGAAACGGTGAAATATGTGCCTGTGTTACACTTGCTCGAAACGTCGACACACATGTAGCACAGAGTCCACGGTGGAACAATTTCTGCACCACAGGAAGTTGAAGGCATCGTCGGAAATGCCTTTTACTAGGTGGCCGACTTTATGCTCCTCAGTCATGGCGTGGTTAACTTCGCGGCACAGGGATATGATATCCTGTATATAAGTGATATAGGATTCTGTAGGCGTTTGGCGCGAGAAGCGAGCGCTTTTTCGGCGGCGAAATGACGGCCATTAGGCTTTGCAAATTGGTCGTGGAGCTTCTGCTTACAGATATTTCAAGATGTGAAGTCATCTTCATGCGTTTCAAACCACACCCGCGCGGTCCCAGTCAAGTGAAAGATAATATTTGCGAGCATAAGTGTGGTATCCCTCCTGATGTGCTTACTGACGCGTTCGTATAGGGCCAGTCAGTCGTCTACATCAATGTCGTCGGTCCAACAAAAGGTCCCAGTGTCACGGGGATGGGCCATGACGACAGCAGGCGCGCCAGCCGTAGATGTAGCAGCGTGAGTATAGTGGTGGAACCGATGTGTCGACCGCTGCGGAGATCCAGTTTGTGACGGGGATCGAAGGATTCACCTCCACCAAGAGATGTTACGAGGAAGATGCACAGTTCGACAGCTGTCCGCACCACTGAGGATGATCACAGCACAAATCTCAGCACTAATCTGCGTCGTCTTCTTCTAGGAGTCTGCCGCACTTCTTTATCCTCAGCGCGACCAGCGAATACCGCTCAGTAACAATATTTTTAACAGTACTGATCAGCCTAACCACTATGAAGTATGAACAAGTCCATCGCCTGTATTTATAAGATCCTTTTGGTTTCTCTACGTAAACCAACTCTGAAATCGTCAGAAAGCCTGTTTTTTTCTCTTCTGTGATTCTGTATTTTTGCGCTAGTTTTATAGGGCAAACCACTAGAATACCTTCATGAAGTAGGTTAATGGAAAGGAGACCACTGGACCTCAGAAAGCGTCTCCTGATTAGAAAAACAGCGGCCCCCCATTGGTCCAAGATATAGATGCCCACAGTGCCACAACGCCCATTCTCTAACACTATAGGGAACCCAGCCTTAAGTTTGGCTACGCGAGAATAGCGAGCCCTCCTCTCCTACTGGCGACGTTCTGTGGTGCTCACCTGGCGCGACGCCGCCACTGCGTTTACTGAACGTGCTACAGGGGCTGCGAGCACCCGTTGCGCTCGTCTCCTCTCGACTGTGGCGGCCGCAATCAGACACACGGCGACATCAACGCGTGCCGTTTATATTCATCGGTAGGCAGTTTTGTGATGCTTGAAGTGCCGTCGCAGCTGCCCAAAAGCGGATATTGTCTAGCTTGTCTTGCTTTCTTCAAATGACGCATTCGCCTGCTGTGTTGTATGCTATGCACTGAAACTCTAGGCAGGCGCCAGGAAATGCATACGCTAGTAAGGGAAATGTCTATGCAGTAGGTCACGATTCTACAGCAGTAACTAGGAAGTAACACAATGGATAAATAGCCAGCAGTAATAAGAAAGAGGAATGAAGGCGGTCCTTCAGTATGCACATTGCATTAACTGGGCCCCTACCAAGCGCCAGCGCGTAAAATTTCAAATCTAAAATGGCAGATGCCACCCCATATAAAAACTTATATCGTACAGATGGGGTTGTAACCAGTGCAGCTCTGCAGTGCACAACCCTAGCACTTTGTTGACTTCGGCGTGACCGCACATAAACAAGTGTATCATCGAAGTGTGCCAAACCAAGGTCATGGTAGTTGGTTTGGTGATGAACGACCAAAGAACGAATGCCGCGGGTGGCCAAAGCTGCTTTGGAGATCAGCAGATATTGATAGAGCACCCCGTATTTTATAAACGCTAATCATGAACATGAATTACGGCAGCACCGATTAAGATTACAAGGCAGCCAGGTGATTGGTAAGGCGTCTGCTCAGGCACTCGGACACGGAGGCCGGTACAGAGTGCAGTTTAGAGAGAACCTAAAAGCCTTATTTACATGGTGAGCACTAAAAAGGAGAACTTCGGCCTTCTTCTCGTGGGACCCCAGTGCACATTTTCTTAAGGGGATAATTTACTTTCAATATCTAATGCCTGATCAATAGGGTTTATTAATGTGCACGGCATTAAGCAAATGGCCAGCAGAGACGTCCTTGGCGCATTGTTTCCTCTCTCCTCAAAATGCCTACAGGGAAATGGATGACGAGCTCGTAAATAAGCATGATATTGTTCAAGCTCGATCTCACGGCACCGCCCACGGCACCTAATCGTTGCTGCGCAGGGATGCTGAGGAGGAGACAAGGAGACATAGCTCTGCGTACTCGTCGGCAAATTAGCTAGCGCCGCCAACCCCCCGAAAATAAAAATTCGTACATTGCTACGGACGCTCATCGACACATGGTACCCTGCCGCCAAGTCCTGGGTGGTTCACGCGGCGTGAACTCACAGTCGGCCGAAGTATTCAGTCAATCTGGCCCAAGCTTTCCCCCGAGAACGACTAGGAATTTTTGTGCTCACGCTATCGAGTTGGGGTGCCGCGTCCTTAGTTGTTTTTACGGCGTGAACTCAGGCGGTCGCGTCGATATTTTTAAAACTTTCGAACATCCAAATAAGCCCGCTGTCCAGATAGGGACAAACTGTAGAAACGTACGTCAGTCCCCAATTTCAGCCCTCTGTACATTCACGTGCAGCGACATCACAAAATGCGTTTTCGTATTTCGTCCACATCAAAAAGACCTAAGAGTCAATCAGGGACGTTCGCGTCAGCAACTGGCATCCAAAGCAAAAAAAAAAAACCCGGCGGAAACTGAAAAGCCAAAAGTAACCGACAAATGCAACCAGGCCAGGAACACTGCGGAAGCAAGCACAGGGAGCCGAGTAAGGGCAGTCATCATCATCATCAACCTGACTATACCCACTGCAGGGCGAATGCCTCTCCCATATTGCTCCACTTAACCCGGTTCTGTGCTAGCTGCATCCGCTTGAACCACACGAACTTCTTAACCTCATCCGCCCACCAAACTTCCTGCGGCCCCCTGCTACGCTTTCCTTCTCTTGGAATCCAGTTTGTTGCCCTAAGTGACCATCGGTTATCCTCTCTTCACACTACATGTCCCGCCCATGCCCATTTCTTCTTCTTAATTCCCACTAGAATGTCGGTAACTTCAGTTATTTCTCTGACTCACTCTGCACGCTTCCTATATATTAATGTTACCCCTACCATTTTTCGTTCCATAGCCCCCTTAGTTGTCCTCAACTTAAGTAGAACTTTCTTGGTTAGCCTCCACGTTTTAGGCCCGTAGGTGAGTACAGGTAAGATGCAACTGTTGTATACTTTCCTCTTGAGGGATACCGGTAAGCTGCTAGTCATAATCTGCGAGTGCTTGCCAAATGCGCTCCATCCCAATCTTATTCCTCTTGTTATTTCCTTTTTATGGTCCGGATCTGCGGTTACTACCTGTCCTAAGTAGATATAATCGCCAACTACTTCCAGTACCTCGCTACCTAGTGTAAACTGCTGTTCCTTCCCGAGGCTGTTGAGCATTACTTTAGTCTTCTGCATATTGATTTTCAAGCCTATCTTTCTACTTTTCCTGTCTAGGTCATCAATCATTATTTGCAATTCATCCCCCGAGTTGCTTAGCAAGGCAATGTGATCAGCAAATCGCAGGTTACTGAGGTATTCTCCATCTACCCTTATCCTTAACTGCTCCCATTCCAAGTCTCTGAATACTTCCTATAAGCAAGCTGTGAATAGTACTGGGGAGATTGTGTCTCCTTGCCTACACCTTTTCTTATGGAAATTTTGTTGCTTTCTTTTTGCAGAACTATGGGTGCTGTGCAGCCACTATATATATATATATATATTCCAGCACTTTCACGTACGGCTCGTCTACCCCTTGATTTCGCAATGCCTGCATCACCGCCGATGTTTCAACTGAGTCAAATGCTTTTTCGTAATCAATGAATGCTATGTATGAGGGCTGGTTATATTCCGAGAATTTTTCTATCACCTGATTGATGGTATGGATATGATCGATAGTAGAGTACCGTTTCCGAAAACCTGCTTGATCCTTTGCTTGGTGGCAGTTTAAGGTTGTCCTGATTCTATTAGTGAATACCTTATTAAATACCTTATACGTAACAGACAGTAAGCTGATTGGTCTGTAATTTTTAAGGTCCTTAGAGTCCCCTTTCTTATGAATGAGGATAATGTTTGCATTCTTCCATGGTTCCGGTACCGTCGATGACACCAGGCACTGCGTCTACAGGGTGGCCGGTTTTTCTAGCACGATATCCCCCCGTCCTTTAGCAAATCTGTAGTTATCTGATCCTCTCCAGCTGATTTCCCCCTTTTCATATATTCTAATGCTTTCTTTACCTCGTCCTTCGTCCCTGCTGGAACGTCTGACTGTTTTTCCCTGCCGCCAATCTCGGTACGCTCCTGACTACTTTGGCTGCTGCAGATATCAGTATAGAACTTCTCGGCTGCTTTGACTATCTTGCCCATATTGGTGATGACGTTGCTCGCATTGTTCCTTGTCGCATACATCTGGTTTTTGCCTATGCCCAATTTCTTCTTTGCCGCTTTAAAGCTTCCCCCGTTCTTTACAGCATGCTCGATTTTCTCCATGTCATACTTCCTTATATCAGCCACATTGCGCTTATTGATTAGCTTTGGTATCTCGGCCAATTCGATCTGGTCTGTTGGATTGGAAGCTTTCATATTGTTACGAGGCACGTCGAGATGTTAGGAGGCGATGGTACGTCGTAGCCGCAACAGTTCACCGTCAGGGACACACTCACAGGAGAACCAGACGTAGCTGCAGCGTGGTCTTTCTCCACTAGCCCAGCACTTCGTCATCGTCTCTTTCACTGCGTACCGTAACAATACCCCCCCTCCCCCCGCGGAAGAAGCACAGTCCCGGTGCGTAGACTACACAGGTGAGCGCGAGATATAAGGTTTGAGGTGGGCGACATGCATGACTTCTGGATGATGGTTTGCAGGAGAGTAGCGGTTCACCGGGATAATCTGGTACGTCGCGTCGGTAAGTTGCCGCAAGACCTGGTAAGGGCCCACGTAGCGGGGCAGAAGTTTCTCGTGCATGCCGACACGTCGAGCAGGGAGCCAGAGGAGTACGAGGGAGCCAGGAGGGTAGTAGGCGTCACGGTGCTGGAGATCGTAATGGTGCTTTTGAGAATGCTGGGACGCACGAAGCCGGTCTCGAGCAATATGACGGGCGGCATCAGCGCGGGCGATGGCATCAGAAGCGTAACTGCAGAAGGAATCGTCAAGAGGCAGTAAGGTGTCGAAGGGAAGTAGAGGGTCGCGGCCGAAGAGTAGATAAAAGGGAGAGTATCCGGCGGTATCATGCCGTGAGGAGTTATAAGCGAATGTTATGAAAGGTAAAGAGATATCCCGGTCACGGTGATGGTCAGAAACATACATTGGCATCATATCGGTCAGGGTACGATTAAGGCGCTCAGTAAGACCGTTCGTTTCTTGATGGTAGGCCGTTGTGAAGTTGTGGCGCGTAGCGCTTGAGCGCAGAAGGTCATTAACAACTTTAGAAAGGAAGCAGCGACCGCGATCGGTGAGCAGTTGACGAGGAGCACCATGAAGCAAGATGACGTCATGCAAAAGAAAGTCTGCAACGTCCGAGGCACAGCTGGTGGGGATAGCTCTGGTTATGGCATACCGGATGGCGTAATCGGTCGCTACGGCAATCCATTTGTTCCCTGAAGTGGATGCGGGAAATGGCCCAAGGAGGTCGAGACCAACTCGAGAAAAGGGCTCAGTTGGAACTGCGAGTGGTTGCAGGGGCCCACTAGGCTGAAGAGACGGGGTCTTCCTGCGCTGGCACAGCTCACAGGCGGCGACGTAGCGACGAACAGAGTGGTAGAGGCCAGGCCAGTAGAATCGCCGTCGAACATTGTCGTATGTGCGGGACACTCCTAGGTGCCCTGCTGTATGAGCATCATGAAGGTGCGCAAGAACAGCAGAGCGTAGATGTGTCGGGACAACAAGCAAAAGGTCTACACCATCTGGGCGCATATTGCGTCGGTATAATGTGTCATTAAGCAGCACAAACATACTGATGGGCGGATCGGTGCTGTCGTTGCGCAGGTGATCAATAATGGGGCGCAGGGAAGGATCACGACTCTGTTCGAGGCCGATGTGGAGAAAGTTCGAAATGGACAAAACGCAGTCGTCAGCAGTATTGTCAAGAAGTTCAGGAGGGTCAACGGGGTGGCGGGACAAGCAGTCGGCGTCTTGATGTAGGCGGTCTGACTTGTACACAGCAGTAAAGGTGTATTCTTGTAATCACAAGGCCCAGGGACCTAAGCGGCCAGTAGGGTCCTTAAGTGATGACAACCAACACAAGGCATGATGGTCCGTCACTACGCTGAAGGGCCGCCCAAACAAATAAGGGCGGAATTTGGTCAACGCCCAAACAGGTGCAAGGCATTCGCGCTCCGTAATGAAATAATTGCGCTCGGACTGAGATAGAAGGCGGCTGGCATAGGCAATCACACGAGAGTGGCCGTGCTGGTACTGGGCAAGGATGGCGCCAATACCATGTCCGCTAGCATCGGTGCGCAATTCTGTAGGCGCAGACAGGTCGAAGTGCGCCAGTACAGGAGGAGCGGTGAGCGCGGATATGAGCGTTGTGAAGGCCTGAGCTTGTTCACGGCTCCACGAGAAATTCACATTTTTCTGCAAAAAGGAGGTAAGGGGACGTGCTAGGTCAGCGAAGTTCTGAATGAAGCGACGGAAGTAGGAGCAGAGCCCGAGAAAACTTCGCACATCACTTGTATTACGTGGTGTAGGGAACTCGCGGACTGCACGAACTTTATCAGGGTCGGGCTGCACACCATTTTCGTCAACCAAATGTCCCAGGATTTTGATCTGGCGGCGGACGAAGCTGCATTTTTTTGCGTTGAGTTGAAGACCGGCGCGGCGAAAGACTGCCAGTATAGTAGAAAGCCGTTCAAGGTGACTTGTGAATGTGGGAGAGAAAAGGACAACGTCATCTAAGTAGCATAAGCACGTTGTCCACTTGAAGCCGCGGAGAAGCGAGTCCATCATGCGCTCGAAGGTCGCAGGAGCATTGCAGAGGCCAAACGGCATGAGCTTAAATTGGTATAGTCCGTCAGGGGTGACAAATGCGGTTTTCTCTCGATCCCGTTCGTCGACAGCTATTTGCCAGTAGCCTAAACGCATGTCGATCGAGGAAAAAGAGCTGGCACCATGCAAGCAGTCGAGGGCGTCGTCAATTCTCGGGAGCGGATAAACGTCTTTTTTAGTGATCTGATTGAGGTGGCGGTAATCTACACAGAATCTCCAAGTTTGACCTTTTTTTTTACTATAACGACCGGAGACGCCCAAGGACTGCAGGAAGGCTCAATAATATTATTTGTCAACATCTTGTCGACCTCCTGTATCACGTGGCGCTCAGCAAGAGAGACTCGATAAGGAATTCTGTGAATAGGGCTGGCATCACCAGTATTGATGCGATTGGTAACGACAGATGTCTGGGCCAAAGGTCGGTCGCCAAAATCAAAAATGTCGCAGTAGGAAAACAAAAGGTCGGAGAGAGCACTGGCTTGCTGAGGTGTCAAATCCGGTGCTATCATGGGAGTGAAAAGGGTCGAACGAGAAGCTGATACGGAGGGTTCAGACAGAGGCACAGGCTTGAGGGTAAAAACTTCGCAGTCAGCCAACGGAAGCAAGTCAGAGAGTTCAATGCCATGGGGCAAAACTTGGACAGAGCGGCTAAAGTTAAGGACGGGAAGATAGGTTCTTTTATCCGTGACGGTCAGGACAGTGTGAGGGAGTATGACGTTACGGTGGAGAACAACATCGGTGATTGCAAAAGTGACGTATGTACCATCAGGAATAGCAGGAAGCGGGGCCAAAGGAACTTACATGGCAGCTTCGGACGGTAGGCGAACAAACTCGACGGAGCAGATGCGTGGCTTGATATCTGTGCGGTCGGAGCAGAAAGGCAGGTCTAAACGAAGGAGGCCACTTGAACAATCAATCTGGGTAGAGTGCGCCGTTAAAAAGTCGATGCCGAGGATCACATCGTGAGGGCAGCGGTCGATTACAGTGAAGAGCACAGGGGTAGTTCGACCACAAATGCTCACGCGCGCAGTGCAAAGTCCCACGACGGCAGCGACGCCTCCATCGGCGACACGAACGGCTGATGAAGAGGCGGGTGTGACAACGTTTTTGAGTCGGCGGCGAAACGAAGAGCTGAGCACGGAAATTTGGGCACCAGTGTCAATGAGGGCGGTAACAGGCACACCATCTACACAGATATCTAGAAGATTGCGGCGATGAGCGAGGGTCAGCAGAGGATTTTTGGGCCGGGTCGTCAATGCAGCTCCCGGAGGTGAAGCTGCATTGATCAGTTTTCCGGGAGCGGGCCAGAGAAGTGAGCGGACGAGGAACGGTGAGGTAGGGGCGAGCGGGAACGGCGGGTCTGGGGAGACGGCGATCGGCTGGACATGCGCGGGGATGGCGGGTTAAAGTCACGAGAAGGCGTATCACGGAGAGAGGTTGGGTGTGGTCCGTAGGTGGTGCTACGATCATAATAGTAGCGAGGTCGAGGTGGCGGAACCAAACGGCTGCGGCAATGGCGAGAAATGTGGCCGGCACGTGAGCAGTTGAAGCAGATGGGTCGGTTGTCCAAGGTCCGTCATTCTTCTGGGTTGCGGCAGCGTTGGGTAGATTCGGGGTATCGCGTCGGGAAGGGCGCAGTCGGAGCCGCAGCAGCTACCACCGGAACGGTGGGCTGGACAGATGGCTGTGCGGACGGCTGACCAGAGCTGAGGCTTACGCTCGCATTAAGGCTCACGTTCGCGAATTCTTGGCGAACGACAGCTTGGATCAGTGCTATAGTAGCATCCGCCGGCTGAGGTGTGAATGCGACGGGGGCCATTGCCTCCAGCTCTCTGCGAACGATCCTGGTCAAGTTTGGCTCATGGGACGGCTGCTGCAGTGTTGGCAGATCTTCGCACGAAGACGAAGCGACTGTGTGTGGCAAGCGGTCGAAGCGGGGAGCAATACGACGATGTTTAGCTTGCTCAAACCGCCGGCATACCTCCAGGACGGAGTCGACCGTCGTACAATCTTTGCAAAATAGAAGGTTAAAAACGTCGTCAGCAATGCCCTTTAAGATGTGACCCACCTTGTCACACTCGGGCATGGCGCTGTTCACTTTGCGGCATATAGCTAGTACGTCTTGTATGTATGACAGATATGATTCGGTCGACGACTGTGCTCGTGATGCCAGGTCCTTTTTAGCGCCGAGCTTGCGTCCGATCGGCTTGCCAAAGAGATCCCGAAGCTTCTCTTTGCACATGTCCCAGGATGTTAGATCTTCTTCGTGCGTCTCGAACCAGACGCGCCGTACCAGCCAGGTAGAAAATGACATTTGCAAGCATCAACGTTGCGTCCCATCGGTTGTGCTTACTGACTCGCTCGTACATAGCGAGCCAGTCTTCGACGTCGATGTCATCGGTGCCGCAAAAGGTTCCCGGATCACGAGGCTGCGCAACGACGACAGTGGGCGCTGGTTGTGCCGCTGTAGAGGTAGCTGCGTCGGACTGCATAGTGCTAGCACCAAGTTGGCGGCCACTACGGAGATCCAGCTTGTGGTATTGGTGTCTTTACCCAGCAGCTCCACCAAGATGTTACGAGGCACGTCGACATGTTAGGAAACGATGGTACGTCGTAGCCGCAACAGTTCACCGTCAGGGACACACTCACAGGAGAACCAGACGTAGCTGCAGCGTCGTCTTTCTCCACTAGCCTAGCGCTTCGTCATCGTCTCTTTCACTGCGTACCGTAACAATATTCTGGCGTTTCTTAATCAAATCTTTCGTCTCCTTAGACAGCTTACTGGTATCATCTCTAACTATCCTACCGCCTACTTCTACCGCACACTCCGTAATGATATCTCTGAAATTATTGTTCATTGCTTCCAGGGTAATGCCGCTATCCTCGGTTAGAGCCGAATATCTATTCTGCAGCGAGATCCTGAATTCTTCTGCCCTCCCCTTCACCGCTAATTCGTTGATGGGTTTCTTTCTTACTGATCTGTTGCGTCCCTTCTTCAGATCTAGGCTAATTCGGGACCTCACCATCCTTTGGTCACTGCATCGCACTTTCCCAATTACCTCTACATCTTGCACAATGGCGGGGGTTGAACACATTATGAAGTAAATTTCATTTTTAGTCTCCCTGTTAGGACGCTTCCATGTCCATTTCCGATTCTTGCGTTTGCTGAAGAAGGTATTCATGATTCGTAAGTTATTGCGCTGTGCAAACTGAAATAGTAACTCCCCCCTGCTATTCCTAGAACCAGTGCCATAGTCACCTACTGCCTTGTCTTCTGTCTGCTTTTTCCCTACCTTGGCATTGAAGCCGCCCATTAGTACAGTATACTGCGTCTTTACTTTTCGCATTGCCGATTCTACATCTTCGTAGAAGCTTTCAACTGCCTGGTCATCATAACTACATGTAGGTGCAAAGGCCTGTACAACCTTCAGTTTATACGGCTTATTAAGCATAATTACGATGACTGCCACCCTCTCATTAATACTATAGAATTCATCTATATTACCCGCTATATACTTATTGACAAGGAAACCTACTCCTAGTTGTCGCCTTTCTGGTAAGCATCGATAACACAGTACATGACCATCCTTCAGTACAGTATATGCCTCATTCGGCCTCCTAACCTCACTAAGCCCTGTGACATCCCATTTCATAGCTTCTAGTTCCTCTAACAGTACTGCTAAGCTAGCTTCACTAGCTAGGGTTCTAACGTTAAACGCTGCCAGGGTAAGATTCCAATGGCGGGCTGTAACCGACAAATGCAACCAGGCCAGGAACACTGCGGAAGCAAGCACAGGGAGCCGAGCAAGTGCAGTATGAAGCCACTAAAAACGAAACGCACCCGTGCCGCAGATTTTTTTAGGGTATCCTTTCATTTTCCATTCGCACAACAGGCAAAATTGGCTGACCAGATGAACGCAAATTACTAATTTGCTAAATCATGGGAGCACAAGACAATCTTTCACAGCGGCTTCGCAGTACAAGTGAGAAAAAGCGCGCGCGCGCAAAAGTTTCTTTCACGTGCACGCGGAGCAAATGCACGCAAGCCAGCAGCAGTACGAGTCGGCCTGCCCGGCCAGTTAGGTGGAGCCGTTCGGACTCACTGGCACCCGTTAGAGTCACTGCAAAATTTCAGAGCACCGCAAAGGTGCCCGCGGGCGCCATTTTCCTTCCAGACCGCCGGGCCCGGCCGGTGTCCAAACGGCAAGTGACCGCATTCGTAGGCCTAGAAGGTGTTTTTAAGCTCATCAAAACGGGAAGGCGCTGCCACGTTTATTCAGAACAGTGCCAACACTGATTTTGAGGTCGCTAACTTTAATACCGTTGTCAGGACTCGAGGGGAAACAATAAGTGCGGGGGTGAATCGGCGAAAACGGCAGGTCGCCTGCTATTGAATATTCCGGCACTTTGAATCGACTTGTTTTCTACGCGCAGTGCTGGGGTGTTAAAACATTATAAAATGACCGAGTGTGAAATAGCATGTTAGCAAAGGTCGCAGGAATGTATGTGTATATTGTGAAAGAAGGCCATGTCGAGACGGCAAGGTCGTGACGGCAAGGCAAGGTGTGCCGTGTCAGCGTTTAATCAGATGGAGAAAACCCAAGCGCGTGCCGGAGCCGGTGCCGCGGGACGATGATGAATGTTATGTACAAGAGGAAGAAGATGATCATGGTATGTACAAATGAAAAAAGATCCGTGGAGGGCTCACAATATTAAGTCGTGGAGAATGCCACCCGTCGGAGCCGCAGTGCCGGAGAAGAAAATATGGAGCGAGGTGCGGATCGTTATCACGCTCTGAAACGCCTCGGCGGCCGCTTTTCGATGGAGGCGAAAAGCAAGGCGCCCATGTGCTGTGCGATGTCAGTGCACGTTAAAGAACTCCAGGTGGTCGAAATTTCCGGAGTCCTCCACAACGGCGTCTCTCATAGCCTGGGTCGCTTTGGGACGTTAAACTCCACAAACCAATTTGTTGAAGCATATTTTTTGCGCGAACTTATTTTTTTTTTGCGGCGCCGTCATTAAGTGAAGTAAAACTAAAGCACTGGTCTCGCCCATTTTCAGCGTGAAACAAAAAGACTAAACATGGCTTACTATATCATCGCTATCACTGCGCGGTTGTGAATATTATACTTTTCATTTTTTCATGGTGTCGCCTGATGTTATTTCATCGCCATACGCCTTGTACCGCCAGTTCGCCAGAACCTCGCTCATTAACTGCCGTCAGAAATTGAAATGACATCAACATCGTACATCGATGGTTGACACACATTGTCCAGAAGTTGCCAGCTCCGAGCACACAATAAATATGGTTGGTTGGTTTAGTTTTTTAACATCCCGAAGCGACTCAGACTATGAAACACCCCAGTGAAGAGCTCCGGAAATTTCCACCACTTGGGTTTCTTTAACGTGAAACTAGAAATAAATAACTGTAATAGGGCGTTTATTGACGCTCAGATGGAGAGCTGTGAGGAGAGGACCTTGCAACGGCGAGCCCAGCGTACTTCTTTGTCTTCGTCGCACAACGCACTGGTGCATGTCGATGGCTGAGGTGCAGACTATCACAGTAAATTTTCCCCCCGGGTAAAAAAATGGAGCCATCCTGGCGACTTATGGCGCGCAAAGCACAGCGGGGTCATAGAATGGCTTCAATCGGTTCACGTGAACTGTTTCACGACCACGGCGACGCAAGTCCCCAGAGGGCGTGACGGGCTGAACTACGTAGTTAACTGCAGATGTTTGCTGGAGGACCATATATGGCCCGTGGTAGCGAGCAAGAAATTTCTTTGAAAGGTCAGGGGTTGTGGAGGGCACCCAGAGCCGCACCAGAGAGTTCGGGAGAGATGGCGAAGCTTCGCCGGCATCACGGAGGCGAAGAGCCCAGCGAGCAAGGCGGCCGGACGGGTCCTTGAGGGACGCCAGCCAGCACAGAGCGTGATGATCAGTGACCACATAAAATGGTCAGCCATAGACATACGGACGGAATTTGCCGATGGCCCAAATAATGGCCAATCATTCTCTTTCCGTAACAGAATAATTGGACTCTGCCTTGGTCAAGGTGCGGCTTGCGTACGCCACCACATAGTCTCGGATACCAGGTTTGCGTTGGGTGAGAACGGCGCCTATCCCAATACCGCTAGCGTCAGTGTGAATCTCAGTTGGCGCATTCGGGTCGAAGTGGCGGAGGATGGGAGGCGAAACCAAAAGACGGCGTAAAGTGTTGAAGGCGTCATCACAAGCAGGTGTCCATGCGCAGAGGTCGGAGCTGCAGGAGAGGAGCTGGATGAGAGGAGCAATAATAGAGGCGAAATTTAAGATGAAGCGGCGAAAGTAGGAGCACAGGCCGATGAAACTTCGTAGCTGCTTAAGTGATTTTGGGCGTGGGAATTCGGCAACTGCACGAAGTTTGGTGGGATCGGGAAGAATGCCATCCTTAGAAACGACATGACCTAGAATAGTTAGTCGGCGAGCAGCAAAGCGGCACTTCTTCAGATTCAGTTGGAGGCCGGCGGTAGCGAGACAAGTGAGAACGTCCTTCAGTCAGAGCAGGTGGGATTGAAAATCGGTAGAAAAGACTACTATATCATCGAGATAGCAAAGACAGGTTCGCCACTTGAATCCACGAAGCACAGTGTCCATGAGGCGTTCAAATGTGGCCGGGGCGTTGCAAAGCCCAAATGGCATGACGTTGAATTCATATAATCCATCTGGTGTGATGAAGGCAGTTTTAGAGCGGTCAGCGTCATCCATTGGCACCTGCCAGTAGCCAGATCGTAAATCCAACGAGGAGAAAAACTCGGCGCCCTGCAAGCAGTCCAGTGCGTCATCGATGCGTGGCAGAGGATAGACGTCCTTGCGCGTGATCTTGTTGAGCCGGCGGTAGTCGACACAAAACCGGAAGGAGCCATCTTTCTTAGGTACCAACACAACTGGAGACGCCCAGGGACTGTGGGATGGCCGAATGACACCACGACGGAGCATGTCGTCCACATGATCAGCAATTACTTGGCGCTCCGAAGCCGACACGCGATAGGGGCGCTGGCGCAAAGGTGCAGTTTTACCGGTGTCGATGGTGTGCTCTACGACAGACGTGCGGCCAAAGTCAGTTTGAGGAAGGTCGAATGAGGAAGCGAAGTTCTGCAAGAGGGCGACAAGTTGATCACGTTGTGCAAGTGGAAGATCAGCATCAATAGCATGTTGGAAAACGTCGGAGGGCGTCGAAGCGGTCGCAACATCGCAAGAGCACAGACTAACGTCGAAGGAGGGGGTTGAGTCAGCAAGAGGGGTAATAAATATGTGCATAAAGCTTTATGTACCCCTGTGGGTAAAAGTGGTATATTCCACGCGCTGCGAGAAAACTGCCCGCTAGATTTTTCCGACAGAGAAGCAGTTATTTCTGAGATGTGCGTAATGTACCCTCCTAGGTATACTTTCCATCTAGTCTGAGCAATTTTCTGTCGCACATTTTTTTTAAACTGCAAAAAAAAATACAATCGTGGCGACATTTGTCCACGACTGTACGTTGACATTAACAATAAAAATAAAAAAGGAAGATGTGCGGACGGCCATCGATCCGTACACGAACACGCGCCCATACGCATTCATACACGAGTATAGTCTGTGATTCCGCATAACTGAATATAGATGTATCTGCTGCCAGCTGGCTAGATATTTACCTTACTGTGAGGGTAGCTTTTGCCAAATTCCGCAAGTAAAACGGATGATGCATGTTCCTGTGCTGGAAGGTAAATACATATATTGCGTTGGAAGGTAAACACATGTTGCGATCAGGCGCACCATGTTCACGTTGAGTATTTCCTATGCTTCTTTTGCGGCTAAACGACAATAACCAGCGTATCTCGCACAAGAGGGTGTTCCTTGATGGCACAAATTTTCGCCGGTCGGTTCTGTGAAGCCACAATGACCACCAATGCAGATCGGGATATGTTTGGGGGGGGGGTTATTCATTGTCAGAGAAAGAACGCTAGCAGACGTGTGTGTCCTCCCCTTCCTTGTCCGTCATCTGCTAGCGTTTTTTCTCTGACAATGCAGATTTCTTTTTCGTTCAGGCACAGAGAACACACCTTTCATAACTCAGGGCTGGTGCCGCACCGAAAGGCACAACATAATCTCTCACGTGTTCACTGCGAGAAACAATCGAAAAAAGAGGAACTGCAGTACACGACACGTATTTCGCACGCCTGCTTGGAAGGAATATGGCGACGCGAGGTCACGTGACGCGCATCAGCCAGTAGGCGAGCCGACGGCGCGCGGAAAGCCAATGCGGTACTCTGAAAGTTTCCAGCAACTCTAGCACTCGTAGCACCATGCTGCAATGTGAGTGTTCCCTATTGCAGCGGGCACAAAGGATTGCGTATACCACGCCTAAAAACGTTTCTTTCATCAACTTGCCCTTAACGAAAACAAGTTCACTACGGCGCAGTTTTCATGCTGGCCCACGGACAGCCTGTATGCCATAGGCCCGCAATATACGGGCCAGTGCCTCACTGATGCTTCAATTCAAGCTCGCTTCTGGGCACCTTGTGTTGGCTGCAGCATCGGATGATCAAGTGGACGCTGCACAGGGTGTATTGAATACATGTTCAGGACAGCCACAATTTCTAAAGTCATGGTGCACATATGCAGCTTTAGCCACGGGGTCTTACCGTCTGGTGCAAACTTTCTTTCGACAGACGATCAAGGAAACAACAGAACGCGCCTTACGCGCTGTCAATGCATAAGCTCCCGACTGCGGGGACGCTTCCGACTGCGGTGCCCGGCGCTCTTAAGTTGGGTCCTAAGTTTTGTTACAATTCCACCCTGGAAAAGCATGAACTGCTCTGTGGCGTACACAGGATTGCGGGAAAGGCGCACATTCAGGAAAGGGACCGAGTTGTGTTGGAAGGTGTTGACTCGTTGGCCAGAACGTTTACTTCAAAGCGGGACCCTTGGCCGGAGCTCCGGGGAGTAGTTCGGGTTTTTCAGGACAACACTTCTCATCGATGCTGTCTGACAAAGAAGATGTTTTCACGGTCCTCCTCATTAGTATATGCACAAATCGAAGCCAGTTGAAGCGATTAACAAGAACTTCAAGACTTCCGTGCTTACATCGGTTAAGGCCAAGACTCGAGCGGTGGCTCTGCTGTGGGACTTAAAGCTAGATAAGGTGGTGTATGAAGTTGAGGATAGTAAAGCTAACGCCTTGATAATGTTTTCTCCGTCCAAACGCATAAGAAGGCCCTTTCAGAGCCATTGTCACGGAACGGGGGAGCTGGCAAGAGCCGGTCCGCAGGTACCTACAGCGTCGTCTGAATTGTCTCACCCCAGATGACCCCTACAAGGTCGCGAACTCGGGAATGGTTGTGGCTGCCTTGGAAGAATGGATTTTAGCGACCAACAGCGCTATTTCTGTGGGCGTAGACGAACTGTTTTATTCAACACCGCATGATGAGTTGACAGGATGCATTGCGTTTCAGAACGCCTTCTGGTGTGTTCGTGGATTCCTTTTTGGAATTGCTTAAATGTTACTTGGAATCCACAATTGTTAGTTACGACAACAACCTGTATGTCCAAAAGTAGGGTAGATGCATTGGGTATTGTGTGGCTCCTGTTCTCGCCAAGATTTTTCTGACCCAATTTGATAGAAGGCTAGATAAGCAGCTGAGCTCTGCGGATATGGGAGTCCGCATTTACGTGGGACAGACGGGAAAATGCGTGAACGAGAGGGTGCGAGGCCACGCTACATCATTAAGGACAGGTCATGGTTCGAACCTTCCTCTGTACTGCAAAAAATGCAAGGACTGCGTGGGTGGGTGTGTGCCGAACTTTGGAGCGACAAGCATCGTAAGGCGCTGAATACAAAGAATTGGCAGAGTTATTGGAGGCCTGGAACATAATCGCCGCACGTAACGACTTTGTGTTAGTTCTGCATCGTTATTATTGTTAGAGAAAGAACGCAGATTCCTGGGTAGCTGATACTCTTCCAGTTTTAGCTTTTCTCATCTACCGATGATTTTCTCTGGTCGCACTATGGTTTTAGGTTTTTTGTTTGTTTATTTTTGTTCTACTGGTTGGGTTTTTTAATTATGCTCTTAGCGCAACTACGTCATGTTTTGTATTTGGTTTTTATGTTTTAGACACGTGCTGAATTTCCTGGTGCATGCTCACCGAGTGAGAGGTGTTTCTTCGACCACGCATCAGTTGATAGTGCGCTCTTGTCCGTCATGCTCTTCTCTGTGTTTCGTGTTTTATGTGCACTACTTTAGATGGATCAATGCATAATCATTCAATTTTGCTTTTGTGCTGCTGTTAAGTTTTCTTATCCAAGTTAGCCGAGTATCAGCTCAGTTTTACATGCTTTTTGCACTTATTAGCGCTGAATTTTGAATTCATATCATCGAGTTCTTTTAAATGATTTGTGACTTGACATTGTAGCCTACAATATAATTATTAACCGTAGTTAAGTAATTTTAACTAATATACACAATAAGTTTAGGCAATCGTACTCGATATAAGATTTTAGTGATAGTGACGGGATTCTATAGCGTAAAGATCAATACTTATTCACAAATAACTAATGACAGGAATGATTAAGATCTGTAATTATTCCAATGCAATTAAACTCGACATCAGTTATCCAGTGGCAGATTATTTGATTCTGTACGATAAATTTTCATTTGTGCTCAAAGATATAATAACGGTAGCTAATAATACTCAAAATAAACTATTCCATAATATATAACTTGACCCCATAGATTAAAGTTCAATTTTATACAGTGCACTCATGATAAATACGACCTATATCTTGTTCAGCGATATTACATGCTACATATAAGCGGTCCAATCATATGACATTGATGTATCGCACTGTTAAATTTAATCACAATTGACGATTCACTTGTAATTAAATAAGAACAACAGCTTGTCCAGTGCACTTATGTTTGGTGTAAACAATCCAACGATATAACACACGTGGCTTTTATTAGCGATCTATTCTATAAAGCTATTGCGAACCCTTTCTGTGGATGGATTCTATAATGTATACACACATTCTGTACACGCATTATTTGCAGGGTGCACATGACTGAAATAACGCTACACTTTAAAATGACTCGCTCAATGCGATGCGAGGCCTCCCCGGCACGGAACCTTGAATTGTGGTTTGCACCACTCGGCCACAGCCAGAAGCCCAGGGGAATGGCGTCTCGACGTCATTTTTGTACACCCAAAGCGTTTGTGTGCTCAACGGCAGTTGTTCAGAGACTGATGGGTGAGGTGAAGTAATTCAAAAGTCGCTTCTCGAGAGTGTGGAAAGGGGCGACGAATTAAACCTGCAATTCAAAACGAGCTTCAATTGCAGGAACAGCACCAGTTGCACGCCATCGGGCTCACTGCTAAATGACGAATCCACTTGTGAGGCAACTGAAGAAATGGGGCCAAAATCCAGCATAAGCACCTGGCGGCTATGTACGACGAGAACCTCTTGAAGGAGGAGTGCTCAAAGTCGCTCCCATAGCAGTCGCAGTGGAGCATGATTTTACCTGTCAAAAAGAGCATTGCCGACATGGTGTAACATTTTCGAGACATCGTTCACATTCTAAGATATTGGTTGAGGCCAGACGAGTTTACAAAAGTTGCTTAAGCGCTACAGACAATTTTATAATATTGGAACTATTTCTCTTTCTGCTGCGTGATGCCAAACGTTTTGCTGAAAATCATTCTTATCGGGTTTGGGAATTAGAGGCGCCAGGCATTCAAGCCACGATAAAGCGCACTAAGCGATCAACGAACTCATGAAAGAACGTATTGAAGGCTCGCCTCTGGGCTGCGCTGCTCCGAAATGTGCGTGTTTTCAGATAGGCTATTTAGCTGCACCATCACTACTACCGTGTTATAGCACGCATTTTTTTTTACGTTTCGTTGCCCAGGGATGAACGCAGGACTGCGTTTCACGCTTTCCTGCCGTAAACACTCGCCATCAATTAATACATAGGCGTGGCCTATAGCCTCGGAACCTCACAAAAGAAATTCACTCTTGAAAGTAGGCAATAGCCTTCGTTGCAACAAAGCCTTTTCTCTTAATCCTGGGCAGTACCCATTCCTACACGTCAACACTCAGAACGTAGTTGCTGTTTCAGGTTAGCGGAAGCTTCATGAAATCGTAACACTTTTTAAAACAGCAAATACTTCCTTTTTGAGCAGCTCATGTACTGAGAAACACCCTAAGAGCAGTGTAAAGTAATGCTATTCTCTTCGTGAGCCAGCGTTTTCTGTATATTTTTACGCCAGCAGGGAAGACAACGCCGAACCCCACTGCATAGTTCACGTGAGCGCCAGCTCGCTTTGAAACGAAATATGTGCAGACATCCGCAAGCCAAAGTTAAAATTCTTGGTGTAAGCTTCCTGCTCGGAAGAGCAGCTTTCGGTTGGCTCTCGACCAAGCGTACAGTGAGTGCGGTATGCCGGCATATGGGACAGCGAATGCACCACAAAAAAAAGGGGAACAGTTAAAGTTTTACAGGTTACAAAACTAGTCCCTTGGTTAGCTCCCCCATCTCTTATGTTCTCCTCTATGTGAAGAACATTTGAGAGAGAGCATAGATCTCGACTTCCAACCAACCATTAATTAGAAATTTTGTAGCCTTGCCTCTCTGGCATATTCTAGGCAACGCCCAGAGGCGATGTTATTAGTAAAGCTCCAGAATTGGTAGAAAGCGGTGATCATCGAGCCGGTGAGAGAGACAAGGAATATTTTTGGTATTGGAACTGTGAATTCAAGCTCATTATACATCTTTTCTCTAAGAGTGTGTTCTACCCTCTCTGTATTCTGTGTTGCTGTCCAGTGTGCCGAGAGCAGAAACCTCTTTCGACGTTTTAGTAAGGATGCTTTCGTTTCTAAACGCGTTTGCACATTTGATCCCATACAGACAAGTCAAATTCCATGTGCTTTAGTTTTGCAGCAATGGCACCACTTATGCTTACTGACTGTTCTGAAGTTCTCTAGATACGATTAATATGTTATCCGCTATATGTCACTTGAAGTCTGCTGTAACACGAAAAAGCCGAATTTGCCTAGGCAGGTATCCTGTATCTCTGATTGTCTTCAGCAACTTTGATCAGCATTCATCAGCATAGAAATGCCTCGGGTAATAAAATGAAGCCATTGCTTTTCGACATCGGAGGAAGGGCGGCTGAGTGGATTCCGAAATGTGTGTACCTTATATTCCTCTCCATCTAGGCAACTTTCTTTCCGGACACTAACTTCACAACCTTAAGAAAATATCCAATGTGTGTCTTTAGAAACTCCATTGACTTTATACATTAGACTCATTTGTATGTCTCATGAGTTTCTTGTGAGCTTTCCTTATGCATTCCTATTGGCATTCAAAACCATATCGGCCACTGTGAGTCTAGTGTGTTTCTAATTCATGCTTTTCTGATGGCAGGCTAATGTGCTCTTGGTGTCATGACGGAGCTTATGCATTTGGATCCTTGATGGTCAGCAGTGGCCATTATGATGTCTTGTACGGCGTTTTTGCTCCCTGTAAGCACTGCCAGTGCAGCAGGACGTTTAACTGTTTGGGTTGTGTAAAGTAGCTACCAATGTTTTGGTCGCTGTAAACAAACATGCAACTATAAATACCCATATGTCTGGAAATTAATAGCAAATCCTTCAAAACAAAAGATGGCTGGCAGAGATCGGCCCACAGATAGTATGTAGCCATTTATTTATCTTCATGCTTAACATCGACAACAGGCTGTTCTTCAGCTGTATCATCATTGCCCTCGGGAATCGGCTTCAGGTGTAGCCTGCAAGAAAGAAAAAACGTTTGCCACTTGGGCTGTAGCAAAAAAAAAGTTCATGCTGCATCGATTCAATTCACAAACTTCATCATAATATCATACATCTCCGCACAAAGCAGTGAACACTATGAAAGGGGTGAGAGGTTTGTAAAACTGATTCAATAATCAAAAGTGCACTCATGCAAGAATGACTTCAAGAGTAACAAATTCACAAGTACTATATACCAGCAACACAGTGCTAAAGAGAGATAATTACATGAATACACAGTCACTACACAATACCTAAAAAAGAAGCAAACGCACTAAACAATGGACACTAAAAATTCATTTAATGTAAAAGCACATTCAATGCATCCATTTATTGTTTGCACTGCAGACCTAGCTTTGAGAACAAGGACGACTCGACTAGTGGCGTTATCTATGCCTGCAAGAGTAGCACCCCTATTGCAAAAACCAGTGCCACTGGGTCCCAGTGCCCCAGCGCCATACCTGATTATGGGCCCAGTATGATGCTGAAGACGGGGCGCACTGTAACGCTGCACACTGGCACGCTCCGCTCTCGCGGATCTGGTCGCCCGGAGATGGGAAAAAAAGGCCTAGGATAAAAATAAAAGGCTAAAAAGTAACGAAACAACTCAAGTCCATCAAGAAAAATCTTAAAAAGTAAAAAAAAGAGCGGCACCAAGCGCGTTTCGAACTTGGCACCTTTTAATCTAGCTCACAACGCCAACAACTCGGCTACGCCGAGAACTAGAAACCGCTGAAGCATTTTTGGCTTTTATGTCATGACTGCATTTATAAGGTTGGGACTTCATGTTTCGCAGTCTACAGGCCATTGCTACCGCTTTAACAGTTACAACGTCTTGATCATTGGAGCTTGCTGCCTGCTCTCACGACTAGCAACTAATGTCCTGGATACCTATGCTCACTATTTTGTGCACTGGAGTCATTTTAACATGTGGAGTGTGACATAACTGGCAAATTTACCAGCGCCGGCTCTTTGGTGGTGCTCTGCTACCGTGGGCATAATTTTCAGTGAACACGAAGCTTTAGCACAAACCTTCAAGGAAAAAAAGTGCGACCAAGCTTCAATACCGGCAAGCGCAGCAGCGACGATACTATTTTGCATATAACTACAATTATTTGTATGTTAACATTTCGGGAAGCATTGCGATGACCAAGGGCTCGGCTGCTTTATACGCAGAGCAAGAAGGAGCGGAAAAATTTGAGAAATATTCGAAATACTATGCATTACAAGCTCTGTAGTTTTTTTCTCTCATGGGCCCATCGCTCCGTAAACTACTCTCTTCCTCGTTTTATTTTTTCTTTCTGGTGTTTATACTGGGCCGCGGTGCAGACTACGCTTGCCTGCGATTGAGCCCACATTGAACATTTTGGTAGTATTTCTTGTGTTTGAGCGCCCTTAAGATCAGCTGTGAAGTTTGTTATTCATGGTAGACTACAGTATTCAATTCCAGTTTTAGTTGTATGTTAACCGTAAGTGTGTCATAAGATATCAGAGGAGCGGCTATTGTGGTCTCTCGAAACGACCTATCGAAACATGGAAACTTTAGAAAAAAGGTACTGTGTTTGTTTTCTTACAGGTGCGCAACGACTTCGCAGCAGAGAGCTATTACTTGAACCATATTTTTCATATGCGCCCCGATGGGCGATTGCGAGTAGGCTGTGGCCATGTTGGCCCCTGAGAGATGCTAACCGGGCGACGCCGCGGGCCGCACCGCCTATACTGGGTAGGACCACTGCGGCCCCAGTGCACATAAAGCGCTTTTCCCAGTGCATCGCGGATGCTAGCGACACACCCAGCGTCAAAAAGCTAATCCCAGCATTTTTCGCCAATCGTACCAGTGCAACCAGTGTCTTCCCGTCACTGCTCCAGTGATTATTGCAGACCTCCAGCGTGCTTAGCATATTCAGTGCAAAACCAGCGCGAAAATCATACTGGTTTCGCACTGGAAGACGCTGGTTCTCGCAATTTGGGACTAATACATTAACCAATGCATTACATGTCCCGCGCAGAGCTTCGGAAGAAAAAGTAAAAGTCAGGAATGACACGGCTGCCCCAGGCCCCCAAAATGCATACCTAGCACAGCGTTGAGCCGCACAGGGTCCAACGGGTCCTTCTGTGCGCCATCTTTATGGGCGTTGCTGCCCTTCCCATGCAGGGACTTTCCTCTCATTGCTTCCTCTGTAAACACCTGTCTCAGCAGGCGTCTGGCAAATTTTGATGGAAGCCTATGGCTGTGCACAACAAACCGGTCTATACTAGAATTTTCTACTTTGATTCCATTCCCAATGTCAACCTGCATAAAAAAGAAACAAGCACAAAAAATGCCATATTTACACATCTGCTATTAGGCGAAAAATCACTTAGTACCCTTAAAGGTTTATTCTGGCTTGTAGTTCGTTGCACGTCAATAAGTGTTCATATTAAAGACTCCACCTGTGGTACACCGTGACAGCACAGAGACTTGTGAAATGCGGTAATAGACAAGAAATGATAACATTGCAAAGGCATGAGCAGAACCACTTCCACTCTTACAGGCGATGCTTAAAGCAAGGAACCACATCGAGGTGACATTAACCAGCCGCGATTTTTCATAGGTGTGCTGAAAGCAAAGCACTGACAAGAAAAGTCAAAACTTGGCGTATCTAAACTGCATACAGACAGGAGGCAATTTACCTTTGGCTCTCCTACACATAGCCTTTCCATTTTTTTCACAACTTGGTGTGCAGCCACCAGTAAATAGAGGTCGACATTGAGTGCTTCATAAGCTGTCTTGTTTTCGATATGTAACATCCACTGCAACTCAATAAAAAGATTTAGCATACAGGAGACTTATACAAGTTCACCACATGCACACATAAATTAAATGCACACACATAAATGTGCATAAAATTAAAGAGCACTGAAGAATCTGCATTGGAGTAATGCGAAAGTACGGATGCTGCTCTTAGTTGCTTCTGGTTGCTTCCAGTTGCCTAATTTACTTCTTGTTTACCCATTTCAGTCTTTGGTACTTTCAACTTGCACAACAATCCCTTCTTATGTCATTTTTCGGCTCTACTACCGGTTGCGTGGCGTGACATCCTCTACCTCACATTAATTCACTTCTTGTTCAGCCATTTTAATCTTCCGCACTTTCAAATCGCGCGCCAATCCCTTCCTATGCTTCTTTTCGGTTCTGCTTCCAGTTGTGACGTCACGTCCTTGACGTCACCAAATCACTACTTTAGACTGGTATGTTCAAATTGCGCGCCAATCCCTTCCTGTGGCCTTTTGGGCTTGACTTCAGGTTGCGTGATGTCACATCTTTGATGTCACCTTAACTGACTGATTTAATTAAATATTTTAGTATTTGATACATTAAAATGTGGCATCAAGCCATTGGCTAATGAGAATATTTTAGCCTTTACGTTTACATTAGTGCCTTTATTTAATTGCCTAAATAACCTATTTGAGTAATTATTTTTCGAAGACAACATTACGTCACTCTCTATCGATTGACACTGCTCATTAACCTCTACCACTTCTCAATCACTCACAACTGCTGCGGACGCGATTTTGAGGACGCGGTCAGAAATCTGAACATAGCGAAGTAATGCTCCCGCAATAATAAATGTACATGTGTGCATGTGCACATATGCACATGCCATGACAGGAAAGGGGCAAGATGTGGCCAGTGAGCATGCATAGGTGGCATCCAACAAAACCAGTACATGTCTCCGCTATGCTATAAGTCCCTAATGCAATCTAGAAAGCATGCAACACAAGTCTTGCGGATTGCACTTCTTGCCAATCATCATTTCCACTATCATGACTGTCCTAAACACTCAAGTTACAATGGAGCATTACCTTGCGTTGTGCATATTGTATTTTTCACAGGCACTGCAGCTCTAAAAAGTATGCACTCTTACAATGCCTCCTTTAGGCAGTGTCTGTAGTAGGAGTTTGAGTTACAGACAACCCCCCCCCCCCCAATCCTCTCCTGCAAACTGGCTAGCAGCTTAGCACACCTCGCTATCACGATGCCAAGATACCCTCTAACAGACACATTTAGCAAGGTTATGCGCATTTCCTATCAAAACTGGTGTTCCAAAAGTTGCACAAGACAATCTGCATAATAATACTTATTAACCGCAATCGTTAAAGATAAAACTTCAATGGGTAATCGACTAGCCCCCCGAGAGATACGCAAACAATTTTAGTACCGTGTAAACTGTCGCAATCATGCAGGCATTGATTCAAGCTAGGCAAACAATTTTAGTACCGTGGAAATAGTCGCAATAATGCAGGCATTGATTCAAGCTAGAGCAGCCACAATTTTGGCACACATGGGGCACATACAGAAACACGAAGTGCAGCTCACCACTCTACAGTCCTAATTATACTGTTACAGCCTACTACAACTGACTGTAAGTGGCTGAGACACCTGTTTAGTCCTGAATGCAGACTGGCAGGCAGATTGGATTACCATGGCTTGGTGACATCTGAAGCAGCTCAACCGAAGTGTAGTGCACCAAGATGGTGCTTTTAAAGGCTGTTACAATACTGTGTAGTGTTCATTCTCTATTTTACTTTTATGCGGCTGTGACGAGGATGTGCCCCGAGTCAAATGGGATCCAGACCTCTCACTTTGTTAACTAAAAATCATTAACTAACGTTACATTTTCAGCATCTTTTCCTTTTCTTTTTCAAGACAATCTTACTAAACACACCCTTAATATGCAGTACACTGCTGGCTTGCTAACAGTGAACTAACAACCATTTTACACGCCACTTTTCAAGCCTCCCAAGTTGCTTACGGACACACTGCACTAT
Source organism: Amblyomma maculatum (assembly GCF_055883805.1). Taxonomy (NCBI): domain Eukaryota; kingdom Metazoa; phylum Arthropoda; class Arachnida; order Ixodida; family Ixodidae; genus Amblyomma; species Amblyomma maculatum. The sequence continues at coordinate 69,151,182 of NC_139350.1, read as the reverse complement.
CTGTCCTGTAATCAGCAATGTCAAAAATAGGAATGACCTGCATGAAAATGTTGCAAATCTCGTGACTGGTACCGCATGCTAAAATTGCTGTAAAAGTACCCAGATAGCTGCTCCTGCATGAATGAATGAAAAGTGCTACACGGGAACAGTAACTGAACAAAATGACATGGTTTTTCCAAATGAGGATCAGAAGCATCAAAGAGAATGTGCCCTGTCCTTGGCTAATTCATCAATGCTAACTAGCCGTTTGCTTCCGCTCACATTGCATTTTAGTAGCCAAGTATAAACGTTAACCAACAAGAAAACCAATTAACGAAAGCGAATTATGGCAAAGTGCTTTGTTGCGGATATGATGGTTGCTCTGAATACATACTTTTTGTCACTTCCATCATCCTGTTCAGGGCCCTCTACACAAGGCTCTACAAACTATCAAAATGCATCCCCTTTCTCGTTTTCAATGGCCCAACACGTGCAATCTGCAAGAACCGTAGAGCAGTGCACCCACAAGACTAGACAGCACAGGAATGCAGGGCCATTCTGTTTTCTTTGCACACTGACAATACAGTACTGGCCGATATCTGGAATAACCTAACTGCACAAAAACCCCTTTCGCACAGTGGATCGGCTAAACATGGTATGCTAACTCACCACGTTCAGGGGCGCCTTGACCTGTCTGCCCATGCCAGCTGCCATATTTGAGGCCATACTGCTAATGCAAGAAAAAACGGCCATGAAGGGGTTTAAATTCACCACACGAGGAGGAATAATGCTTTATGACGGCAGAACAAATCACTGAGATATCAAAGCAAGCGGTTTCTGCCTCAATTACGTAGGCCTGAACTCAACGTGCTGGAGCCATCAACAGTCAGTTGTAAGCTGAAACTAGTGCAGAAGTGCAGTTTTATAATGTCTGAAATCAATATACATATGTCAACCTAAAGAAAAGAGGTTGTGGCACCTGGCATGGGCGACTATTCATGAAATGTGCTAAAGTGGTTGTTTATGAAGTTCCCTTCTCTTGTGCCTACATGGGACACACAGGACGATGTGTTAATGAGCGAATCAGGGAACATGAACGAAAGGTAGAGCAAAATAAAGAGAGCCCCAATTTACCGAAGCATATCAGATCCTGCCCTTCAGCACTTGTGAACCGTGTTTTTCTGTTGTGCGAATTCTTGGAAGCAGTGGTAATAAGAAAGCCAGAGAAGTAATTGAAGAGTTTTATATCAGAAAAAAAAGCAATTTGTACATCAGCGACATGTCAATACATCTGCGTAACACAGAAAAAGAACGTTTCTCGAGCATTGCTTATCTTATAGTACATGATGCTGAATGTGTTCCTTGCGCATGCGCCGGCAGCGGTATAAATGCACGTGTTTTCTGCACAATAAATCAGTTGTGAGTGGCGCATTGTCCAGCTTTTTCGTCTCTTGTGCATGTGAGTGTGGTTTTGGTGCCTTTAAATTTAAAATGATCAGTTACCAACTAGCGCACCAAGAAGTTCTCTTTGTAAAGATTGTTCAAATAATTCAACATGACAAAATGTACTTGTTATATGCAGCGGCAAGCAGTTTTAGAGCCAAATTTCGGCCTTAATCTTGTCCTAATATGCCATTTACACTTCCTTGAGTGGAGGGGGATTTCCTGAGCAAACATTATGGGGACAAGTAACTGCATTCTCCACTCAAGAAAGTGAAGGGTCAAGTTGAGGTAAGTTTGTGAATTCGAGCATATGTATAGCTCAGTAATTATGTACATAAGAATTCCAGCAATACACGACATGAAGGAACCTCAGAAAGCGAATACAAGAGGCACACAGGAGAAAACATCGGTAGAAGAATGAGGGGCTCATTATAACACATGAAGGAAGCCAAAAATCACTCAAACAAGAACACGGAATTCTTTTTTTTTTCATTTCTGGTGGTGATTATTTTAAGGCCTCTACCTTCAGGGTATGTGTTAGGAATGCACTTATGGTGTGTATACATGGTGCGGCAATTGAGACTGGAGAGACAAAGTTATGGTGCCTTTATTTGCCCTATGGACCCTAATATCCTCCTCTTGTTCAAAGGCAACCAATTTGATTAATGCAAGGGATTGATTAAGGGCTAGGGGATTAATCATGGATTAACCACCACAGTGCTCAGTGGTTAGGGCGCTTCGCTATTGTACCAGAAGTCTCAGATTCGGTCCTGGCCATGGCAAAAGTGTCTTGATCAGGCAAAACACAATGTGCCTGTGTGCTGTGCAATGTCACTGTTTGTTAAAGACCCTCAGGTGGCCAACATTATCCTTCATGGCCCAAGTCGCTTTGGGACGTTAAACCCCACAAAACCAAACCCAACAATGTCACGACAATTATGCCAAGGGCTGGGTCTCCTCCGAGAGGCACTGCTGCATTCTTAGATTGTATGCAATTACACTAACTGGCACGTTTGTATTACATGTAACTTAGTCTCGAGAGTACGCATGTTCTCCAGTGCCACAGGAAGATGTTATTTGACTTAAAACAAGCTGCAGTAACATGACTATTCTTGGTATCGTCAATATGCATGCCAAAGTTTGCACATATATCTTCTAGAATCTACTCTCTTTTTCTGTCTGCACCATCCACAGTATCGAAGCGCACATGATATCATGCTACATAATGCACTATACATTTCTGGGAATCCACGCTTTTGTCAGCGGTGAATATTAGCCCTAAATAGCAAAGCGCCAATTGTTGCACTCATGTATTACATATAGCTGACTGCAGCGGATGTACCTAACTACTATAGCATACTTTATGACTAGCAACTGGCAAGCACTCTTCACAACATATGAGACATGAAAATCACCATAGTTGTTTTTTGCTGCTTGCAGTCGCTCTTCGAGTTCTTTTACTCTCTCTTTAAGTGCTGCCACCTTAGCTGCGGCCCCCCAGTGGCAGACTGTGGCCCTATAGACGCATGATTACAGAAAGGATTCAGGCCAAAATACGCTTCATATAAGAATCCAAAGTATTTTTGTGCAGCTGTTGGTACGCCTGTCCACAGTGCATGCACCCGATTCCACCTAGACATACCATTTCTCCCTACAACTGCGGTGTGTCAACGAGAGATTTCCCATTTCTCATTCCAAAGCGCATTGCTCGAGACAGGCACGCTGATAATTGTAGAGATGATTGGAAATGAACAATCTGGTTTGTTATATCACATGAATTTCTCCCCTGACAAAGCATATAAAAAATTATTTTTGCTGAGCTCAAGGACTGCAGCTGGTAATTTGGCAAAATTTCTTTACAAAAAAATTCTCAGGCATTCATTGGGCACTTGACACTTGGTGCAGTTCAAAATTTCATGGTCACTACCGGAGGTGAAATCTTCTGTGTGCATTAAAAAAATGCATTAAAAATTCCATTTTGGAAACTAGTGCTTCGCGTTAGGTCTGCGAATGAGTACCAACAAATAGGTTCAAGGCAAAAGCTGTAAACTAAAAGTGTGAAAACGATTCAGCCTTTTAAGAAACTTCTATTTTGCTCATGACACATTTGATCTGCGTAGTGTATACCGAACCACAAAAACATACAACTGACATCAATATGACTCGAAACAACCTGCAAGTGCTCTAAAAAGCAGCCAAGTTTACAAACTTCACATGCTGGATTCACTGAAAGCAAACAAGCAGCAAGTCTGGTCTTCCTTGAATTAGGGTACTCATGTCACAGAACACATTGTGTACTTACAGTCTTCGTCAAAAGTGAGATACCAGGCGGTCTGCCTCTGAGCCATTTCGTGAGGTTTGTAAGGCATTTTCTGTGTTCAGAATCTCTCGATGCCAAGAATTTTTTTGTCCTACCTTCTCTAATGGGAAGCACCAGAGGCGTGCGCACAGGGAGACGCCAAGTCTGCCCCATACCTTTACTCCGCTGGACCGTCGGATGTAAATGTGCAAGTTTATTCCCATGCAATTTTATTTTTCTAAAATGACGACTGGGATGGCCCGTGATGTTGCATTACAAGAACTGCTCACATGCTGTCTTTCCCTGAGGAAAGTCAATCCAGGACTCAAGGAACTGTTTTGAGGATCACCGCATACTTTTCAGTTGTGCCCATGGCGAAGCTTTTTTTTTCGTTTAATTTTAAGCGCACGCTATTCTTTTTATGTTTCAATTACATCACATCGAAATATATGTTTGATAACAAATTAAATCTTTGTGCTGCGTTTTGGCTGCAGGGACTTTGGTGGAAGAAAGGGGGGGGAGGGGGGGGCTACGGTGAAATGTCGCTCCCGCTAATGCAGAACCCTTGCGCATGCCTATGGGAAGAACTTCAGCTATTACAAAATTAGCGTCATACACGGCTAAGAAGCAGACCCTCTAAACTTTTGGTCAAAACACATAAAACGAAGGAGCAATGGGAGACGTCTCTGCTGAGCTCGGATCTTGAAGTGCAGTTCGCACTCGTTACACACGCTAGAGCGGCAGACAAGGCCAGTGGAATTTTGAACTGAAAACACCAACCATTGTAATTTTTTCTCGAGTCTTATTTTCCTGGCTATTAAACGTTTTCTACCACTACTACTGCTACTACTATTACTACTACTACTACTACTACTACTACTACTACTAGTACTACTACGACTACTACTACTACTACTACAACAACAACTACTACTACTACTATACACTTTTGACAACGGCTGTACGTACATCACCAAATACCTAAGTAGGTGTCACGCAGCGCGGTCTGCTAATTGCAACAGCGGCATGTCTTGGACACTCAGCAACCCACGTTTCTATTCGTCCCGTCCGTCAGCAGCACTGTAAACGAACGCTGCTCTAGAAATTGTCAGTCATGGTAAGCACACGCGCGAGAGTGAGGGCGAAGCTTTGCGTCACTTTGGTGACACTCGCACCATGTCCGCGGCACGAGATATCACCGATGTGATGCGATGCGACCCTCCAGGGATCTGGTAAAAATGTCCCCGAAAAAAACGTCTCCGGAAAAAAAAATGGCCCTTACAATGGCCCTTACCCTTACAATGCTTTCACCGAAAATTTACCAGAATGAATTTATTGAAGCTCTTACCATAACGCATGCCGACAAATATAGCTGAAAAAACACAGGAGCGCGCGCACTACAAAGAACAGGAATACAACAGTTCACATCGGCAGGCGCTTGGCCTTTGTCCGTGGCCATTGGAACAGCAGCCCGGACAAGCTGAGCCCTCCTCTTCTCCAAGGCTTTTTCAGTGCCTGCAAAGCTTCAACACTACAAAACAAATACTACTTCGCGCAATGACTTCCTCAATGTTTCTTATCACTTACCGAATTCCAGAAGCTCCGCTTCTGCCGGCGGCTCACCATCCCTCTACCGCACGGCGACAACCGAGCCACGTACTTGCCTTACGAAGTTCTCCTCCGTGAGGAGCCATATACCTAGTTCGGTGTCCACAAAAGCGCGAGCACTATATTCGCCTCATTTTTCTTCGGTGCACCACTTGACCAACACGTGGGACATTTCAACAAGTATAAGCAAGCACCTAGCAAGCTTAATAAAAGACAAAATGTCGCACAAGCTTGCAGGAAGAAGCAGAAAAATGGCACGTGATGACGATGATGATAATGATAGTGCTAGCAGTTTTAACTTTCCGCTATGTATGTAACCACCATATTAAATGCATTTTTAGTTCATTTTTACAACAATGTAACATTAAACCTACCTACAATGCTCGCTATTCGGAACCGCGAACAGTTAGTCAAATAAAAAAAACGTTTGAGATTAGTATTGAGATTTTAGATTACTCGTATATGACTCGTAGCCAAAACAAGACAGAACCGTAGCATTCGCGTTATGTTCTATGGTTGTTCGGAGGGTGATCGGATGATCTCGCATATTTTCTATTGCCACCCTTTTTCTGTGCATGCAGTGTGCTGTGCGCGCCACCGCAAAAGAATTGCGCTATTTTCTCTTTGAGGTCTCGAGCGTCAAACTCCCCCCCCCCCCCCCCTCCCTATGGGGCCAAAAAGAAAATACAACTAGTATCTCTGGGGTTCCAGAGTAGAAGTGCCGATTCGCACAAAATGCCGTTTGAAGGCAGCAGCAGCTGCAGCCACTTCTGACAGCCAGTCAGGACGACCGAACCAACCACGCGCCGCCGCCGCGTTGAAGAGAAACCCTGGCGCGGGGAAGGCTGTCCCTTCAGGTTCCCATTCAAGCTGTCCCGAAGAAAAGGCGACGTCTCAATACGGTGGCTCCCTTGTGGACGATCCCGTTGCAGACGACCCCATTGCAGGAGTGTACGATTCACAAGCGGACTCCGAGTTATATGGGTCGCACGACTAGAAAGGCTCGAGCATGAACAGCTCGGAGAGCTCCAGCGACAGTGAGGCAGAGATTGTCACTACAGATGGGCCTGACAGAAGTACACGCTCGGATGAAGACAGCCAGCTGGTAAGCATTATTTATGGAAGGAAATTAAAAAGACTTCGAGAGCACTGTGGGATCTACATAGCAGAAATGCGAAAGCCGCAGCGTTGCTGCACACGGTTCCACAGGCTTGCTCTCCTTATCAACTAATTGCACCGTAATTATCAGTAATTGCAGCGTCATTGTCGTCGCTACTATCTTTCTAACGGTAGACAAGTAGAATTAGGATGTGTGTTTCATGGACCCGGGCGTGGCGCAGCAGATTGTTAGAGCGCTCGGCTGCGGATCCGAGGGATTGTGTTTCGATTCCCGGTGGAGACAGGATTTTTGTTTTTCCGGTGACGTCATCAGGACGATTGACAATTAAGTGACACATCAGCGCACAGATCTGATGCACAGATCTCGCGCACAAGTTTCCCGCACGGTATGTTGTTCCATGAGCCTAAAAAAACTTTCTCGACTTTAAAAAACATTCAAATTATGAAGGCGAGAGATAGGCAATCCATCACTCCTAACCCAGCCGCAAGAAGTTTTGAGCTAGTTTAATCAACACTGAAGATATTGGGGATTAAACATAACCTTCTCTGTCCTCGACTCTCACACGCCGAGACACCAAAAGAAAGAAATAGGTGGCATTTATTATTATGGGATGTCTCGTTTAAAAATAAATATTTGCCTTGCTTTTTATTATCTTGCCAAGTCATTTTTTATCAGCCGTTTTTTTTTTGCCAAGTCATTATTAGTAATTTTTTTTTTCACAGTAATTTGAGAATTAGTCTTGCTCATAGCAATTTTTTTATTAGATCCATGAAAACCGCCTTCTTGGTCCATAATATGCAACTATCTCATCGCAAACGAGCCACAAATCTCGCAAAACAGTTGATCGGTCCCACGCCTATTTGTCCATTCTCACCGGCGAAAGCATAGACCAATCGGAGCGGGGCTAATTGACAGGCTTTAAATGTTTTTTGTGATGTGATCATTGCATAATTTCGCCACTAGCTTTTCCTTCCTCTCCTCCCCAAGTGGAGGGATCCCACTCCTATATAAAAACCATTCCCAAAATCATTGCTATATGGTGACCAATATTTAGACCCATGAATTTGAAAAAAATATGGGATTTAAAAGGAAGACAGTGGCATTCCAAGGGCTCACACTTGGTGGGAATGCTCAAAAGCATTCATTCTGTTCACTAATGAAGTTTAGCAGCAATCCACTTCCTAGTCCCTTTAAGCAAATGCACGGTTCATGCCTGAGACCGCTTTATCTGAGCTTATGACCAGATGCCTCATATCTTAATGGTGTACACAAGTAATAGTGTTTTATTAAGCTACTTTTTGTGTGTTGATGTGCCTTCATGGTTGCAATGGACAGCTTTTTCGTATCACCTTCTGGGTGTCTCATTGTCCTAGCACTGCCACTTCGGTTATACTCAGGTGTCACTCATCCATGGTAACATTTACATTTACTGTCAACCTGCAACTATAAATAAGTGGCTATAGCATTTGGCTGCTAAGTGCAAGTTTGTTTTATATTTGTTTTCTGTCTCTGTCAAAGGATCACTTCCTATATCCTGGATCAAGTGTGAACGTTTCTGAAAGCCTCCTTCTCATCGTGGGGCACAGCTTCCGGCATATCTCAAAAACAGCTACTGAGAGCCTGCTGACTGATCAAATCGCATCTGTCAGAAGGCACTTCTTTGCGTACAATGAAGTACAGAGTCTTCAAGTGTTTCAATGACACTGATGTAAGTCGAACCAAGTATTTCTACTGCCGTAGGTGCTCCAATTATATCGGGGTCTTGGAAGCGGCAGAGGCCGCATGTACAAAATGTGATACACTACATGAATTAGCTGACCTGTTGAAATCGTCATCATATATTTGTATTGTAAATTTGGAGTCTCAGATATCTGACATTGTGAGAACAAATCAGATCACCAGTGGAAAAAAGTGCACTTCCTATGATGTCACTGATATAACAAACAGCATAGCATACAAAAAAACTCCCACTTGGACCAGACAACATTAGTCTAACATTTAGTACAGATGGTGTCCCCTTTTGAAAGCAGTAGCATTGGGATTTGGGCCCCTGCTTGTCGAAATTATTTAGCTGCCTTTTAAAGACAGAGTTCAGAAACTCGCTCTTGTAGGGTTGTGGCTTGGCCCAGGCAAGCCTGCCATAAATACATTCCTGTCACCATCTGTGAATAAAATAAATGAACTGTCCTCAACTGGAATATATTGGCAGAACAGTGGTGTAGAAAAGGTCACAAAAGTGTTCCCTGGGCCATGCACACCTGACATTGTTGCCCGGTCAGAATTGATGGGAATGACTCAATTCAATGGCAAACATGGGTGCAGCTGGTGTGAGCTCCCTGGTGAGATGGTCGCTCGAGGCAATGGTCAATGCCGCGTCTATCCTGCACCATGAGTCACTTGCTGCGAATGCCTGCAAAGCCACAACGAAGCAAAAAGCAGTAAACTGTGGCGTAAAGTCTACAAGTGTCCTGACTCTCCTTACATAATTTTGTTTTTGTTCTGGTTTTATAGTCGACTACATGCATGCTGTGTGCTCTGTTATGGTTAAGGCAACGACACTTATTTGGCTGAAGTCAGAAGTGAGCCAAGGCTTTCGCCTCCGTAGTTTCCTCGAAGAGGTTGATAACATCTTGCTTGGTTTACCTACTGTGTGAGAGTTGTCAAGGCTTCTAAGATCCCTGAAAGCAGTCAAATATTGGAAAGCAGCTGACTGGGGCAACTGGCTACTCGTTCATTCTCCAATTGTCTTCCCTGGTAACATAGCAGCAAGAAACTTAAAGCATTGGGAGAACTTGGTTGACATGATGCATTACATGTTAGGGGAATGTATCTCGCTCGAAGCTCTAAGGAACTTAAAGCTTCGTATGCTGAGTTTCCTTCAGAAATATTAGGAGCTCTATGGCATTAGTAATATGACATATATTTCCCATCTATTGTTGCATGCTGTTGATAATGTGAAAGAATGGGGTCCACTGTGGGGCTATTCCATATTCCCGTTCGAATCAATAAACGAGAGGCTTCTCAGAATGATCAGGGGCACCAGGTACCCTGAAAGACAAATTATTCAGAAGGTTTCTTTGATAAAGGCTCTGCCAATTTTGTGGCAACATGTGACAACACAAAATGCTGATGGTGAAAAACTATTCCGAATGTTAATGAAAAGCTATAGAATAAAAAAAGCACTTTGTGGCAACTGGCGATGTAATTTTTTATGGCAAGGCTGTGCAAAGAGCTGACGGAACACACTACAGGAAAATGGCAATAGGCTCCTTGATGTGCACAGCTGAGCTTGACAAATCTCGATGAGTGAACTCCTTTATCTACATCAATGGTTCCTTTGGCCGCTCATTGAGATTATTGCAGTTTCTCCTGAGGCTCATCGAAATTGCAAATGTGAGTGCCATATTCTTCCATATTGAAATATTCAGTCAGCAGCAAGGTATAATTTGCTTTATGCTGGGCAGTGCTGTTCAGTTCGTGCAAGCCGAAAGCACTGGTCACTACAACATATTGCCTTTGTCCTCATTGAGCAAATGTGTTGCCATGATACATGAAAGCAGTGCGTACTTATGCACCCCGAACAACAACCTGTGTCTTGAAGCTAGCCAAATATCAGTCTGAAAACAAAATATTCAACAAAAAAAGTAACGGTTACTGGAGGTACAAGATATAATGGTTTGTTTTATAGGGCTTAACATCCCAAAGTGACTTGGGCTACAAGAGACCCTGTAGCAGAGGCCTCTGAATAATTTCATCTGGTGTTTTTTAACCATGCAGTGACATGATTGCCTTGCTTCTCACCTCAATCGAAAAGTTATCGTAGCTGAGATTGATCCCACATCCTTGGGTTCAGCACTCGGGCACCATAACCAGATATCACAATAAATCATTATCATTAGCAGAGCTGTGTGCATTAAAAACAAAAGTACCTTTACTGGACGCCATCTAACCCTGCTCTGTGCCAGCTATAGCCACCCAGCTGATCTCAGCAATGGTCCTAATTTCATGTAGTCATCTAATTACTTGCCAAAACCTGCCATACTCTTCCCATTTAACATTATCCACTCTGTGATTGTAATCAGTGAAGTTTTGACAAAATAGTTTATGTACTGTTGCTTAGGCTTATTGTGACTTGTTGCATGGTTTCTAATGACCTGAAAAACCTGAAAATGCTAGAAAAATTGTCTGCACTTTTCAAAAGCTGGAAATTGTCCTTGCTGCTTTTGATGAACTCCGAAACATTTTGGAATACTAGTTTGGTGTTTTGTACTCCGTTCAGTGAATGGGAGATCAAAATATAAAATTACATTCAAGGAGTAATAGTGCCAAAAACATTACAACTTTTTAAATGAATCCATTCAAACATGTCCACTTTCTTGCTCATGTCTAGTGCATACATTTAAAGTATGTTTGACCAGGACATATTTGTTTAGAAGGCAGGTTGCTCGAGCAAATGTAAAAAGGTCTTGCATTTTTTGTTTGAAGTTCCTGTTTATTTAGAATTTATTTGCACTGTTTCTCGTTAGTATTGTATTATAGTATTTCTCTGCACGCCTGTATATTCTTTTCTTCACTGCCTAGTATGTTACCTGCTAATCTTATCCATTCTGTCATAGGAGGTCCCCCGGACAGTTTATACTTCGGGACCTCCTTCTGTAATACTCATAATCCATGCACATGTACCTCATAGGGAAACTAAAGATGAAAGATGAAAGAAAAGAAAGCATTTTACATTACTTAGAATTTTGAAAACTAAAATGTACAAATCCATCCAGGCCTTGCAGTCGTGCATCTGAGGGTAAATATAGGAAAAAAGGGTGCGCTCATTATAGCTTTGTCTACAAGGGGTGCATTCATCACTACACTTAATGGAAGTGCCGTCCCTGACAATGTGCATGCGTGTGTGAAAGCAGGTAATAAGCATGGTTAAAGATTATATGATCAATTATTCTGTGCTAATGCATAATTATTGGAATATGTCACTGGAGTATCTGATGGCTACTGACATAACAGAGATCGATGTGCTATCTCAACTGACTCTCTGATGTGGCCCTAATCCAAAAACTCATGGATAACCTGCTCAGGGGGGACTTTTCAATTCGTTAATGACTGCGATATTGCAACTAGCGTGGAAAAGCACAAAGGACAGCGACAAAAAGTACCGACGGGACAACACGCACGCTAGCGTGCTGTCGCGTCGGTACCTTTTGTCACTGTCCTTTGTGTTTTTCCACGCTAGTTGTAATGTCGCAGTCATTAAGGAATACACATCAACTGGCCCAACTGTCTTCCATGATGACTTTTTAATGTGTCATGAGGAGTACATTAACCTGACACTAGACGTGCAAAGTGCATTTTTAGGTGGGGTGGAGGAGCTCGAAGTACGCTTTCTTTCTTCATTTCCCGCATTATAAGGCCTCTAAGGACGGTAGGCCGCTGCCCCGCCAGGTGCTGACTCTGCCCGATCTCCAGGCTACTAAACCTAATTCCTATACTAGAAAGAAAATGAGGGGATTATGAGCAAAAATATTGTATCATCTTGCTTTCGCCCTCTAAGAAATGTATTAGTTGCTACTTTGGTTTTTTGGTCAGCTTTTCGCCTAGCCTTTATGTAATCCCTGACCAGACGGGTTTCCGTCAAACCTTTGTCAGTGGGGTGAAACTTCTTATACCTCGCAGCGGCCACGAATTACCGACTCTAGCTCCAACCTCCCTTCGTAGCGGAAGGGGGAGCATAAAAAATGGACTTGACAGGAGAGGTCGTATACCGTAGAGGTCGAAAAAAACGGCACGTTGAAGGTAGGTTGCTTCAAGCAGCGCGGGTCACGCGTTGGCGTACGCCCGCGCCCGGGAGATCGCTCTGCCAGCGGATTTTCTACCACACCTTACCGTTCCTGCTGCGGCGCGACCGTCTCGCGGCAGGCACAGTAATATGTAAAGAAAAACCACAGGCATAAGACGAAGCAGGCCATCGCGATAAAGCGTACCCCTCCGAGGCAAGAAAAGGCACAGAGAACAGATATAGTTTCCTTTTTTCCGTTAACTGCACGTGAAATAGAGAGTGAAAATAGGCGACGGAGTATCACTCACAAACACACTTTACCAGGCAAAAATTGTACAGTAGTTTTCTTCGCTAACATTGTATTCTTGCATGCTTACTTTCCCAATACAAAGAGCCCAGTTAGCCCGCACTGATTTGTCAGCATATGCAAATTGATATGAAATAAATAAATGATACATATATTCATTCCACGCATCCCATATCAACAAAGCAACGCAGACATATAGAGTAAATGCCTGCATTCTAGTATACATGGAGATTGGTATTTGATGCAAGTAATCACATGTCACCGTGCTATAAATAACCAAAATAAACGATTAAAATTTACGCTACCCTTCCTGGAAGAACCGTCGTCTTCGAAATGCACTTATGCTTCCCACAGCACATGAAGGTAACAAGTTCAACCACACCAACCACAGCGGTTGTCGCCGACTGTAATGGCCAGCAGAATCAGCAGCAGAGATGAGTCCATGGAACTGGAGCTGCCCGCAGATGTCTCTCGTCTCACTAAGGGGTGCAGAGCCAGGGGTAATGAGATGTACAGCGTACAAAAGCCGCGAAGAACAATCCCGACATTTGCCGATAACACGCAGAGAATTCACAGCGCTAGACTACACAGGCGACCGACGTAGACGTCGGTCCAAATTCAAAATGAACGGTATCGTAACGGTTGCAGCGGTTCACGCGAGGGCGCAGCAACGCAGCGGCGGCGCCATTGGTTCGAGGGGAAAATTTCAGCGCGTGGGAGAAGTCCTCCTCCCAGGTTTTACGCTGACGCTTTCGCTCCCGTGTGTAAGAAGGTGCGGCCTGCCTTTGGCTTCACCTCTATAGTGTGCGACAATCCGCTGAGGTCTTCCAACAAGGTCGTATCAACATAATCTAGAACAAATGAAAGCAAAGAAATCTCGTTGCTAATCTCAGTTTTTAATCACCGTGGAATGAAAAAGCAACTCCAAGTTCACTGCAATAAGCACACAGAAAAGCCAGTACGGGTATCAAAAATTATAGCAATACACCGTGTTTCCGCGCGTCATTCCCTCCCTTCCCCCTACCCAGCACAAAAAGTTCGGCGAGACGGGGGGGGGGGGGGGGGGTTAGTTCCCCCTCAGCTTAAGCGTGCTAGGCTAGAGCTTTACGGAGTTTTCTTTCTTGAGCTCCCGACTGTAAATTCACGTAACTCATTAGACTGAGGGTTTCCGGCCTACTATGTATTCTGCTTTGCTGCCCAGTGGGTCGAAAGCAGCAGCCTCTTTCGCCATTTTAGTAAGGATGCTTTTGTTTCTAAACACGTTTGCACATTTATTCCCATACAGGCGAGCCAAATTCCTCTTGCGTCAGTGTTGGAATAATGACACCACTTTTTCTTACGGATTGTTCCGACGTTCTCTCAATAAGATTAATATATTATCCGCTATATGTCACGTCAAGGCTGCTGCAACACGAAAACGCTGAATTTGCCTAGGCAGGTATCCGGTTTCTTCGATTCCCTCTAGCTACTTCGAACAACGTACATCAACTTATAAATGCTTTCTCGCATGATAAAATGGAGCCATTGCTCTTCGATGTCAGATGAAGCGTGGCTGAGCCGATTCTCGAATGTATGTACCGAGCAAGTTCCGTTCTTTATATTCCTCTCTCTACAGGCAACGTCCTTTCCGGACTCTCCTTCGTTCGGCGGTGGGGTGGATGGAGCTCGAAGTGTTCATTTTTTTCTTCGAGAATGAGCGGCTGCAAGAATATCGAACAAGTTCCTGGAAGCCTACTCTTCCGAATTTGTCTCTTCTTACAACTTCGGCTAGAATGTTGAGTATGTGCTATCAAGGCATCTCAAAAATGCATTCAAACTCATTGGCCAATCTTGAAGCCCTTACGAATAAAAAGCGCTCACAGAACTTTCATAACGGACTGGAGGGAAAGATTGACGACCTATGTTTCTTGCAACCCTTAATCACTCTCTCTATTGTCGAATAGATACGCTTAGAGAGGATCAGCAGCAAATCAATAACGCGAGAAGATAGAACTGGCGTAATATTGGCATAGGCTTCCCAAATATACCCTCCTAAAGATTTTCAGTGCGGTAGATGATGAATATAAGGGAAGTGCGTGGATTGCTATATATATAGTTAACAGTCGGTAAAGCCCAAATAAGCATAGGGTCTCATGCATGAACTGACGGTAGAATTTGATAACGAGATTGCTTAACGGTGTAAATGGCGGTGGTATACCGACAGAGTAAATAGCTGCGCTATTGGCGTTGAAATAAAGCAAACACGGTTGGAATACACAGCGGAATATTTTTAATGCGATTTAAATGTAATTCGTATTCACGAATGGGCTGCAAAATATGTTTGAAAAAGATTTATCACATTTCTTTGTGAATACTGAACATTTTTTTAAATGTGTAAAAAATACCGTATCTGAAAGTACACTTCCAATCTAGTTCAAATATGTGAGAAAATACACAGGCATTTATAACATATTTACTATGAATAAAATGCGTACTTTTGTAAATATGAAATAAATTTGTGTGAAGTACAGTTGAAATATAATAATTTGGTAGCCCTTGACATATATTTGCAGCACACTTCAAGCTGCCTTAGAAGAGCCGTGTTCAAAAATCATATTTGGGGTAGCATTTTGAAAATGAATTTAAAATGTACTTTCAAAAATATGCAAGTAATGTAGCCAAGTAATGTGTCTAAAGTATACTTCAAATATAACAATGGATAATCCTTGAAAATGTATTTGCAGCACACTTTAAGCTGCCGTCCAAGAGCAGCGCACAAAATTATACTTGGCGTGGCATATTGGCAATGAATTAAAAATTTATTTCCGCAAATATGCAATACATTTGTCAAAAGTATACTTTTAACAAATGGACACTGGAGGCTCATTAAATCTTGGGCACATAGAAAAGCATGCGACGATGTGTGGATGACAGCTCGTGCGGACCGGCCACACGTGCGCGTGCGACTAGTGGTGCGGTTGTGAGCTGGATCAGTCTAGGAACGTGGTCGAGTGTCGCTTAGCCGGGACGAGTGAGCTCGACAGATCGGGAGACTGGCACCCGGCACGACACCGTGGTACCCTGCCAGCTCGTACATTACTAGCTGACGCAAGGGCTCAACGCTAACCGATGTATACGCCAAGCCACCATGCAAGCGACGCACGCTGCCGTCCGACACCTCGTAGCCAAGCCATTGGCACTACGGCGCAACTACGACGGCCCAAGCGTTTGCGGGTGCTACAAATAACGATCTCCAATTGCCTTATCCGGCGCCGCTTGAGCTTCGACTACTGCAGACGCCACGCCACGAACGACGACGCCATCGGCTCCGGCGAAGGACTACGATTCGAGCTGCTTTTCCATAACACCACAGCAGGCTTCATGTGGAGCGCTCTTTCTGTTTTAATGTTTTTCTGTCAATTTTGTTGCAGTCTGGCCAATACACCCTTTCCATGTGTGCTCACGCTGTCTGTGGCTCTTGGTGGACCTGAGACCAATAACAATACCACAGACATTATACCACCTAGTGCTAGCTTTTTTAAACACATAAAACAGTATTTGAACTAGTTTGCAGAACCCATATCAATGCTGAACCCTTTATTCCTCTGTAGATATTCTACAAATTAATGAAGATATTTTTGTGGCATGTGCAACAAATATACGTTCAGAGAAGCAGTTTACAACATTTTTTGAAAGTTTAATACAAATACCCCGGCAGAAAAAATTTCACATACATATGCCCCATTTGCACTTAATAGTGACAAGGCAAATCCATAGCTGTGGTATTTACCCACAAGGTCCTGTTCCAAGAAACTGCCAAACAGTTCTTGCACAAAGGAGACCGAGTATGTGGGGCTTGCATAAAATAATTTTTTTTTTACATTTATTTACTCGTTCAGGAACACCAACAACATTAACGCTTTTTTTTGCAACTTTTGCAAGAGTTTAAATACTGAAAATGATCGCACTGAGCTACATCCTTTAAACTGACCATCCCGCTCGATATTTCTCACAATATTTTTTACTATAAAAGGAATTTCTTGCTACTGCGCTTCTGAATATCTGGCCATTAAGGAGTTGGTGCCCAGGGAGTGTAAGGAGGCTGCATCCGAGGGTCTCATCTCCACGTTCCGAGTGTAGGAGGAGCGGGCCCATTTATTCTAACCTGCTTTATATATGGAACGACAAATAACGTAGCTTAGGATAAACAGTATAAAGAGAAAATTCTAGAACGAGACGGTGCCCCTGCCTAACCCGACTTAATTGTTCAGCAACTGGGGAGACCTTGTCGAGCTGAAAAAGCAGAAACTCCCCACTATTCTCGGAGGTCCCTTTCATGAGAGGTGATCTCCACCTGTTTATATTATCACAGGAGTTTTAATGGTTTCCCCTCCTTCCTGTGCGAGTGGACTACATGAAAAAAATCTAATCGAAAGAACTGATGAAATAAGGAAGAATGTATTTACCACCGCCACCATCCCTATCGCCCTTCATCTCTCAAATAGTTCCCTCAGTTTTTTTTGCTGCTTTAGGGGAGGAAAATGGGCTGAGTCTGAGCGAGTTCCGGACTAGTCTCTTATTTGTTACCTCCACGTCTTACTGTTAATGGCTTGGCGTGTGTTCTGTGTACTGTCAAACTAATGCATCATTCTCGCATTAATCATAATGATAGTTTAGAGTAGATAGAATAAAATAGGGTATATTAAAGAAATGTAGTATGAATGTCAGTAACCACCGAAAAAAAGGGGTGGAGGTATTTAGTTATTAAACACTTTAGCCCAGGGACATTTTTCCTAATTCGGCCCTGCACCAAAAAAGTAACCCCGCAAAAGACATTAGGAAATTAGCGTTCAAAGCTCAGTCTCCAGGTTGAGCAAAATGTGCACCTGTTTTCATCATTTTAGAAGAACACAGGGTTTCTTTATGCCCTCTAACTTTCAAAAAAAGTGTTTGTTGCAATTTATAGTTGTTTTTTGTGTAGAAAAGGAATCTCTTATCTGGCGTCGTCATTTTAATTCATCCGAATAATGTATGACGTTTTGAGCTCTAGACCCGCTGCTTCATCAATTAGACATGGCTGAAATCATATTTAAACAACGTGTTGAAACCGTAGGGGAAATGGAAGCACATAAAAAGGGGAATCGGGATTCGTGTGTGCTGCTTTAGGGGAGGAAAATGGGCTGAGTCTGAGCGAGTTCCGGACTAGTCTCTTATTTGTTACCTCCACGTCTTACTGTTAATGGCTTGGCGTGTGTTCTGTGTACTGCCAAACTAATGCATCATTCTCGCATTATTCACAATGACAGTTTAGTGTAGATAGAATAAAATAGGGTATATTAGAGAAGTGTAGTATGAACGTTAGTAACCACCGAAAAAAAAGGGTTGGAGGTATTTATTTATTAAGCACTTTAGCCCCGAGACATTTTCCTTAATCCGTCCCTAAACCTAAAAAGTAATTCTGCAATAGACATTAGGAAATTAGCGTTCAAAACTCAGTCCCCAGGTTGAGCAAAATGTGCACCTGTTTTCATCATTTAAGAAGAAAAGAGGGTTTCTTTATGCCCTCTAACCTTCGCAAAAAGTGTTTGTTGCAATCTATAGTTGTTTTTTGTGTAAAAACGGGATCTGTTATCTGGCATCTTCATTTTATGCATCCGAATAATGCATGACGTTTTCAGCTCTAGACTCGCTGCTTCATTAATTAGACATGGCTGAAATCATATTTAAACAATATGTTGAAACCGTAAGGATAAATGCAAGCACATAAAAAGGGAAATCGGGATTCGTGCGTCTTCTGCCTGTTATTAGCTGTTCAGTTATATATTTATGTTTGTAGGGACAATAATCACGAACGTTGCAATACGGTAAAAAGTTGTATTTCAAATTTTAAATCAACAAAGAATGGTGACTGGACAAAGAAAATCGAATCAAAATATAACAGCACCTGCTCTACAAAATGAATTGAGTGGCAATACGAGCCACGTATTAGAATCAGCCAAGTGACACCCGAGCAGCACTGTAGCCAAAATAATAAGCTTAGCCCATTCACAAAGCCAAAGCCAACCACGGCCTCATCTTGTGTTATAAGCCTTTGTTTTAGCCATTCTGTGTAGTAGCCTGTAACCCAGTTACTTGCGCATAAAAAAAGCTTTAACACAGTTAAAGCGAGTAGGACGGGCGAAAGCTTTTGCGCACAGATAGAAGTTGATGGAGACCAGGACATCCAATGCAGCGCGCAAGAGTGTGTTCTAGTCTCCACATGGACGGATCCACTGCAGTTATAGCTACGGCGCTCCGTACTTGCTCCCGTTAGTAATTCCTGGGTTCGAATCCACTATGCCTTCATTGCTTCTTTTTAGTGTGAAACCATTACAAGCAGACACACAAGCATTAGACAGTTGTGTTAGGCCCTGAGGAGCTAGATTAGTGCTTTCACACTAAAAATGTGTTCATGCTCACATATGGCACAATAAATGACAAGAACTTCAAAGCATCCTGCCCATTCGTATCCGACCATCACATTGCCAAAAGCTTAAAAAGTCAAAGCCTGAGCAGCTAATGCCCATGTGCCGCTTTTGTGCACTTGTTTCTAACACTCAACAAATGGGAGGAAGAAGATGGCTTGTAAATCACTAAACAATTTTGTCATGTTAATGAAATCATTTATAATATTCTTGCTAATATTGCCGCCAACTGTCGCTGCCACTGATACAACAGCTGTAGCCAACTTCGGCACCGACCGCGCACAGAACATGCAAGTTCCAACTGTCGACTTTCAGAATCGGCAAGTCCCGCTGCCTCAAGCATTCAAAAAAGCAGTGAATGCTATAAGATCTTGCTGGACTCCTTTATTGTAACTTTCATTGGCAATAGGAAGCTATCCATGAATAAAGGTTAAGATGATCATGCGTATGCCCAACATCTTGCCTTTTCAGATCGCTTGCTCCCCCCCCCCTTTTTTTATCACCCTTTTAAAGAATGATCTTCCTAGCCTTTACTACATTTTCAAAAGCTGATCAGAGTGAAAGCATGTGTTTACAGAGCAGTTCGACAAGCAATTATCCCTTATAATGGCAAGATCTTGTCAATCTGCCCGAGTAAGCCAGCAGTGAAGACTTCACCAAAGACTATAAATGTGCCCACTTTCATTAACTGACAAAGGTTGCCTCCAGTAGCAGATTGACGAAGAGGAGGATGAGCAACTTTTATTTCAAATATCCCTTTCTTCCCGAGCGGAGCCCCGTGTTCAGTGCTCCATGGGCCACCAATTTCCTCCAGGCCCGTTAGACTACGATTGTAAGAGGCGCAAAAGAAAAATAAAATTAAAAGGGCCAGAAAGTGAAAAACGTACCTAGCAGAGACAAAAATAATGGGAAAAAGAAGATACACAGACAACACGTTCATCACTATATCAGATTTAAACCGCACCGAAACACTCTGCCCAGCAGGCAAAATCGGAAAGTTTTAAGAAAGAGTACTTAAAGCACAACTATATATATACATACCTCATAGGAGCCACAAGATAGAAAAACAAGCTTACTTGCAACAATAACAGAAAACTTAATGGGAAGACGGAAAATGTACATAAATGTACGCGTACAATTCGAAAAAACATGTGCAAAAGTGACAAACGTAAAAGTAAAAGCATTAAAACTCAGAGAGCATCCACGACTGGAAATCTGCCAAAAATGTATAAAGCTGCACAAATGGAAACAAATGGTGAAAGAGAAACTGACACTTACTAAAGTACATGTATACTGCACCAATATTCTTTGGAGCTCAAGCCTCGGTGAATAATGGTGCAGTCATTGGAGTCATGAAATTTATCGACGTAACTCTTGTAACTATTCATGAAGTTTATAGCACAGCTGGTTCAGTGTAAAGCAGTGACTCAGATCTGCGCATCGCTGTCATGGGGACCTAGAGCCAAAAAAAAGTGAAGTGGTATGCCCTAAACACTGTGCTCGACAAAGAAGCAGGAACCCTTTTTTGTATAGAGTATAGTAGGGGGTTTGGAGGGGGTCTGACACCTTCCCGTAACCTAGCTCTGTCTTCAAAACTCCTTGGGGTGTGGGTGATCTCTGTCAGAGGTGAGATGGTCAACAACAGGCTATATAGCTGAGTCATTTTGTTTTCTTTCTGCCAATAGCCATCATGCTCGCTTTCTAGCCACAGTGTGCGTAACTGTCGCATGACACCAAGGCCGGCACAATATTTGTAATCGCGGAAGTAAATCATCCACCACGTCAAAGCGAGATAATGGCAAGGCAAGGACCCTTGACTCAATTACCAGGTACTGAAGCTGTGCTGTTTATAGCCTCTTCAATTGGTTCAATGCATTCCTGCGCTCTAGAGCAAGATGTAAATAATCGTTTGAAGAGCCCCCGCGGTAGTAACACAAGCCACACCAATAAAACCCATTAAATTGATAACAGTTCCTGACTGTGAAACGATCAATCCACTGAACACGCAGCTGCAAATACCCTTATATGGACTTGTTCTCCGTGCTTAAGAGAGGGAAATCCTAAAGAAAGCTCCTGTAGCTCCTTTCCAAAGGGTGCAAGAAGAGTGGTCATGTTTGGCTTTGAAAAACGAAACCTAAGTGCGCGCATAAGCATCTTCTGATTTAGCATTGCAGGGTCTATATAAAAATTTTACACTGACTGGTCAGATGCCAAAAGGTCGTTTTTCAAAAACTCTAATTCAATCTCTATTCCACAATAATGAAATATCGTGAGTTGAAAAATCAGCCGACTGCCTGGCATGATTTATGACATCCACTAAGTCAGTAATCGCACTTCCTCTTCTTCTTTGTGGAAGGCACTTCAAGATTTGCTGCCCAAAGATTCGTTGAAGCTGCTCTTTTAAAGGAATGACAAGGAAGAAAGGGCAATAGTTGATGTCAACATCCCGTTCGCAGTCCTCGCAGTGAATCTCAATCTTAGGTGAACTGTCTAAGTACCTGGTACAATCAAGACAATAGAAGCGGTTCTCAGCTTCAGGAATGTGTATACCCCAAGCCTTGAAAAGCAAGTATTTAGGTTTTTGGGGATATTTCTCGGTAGATGATATTCAGCAGGTCCAGCTGGTCTGTGATCTTCTGGTCGCCCATTTTATGGTGCATCACATAGGACATGAGGAAGGCTGCAACTTGTGTCCTCTCATCAGCGACTCGCAAATTACTTTGTTTAGCTCTGCAGTCAGGGTCCTTAAAATGATATATTCCACATATATAAATTGGTGAAAAATGTTCCCATCCAATTCTCCTACATTGCACTTATACATAAGTGCCAAATAGCAGAGTCTAATTGATATAATGGCATGTGCATTTACGGACAACCAGTGTGATAAGGTTCCTTCCATGATTAATTCTCGTTCTTTACATTTGTTATTGTCAACATAATGGTGAGCATGTACTGGACACGCAAGCCAGAGAAATGTTATCAGCCCAAAATGTCTGAAATTGGCACTTCATGCGAAGTTTTTGGTTCCAAGAAGTAATTATCCTTGACAATTATGCCCACATAATAAACCTAATTTCAGCTACTCTATACTGAATGTCGCATCCCTCTAATTTGTGTTCTATATAATATTTAAACAATGAGCATTTTAGAAAAAAAATGCTTACTTGAAAACCTCTTCCGAACTTGAGCTGTCTACAGCATTTGGCACAAGGTAAGGTACAGGCACCTTTTTCTGCTTTGATAAAAAAAAAACCCTTTGAGTCCTGAGGACAAAATCTTGCCTCATTCAATAGGAACTTAGTCCAGCTTTCCTTTCTAAAATTATTGAAGCTTAAAATGTTTATATCATCGTCGCCGCTGACAACAATTAAATGACAGTAGCATGCTATTAAATTTTGCATGGCACTTTCATTATTCCAACGGGGAGGAGCAGAGAAGTGTACACAACAGATCCAATTCCTTTAAAAAAAGGAGAGGATGGCCACTACATGTAATTAATCTTTATAATCAGTTTTTGAGGCACCAATAAACTTTTAGAGTGACAATAGCTATTCTTGCTAGTTGCCTATTTAACTAAACCTTGTTGAACTATACTTTCTAAATCTTCACAAAAAGGCTGGTTCACATGCAAGGGATTGAGTGAACTCAGCGGTGAGCGGCACCGACACATCGAAAAAGTTTCATCAGTTTCGAACTGGATGGCTCTAGCAGCCGAGACAGTCTAAAACCTGTTTTTTAGTTACTCCAGCAGAAATTAGTAGCGTTTTCATTTGCATGTGAGACTGGCTTATTCTTCAATTTGGCAAATATATTTTTAAAAGCAAACGTTATACCTGAAATTCATTTGAATGCTCACCTAAAGCCGTTTATGTAGACGCTTCGGATAATTAAGGGGAATCAATGCAAGGAAAAAGGATTCACACATAGTGAATGCTTGAAGGCTAAGCTCGCTACTTCGCTGTTTGCCAACAAGCCAAAAAGTGTTCCTAATGTCACTATCTGGAACTATAGTCAGCTAGGAAGAGCATCTTATTTAGGTTTAACGGCATTAGAATGGAAATCAGTAAATTCTCCGGAACTGAACATTTAGATAACTAAATGTACATTGCAAAAATGTAAATCTTAAACAACTGCATTGCCATAGGTCAAGCACTCATCTTTTATCTATTTTATTATTGCCTTAGTCTCCTATCATTGTGGCATACTATGGCAGACACGATCAATCGTACTCAGCGGGTGTAATTATGGCGTACTCTTTTCGCACCAAATGCATGTGAAGATGCACGGGGTAGCACTGACTGTGACCATCATTTTGCTCCTCCCAGAGCCACACTTGGCTTCTCTAATGTTAAAGCTAAATACGTACATAGATCTCATTCTGCTAAACACTTAAGTATACACTTAGCAAGTTTTTGCTGATACGTCGCGCAGCTGCTAAATTACAGGAGAAAAGGGCAATTCAGGCTCCACCCGCTTTGATGCAAAGAAGGTGACACAGCCCTGACTAAACCTTGAAGCATTGTTTTCTTTATCCATTACCCTCTAAAATCGCAGCAACACCTCTCTGATATCCATATCACATGGGCGACTCGGAGCTACCTTGAACTTCCTTGGCTCAAAGGAGCGCAAAGGAGTCACAGGGAGTTTCGCCATGGTAGAAATAGTATAGAAGACTGCGTGTCGACTCTGAGCAAGGATGGGTGGATGGAATATAGGAGCGTCTTCTTTGAAAAGGGGTGGTAGGAGTAGCTATCATAGTCATTTTTCTCCCTATATCCTAATTATTGATTTAGATTGGGTAACTAAATCATCATTCTACTTATTAAATTTTTGTTTCTACATTACTAAGATTATGTCCCTTCGCTGCTTTTAAGCCACCAATCTTCCAGTAGTTTTTTGCTAGTATTTCCACCGCCGGTTTATTTACCCGGCCATTGGTAGCTCTTTAGTTTCCCGGCGCCCCCTGCAAACTGTGAGGCAAAACAAACACGTGACGACACAGTGACGTACATTTGGCGGGGAATTTGATTGGGAGGCAGAACGATACTCGGATAAGGCAGAGAAATGCACACCGTAACTGTTCAGCGAACTTTACTTGACATGGATTTCTACTGTCAAGTTTTACGTTAACTGAAATGTTACGGCGTCTTTAACCACCTTATCATAGCATCGTTTGCCTTCGTCGTCGTTAGCCTATTCTTTCGTCGCGCGTCATGTAAACGAATTCTCGGGCTTATTTCTTGTTCACGTTTGTGAACAAGGGCCTTCAAGTGAATTCGGCAAGCACATGGGTAGAATCACATGGCTTGAGGGATTTCACTAAGGGCATAAATTAGTGAAGCTGTGCTGCATAGAAAGCCAGGCTTTATTAATTCACGATTACTTACATAGACGCTTCACCACAATGCAATTATTGAAGTGTAGGAAAGCGACCACCGCTCATTCGTGAAGGTCTTCATGAAATCCTCGCGATAACAAAATGACCTGAGCGTAGATCTCTAAACAAGACACGGTGAGATTATAAAAGGGTAAAAGATTTTGCTAACAAGCAAAATACATATCAGTGTCAAAGAACAAAGAAAACTAACGGAATAAATAACGCTAGCGCTAGAACACCAACCTGTAAGAGCTTAGAAAAACTGTTCAAATTGGGATTACTAGTACTTAGAAGTTAATGCGTCTTAGAAGTGAAAATATCTGCGATATAGCTTCGCTCCAATAAATCTCGCCCTTTTCACGATTCCATTATTTTACTCGCGGTTCAATTGTCACGCAGAGGAGTGAATGCGAGGCTACAAATTTGCAACTTAAGTATTTAACATGTTCATGAGAAAATAACAGCTGAAGTACGTTCAGCCAACGTTGTTGTGGTAATACGACGCAGTAAGCAAAACGCGCAGCAAAGGGAGCGGAACGGAAGGCTTTGCGCGATGCGACATTGAGTCTTGAGGGCAATAAAATCTCACCTCCACCGTTCAATTAAAACAGATGCAGCGATACGCCGCTCATGCAGACGTGTGTCCGTAAACAAGCCACCACCTTTGCGACGTGCCTGGGAGGCCGAGCTGGCCGAGTTGAGCCGCTGAGCTGTGACACAGCATTGTCCCATCCTACAGAAATGCGCACATGCAGCGGCAGTCAGTTTCTCATCGGGCACACACTGTCTTCGCCTTGCTGTAAAGCTCTACCACAACCAGCATAACGAAATACCGACTGTTTGGTACAGATAACACTCTGTACGAAGCACGCAACGATGAACGCTGAACCGGGGCCGATGACGCACCAATCCCGCGGATGAAAAAGCTTTGGTCTTAACCATATCTGAGCATTGAGCAACTACGCAGCGGATACTAAGTGGCCGAGAGATGCCATTAGAAACAAGTTAAAATATTATTATGTGACACGTTTTTTCTTACGCAAGAAACAAAAACTGCATTCATTCCTGAGCGTGAATATTATGTTTACTTTCTAGTTCTTTGGAGTTCTGGCAGATCTTATTTCCTGTGCTTTAGAAATTGGCCACACAGTTCGCAGGGGCCCTCATCATCGAGTCGATGCCACTGGCAATAGGCAGCTGCACGCGTTTTCTTCCATGTAACGCGACCATTTACATTGGCCTTGGTTTCGCCTCAAAGGAGTTGTCCCCGTGTCACATGGATTGCAACGAGCCTCTCAGAGAAGCCACCAGGGGGCCATTAGACACTGTTTATTCTGTACAAAAATATGAAAAAAAATGTTCAAAACAAACTGAAATATTTTTACACTACTTTTCTCCTCGCAAAATGCAATTAGCTAGTTATATGATTATAAAAAACACACATTTGCTACAAACAACGAGCATGTTCTCAACATAGCCATTTTGTCCACTCTGCTCGACACCATGCGCAGCGTTGTGCAATACTGGTCCAATTAATTGCGACCGCCGTAATTGACTGCGTTCGTCATTCTGTGTTTCTGTTCCGTAGTTGTTCTCTGTAGTCATTTTGGTCAAGTGATAACCATGTCGTGCTACTGTTCTGCCCCGCCGTGTTCGCGTTTTGAACATTCCCTAGTGAAAAATCCCGCATCGCGGCAAACGGGTTCGAACCGGTCCTGTATTATCCCGTATAAATTTCATAACGGTGCGACCAATCCTGTGTGAACCTCAAACGGGTTTATATCGGACAGGTCATATCCGGTATGATTCTGAATCCGGTTGGTCATGTCCGGTATAGAGTTAATACAGGGCAGACCATTCCAGTATGCATCTCATACATGACATCCCAGTCCGGTATGGATATGAAACAGGCGGACCAGTCCTGTATTGAGCTCATATACAGGACAGGTCGTGTCCGGTTTAACAGAAACCGGTCAAACCCGATATGAGTGAAACTGATACGGGACAGAGTATTTTCGCTTCTCAACACAATTCGGGCGGATCGTGAAGCTCAACCAGGATGACCACGTCGGAACATCCCTTTGCGCTAAATAAGCATGAAACCATACATATTATACGTCACAACTTTTCTGTATATGTGGAGTACGCGTTGTTTCGCAAATACCTACAAGATATGAAGCCGTGGATGTGTGCGCTAGCAAGTACATAAACACATCGCGTTTTGCTTTTGCGTGTGCAACAGTCGCTGCAGCTTGTACGATCTTGCGGTGCATCTTCATATCTGCGACTAAAGATCTGCCACCTTCAACGCGAACTTGCAAGCAAGAACGCATCGTTTCGTTAGCGAGGATAGAATACGCTCGAGAATAAATGAAACGCATCACTTACCATCGAAATATGCACAGGTCAGCCGGACATCGGAAGTAGCTTCCCCGAGTGTTTAGGTATGCAAAACACTTGGTCAGAAGTAAATTCATTGACGTCGCTCTGCTGGCAGCAGGTGAAGCTAAAACAAGCAGTATTACAAGTGTTGGTGCACCGCATATATCTATATGTAGCAAAAATTGCATGCGTTCGAAGACGATGACAAAACACATCAGCACTAGTAAATTGTGACATTCTGAGGTTTGACTGCAAGAAAGCGATACATTGTAAAAATGCGGGACACGGATAACCCTTCGTGATAGCCAGGAAAAAGATTCAGCGTGCTTAAAGGGCGATCGTTCAATTACGACCATAAATTCTATACCCTTCAAAAATACATAGTACGAAAGAGCAATGTCGACTACATAAGCAAATATATAGCCATTGGCACTTTATCCTGCCGTGGTGCAGTGCTTTGTCAGTCGCAAAAAACTGAACGGGGCTTCTATAGTGAATTCCTTCCACTTATGCCGAAACTTGAGGAAGAAGTTAAAACATGGCTTGAGCAGCTGATTTCCGTGAAAGAAATTGAGGATGCAATAGATGCCCTGCCAGCAGGTAAAGCCCCTGGCCCTGACGGACTGGGTGCAGCTTTCTAGAAAGTGTTCAAACCGGCAATAGCCCAGGCTCTGCTGAAGGTTGTTGACGAAAGCTATGAGAAAAAACGTGTTCCGCTGTCTTTCACAACATCCCACATAGTGCTAATTCCTAAAACCGATGACCCTGATAAGCGCCTGTTGGTGGGGTCTTATCGCCCGATAAGCCTCACCAACGTCGACTACAAAATTTTCATGAAGGTGCTAGCGAAAAGATTGCAGGGTGTTATAACAACGCTCGTAGGCACGCACCAAACATGCGGCATAAAAGGGCGAAGTATCGCTACTAACATACAAGTGGCGCGTTCCATACTAGAATGCTGTGACTCATTTGATGACCGAGTGGCGATGATACAACTAGACCTGGCAAAAGCCTTTGACCGCGTTTCTCACGATGTTCTGTTTGCCGTATTAGATCATGCAAATGTCGGCCGAATAATATTAGATGGCGTTAGAATGGCATACAAAAACTGTACCACACGGATTGTTGTGAATGGAGAACTCACTGAAAACCTCCAAGTGCGACCTTCTGTGAGGCAGGGTTGTCCACTGTCGCCATTGTTATTCGCAGCCTACCTTGAACCGCTTTGCTTGGCCATCCGGAATAATGCATGCATAACGGGATTCGCGCTACAATCAGTGCATGTGAAAATCCTGGCTGATGCCGACGACATCGCTGTCTTTTGTGCAAATGAGAAAGTATTTGTGAGGTGACGAATGTAGTACAGAAATTTTGCAGCTGCACAGGTGCCCAGATAACATACAAGAATTCTTTCTTCCCCCGTACTGTGCGGGAATGGAATGTCCTCAAAGCGAATATTGTAGAGGCTTCTACTGTGGAGTCATTTACGGAGTCGCTTAGGAATTTGTAACAATTTTGCAGCATTCAACACTTTCATTTTTTCCCCAGTGCTCATTTTGACGCCAGGCGTCGTCTAATATTGTATAATGTTGTTTCTTTCGGTATTGTGTGCTGAGTTGCGTGTACCTCAGGGAGGTTTTCTTTTTGTCAAAGTGTATTTTACACCCACTCCTGCTTAAGGCTTTGCAATAAAGCCAGCAGTCTTCTGTAAATAAATAAATAAATAAAAATAAATAAACTGGGAAAAAAGCTGCGGTTTCTGGCATGGTAACTGGGAGGTCACACCCGACTACTATTCTCGGATGCGCTGGTCAACCACTCCAGCATTGTATCTAGGAGTGCCCCTTGATTCTTACCGGGACCCAGATCCGTACTGGCATGACCAAGCATCGAGGGCCAAGGAAAAAAGTGATGCGTGGCCAGGAAGGCAGTTGTCCATGCTCTCGCGTGCCACTATATGTAATCTGTTCCTTAGTGCTAAAATGTGGTACGTGATGAATGTGCTCAGTGCTTCGAGGACAAACATGCAAAAACTTCACCGTGTTTTTGCCGTTTTCATTTGGGCGTCGACCTGGGAAAGGACGAGCCGAACAAATTTGTTTCTTTCCGTACAAAAAGGAGGGTTTAGACTGGCGCAATTATTTTTGCGACAAGTTGTCTCGTGTTTCATGTACCTTCGTGACCAAAAAGGTGTCTTCCTCAGAACAGTAATCCATGTTCGGCTTGGTCGACTCGTTCCTAATTTTCTTGTCAGTTCGTGTCTCAATGTAGGGGGTACAGTAAGAGGGTACTTGCGAGAAGTGGTGCTCGCGTACAGATTGCTGCATGTGCGCTTTTCCATGGAGTATTTGTGCAATGTTAAGCGGAAAAAATTGTATGCGGACCTAGTGGACACAATGCTTCCTGTACCGATATACCGTTTGTCGCACTGTCCAGGCCCAGGAGATGATGTACTCAAGAGTTAAGAAGATGCCAATATCACCACCAGTCAAATCATTTTTCTTTAAACTCCCCACTAACACATTATCAGTCAAAACATGGACGCACGCTAAAGGCCTGTTCGTCCCTTGGTCAATAAACTGTTTCTTGTGTAACAGACCAAAGACGATAGAACACTTGTTTTTGGACTGTTGGGATGCCATTTTTTTCTGATATGTGCTTCAGAGAACTTTAAAAAAAGAGCTACCTCTAGATGCATATGGCATACAATTTTTACCTTTTCCTAATACAGAGGAGTTTCCCTTTGATACAATAATGCTCCTGGGCCTCCACAGCTTGTGGAAAACCAGAATGCAGTTTAACAATGCAGATATATAAGTCAATCCTGTACGAGAACATTTCATACACAGTGTTGTGCGGTTCAGGGAAGTGCATATGACACTTCCCGAGCAGCCACAATGGATTCATGTGCTTGACAGTTTGGTAAAACTGAAAAAGTTGTAACACGCCGTGTCACGCGAAAGTGTGCTGGCACGTTTTATTGTTCATCGTCTTGTTTTGAATGTCCAAGTCGGCAATAACGAAAAAAAATACTGCCGTGGTGCAGTGGGGACAGTGCGTGCTTGCTGCTCAGAAAGACCGAAGTTCGAATCATATGTAAACATTTTTTCTTTTTCGTTTCTTTCCCTTTTTTTTTTTTTTCAAATTTATTCGTGTGATTTTATAGCTCTGAATGCTTTTTCTAGCCTGGCGTTCAGTTTTTTTTTCTGAAACAAGGGCCACGGACCATACAGGAATTTGCGAAATGAGAGCTCCGAGCGGTTTCATTTCGGTTAAGCCTGTATCAATTAACCAGAAACCGGACGAATGCGTCATTTCTGGAACTGACACCAGGGAGAGTATTTCCGCTTATGAACAGAAGCCGGGCCGATCGATGAAATTCAACCAGAATGACCATGCCGGACACGCCAGCGCACTAAATAAGCATGATACCAAACATATTGTTACGAGGTTCATTTAGACACATTTTAGGAAGCGCTAGAGATTAGCACACCAGAGCGGGCAGACCCAGCTTCCTCTTCTTCTGCTTATCCCGCCAAGCCTCCTCTTCTTCCAATACAGGACCGCCCGAAGTGCGTGACACTGCCCCCTTCGTAGACGATGCCCACCGGGCGAGTCAAGGTTCGTCACGTTGATAGAAGGGCTTCATGCGGGCCACGTGTACTACTTGAGTCTTCTGAGAACGATGACCTTGGGTGGTCAGGCGAGAGACTACAAAGTTGACTGCGCTGAGGCGTTCCAGTACAACGAAAGGACCAGTATAGTGATGCAACAGTTTCTGGGACAAGCCGCGCTTACGCAGTGGCGTCCAAAGCCACACCAAATCACCAGGGGTATAATTAACGTCTTGATAACGTTTGTCGTAGCGTTGCTTGTAGCGTTCCTGGGAGGCAAGTGTGCAAGTCGACGAGCTTCTTCAGCCAAAGAGAGAGTATGCGCGAGGGAACTTTCAGCAGAGAGTGAGAAAGGTAAAAACGTGTCCAGAGTAGTTCGTGGAGGTCGTGCGTAAAGAAGAAAAACGGACTGTAGCCTGTCGTTGCGTGCCTAGCAGTGTTAAAGGCGTACGTTATAAACGGAAGGACTTCATCCCAGTTTTTGTGGAGGGAGTCGACATACATTGCGAGCATATTGCTAAGCGTACGATTGGTGCGTTAAGTAAGACCGTTTGTTTGTGGGTGGTAAGGAGTTGAATAGGGAAATATGGGATGCGCAGAGGTGAAGAGGTTCCTCTACAACTTCTGCCATAAACTGTCGCTCACGGTCGCTTATTAACACACGAGGAGGCCCATGTCGAAGAATGATAGACCGTAGGAGGAAAGCCGAGACATCAGAAGCAGTGGCTGACGGTGTGACAGCAGTTTTACAGCACCGCGTAAGGTAATCTACGCACACGATGACTCAGCGGTTTCCGTTGGAGGATCAAGGAAATGGTCCTAGAAGGTCAATTCCCACCTGTTCGAATGGGATTCGTGGTGGCGTTATAGGCTGAAGATGGCCTGGCGGAGAGCAGGTTGGGTGCTTGAAACGCTGGCACTTGAGGCAGCTGGCCACATAACGTTAAGTAGTTTGACGCATTTTCGGCCAATAAAAACGTTCCTTAGTCCTGTGCAATGTCTTGGCGAAACCCAAGCGGTCCGCCATGGCATCGTCGTGCATTACCCGAAGAAACTCACACCTAAGACTTGTAGGAACTACCTGAAGAAACCGCACACCTACTGACGAGTAATGCTTCCTGTATAGTAGACCGTCACGAATGCAGAATGAGGGGGAGGGTTCCGGGAACATGCTGCACCAAAAAGCGGTGCCAACTTCTTGTCGTTCCGCTGCAAAATCTTGAATTCACCAATATCGGGGAAGCTTGGAAAGATGGCAGCTATATATTCATCCAAGAACTCATTGTAGCAATCAGTAGTTTCAAGCGGCAACTGTGACAGGCAGTCAGCATCGCCGTGCTTACGGCCACTCTTGAAAGGCGCAGTAAAACTGAATTCTTGCAGGCGCAAAGCCCACCGCGCAAGGCGTCCACAGGGGTCACGAAGGTTTACAAGCCAACGTTAGGAATGATGGTTCGTCACAATTTTAAATGCACATCCATAAAGATATGACCTAAACCGTTGCGCATCGAAAACAACAGCTAAGCATTCCTGTTCAGTTACTGTGTAATTGCGCTCAGCCTTGCTCAAAGAACGGTTTGCATATGCAACGACATGTTCATTGCCATTGTGGCGCTTTACAAGCACAGCACCAACTCCAACTGCGCTGGCGTCAATGTGAAGTTCTGTTGCAGCTGATGGGCAAAAGTGGCGTAGTACAGGCCCAGATGCCAAAATAAATTTTAACTGGCGAAAGGCGGAGTTACAATCGGCAGTCCACTTGAAATTTACATCATTTTGCAGAAGACAAGTAAGGGGATATGCTAGGTCAGCAAACTTCGGAACAAAACGCCGGAAATAGAAGCAAAGTCTCAAAAACTTTATTAGCTGTTTTAATGATTTCGGCGGTTTAAAACAAGTGACAGCTTCGACCTTTTTCGGATCAGGCCTGATTCGATCCTTGTCTACGAGATGTCCAAGTACCACAGTCTGGTGTTCTCGAAAACTACATTTCTTGGAATTGAGTACCAGACCAGCTTTCTCAATACACTCCAAGACAATCCCTAATCGACTGTTGTGTTCACGAAACGTAGTCCCGAATATCACTACATCGTCCAAATAACACATACAAATGTGCCAGTTCAGTCCGCGCTAAACTGTATCCATGAATCTTTCTAACATGTCAGAAGCATTACATAATCCAAACGGCATCACATTAAATTCATACAACCCATCTGGGGTGATGAATGCCGTCTTTTCTTTATCTTCCGGGTGCATGGGGATCTGCCAACAGTCTGATCGCAGGTCAACTGAAGACAAATAGGAGGCAGAATATTTTTCTTCGCGCAGTTGAGGGTGAATGGTTCAACCACAGCGCCGAACTCTTCACTGGCACAGCTTGAACTAACAATTTGTATAAACTCTGCTGACATGTCGTCCGAAACCGAAAGCGTGCTGAGATTGGTTCGCGAATTTTCGTACAAAGCAGATTCAATTCGAGTGCTCACAGAAATTTCTCCATTGAGAAAGTCGAGAGTGGCCCCAGATTGTTCCAGAAAATCGAGTCCAAGAATTACGTCATGCGTTGATCGAGCAAATACTGCGAATTCAGTTCGGAATGTGTGGCCGGCGATAACAAGATTCACGGAACCGACTCCAAGTGGGTTAAGCGGTTCGCCACCAACACCACACAATTTCGCCGCACTATCCCAACCAAATATAATTTTAAGACCAAGACAGTTTTTAAAAGCGACGCTTAATTATAATAGAAATGGTTGAACCTGTGCGCAACAACGCCATAGTACGTACACCGTCCAAAAACACTTCAATTCGGATTTTTAACATCGAAACGGACAGAGGCATAGGTAAGCTAGAATCATTTGCGACCTCACCTCCATCGGCCGCACTCACTAGTTTCCCGGAGGTCGCGACCGTCGTCGGGGAGAAGGGGAGCGTCGTAGGCGCCGAGATGGTGGTGTCAGGCTACGGTCAGAGGCCGGGGATTCGTTTCGGTTCAGCGCCATTCTGCGTTCTTGTCGGCTAGCTGTTGCCTTGTACTCATTCCGGCCAGGTGTTCTTCTGTATGAATCATCATTTTCTGCAGGAAACCTTGTACGGGAGTTCACCCACTGTCGGCGATACTGCTGGTATGGACGGCGATTGCGGCAAAAGCTCGAAATGTGGCCGATCATTCCACAGGCATAGCACACTGGCGGCTCACGTTCATTCGATGAATAAGGCTCATCGTCGCTTGGATTAAACGCATCGTGTTCTGGATGCAGTCGACGAGGAGGACGAGAGTGCTCGCTATTGTAGGCGTTGATGGTGAGAGGTTGCATGTTTGGGCAATGAGCTGCAGAGCATCGGATGTCCGAAAGAGTTGTAACAGAGGGAGCATAACCAGTAGAAGATGGGCTATTGCCTGCCGAAGAGGTGCGACTGTAGACGGGTCTGATGCGGCCCCCAACATCTTGATGCCTCCGAAGCTACTCGCGGATGATTTGTCGAATTGTATCTGCCATGCTCGTCGCTTCAGACACATCCACACTGCCGAGTTGTGACATTAAGCAACCGACTAAACTTCGGAATGATACGGCGTCGCTTCAAACCTTCAAACGTGCGGCAGTGTCGTGTTATATCAGCGGTAGTATTCAAATCCTCCTTACAGATGAGAAAGTTGTACACATCTTGCGCTAATCCTTTGAGGAGATGGCCCTTTGTCTTCTGTCATTCGAGCATCAACTATTCTGCATAGCTTGAGGACTTCTATATAGGTTGTGCAGGTCTCCCCCGGTACTTGCTCTCGCTGACCCAGAGTCTGTTTGGCGCTCTTTTTGCGAGCATCGGCATCGCCAAATCCCGCTCTCATTTCTTCCATGAAGCGATCCCAGGTGGTAAGGGATGCTTCACGATTGTCAAACCATGTTAGTGCAGTTTCTTCAAGAAAGAATACCGCATTCGCCAGCTTGGTATTCGCATCCTAGCGGTTGTATTTGCTCACACGATTGTAGTGGGTGAGCCAGTCATCCACGTCTTCCCCAGGCTTACCATAAAAGTGTCGGGGTCCCGATAAGGCTGTGGGGTGGTCGGTTGTGCTGCTGGCATGGGCGGCGTTAAAACATATCTGCTTGTGCCATCTCCGTCCGTAGGGGGGGGAGGGTAGCCCAGCAATTCTTCTGCTTCGGTGGTGTAAGAGAGGTTCCGTGGTGATCTTTAGCCCGCAAACTCCACCAGACTTGTTACGAGGTTTATTTAGACAGATCTTAGGATGCGCTAGAGATTAGCACACCAGAGCGGGCAGACCCAGCTTCCTCGTCTTCTGCTTACCCCGCCAAGCCTCCTCTTCATTCAATACAGGACCGCGGGAAGTGCGTGATAATATTATACAACTATACTGTATATAAAGATCATGCTTCGTTTACAAATACCTCGAAAATGTGAAGCCGTTGAAGTGTGCGCTAGAAAGCATATATGCGCGTCGCGTCGCTTTTGAGTGTACAACAGTCGCTGCAAGTCGTACGATCTTGCTGTGCGTCTTTGTATATGCGGCTGCAGATCTGCCGCCTTCAACGAGAAAGTGGAAGTACGAACGTATCGTTTCGCTAAGATGACAGAAACCTGCTCGAGAAAAAAATAAACAAACATCGCTGACCATCGAAAGATGCGCAGATAGCCGCACACCGGGCGACGCGTTCTCGAATGTTTACATATTGAGACCGCTCAGTCGGAAGTATACTCTTTGACGTCGCGGCTCCGCTGATAGCACGTGAAGCTAAAACACCCAGTATTGCAAGTATTAGTGCACCGGATATCTCTGTATGTAGGAAAACTTGCAAGCGTTCGTAGACGATGAAAAGCACACCAGCACTAGTAAATTATATCTTAAGGTTTGCCTGCGATAAAGCGACGCATTATAAAAATACGGGATATTTGTAAACCCTCGTGATAGCCTGAAAAAAAAAAATCAGCGTGTTTAAGGGGTGATCGGTGAATTACGGCCACAAATTCTACACCCAAGGAAAATATACGAAGTACGAAAGAGGAAAATTAGCTACATATACTGAATAATAACCGCTGTAACCATAACCTGCCGTGGAGTAATTCATTTCATTTCATTTACTTTACCCTCAAGGCCCGAGGGCATCTAAGAGGGGAGTGGTAGAATACAATAGATATATATACAGTGCAGTAGACATGCAGTTATGTACAGGGTGTTACAATTCTAATCATACAATATTAGCTAACGCGGAACAAAAATGCTGATGATCAATGATGGAAGCCGTAGTTCCGGGAAGGTGGTTCCAGTCCTTTGCTGTTCGAGGGAGGAAAGACTCGGCTGCATGTTTAAATTTAAAAAAAGGAATACCGATTTTATGTGAATGATCAACTCGTGACGAAACATATGATGAGAGGTATAAGATCGCTGCGCAGACTGGGGTTATGAAACATTATTTTACGAAGTAAACAAAGACGAGCGTACTTTCGACGGCTGGCAAGAGATGGTTAAGATGCCCGTCTAAAGACCATGAGGACGAAGGTTTGATTCCATACTTGGCATCAAAACGTTGTTTATTGTATTTAATATTTTAAATGTAGTAGTGTTATTTTATTTTGTTGCATGCTTTTTCCACCCTGGCGACGCGTTTCTTTCCGGAAACGAGGGCCATCAACCATACAGGCCATTCCGGTATCAGAGCTCCGCGTGGTTTCATTCCGGACCTTTCAGGGCAGTACAGCAATTTCCTGAAATAGCCCACAATCCTGTATCCCAGATCCTGTATAGTAAACGTGTATACAATTTCATCTACGAATTATATACAAAATTTTTCAATAGGGTTGTGAGCGCGTGCTTAGTGCCCCAACCGCCCAACATGAGTGACGAGACTGAACACGTGAGGAAGGAGTGCAAAAAATAACGGCTTGGGGGGCAAGTTGGTGCATCATCGTATTCAGATATGTGGCGCAAATAAACACAAACACAGGAGAAGATACACAGCACACGCGCACACTACCAACTTTATCCTGTGTTGATAGAGCAATTTATACAGCCCTTAATGGATCAGGTTTTAAAATATTTAGATATGTTGACGATTTCTTGGTCATTGTGGATAAGGGCGCTGCAGTGAGTCATAGTGTGGAAAGTGTGCTTTCTATTTTTAAGATACAAGGAAAAGGGCTTACGTTTACTCATGAGCTACCGGTGGACAACAAATTGCAGTTTCTTGATTTAAATATGAAAATTTGTAATGGGGAAGTGTGTTGGAAATATTTTCCCAGGGCTAAAAAAGAGCTACTTCCATATGGATCAGCCCATTCAAAGACTATAAAAAGAGGGATAGCTTCCCTTTGTTTGGAGTCGGCCTTGTTAAAATCATGTATACATATGGCAGAGGAAAGCTTTAATAATCAATTTCAAAGACTTGATGCGGCTGGTTTCCCGGGTATGATTATATGTGGGGTGGCAGAGTCTTTGCTTCAAAAAATGAAAGGGAAAAAAAGATCGCCAGATAGGTTGAGGAATAAACGACCACAAGTGATCCCCTATATACATAGAGTTGCACACTGCCTGAAAAAGGTGGCTAGTAGGTTTGAGGTGCCAGTTGTGTTTTCTGCACCTAATAAACTGGGTGGGTTATGTGCAATAATAGGAAGAAAAAACAAAGGGCAATGCGATAAGAAGCATGTTAAGAGTTTTATTGGATGTCGGGTGGGGGTGATTTATGAGGTTCCTCTGACGTGCGGTAATCTATATATTGGGCAAACAGGCAGATGCATTAATGATAGAATGAGGGAACATGAGAAGTCCATAGTAAATGGCAAAGGGTCAAATTTAGCCTTGCACTGCCAAAAGTGCAAGTGTGAGCCGTTGTTCAGCAGGCTAAACATATTAGGCAAGAGTCGGGATAAGATGGCACGCGAAATTTTAGAGGCGTATTGGATACAGAAGAAAGATGAGAGATGCATTAGTGAAGCTTCGTTGAGTTTACGTAGAAAAGAATTTAATTTTATTGAGCAATCCTCCTGAGTTATGCAAAGAATGAGATTATTATCGGGCCTCTAGCTGTTAATCTTGGCCTAAAGTTGGTATTCTTGGACTCATCTTACGTTTTGGGGCCATGGGAGTTTACTGAATTTTTTCCCCTCAAGTACATGGGCCTCGTGGCTTCTTAGATATTGGCAAGATAAAGTTGCTCATTATATAGGGACTACTTAAGTTTATGGGGTGTAGATGGACATGTCCTACTGTATATGTGTGGTGGTGTTTTTAGTGAATGACTTGTGACTTTGTGGTGATATTTGCCTGTCCAGCGTGGTAGGAGCTGCTGGGCAAAGCAGAGGTGTGGATTTACAAGACGGTATAGATTTTGTGACTGTCATGATTGGTTGATGTTTTCGGGCTGAGAGGAAGAAAGTGTCAATATTCCCTTGGGAAAGAAGAGGAAGAATAGAAGAAGAGGAAGAAGAGATTGGTCACCGCCATGTTTGGACAAGGTTAAGGTCTGCGAGGAAGTGAGTGCCATTTTCCCCCTGGGCAAAGAAGAGGAAAATGAGAAGAAGAGGAAGTTGAGACGTGCCTGAGTGTAGAAGAGGAAGTGTTTTCCGGTTCTTCTTACAGTTGGTAGTGTGCGCGTGTGCTGTGTATCTTCTCCTGTGTTTGTGTTTATTTGCGCCACATATCTGAAGGAGTGCAAGATCACCTTCGCTATGGCAGTCATTTTTTCCATGGAAATCGAGGTTCAAGCAGCTGCGGATAGGGTACGTTCCATTAGACAGCAGCGTTCTATCTGCCACGACACGCTCGTTGCAGTGTCTTCATTCCCACGCCATGCACTGAGGCAACTTCGAACCTACCATCGCGATGGACGATGGCTTGAAAATACACAGCCCAACTTAGGAGAACAGAGTTTCAAACAATTATTTAGGGTGTCAGAGACGACTTTCAAGGATATAGTGGACTTCTGCCGCCCCTAATGCAGCCACAGGCGAAGGACATGCGAGAGGCCGTTTCAATTGAAAAACGTGTTGCCGTGGGCCTCTATAAACTTTGTTCATCCGTTGAAGACAGAACAATCCCACATTTGTTTGACTTAGAAAGGTCAACTGAGAACGCTATATAGAGGGAATTCTGTGAGACTGTTGTGGAAGTGCTGGAAGAACAGTGGGTGAAAATGTCTGCTGGTGACATCGCGGACCCCATCTGCGAGTTCCAAGCCGTCTGTGGGTTTCCACAAGCAGTGGGCGCACTGGACGGCTGCCGTCTTCCAGTTTCGCCACAAAAAAATATTTCAGTGATTATTATAACTAGAAGGGCTAGTAAATACATAAATAATGAGGTGAGTATTAATGCTCGTTAATATGTGATGCATGAAGAATTTGTCCCTTCACGTAATAGAAAGTGCATGCACAAGCTGTATTGAGCACTGCCGCAGTGGTATTCTAAGTTTAAAGAAAATTTGCCTCAAAGTCACGCTTAGCTATGAAATATATACATGCACATCTAAAACAGAAGTGTATTTGGGGAGGTTATAAATTTAAATTCATGTTGTCATGCGTCACATTTAAACAGTATTGCTATGGCAAATCAGTACAAGTGCAGCTAGACTACCTTGGTGCATGATGTGAATAGTTGCATTTTAACTTCCTGATTTGTCACTTTGTGCAAGTCTGGGCACTACCACAGAAGCACATTGCATGAGTATGCATTCGTCAAATAACGTTTATCGTTTGTCATGATGGCTCTAACTATTGCGGCCCTCTTCGCAGCCATCACAGTGGACCATGCACCGTAATTGGTTATGCACTTAGCAAGGTAATGTCATCAGCAAATCGCAGATTACTGAGGTATTCTCCATCTACCCTTATCCCTAACTGCTCCCATTTCGAGTGTCTGAATGCTTTTTCTAAGCAAGCTCTGAATAGTACTGGGGAGATCGTGTCTCTTTGCTATCGCCATTCTTTATAGGAATTTTGTTACTTTTTTATGCAGAACTATAACTGTTTTTAGAATATTTCTTGCTGTTTAGTACTCATGCCTGCACTAAAACAAATCAAGAAATGCCTGGCTTGTTCCGTGAACCTCATCACAAATTTACTTGCACAGGCTTGTATGAAACGCTTAAGCTTCTGTAGAATGCTTTTTATTAGAGACAGTGGCATCATTTTGTAACATGAGGAACACATCGCAGTTATATGAGACAGCCCAAAATTATAGCTGAAAATATAAAATATGAGCTTCTCATCAAAACTCTCACATGGCAAGTCTTTACATTGTTTATTTGAAGGTGCTTACTGCCTTTGTAAAGTTGCTGCACTTGTATGTTTGGTGACTGTCTGCTTTCACTGTCAATTTACATTACAGTCACT
Organism: Amblyomma maculatum; assembly: GCF_055883805.1. Classification (NCBI taxonomy): domain Eukaryota; kingdom Metazoa; phylum Arthropoda; class Arachnida; order Ixodida; family Ixodidae; genus Amblyomma; species Amblyomma maculatum. The sequence continues at coordinate 69,111,486 of NC_139350.1, read as the reverse complement.
CATTGTTTATTCAAAAATTCTCCCAGCAGATCCAATAGTTTTTCTTGCGCTTTTACTTGCCTCATCTAAGCATGCGCTTATGCCTTGAGACTTTATCAAGGGCTACGATAAACTTCAGTTCGTTTTCAAAATGTGGATCCTGGAACATTTTTTGCTGGGAGACCCTTTTTGTCTTCCTGGAATAGCTTTCCAGGGCAGTGTCGCTTCTGCTGCGTTCTGACCGTGTAGAAGCTGCCACAGGAGTTGACATGACTTCGGGATCAGTGCTTTCCCGATTTTTGAATGGCGGTTTTGAACGGCTGGCCAGGTCGTCGAGTGATGGTGATGGCGGGCTGGTTAAGTCCACCCCCCCATGCTAAAAATAATCTGAAATAAAGATGTTACAAAGCATCTTTGGCGATTTTGTATTTTTTTTGGTAAATTTTAATTCCCAGAGAAACAACAAAGAATGCAACTTGAATGACAAAGGCTCTGTTATGCCCAAAGCTTGATTTCAGAGGGAAACACTTGCATGGACTCTGAATATATTTATCTGCATAACACAGCAAGTGGTCGATATAGCAGGTCATACATATAGTGTTCGATGCCTGATTATAGAACACAATGAGCCATTTCATTTTTCAGATTTTCGAAGGTGATCAGCTCATGAAGGGTGGGTAGAAACGCGCGATGCTGCTACATTGTTTCTACCTAATAATGCTGCAAAAGCAGAAAGAAAATGCATCCCACTTGTTCAACCATCTCATCCGGGAACCGCACGCTTCCTTGAACAAGTGAGTGGTCATTTACCGGCCGACTGCCTAAATTTCTGTGCAGTTCTCTGTAGAACACCCTCATTGTTGCTCCTACGTCCGTTTTGTTACCGCGTGCCTCTTTCCAAAAAACAAGGATTCACGCTATTATCAGGTGCGGAAAATAACAGCAGACCATCTGCCCTTGTGTTTATCATTTTCAACTCTCGGTATCTGAAAACAACAGAACATATGCTCTTTGCCTTTACCATTGTCAAATCCCTTCTCTGAATGGTATGCGTGCATGAATAAAAAAAAACGATGCTCACCTGTACTTTTGGGTCAAGTTGTCAATGTTCACTTGAACATGCTTCCACGACCTAACTATGCCGCTTGCACGGAGCATATGCACGAAAGCATCATACACTTTGGCATTGTGTTTTTCGCCCCTCAGTAAGTCCAAATCATCTTCCCATAGCCGAATCAGTTCCCATGTATCCGCTTCATTCCACGTCGTTCTTGGCTGGAGCGCCGGCTGACGCTTCGCTACTGAAGGCTGTGAGGGTGGTACACGTGCGTCGTCCTTCGAAGTGCAGCACGGCTAAACGTGCGAGGTTCGAGTGTGCCAGCGACAGATAAAAACAACTTGTGAAGTGACGCAGGTGCAGTCAAGCACCTAGTTTGAGAGTATGGTGTAGTCGCGAAAATGAAACACAACTGACCGAGTTGGAATACATATTTGTGCAATAAGAACTGATATATTTACGAGTAAAAATTACATTATTGAAGAAAAAAGAATTTTTAACGACTCGGAAGCAAATGACATTACAAACGAGAGTACTCCCTTCTAGCTTCAATGGAGATCGTCGATCTCCTTTGCTTCAGACCTCCTTTTAACTTCCTTCCATAATGAACTCCCGTGTGACACGGCACGTATCTCCCTCGAGGTAATGACTACCTTGGTTGAAGGGAGTTGAAAGGAGTTCAGCCGTGTCCATGTGACAGAGGTATAAGTAACTTAACTGATCTTGCATAATTATCGCATGCTTTACTGACTACAGAATCTCACTCATTTTAGCAGACAGTGACATTCAAGCTGAAATAAAACTAAAAAAAACTTTATTGTAGTACATATTAGAGCCACATCCCTGTTTATATAACAATGTGACCAGAGCTTGAAGCGCTGTTTTGTGATATGAGTCAGGTAATAAAAGACGGGAAAGAAAACATTTATAAAAAGTATCCGAAGAGCCACTGACTTTTCTGTAAATCCATACACACATAGGTGTCATTGGCACTATTATTACGATTTCAAAGTCATCAATTAAGCTTGACAGGAGCAAATTAACAGGCCTTAGTTAGTGATGTTATATTTATCGATGACCTACCTCTAAAAGGATGTCCCCAAAGTATGGAAAGCACACTTCATAATAGTGTGTATTTTAGATACTATGCAACTGATGCCATTGGACACCCTGTCCACCTACAGGTGCTCTCATTTTTCAGCCTTTTGTCAATCCATTTCCTTGCTTTAGCAACAGCAGCAGCAGCAGCTCAGCCACTAATTCCTGTTTGTTACAGACAACCAAGTGGCGCTGAGACTGTCGGTGCCCAGAGCGAGAAATGGATTTGAAACTTTTATGGTCCTTTCTCCTCGAATACGAACATTACACTAGACTTTCATACACAGGCATCTCAATTATTGCATTAAGACTTGAAGTCTGACATATCTCCACACATCGCACCGCTACAACACGTCCAAAACCAAGCTTTACGTATAATTACATGTAGCCCATACCGTGCCAATGTTACTGTGTTTTTCAGCAGCTTAACATTCTTCCCATCTGTGCTTTGCTCAGGTTAACTTAGGCACTTTTACATATCATTTTTTTAATGACAACAATCTTCTGCAGTTTATATATAGCCAAGATGTCACTAACCCCAACATCACTAGATCTTCATCAAGAAATAATTTCTTCCGGTCAAGAGTACACACTTAACTACGGCATCTTCACAGTCGGATTCGCAAAAGTCAAAGCACGGCATAACATACTTCTGGACATCAAATCAAGTTCTTCTCTGCAATTGTTTAAGGGCTCATATCGTTCTTTTATTGTACAGTCATTCAATGCTACCAAGCAATGAAATACTTGATATACACTTTGTAAAATGTCACTTTTAAAACTTAGTTTTTTGCACAACTTTACTTGTTTCTATTAATGTTTGAATAGTGCATACTTGTATTCCAATGTTTTATTACTTTACATAATGCTGCTGTTCTGGCTTTCATTTTTGTATGCAATTGTACCACTTGTCATTCTGTCTATGGTTACTTCTATGCGAGATTCTATAATTTAAGCGTATATTTTTTTAGCCCTTGTCTCTCGCGTTACATTTGTAATACCATAATATATTTTTATTTTGTACATTTGTTACCACTGCTCAATTTCATAACCCAATCTAATTAGCTCACTATATCTCAACACAGTATTTTTTACTATGGAACCTCCTTTTCTATTTAATTATTATATATGTAATATTGTGCTGAAACTGGAGGCTAACCAAGAGGGTTCTACTTAAGTTGAGGACAATGCAGAGGGCTATGGAACTAAAAATGATAGGGGCAACATTAAGAGATAGGAAGCGCGCAGACTGGGTGAGAGAAATAACTCAAGTTACTGGCATTGTAGTGGAAATAAAGAAGAAGAAATGGGCATGGACAGGACATGTAGTGCGAAGAGAGGATAACCGATGGTTGCTTAGGGTAACAAACTGGATTCCAAGGGAAGGAATACATAGCAGTGGGCGGCAGAAAGTTAGGTGGGCGGATGAGGTTAAGAAGTTCACAGGGGTCAGTGGATGCAGCTAGCACAGAACCGGGTTATTTGGGAAAGGCCTTCGCCCGACAGTGGGTATAGTCAGGCTGATGATGATGATGATGATGAAAATATGAAATATTAGCACGTTTTTACAAGATACTTGAAAAAAACTGGAAATATTGGAACAAGCTTGTAGCTTAAATTTGCGCAGTTAAACCTCAATGTTCTCTTTTTTTTCTCCTTGCAGCCCAATAGGTACTAGAAAAAGAAACAAGCACAACAACTACATCACGCTTCTATAACAAATTCTGGGACAGGCGAAACTAAAAGATTACAATTTTACCTGTGCTGTTGCCAGCTGTTCCAGGAGAGGGTCTTGTACATCTCTGCAAACTGACAAAAATATCTTGCTTTGGCCTGGCGGAAGAAAGACAGGGTTATCGGTAATCACGTTTATCACTTCTTAGTGGCAGCTCCAATAGGAGACCATGTTTCGCAACACATAAATAAAAGGTATCTTAAAACATTCGAGAACAAATCTCATCAAGGAAAGAATGCAGTGTTAGATGTCATGAGTAAACTTAACTGTGTTAAGTGGGCTTAGTTCGAACCGTGCTGCAAATTAGGTATCAGATTATATGACTCGAGACACTCCATAGTGAGCGAATTGAAGTTCCTTGTTGTGGCGGAAGCTGAAAAAAAATCTGCAATTAAAGAACGCTGACAACTTCGTGCCATGAGTATTCTCTTTCTCTGCCAGGGGTACTTCTCCACCCTCATCTTCATCAACGCTCTGTGTAACCGGGTAACAAAGAGCAAAGATATTAAACTATACAACAGCCGAATTTCATGAAAAGTGGAGCACACCATTAACATATCTCAGGCAGTACATGGCAATGAGCCAATACTGAGAAGCCATCGGTAAACTGTGGGCCTAGTATGGTCCAGGATTGCCGACGGTTGCGCAACGTAGCTCCAGGCAGTTCACAACTCATCCGATGATGGACCAAGTTTCACGAGCTCCCCCAATGTTGGCACCGCCATTTCCAAACACGAGCAACACTCGACCAATTCATCCTCTGTTGTCCCAATATTGGACTGGAAACGTAGAAACTGGCAACGTCGGCATAGTTTGTCATGAGCCCCCCCCACCCCCCTCCGATATTGGAGAAGCTGTGTTTAGAAACTGGCAACGCAGGACCAGTTTGTCATCTGTCCTCTCGATATCAGAAGAGCCGCTTTAGAAATTGCTGATATTGGACCAACCTGTCTCGTTTTCTCCCGATATCGGTTGTGCTATTTCTAAAAACGGGCTACATTAGAACAGTTTGTATCGTGTTCTACTGATACCGACCATGCTGTTTTAAAAAAACTGCAGACAATGAATCAAGTTGTCCCTATTGTAAGCACCACGTTAAAAACTTGACTACGACTGGTTACAAAATAAATATTGTGTATAATTTTAACATGCCTCTAGGAGCCTTTGCACCTTTGTGACAATAATATTTGAGGCGAATGGCATTGAAATGCATTCACAGCATCGCTGTACTCGCTGAGCTTCGGTTCTGTCGTCCGCTAATTTGTCGTGCAGCTGATATTCATATGCTTGCTTAATATATTAAACTTTGATTCCTGAGAAAAGCGCTTAAGTCGTCCGTATACCGAATCGTGAAAGATAGTCTTGAAACATGACACAATTTAGGTGACTTTCTTGCATACTGGTGGGCAGCGAAATTTATATTACAATTTTTAGATCTACAAGACTATTAACCGGAATTGAAATACATAATGGACTAAAATGTGGTACTCCTAATGGTCTATGTATCTTAATGACATACATGATAGGTAACTGAGCGGACACTTGGAACAACGCGTACCGGGCAAGCAATATATGACATCAGCAGTAAGTCGGTTTATAGTGACTTTATTTAGCGTTTTTAATTGCTTAAACTACAGAGGAAGTTATATTTACTCCCGCCATTCATGCAATAAGCCAATAGGCAATGAAAATTGTACACCGGATCAGTGACGTGAAAAAAATTCAATCCAGACTACGCAGTATGTAACAACTCATATTCCTGCGTTCTATGGTGAGGTATTTCCTCCCTTCCCTGCCGACGGCAATGTAGTAAATTTTGTTTTCTACGTAAATTATTGCACTATTGCGGAATATTTAATGACATGCCATTACATGTATTTTCTTTTCTTTTTTTTGTGAAATTCTTGACTTGTAATGACAGTAATTATTGAACGAAGAATATGAAGCATATATAAGTTAAAAGTCTAGTCATTTTGGTTTGTTTTTGCTTATTATTTCGTGGTGTTGCGGCACGTTTAGAATCAATGCCTTATTTCTAGCTAGCCTATATTGCGAATAGACGGGCCGCGTAATCATAGACCAGGCCGACCCGCAAAACATTTTGCGTAAAGAATTTCTTCGAACTGCACGAAAGTGAACAGAAAAACGTTTTTTTTTCAGTGTGTGACGCCATAGACTATCAAAAGAGCTACGCCTGAATTATTTTAGTCATTGTTTTTATCTGTCGTTATCTCTGAGTAGCCTTTTTATTCCGTCATGAACAAACAGACCATAGCACACCGCCGCGCATATGCGCGAGTGTTTGGAGCTGTTTTGATGAAACAGGTGGCTGAGCTGCACCTTTTTTGCTGGAACGTAGCTGCTGCAAGATTATATTTGCCGCGAGATTGACCTAGAGGGGGCGCCACCGTCGATCCTATAGTGGGATCGCCAGCCGGCGGTACTCGCAGAAACGCATGCGGCGTATGTCTCCTTTCCAGGTTACGGCAAGTTTGTTGGCGATGAAAATGTGCCTTATGTTATGCATTAGCGATATACTATTTAGAGTTTTCGAATATTGCAGAAACAAATCCGTGGATTATGCCAATGCACCAAGAAAGAAACAAAAGATGCGTGGATTTTAGGAAAGCAAGGCACGCACCCACCCATCTTTTCAATTTACTGGCATCGCTTTCCATGCTTTTAGCGTTGTACGGCGCTCGCAGGTCTGATACATGGGCCTGAACATAGCATATCTTATGACCTTTTCAACAGCTTGCGCGTGTCTTATAAGAGTGAGACAGGCAAATTTATAGTGACAAGCCCACGGAGATACAAGGTTCGTGCTCTGATCTGCATTACTTTAGAATGCATCGAGGCAGCCTGGTTCATTATTTCATACTTGACTCGAGAATTAAGCAGGTTATATGTAGCCCTTGCAGAGTACTGCCCGGCGGATTGCCGCAGACCGAGTGGACATCGATCAACTCTCGTTCGACACCTCGGCACAGAAAAGCTGACTGCTCACTTGTAGAGCGGTGAGTGGATTGAGTTTGCCGAGCTCACAACGAAGCGAATGCTTCTTCCGGCAGATAATCTGGTGCTGCATTCTGAAATAGCTCTAAATGGTTTCCTGAAACCTAGGAAAGTAAAAGGAATTTCTGATGCGTGTGATGTTTATAAATAGTCAATTAGCAGTGTAATTATTTTTTTAGTGTCAATAAATTTCACAATATGACAGACCTTTTATATAATTGACAATTAATTTAGGACTATCAGTGATTTATTTTAAGCAACTTTAAAGTGCAAGCTACGAATCAGTAGCTGCGAAAACATCGTAAAAACTGCGCTTGGTCGCTGTCATGTTGTGACAAAAAATTTTGAAGGCTCAAGATTTCTTTACCATTGATTGAGCAGTGACCTGGGGCGGTTCTATCGTTTACTTCCAAAACAGGTGCCGGATATAAAACTATCCTTAAAGAAATGCAGTTGATCTTATCATGCGACTATAAATATGTATTTATTCCCGAAAAAAACACCGACGATTAAGCCAGTATGAAGCTATTTTACTCCCCTTGTCAGAAGCAACCATGTTTGTTCGAACGACAGCACAGATGAAAGCAGATTTTATTGATTCTAATGGGCTATCGACGTACATTGATCTATATGTATTATGTAAAATTTAGTGTAACAGGGTGCTACGAAGATTTGTTTCTCGAACGTTCGAGCATTTCTCTCTAGCGAAATGTGTTCATTACCATTGTTACGTATGCGCAGAATCCTTCAGCAGAAAAAAAAAAAAGAAATGAAATGCATATATGGGATTAACGCGCCATGCGACATCGGCTATATGCAAGGGCGGGCCTCGGTGTCGTTGACCACGTGGGATCGTTTACCGTGCAGGCAAATTTCACAGAAACGCCTTTCGAAACGGCCGGGATCAAACCCCCTGTTCTCAAAATCAGCAGTCGAGCGCCCTACCACTGAGATACCGCGAATGAGGTTTAACAGTAAAAAAAAAAGAAAGTACTGAGACAACTTATCGTGGATACAGAAGACACAATGTGGCTTGTTCAAACTGGATTTTGCTATGCAGCAGTATGCGGTCACATGTTTTAGTAGTAGCGGTTTTGAAAATAGAAACGGTTATATGCGATTTTTGAGCATTTGCATTAGGCTGTATTGAAGGCAGCGACCTGTTTTGCTTTGACACTGCGCCTAACGACAGCAGCGCTTCGTTTGAGAACCGCTTGCCAAGCAATTTTAAGCGCCGAATACTGCGACTGATGACGTCCTTTCCAGGGTGACATACTCGATATAGACAAGTTCTTTTTTTTTTGGAGCGTGGGGTAATAGCATGTTCATATGCATTTTGCAAGAGGCAGATAAGTAACCAAAATAGCGCAGGAACCCCGAAACAAACAAAACGCACTCTTGTGTATGCCGCACGCGCGGACGTAAATCACTGCGGGCTGGCACCCGACGCGAACACGCACCCACACTGGGTAGGATTCGCCGCTATACTGCTAGGTGGGGACTCTGCTCGATCTTGAAGCCATAATAAATAGAAATAAGGCAAAGAGGAATGAAAATATTTGTGTGAGCCGCGGCCTGAAGCACAAGATCCGCGACTGGCAGTAAGAATGAGCTAATGGACAGTAAGAGAAAATAAAATGGAGGAGTCATAGGGAGCTTAGAAGGCATAGGTCGAGTAAAATTAACAATAACAAAGTCTACACTAGCGCGAACACCGCACGCAATTTTATTGCTGCTCGTCAAGCTGCGAGTAGGAACCAAAAGCGCGGGTTTTCCTCCGCCGCCGCCGTTGAGATGCCAGGACTGGCAGGGGGGATGGGGGAAAGACGCCCGCAATGTACGCTTTGCCTTTGACGGTACACTCCCTTCTCTTACCCCATCTTTCTTCCCGGTCTCCTTGCCCGCACGAGTTCTAGCTTCCACCGTGTAACACGGAACTTGTGTTTCACTCTAGCCCAACTGTGCGCCATTCCGCACGCGTTTACCTCCTCCATCTGTGTTGTGTGTACGTTTTTTTTAGAGCGCAGCTCTTTGGCGTCCGTTCCTGGGTGGTTTCGCGTCGGCGTCGGCGTCGGCCTCGTAACCAGCTCCACCCCCCTTTTATCGCCCCAGCGCTAGCAGCGACCGACTGATACCGCTGGATGCCGCTGACGCCGCTAGAGAGTCAAGATAACGTGACTGCATAGAACACCGTCGCCGCCATGCAGAAAGAGGAGGGGAGGGTCCCCCCCCCCCCCCCCCCCCCCCTGTTCCTGTGTGGCGGATAGGGTGCTCTTCAGTTGCTTGCCGACGCGCCTGTTATTTCACGTAGGCCCCGGCACGTCGACGAATACGTGACCACCTTCCCACGGCTAGACCTGGTTCTTGGCGCTGCGGAAGCGAGGGTATCTTATTGTTTGCGTCGGCATCGGCGGCGTTGTCCCTGAAACCACCTCCGCAGTTGGAGTTGACTCACTATCGGCGTCAGCAGCATCAGTCAGTCGCTGCTATCTCTTCCCTCCTCGCTTTATCGCGTTGTCCGCTTGCTGCGCGCGCTTCTGCCCCCATCGTTTGCCGCTGGGTATACACGCCGCCCCCCTCCCCCCTCTTCCTGCGAGTCTCCGGTTGTCAAAGCGCCGGCTCGACTTAATTCCTTTCTTCGCGCGCTATAAAAAATTCTGTGATAGCGCATACATGTGTTGCTCCATTTCTTTGCCTCAATCTATCGAAAAGGTGAAACAGCTTATTTGCTGCGCTCAAATTTCGCATTAGGAAGTAACGTAATCGACGGTAATTTTTTCCTTGGTGCAGGATGGGAGGAAGGGGGGGGGGGGTAGTGAACGGCTTTGTGAATTCTGGGTCAGCGTGGTGCTTGAAGGGCGCTGCGTGTTCGTTGCTTGTTTTCCCCCTATCTCTCCTTCCTTTCTGTTCACGATTTTCCTCTGCGTATGTATGCGGCTTCAAGGCCGATGGGAAGCAGACAGGCCTGGCATCGGGACCCATGCCTCTGCTACTGCTGCTGATCCGAGATCGTGCTTGTTTGTTGTTTGAACAGTCGGATGTTTTCGACAGAAAGAAGCCGTGCGTGTCACTGCCAACCGCCCCTTCCGCACTTCAAAAGTTACCTTTCTTCGTTTTTGTTAACGAGAGCTTTCCTGTGTCGTCAGCTCATATTCCAGCAAGATTCATAGCCGCACGTTTCCACTCAGCATGTATGAAGCTGTTCGTAGTCCGCGGAAGCAAAATCCACATTTTATACGTCGTGACAGCGTCAGCGTATCTCAGAAACCCGGCTTGCAAGGCCCTATTTGTGAGTAATCTTTTCCATTTGTTATTTTACGTTGTCAATCATTCGGAAATAATGTAGCCTATATGCCAATTGGTTTTTGTTTGGCACGAATAGACAATGAGACAAAAAGCTGAGAAAACGTTTTATTATCAAGTCTTCTTTTGCAAATTTTTTAGCATGACGTCATGCGCAAAGCAGCGCTGACCTAGTGAGTGGTAATAATTTCATCTGTCGTCTTTAGTGGTACTGACCCTCTAAACTGACCCTTTTTATCATGTCGTCTGCCATCTGTTACGCACGTTGGTGTGCTACCGTTCCTTCACGGGTTCTAACAAGCGCCTTCTATATCGATGTTCCAAGTCAGTAACGTCTAGTTCACAGGCAATTAAATTATACGAATTTCGTAACAGCCGGCATCGGTAAGGCAAAATAATGCAAACTTGTTTGAAGCTTTTTGCTCTTCCAGTTTGAGTAGCTGCAACCAGTCGGAATAATATTTTTGCGACGTAGCAGCAGAAATGGCGAGCGTGTTGACTTGAATGTGAAATAGTCTTACGGGAGTGTTTAATGCTTTCATATTGTTTCTTTTTTGCATGCTGACATTTTGGCACACATATATTCCTTCAGGTGCGGAATTTCCGATTCCAGCTGATGTTTTCCCTTATTGCATTCTCCAAGTTATACTATTCCATTGTACACTATGCCGAGGAACGTAGATATACTGTTTACTTTCATTTATGCTACAGGAAGCAAGACTGCTTTCCAATTCATGCGTTCAGCATATCTAAAAACCTGTACTGACGTAATTGCATAAAATTAATAAAAAATTGTCCAAACAAGATAAAAAATGCCATATCTATACGTGGTAAAAAAAGCGTCATAATGTAGAGAAGCGTAATAATGACGTTTGATTTCGAAATGTTAATTTGGGCGTGTAATACGGCTCATTGGGATATGACAGCATATAAATTAGGTACATGACAAAGGTATATTGTTTTTAACTGCCATAAGCTTGAATTCCAAAAATACTAAGAAATGTTCACATTTCATAGCATTTCACATGAATTGTGGCAATATGTTTTTCTGTTCTTTCGTTTGTCACAACATTATAAAACTCTAAAAAAAACAGATACACTTCAAGCAGAGCAGAAGCTTTCAAGCCGTTTGAGTTCATCTGTTGAAAAGGCGCTGTAGCTGATTGCCTTGCACCTCTCACTTGCATGCATATACAATGTGTTACCTAGACATCATTAAATAACAGCATACCCAGCTATCGCAACAATCTACATTATTGATGGTCACCGCGACGTCACTGTAATAGCTCAACGCAGTTTCTCATAGGGTAGTCTTTGCCATCTTTTAAAAATAGTATATTAGTACTGTACGATGCTTGCAGTACGGGATTATTTGCAATGACACGCATACGTATGTTGTCCGTTCTTTGGCTTTCTAGACGTATCTACTTAAACAATCAACCCGAGTTCTACTTGGTACCTGCGTTTGTTTGATTTTTCATATGCTATGCGGGAACGCAGAAATGGCTGTTTTTGGTTCCCAACATTTCATCCGCAAACGGTTGCCGGCTACGTTCGTTACATCAAGAGGGTGGCATGAACATGCCGTTCGCTGAGCTAGTATACCCTCTCCAGCCAAGCTCAATGCAGTTTCTCATAAGCGGATCTCTGTAATCTTTTAAAATTTATATTTTACTACTGTACGATGCCTGGAGTACGGGATTATGTGCAATGACACGTAAACATGTTCATTTATTGCTCGCTATACTTGTCTATTTTAACAATCAGCCTGATTTCTACTTGACCTGCGTGGTTAATTGTTATTTTTTTTACAGATGCCATGCCTGAAAGCGGAATTGGCAGTTTTTTATTCCCAGAATTTCATCCGCTAATTGTAGCCCAGTTTTCATCAAGAGGGCGGAAGGAACATGCCGTTAGCATAGTCAGTGCACGCTCTCCAGCCAGACTCAACGCAGTTTCTCATGAGGTAATTTTTATTGTCTTTTACAATTTATATTTGACTACTGGACGATGCCTGTAGTATGGGAATATGGGCAATGATAAACATATGCTGTCCATTTTTCGCTTTCTATGCTTATCTATTTAAACAATCAACCCGATTTCTACTTGGTGCAGTAAGGCCTGGGTTCTGATGTTTTTTTTTTTTTTTACAAATGTGAGCGTGACAGCAGAAATGGCAGTTTTTGTTCCCAGCTTTTCAAACGCAAATGGTTGTCGGGTTAGTTGCATCGAGAAGGTGAGAGCAACAAGCTGTTTATGGAGCTAGTTCACCCTCCCCAGCCAGGCACTGTCCCCATACCACCACAACCTCTGAACCCCTGGATGCCTCATAGCGGTGTAGACCCATCTACCTGGACGACAACCCAAGCCACTTCTCAACAGCAGTTCATCTGTTAATTACATACATATTAGGGTATGGTATCAGTATTAGGCTACTCTAAAACGCAGGCAGCTGAATAAGTGGTACAAAATGGGTATATTTGTTGAATGATCATACATGAAATATTGAAAGGCTGTTTCCTTCCGAAGGAATGACCAGTAGTTGAACACTCTGTTCCCCTGTATTCTGGCAGCAGGTACTGAAGGCCTATATCTAAAAGTCAGATAAATATCTCTTTTTGTCAGTATCCTTTTGCTGTTTCATTTTATGAATACCTTCTAGTTGTTGACAAGTAAAAAGTTTCATTGAACCGTTTGACAAAGACATTTCATCGTGCATTGCTGTTTGCAGGTAAAAATAGGAAAATCAAATCGCATACCCATGCGGGATAACCTGCTGCAAGACTCGACAATGCATGTCCAATGCGCAGGTTTAAACTGAGACATGAATGGAAAAGCCTGTGATAGGACCATGTAGGGAAACCCACTGGTTCGTCAACCTTGGAAACCTCATTGAACTAGCGACGTTGTCCCACAGAAGCTATGAATGGAAAAGCCAACACTATGGTCATACTGGCAGTGCCAAATTGGTTGTACAATGCAACAATATTGGCTTTAATTATGGTCCAACTATGTGAAATGCAGTAACCTCCCCGAGGACCAACGTGGATTCGATATTGACGGCACCGTTTTCCAACATTAGACAAACGTCGGTTTAAAGATGGTGTGCTGCTTGGGATATTAACGTAAAACTTCGAATACACAGCTCTATGCAACATGCTAAAGTGCATGTAACCCACCCTCTTCCGCACACACAGGGGTCCCTCCTTCTGTGTAATATATCCATTAATGTAGGCAATATATCCTGCTTTATGTTAACTGAATGGAACTAAAGAAGTATTAGAGTTATTGCAAGGGCAATGCATTTGTTTACAGCACACAAAATACAGACACAACCGTTAAGGATCAGATGTGGAGGTAATACATAAAGGACTAGTCCTTTATGTCTTTTATGTAAGGAACTAATAGAACTATTTGAGAGATGTAGGGCTATAGTGAATGTGTTGGCGGAAAAAAAATGTTTTGGATTATCTCATTTGTTGCGCAGTTCTATTTTTTTAATGTTGTCCACCACGACAGGATGAAGAGATTCACAGGATACAATTAAAATCACTTCTCCAGTCACTAAGCAAATGTAGATCACCTCACAAAAAGGGACCTTCCAAAAATCTGTTTCTGCATCTCAACAAGGTCTCTCAAAAGCTGAAAAAAGATTATGTGGCGACTCCGTCTCCTCGTTGTGGTTTTCTCTCTAGGTCCCTTTTGCTCGAAGTTACATTATTTGTGGTTTTATATATGAAGCAGCTTAAAACAAATGACCACCCCGCTTCTACCATCATAGGTGAGAACCTGGGTTGCAGCCTCTATTGTCCACACCTTAGTCCAGCACTGACACTGGGAGCAGAGAGCTTATTTAAGATGACAATTAGTCTATGAAGGTGCTCAGAATGGAATACTGCGCCAATTAATTTAAAAGGTCAATACACCTAGCGTCAATTTAATGTCCAAGCCCCCAGGAAGTGAGAGATTCAAAGTAGCAACGTCCGGGATGTTTGACGTGCTTATAATAACCCCCCTCTCCCTGTCTTTTTCACGATCTCGACTGCGCACACACTCACGAAAATGAGACGCTCATTGAAGACCGCGGTTTCGGTCGTTTCTTGCGGTCGTTCACCTGGGCCCGGTCATGGAGCGTCAACTGCAAATCCGCGGATTTGCAGTTGACGGTACGTGCAATGCAAATCCGCGGATTTGCAAATTCGTCAGTACGGGCAGTGGCGCAGAATGTGGCCGGCCTCACCTCAGTGGAAGCATAATGGCCGGTTGTTTACTGTCCTCCAGACGTCACACTTCTTGGGGCTTGGGGGTCGTTGGTAGGCTTGGTGGGTGGGGGCCAAGGGGCGGTTCTCAGGAACAGGACGGTAGCGGTGAGGGTTCGGAAAGTCATCACGTCGAGGCGCAGGGCGACGTAATGCAGCAGCGTAGTTGATCGCTGTTGCCTCTTGTGCTGAAACAGTCGCAGCCGTCGCTTGAGGAACGCCCAGCGCCTGCTGGACTTCTTCACGGACGACGCCCGCGAGCGTCGCCACCTGGGGTTGTTGCGATGATGGCATCAATCAGCGCAGCTCCTCTCGCACAATCTCCCGGATGAGGTCCTGTAGGTTCTCTCCACTTACAGAGGCGCGGGGGTAATGGCTTGAGTAGTCCGGCTGAAGTGGTCGCTCGTAGTGGCGCATCCGGGTGTCCAACGTCTTCTCGATGGTAGACGCTTCCGTTTCAAATTCCGCCACGGGTTTTGGCGGATTTCGGACAAGACTTGCAAGAAGCTATTCTTTAACGCCTCGCATAAAAAATTTTACTCTCTCACCTTCGGTCGTGTTAGGGTTGGCGCAGCGAAAGAGGCGCTTCATCTCCTCAACGTACGCCAGGACAGGCTTGGTAGGCAGTTGAAGTCTTGACTGAAGAAGGGCCTGCGCTCTTTCCTTTCGGACGACGCTTAAAAAGGCAGTGAAACGCTTCCTTGAAGATATCCCAATCCTTCATAGCTGCCTCATGATTTTCGAACGAAACTCGGGCATGTCCTTGAAGAACAAAGTAGACTTGCCTGAGTTTTGCGGCATATTTCCAGCCGTTGAATTCTGCCACACGGTCGAAAAAGTTCATCCAGTCTTCTGCATCTTCGTCCGGTCGTCCATGGAAGCAGGGGGGGTGGGGTCACGGGGTTGAACGAAAACAACCGGTGCTGTAGGCTGGGCCATTGTCAGCGTCGATGCCTTCTGAGATCGAATGGGGTCCGGCAGCAGACCGTGTTCAGGTTGGAGCCCTTGAAGCCGGCGACTGGTTCGGTGGCCTGTTGGCTGTTTCTCCAGGGTAACAGGAACAAGGCTGGTGCCTTCGCTTGAGGGATCAAAGGCAGCACCTCGAACAGATGTCACTTAGTGGTGACAAGGCCGTTGACACCAAAAGAAGAAACATGCTTGATGGTACTGGAATTAACTCCCTATGGGGCTGACTTGCGCCCTCAAAAGAACTAAGCAACTCGGCGGCGAACAAAGAATGCCCGTCACACTCGTCAATGCTCAATTTAAAGGCTGCTCAGAACAATCTAGATAACGTCGCAAACAGCTACTAGTACAACCTGGAACATTGTAGAAACATATTCAAGTGCTCGTAATCTTCGATACAGATCTCGGCACACCGTTCATGACAAAGAAAATGATAACGCGTCGTATCGCGATAACGAGCATGAACTAACAGGGCATACAAAACTGATACGCGATCCAGAATCAGAGAGATAGGACCGCATTCCGGCGGCTGTTAAAAACAACAAATACAGTTTTGAAGGTTTCGTGGCAATATATACTTGCGCCAACGCATTATCAGTTTCTATGGCTTTTAAGACTTAATGCACTAGACTTGCTACCCGAGTGTTGACACACGTCAGCCAAATAGGCTCACCTAAAGATGGAGAGCCTAGGGTCATTGCTATCTTTTTTGACAGTGCTGTCTCCCCCAGCACACAACTTGGCACAGCAGCACTTGGGGCAGCTGGAGGAACAAAAGTAACAAGCGTACACTTTCAATTGCAACAGAATGCAATATATGATGCCTGCCGCAATACCTGCAATATTCTTGTGCTCACACACCGTAGTTTCTACGGCTCCTTTGTCAATACGAATTCATGCAGTACACGTGTCGCGCACAAGTGTTGGCAAAAGTCATTCAGGAAGGCTTACCTGCAGATGAAGAGGCCAGAGCCATCACCGGCTCTGAAAGCGATGCTGTTGGGAGCGGCACTGTGCTTGCCATGGCAGCAGTTGCGGTGGCTGTGGAAACAAATGTAGTAAGAGTAGCTAGCACTCGGTTGCCACAGAAAGCAAAATTTGGTACCAGCCAAAACGCCTGCGATACACTCCTGCCTACACTTTTTACAGTTTCTATGGCTCCTTTATCAATAAAACTTCATGCAGTACACGTGTCGCGCACAAGTGTTGGCAAACGTCATTCAGGAAGGCTTACCTGCAGATGAAGCGGCCAGAGCCATCACCGGCTTTGACAGCGATGCTGTTGGGAGCGGCACAGTGCTTGCCACGGCAGCAGTTGCGGTGGCTGTGGGAACAAAAGTAGTAAGAGTAGTACTCGGTTGCCACAGAAACAAACATTTGGTACCTGCCATAATGCCTGCGATACACTCCTGCCTACCTACACTTTTTACAGTTTCTATGGCTCCTTTATTAATAAAACTTCATGCAGTACACGTGTAACACACAAGTATTGGTAAACATTATTCAGGAAGGCTCATCTGCACATTAAGAGGCTAAGACCATCACCAGCTCTGGCAGCGACGCTTTGGGAGCGGCACAGTGCTTGCTGCGGCAGCAGTAGTGATGGCTGTGGGAACAAATGTAGTAAGAGAAGCACTCGGTTGCCACAGAAAACTAACGTTGGTGCCAGCCACAATGCCTGCGATACCCTCGTGCCTACACATTGTACGACTTGTATGGCTCCTCTGTCAGTACAGCTTCATGCAGTACATGTGGTGCACACGGGAGTTTCACACAATAGCCGAGTGGGCTCACCTTGAGATGAAGACACCAGCAAAATCACCAGGTGGTCAGTAGTATGATTCAGGACATCTTCAATCGCAAAGGGACTGTAAACAGTAGGCACCAGCTCTGCTATTTGAAGAAATGCTCTTAAGGAAGGCTACAGCTTCCAATGCAACACAACAGCAGAATGTGAAAAAAAAGAAAAGCTGCTAAGGCCACTGGCATAGTAATTCAGATTTTTGTTGTGCCACATTCAGTGCCTGTTTGGCCAAACCTTTATGTAACATACATAATTTATTCCATGCTTACTTATTCTAAAAAAAGAATCATTAAACCATTTTTAATTATTCTAGAAAAGTGCACGTAAAGTCAGTACTATATCACTCACTTAACCACAAAATTTTAAATCCAGCTTCATTAACAAGAAATCTTCCAGAAGGGAAACACAATACATGTGACAGATGTCACGTTTTTGCCATGTATCCATTCTTGTATAGGTACTGGCTTTTTCAAGAGTTACTCTTAACTCTAAAGATGTTCTCCCAAGCCACAATTGAAAGGCAGAATGACAGTGAAGAGGAAAAAAAAGAGTCACAATTGTGCCCCACAGCCCCTTATCGCGCCTATGTCACTTGCTCCTGCACAGTAAGATAGCCAGTGCAAGGTGCCTCTAAGAATGATGGGTCATCCGGACCACAGCGTCTGCGTTTCGATGGAGGCGAAACGAAGTGGCGCCCGTGTGCTGTGCGATGTCAGCGCACGTTAAATATCCCGAGGTGGTCGAAAAAACTTCGTAGCCCTATACTACGGCTCCCCTTTCTCTCTTTCCACTTTCACTCCCACCTTCCTCCGTTCCTTTACGGCGCAGTTCAGGTGTCCACACAGCAAGTGTGACAGATACTGCGCCTTTCCTTTCCTGTGAACCAATTAAAAAAAACATGAGCAGATTCAATCTTCTGGTTGTGCATTTTCTTCATGGTATACGAGTAGGAAACTATTACATGGAGAAGATATGGCCTAACTGTTCAGTAATTTACAACAAATATTCTCTTCCTAACTGTTCTGGTTTCAACAGCTGAGCAACAGCTATAATGTCAAAGATCTGTATAGGTGACATAATATAGGAAAAAATACAAATTGATTCCTTCTCTCTCATTCCGATTTTCAACAATGCCTTCAGAGTCGGAAACAAAAGCGATGTAGCAATAGTTATATTATAATTTTGTTCCTGTTTCGCTCGACCTACAGCAACCTTTGATGCCATCAACTGCTCGCCTAGTGAAACCAACAACATAGAGATGAGGAAAAATACATCTAAAAATTGTTTAGCAATCTTAGTTGCATGCCAAATGGCGATACATATGCAGTAATAACTTAGATATCATTAACAAGAAAATATACGACTGAATTGCAGTGTTTAGACATCTTCAGGATTGCTCTCATTAGACTTCAATATGCTATTTCTGACCATCAATTCCTGCATTGTCTGGAAAGTCCACAGTGTGAAGAAAAAATATTTATTCTTAAAATTGATAACCCACGAAGATTCCCTTTTTTTAACGCCTAACAATTTCATAAAAAAAAAATCAGAATTCCTTCGGTAAAACAGTGCCTCATACCAAATGGCAACATTCAGAATTTTGAAAACACTGTTTTAAATACCAGCCCTGACAACCTTAGTGCAGAGAGCCTCTTGCAACTGCCTGTTGAGACGAGTCAGCTCTTCCGTCTTGGCTAGCTGCTGGCGAAGCTTTTGTTCCAGCGACTTGACTTGATTTTCAAGCTATATTGTTCTGGTTGCCATCTGAGTGGCTGGGCTCACTGTTGGAAAAAGCAGCTCCTCCTCAACAGCTCTTTGTGCAAGCCCCACTGGGCGTCTGTCCACCTTTCCCGGAAACACAACCAGCCATATCACAAACATCGCCTTGCATATGAACAGGATATCACTATGTGTGGTCCATAACTACAGCGCAAACGACAGGACAAAGAAGGAGGGACACCACACAGCGCTGTGTAGTCTCCCTCCTTCATCTCTGTCCTGTCGTTTGCGCTGCAGGTATGGATCATCAAAAACACCAACTCGACCAACAAATACTTTTGTCGAACTATGTGTGGAGCATATTATAATCCCATATTGCATAATCTGACATTCTCTTAGTGGAGCCATTAGGAACCACTGGAGAATTTAATTTTCTGAGATGTAAAGAAAACTAGACTTGGCTGAAGGCAACCCTTTATCTTGCAAAGTTTTATCCTCCATTTGGCGATTGCCAAAGAAAGCTTTCTGCAGGTGATGTACGGCATTACACTTTTGATTCCTTTCAGCATCAAGAATGCTAGCACAATGCAACCACACACTTAAACCAAAGGCAGGCTTATATGCACGCCCAACTACTATATATAAGTGCGCTGATAGTCGCAAAATATTCAGCTCTGAAAGTGCCACGTCGTAATCCCGGTTTGCGAGAATACACTGCACTCCACAAAGAAGCCATTCGATTTGGCATGGGGATCCTGAAGGGAATTACGCTGGCAGCCGAGCTTTGAGCAGTGCTTTTTATTGCAATGATACTATCTGCCCATCACAGTTATTCACAGCATGCACAACTCTGTTTTGCATTGCATGAATACTCATAAGGGCTTGACAATCGCTGCAACTGGATTACAAAAGTGCATTCCCATAGGTCAGCACCATGAGGGGTGGCGCACCCACACTCATCGCGACCACCCATGCTGATGGCCACTCACAATCACCTATGCTAACATTCACAACTCGAGAACTCGGGCTCACATACATTCACACTCTTAACCACTCACATGCTCAAACTTACGTCCACTTACACTGACATCTAGTCCCTCACAACCATTCCTCAGAAATGTCAGTTTAAAATCAGTGAGTGGAATGCATGCTTCAAACTATGATGCCATATATTCACATAGTAATGACATAACTACACAATAAAAACAGATAAATGAGTATTCATACCAGATCAGGTAGATACGTATACGAATCTAATAAAATAAGCTCGGTCGACCCAATGCTTCTCTGTCACAGGCTGCTATCACCTCTTGCCTGTCTGTAGCAGCATGTTATTATAGCGGCATGTATACTGAGTCATGCCAGCACTCGCTAAAGAACCTCATTGTGTCGAAATAACCTGGAGGTCGAGTATATTTTGAGTAACTTTGAAAATTTAAACACTATAACTGATACTAAACATGATATCTTCAGTGTTGCCTTCTGATGCACTCAGAAAAAACCCAAATCGCTCACATTCACTCACAACTTGCCATTTCCACTCACAACCACTGCAGCACTCACACCTATGTCTATTCACAAAACGACTCACTCGCACTCCTAACCACTTCCTTACACTCACACCCACTCACTCGCTCTTACATCAACTCACACTCTCGTCCACTCATTCACATTTTACCACTCACTCACGAGTGAGGGCATCGACCTATTGTTCCAAGCCGAATCAAGACACCATATTGACACATACATATTTGTGCACTGCATCACGCCGAACAAACTAGCAACAAGCGCTACTAATGAGTGTGGATGTTTGGCATGGCTTAAAACAGCTTTTCTCCTGGATTTACAGCTGGTGCAATCACTACTCAAAGCTATTAAACAGCAGTCAACACAAAGGAGGAAACTGCATGCACATACACGTACAAACAAGGCAAAGAAGAAAACTGGGGGCTCTGGGTACAGCGCATGACCCCCCCCCCTTCTCTTCCATGTCATACTTTAGCACTATACCCCGTCTCATTTAAAGTACACCAAACAAACAAAAAAGGCGTGATCATTACGATTAGTGCGAGAATGATGCATTAGTTTGACAACACACAGAACACAACCATAACCACTAACGCTGAGATAAATGCGTAGCAAATAACTATAGGCCTAGTCCGGAACTCTGGCATGGCCTGCTTTCCTCTCCTGAAGCGGAAGAAAGAGGCCTGGAACTACTTGAGCTTTACAGCAAAGGGGATGGTGGATTAAAATTTCCTCATTATCTCATCTATGGTTCCCGTGACACTTTTCAATGTTGCTTATGTCTAGAGAATGGGGACATTCACAGGAAACAATAATAAACTCTTCTCTAATTCCCAAGCAAGTGTAGATCACCTCACAATAAAGGGACCACCAAGAGTGGTGGGGAATAGCGGTACTTGCAGCTCGACAAGGTCTCCGCAAAAATTAAGTGAAGTCAGATTAGTCGAGGGGGCTCCTCGTCCTGATTTTTGTTTCTCCATACTTGTTGCTCAAGGTTCCATTACTTGTGGTTCAGTATGTGAATCAGGTTAGAATAAATAGGCCCCCTTCTCCTGTCCTCAGAGATGAGGCCCTAGCATGCAGCACTGCATACTACCCCTGACTTGCAGCCTCTTTAGCCGACACCTTAATCTAGCGCTGCTTGCGAAATATATGTAATGCACCCACTCCAAGTAGCAAAATGCTCACGAGTTGCGAGTGCGCAAAAAATTGACTTCGAGGCAGTTATATATCCCATTCACTTGAAATGCGTGAAGGTATGCGAGACATGCAAGCTCTATCTGCTCGGAACAATACGCGAAAAGCTAGCGAAGCAGAGCTACATTTTTTCTTCTATCGAGAAAACGAGTCCCGTATAGATCTGTAGACGACAGTTAAAAGCTGTGCAGCTTTTCTGGCCCCTTGCGGGCACATACAAGTCATTGCAAGGCCAAACAACGTGATTTTATAAGTGTAAACACTGCATAGTGACTAGGATGATTTGCAGCTGCACTTTTTTGATGGAGCTTTGTCGCCGCGTTGCGGGGCTGCTTGCAACTGCTCTTCAGCCAGCCCTCCATCTCCTGTCTTGTTTCTGAAATGTTCGCATATAAACGCAAAAGTGCAAGTTGGGTAGCCATGCGAAAGATCAACATCAACGTCATAAATGCTCACCTGTCAAGTGCAGGATGCTGGCATTGCAGTACCCAGCGCGGGTAACATCGTCTCTCTCCCAAAACGCTTCATACATGTGGTGTCGTTTGAAGTTATCCACATCTTTCAGCGCAAAGTTGGTTATTGCGCTGTGTGACACAATATAGCATATCGTTACCGTGTTTAGATTACAGTTTATCGGACTTGGCGGGCGACATCTGCGCATGCGCGGCCATTACCGCGGTGAGCAGTTTAGGGATTACCGCCGCGGAAAGTTAGCGTCAACCCGTAAACAACCGCAAACAACATTTGCGATACGAGCATAGCCAAGCCAAGTGAAGCCAAGCAAAGCTAAGCCAAGCAACGCGACCATACTTCCATGATGGCGACGGTGGCGGCGGCGGACGACTGCTGCAGCAAGCGCACTAGCGTGTTTTTCCGTCTCGTTCTCGTAGCGAATTAACGGGAACATTATAACACACAAGAACACAAGCGCGCGGCTCACGAGCTCATGTTCGATGCTCACTACACAAGGCAAGGTAAGCCCGGCAACGCAGTTGGATTTGCCGTAGAGGACGCTGTAATTAACCATACTCCATACACCATAAACCTAGAATGTATTCCCAGTGCATTCTGAGAACTACACTAATAAGTTCAGCGAGAAAGAGTTTGAGCCAGCGGATGAAGGTGCCCCAGCCCTCCGTCACTTGAGGCGGAGGACGGCTCCCGGCTGTACTTTCGCTTGGCAATTTGGCTGTCGCTTAAACCTGGAAAGCGCATAAAAAACACACGGACAACAGCAAGAGACAGACACACGAGCGCTCGTATGTCTGTCTCTTGCTGTTGTTCATGTGTTTTTTATGCGCTTTCCAGGTTTAACATGTCTAACCAACTCGCCCAAACGCTGCCATTATTGGCTGCCGCAACAACATCGACGAAGATATACACTCCGGCGGCAAGCCTGTACTATGAAATTTCCTACTGAGCATTTGAGCTGTTTTCTCGATCAACTCTCCTTATGGTGATCGAGGCGCTTTTTTTTACCGCGAGAGAATTCATATCTTGTCTCGTACGGTCTTAGCTATTTTAAATTTGGGTTGCGCGCTCCGCAAGTTCCGATCCTTATTTTTGCCAGAATGGATCTGACCCGTGGAGGTTAGGCGGCGCAACTCTATCTGAGAAATCGTAGAGTTAATACAAGTGAGAAATGCGCACCGCACTTCCGCAAACGTCCCATGTGGCATGGATGTCGAGCTGCAGTGTGGGGACTACGGCTCTTTTAACACTCGTGCATAATACACACTCCAATGTCTCTCGTTGCTGCCTTGAAGTGTAATACGTCATAAAATAGCCGATTCAACTAAATTGCGAGTGACTAGTTTCGGTTTCGCTTTCAACTGCGCTGCGTTTTCGTTGCTCTGCGCCTGCTGCGTTGTGTTGCACATGTCATTTGTGGTGCCGAAGGCCACGTCAGGTGACTTGTACGTCACCTTTAGCCTCGGTTCCACGGCAAAAATTGTATTTTTGCTACAAAGTGCAATAAATAAATAAATAAACTGCGCAAAGGACGCTGTGATATATATATCACGGAAAAGTTCAGCCAGTTATTTTACCAACTGGCTTTAGCTCTATTCGCCTCCGTGATTTGATCCAAACTCTTGATATTCTAGCAGCGCTGTTTGATCAGGATAGCGGTAGAAAAAAGGTAGATGAGCTGCATGCCGTGAGCGCTATAGGCGCCCGCTTTAAAGTGGCGGTTGGTGATGAAAGAATAAAAGGCTTTGGTTCAGATCTTGTCTCCCAACAGCACTCTAGCTGAGAGGAGGAGCCGAGGAGTTGGCACCGAGCTGAATGATGCATTTCGTGTTCTGCGTAGAGGTGTTCATCCATATGTCAAACTGGATATAACGAAACCCAATCTAACAAAAGTCCTGATTCAACGATATCCCTATTCTCCCTCAGACGCTCATATGGCCCCATGCTTTGAGTAACTCGAAATAACGAAACTAATTTCGCTACCCGTTCCGATTACGACCCTTTTGCTGAAAAACGAATGTGAACAAGTCTTTTTTCGGTCTATTTTATATAAAATCCTCAAGAATGTCCTGCTTGCGAGCCAAAGGTAACACCGTGCATCAACTACGTCCAACTTCTGTCAAACTTCGCGGTGCGAAGCGTGAGTTATATTGATTATAATTCACGAGATTCCGCCAGTGGAAGAAAGCCGGCACGTCAACCAGCGGTGTCGGCAGCGGTACCTTATGTCAACACCGGGACAAATATCTGCTGCGGCAGTTTGCCGAAACACATGAAGGAAGAACGCACGAAAATTCCGGGCAGATGTTGCTTACGAACCGCAAGCAATCAAGGATCAGCGATGTTTTTTCTGACAAACAATTTCACCCACCCTTCTTGCCGAGGTAACAATTTTGTTGCTACTTTTCATATGTGCTATCTGTGTCGGTGGTTGCGCGGGCCGCAATTTCTTTGTAGCAACATAGCTTAGTGGACAAGTTGGTATACTGCATTTAAAGATGACGGAACAGCTAAGCTTTCCTGGGCCTTCGTTTATTGAGTTGGCTTTTGCGTCCTTTCAAACGGGATTCCATTTTTAGCGCGTTTGCGCTTCGCAAATGTGATGCCACGCGGTACTTCCTTGATGCCGCGACACCATATAATAATCGACTGTGTCATAATAAGTGACCGAGAAATGCCTCCCTCAATTTAGCAAAGTTCTCGATTTAACGAAATATTTTACAGCTCCCATCAACTTCGTTAATTCGAGGTTTAACTGTAGCTCTACCTCGATCGTATCAACAAGGGCCGCAAGTATCACGTTCGAGGGTCACCAGCTGTAGAGCGCTGTTCGGAGACGGGACCTGGACCAACGTCTTTTTTTATTTAATAAATTCGTTTATTGCCTCAGGGCATAAGGCAAATGTAAAAAGAAAATTAGAACGGGCACTAAATGAAAGAAAAAAGGTTAGCAGTTCTATGAAAAACCAGAAGTTGTTTTTTCATCATTAAGCGCCACTTCTGAGCCCGAGCTCTCACGGCACGTTGCTCTTGTTCCTTCTTCTACCGCTCTCCTGATCTGGAGAGCGCAGCTTTTTCTTATTTAGCTACAATAATTAGAACGAACTTGGAACTTATCCCTTAAGGTTTCACCAGTTGGGATTTTCGCCTGCCATCGCAACACCGCTGAGAATAAAGCATGGCCGCTGTGCTTCCAAGGTCGATTAATGGATGCAATAGTTAGCGAAAACGGAAGAGAAATGGGCTGACCGAGCTATAACTGAATGGAGCTAGGTTATCTGACTGGTGACTAAAATAAAGGCTCTTCTGCTGGAATTGTAACTTCGATGCTCAAAAGCTTCAGCAGTTTTCGGACCTTATTGAATCTAGGTGCCACTTTCTAGAGGCGCTAGAGAGCAGGCGTCTATCTCAAATGGAAGCACCAGCTTCAAAGGTCTCGGGGGAACATTCTCCTTCGCCTCGCAACGCAGCACACTCCTACCATGATGAACAGCTGCGAAGTAATTTGGCAGTGCCTAAGTACCAAGGCTACGCTGATAAAAAGTCAATCTGTGGTTTCATCGCTGAGCTTAATGACTGTCAACAGGGAATTACAATATCTCATGATGTGTTATTTATATGGCTCCTCCCGGCTGCATTATTTTGCTTCGCAGAAATTTGGAGGAGATCGCAATGTCATCTCAGTTTGAATCACAATTTGTAGAACGCTTTAGGCTATAATTTATGCCACCGGATCATGACATCTGTATTAAAGACGAGCTTCGCGTGGGAATGTGAGCATGCGGGAGGTTTTTCACAGTTTATAAGAACTGCATGACCGTGCTGATCCTGAAGTGCTGAGGCAGACAAGGGGGCCCGTGCTCTCTCTAATGTCATCGCCCGCCCGGAGGGCTTGCGGCTGCCAGATATCAACCGGCCATTTGTAGTACACACCGATGCGAGTGAGTATGGCATTTGTGCTGTGTTGCTCCAAGAACATAACGGATACCTTTTCCCTCTGGCACTTGCAAGCCACTCTTTCGGAAGCTGAAAAAACTATTCAAGAACTGTGAAAGAGTGCTTGGCGATTATTTTCGCCCTCATGAAGTTTTATCTCTACTTAGAGGGAACAGATTTCACTATTCAAACTAATCATCTGGCTTCAACCTGGCTCTCACGGCTACAGGACACAGCAGGCCGTCTCGCCTGTTGGGCTCAAGCACTTCAAAGTTATCATTACAAGGTAGAATACCGAAAAGACACGAGCCTTGGAGTAGGAGATGCCTTGTCATGCGCTCCTCTTCTAGGCCACGACCAACCGGCGCCTCAACTCTTGGCCGTGCCTAAGCCCGACTAATCCTGGGGTGAACTTGTCGGCCAGCGGCAGCTATTGGAGGCTCAGCGGGCAGATGCCTAGTGCCGCCGAATCCTGGAGCACATCAGCCCAGTGACCGAGGGTCGAACTACAATGCAGCCGGGTTACGACAGTTAGCTACAGAGCCCAGTTGGTCTCCTCGTTGCTTACATCGCTGCAACAGACACTGGTAATAACCTTACCAGGTTATTTTACCTGTGAGCCTGCAGGCATCATTCATTATGTACTTTCAGGACAGCGCGTTGGCTGGCCATAGTGACGGCATAAAGGCTTAGAAAATGTTATGCCGCATTGTTACATGGCAGCATATGCAGAACGCTGTTCTGAAGTATGTGCGCACCTGCCCATCATGTCAGCTTGTTAAGCCTTGAGGTGGAAAACTTCCAGGCCTGATGCCGCCCGTTCAGAGTCGCTACCCTTTTCAAATTTCTGCGTGTGATATGACGGGCTCCTACATACGAACACCAAAATGTAGTCAATATTTCCTGGATATCAGAGATAATTTTTCCTAGTGGGTGTACCTTTTCATACCCGATGTGCAGAATCGACTCCAAACTGGCTTTAGATAAACTTCTCGAAACCGTTTCGCGCTTTGGTTTTCCGGCACAGCTGATCACGGATAAAGCCATGCATTTTACGAGTACCATTTTCGTTGACGCGTGCGCGGCGCTAGGCATACAAAAAAAACTGTCCCTACCATCTACAGGCCAACATAACCGAGTGCATGGAAAAGAACCTCAAAACAATACTGGTAGTACCTGACATCTGCATTAAGCTGGGATTAGGAAGTCGGGTTTTCTGCTCTGCCAGAGCCCTTCGCAGACAACGCTCCTTCTAGTTGCGCTAATACTCTTATCGCTGAAGACATCAACATTCCTCCCTCTTGATCTCCACTTGTAAATATCGCTTGTGACTCTGCATGAGATGAAACTGTCTTCTTCACGCCAGCACATACATTTCTGTGCCGAAAGTTTCTTCCATCGCCATATGGTGTATTCACTATTTCGGCTGGACGCTCTGTTCTGTGGGTTTCTAACCCGTTTCCATTTTCCACTGCTTTGCGTCATAAGAAATGGCTTCGGCGCCTACAACCCATCGCATCTCTTCTCCATAAAGAGACTGAGGACGCACCGAACCTCGCTGACTGCACTCACTTGTTTTCACTTTCTTTCCCTCCACTTTCGGCATCCGCTCCCGTTTGCACAGACATGTTCTACCACTTAATCGGTGCCGATGTTCTCACGCCTCAGCGAATGCAACTTCTTGCCCTACTTCAATAGTTCAGCTCCACCTCCTTCCATCAAAGTTTCCTGGGCCAAAGTGCACCAGTCCCAGATCGCATCGACACTGCAGCTCATGCACCACTGAGACAGTGCCCGTATCGCGTGTTCGACACTGAGTGCCAGATTTTTGAAGAGCAAGTATAAAAGATGCTTTAGAACGGCTGATTCAGCCCTAGACTAGTCCTTGGACTTCGCCTGTTGTGGTCATTAAACTGAAGCATGGCTCCATACCCCCGACGTAATGAGATTACAATGGATGGCCTCTATCATCTTGTGCGCATCGTCGACGCGCTGAGCTGTTTCCACGAGGCTGATTTCTTTTATTCCCTAGATTTACGCTATGGGTACTGGCAGGTCCTGATGGAAGCGGCTGCCCGTTCTAATATCGCGTTTGTTGCTCCCAACGGCCTGTACAAATTTACTGTTATGCCTTTCGATCTCTGCAAAGCTCCTTCAACATTTGAGAGAATAATGGAGAACAGTCTACGTGGACTGAAATGAAAAACATGCCTGTAGTATCTCGACGATATTGTCATCTTTCCTCCTGACTTTGACACTCACCTCTCCCGCATGAAACGCGTTTTGATCTATCTTTCTGATGCCGGCTTGTAGCTCAACTTAAAAATAAACTGTCGTTTTGCCGATCGTTAACTGACCGTATTAGGGGACCTAATTAAGGAAGAAGTTTTTCCAGACCCGGCCAAACTTCGTGCTTTCGCTGTCTTTCCCAAATCGAGATCCATCAAAGACATACACATCTTCCTAGACGCGTACTCCTACTTTCATCAGTTGATTCGATGCTTTGTACTAATTGCTGCCCCTTTGACAAAGCTTCTGTCGGGCAGTTCCAACTTTTTACTATGGGCACCGACATGCGACCACGCCTTCAACATGCTGCGCCGCATCCTCACGACACTGCCCGTCCTGCGTCACTTCAAACCGACGGCCCGCACTGAAGTCCACACAGATGTCAGTGGTGTTGGTCTTGGCGCTGTACTCGCTCAGCGGAAATGTGGCTTTGGTGAATGCGTCGTCGCCTGTGCAAGCCGCACGCTCACAAAGGTGGAGTCAAATAACTCTTACTCAAAAAGAGTGTTTAGCTACAGTTTGGGCTGTAACCAAATTTTCCCCTTACCTCTATGGCCGTCCTTTTGAAGTTATGAAGGATCACCAAGCGTTTTGCTGGCTTTCCTCCTTGAAAGACCCTTACGGCCGGTTGCCTGGATTGATCGTCGGCTGCCGGAATTAGGTGTCCGTGTAGTCTATCGCTCTGGGCGCAAGCATCAAGACGCCGATGCGCTTTCTAACTGCCCCTTTTCAGCTTACGTTGCCAGCCTTTGCACCTTGTATGCCACCTGGTCGTTCCTTCCCATCAATAACATGCCTTCTGCACAGAGGAGAGACCACTGGATCACTGTTCTTATCGATATCCTCTCCGATCCAATGGCTACTTCTCCGTCGCGTCGCGCGCGCTTCGACGCCAAGCATCCCACTTCGTCATTCCTGACAACCTCCTTTATCGACGCAACTAAAGCGCCGATGGTCGCAAATGGCGGCTAGAAATTTCCCGCCACCTACGTTCGCATAGCTGTTACAACTTCCCCGCTGACCAACAATACGGGTATGTGGCCAGGCTCAAGACATACCATCCGCTACGTTTGCGATACTACTGACGGGGCAAGTACAACTTTGTCCTCAAACACGTTAGCTCATGCCTCGCCTGTAAACGTCTCAAGACTCCTCCTCTTTGTCCTGCTTGAAAGTTGCAGCAATTATCTCACCCACCATGCCGATTTGACTGTATCGGCATTGCTTTATCGGACTGCTTCCGTACACTGCCACTGGCGACTGTTGAGCCATCGTTGCGGTTGACCAACTGATGAGGTATGCAGAAACCACTGCCCTTCCTTTTGCCACAGAGTCAGACGTAGCCTTATTCATTTTGATGCGAATCGTCTTTCAGCCCGGCGCACATTGTGTACTCAGTGATAGAGGACGCGTCTTATCTGATGATGAAGTACCACATAATTCATAGAAACTGCACCGCCTGTTCTCCGAATACAAACGGTCTCCGAACGCTTTAACCGCACCCTTGGCGACATGCTTTCTAAGTAGGTCTCCTCGGAGTCCTCCGACTGGCATATCGTCCTTCCATATGTAACGGACGCGTACAATACCGCCAGAGAGTCAACTACCACTTTCTCTCCTTTGCGGCTTTCACTCTTCTCTTCCACTAGATATCACTCTTCCGTACAAACCAGACGAATCTGAGTATACCCCTGCTTCTGAAGCTGCGCGACACGCAGAAGACTGTCGCCGAATTGCTTATCTCTAACGGCTGACACCCAATCCTACAAGCGATCCCGGTATGGGAACCATCATACGACACCGCCATTCTGCTGTGGCAGTCTTGCGTGGCTCCAGATTCCATCATGTACTGCTGTACTCAGTTCGAAATTATTTTTCAGGTATCGCGGCCTCTATTGTGTACATGCATCTTTTCTTTCAATTATGTCTTGGAACCCCTGACACCCTCTTCTGTTGGCCGCCGACGCGGCCATGAGACTGTCCACGTCCAGCGCATTGAGCTATAAAATGAACTTACCATCTTGCCTATGCCGTAAGCCGCCAGGTTGGCTCCTCTTCCCCCCTGGGGTTATTGTAAAGATGAAAGTGAACTTGTCGAGATGAGGAAGAAGTTTCTGCACGCTGTCTTCAGCATCATCGCTAACACACATACATACATACATACATACATACATACATACATACATACATACATACATGCATGCATGCATGCATGCATGCATACATACATACATACATACATACATACATACATACATACATACATACATACATACATACATACATACATACATACATACATACATACATACATACATACATACATACATACATACATACATACATACATACATACATACATACATACACACAAAGTAAGAGAGTAAATACTTATCGGTACCCACCCATATCCGGTCAACATGCACATACCTTCGCTATAACTTTACTTCAACGCCAATGAGGCGGGGTTTTAATATGCCGGCATAGAAGTGAAGTTTACTCCGTTACGCAATCTGGTTATCAAATTCTGTCGTACGTAAAAGCAGAAAGCCCTCACCTGGTCTTCTAGGTTTGCTTAGTGTGCTGCTATTTTATTTCAGGTCACGCTGAACGATCCTTTATATTGTTCTCCAAAACTCAAAGAAAACACAGTACCAAACTGTCTGCTTTCTCAGACCGCCACTTACTCGGGACGATTGCGCTGCAGCTGCGGAGCAAAAGAAAGTGACTTCAATTCGAAGAGAGAATTTCTTTGGGAGTCATATCTGCCCACTTCAAATAAGGTTTCGTGTTCAGTCATCTGTAGCATTCAGCACGTAAGACAGTCTCATTACCTTTTTGCCATAGTGAATCCGCATATCCAGGAGTTAAATGTTACATTATTCTGCGCTACTTTTCAGCAAAACTCTCTATCCGCTGTTGACACTGTTCGCAAGGGGTTGTGAACGTTTTGGTGGAGAATAAAAAACGATGGTGTTCAGGCAATCAGGCCACGTGCGTTCAGGTGCACTTCAAGGGAAACGCACCTTCGCTGCAGCTGTGTGCCCTGCGGTTTGCTAAAACAGTAAATTTCTTCAATGCACATCGAGTGGACTTGTTTTTGCAGCTTTACCGCATTAATTAAAAAATAAAGTGCTTGTTGCTTAGTACGTTTCATTTCATTGTAATTTTTGTAGCCAACTCATGGGTATTACATGAGGAGTGTAATCAGGTAACTAAAAATACCGCACGTGTTAAAGACATGTGAGCTTCTTTAAATTTGTAACTATGATGATGACCAGGCAATGTATACGGCATACTAAGGAGTGATGCGGAAAACTTGAACTGCATGATGAGAATAGGTAGTTAAAAATGTAATATTTCATACACGTTGGTATAAACCTTCAAGCAAGTGGCTACTGTGGCAAGATATGTACAATGCCGGCATAATTTAAGGAGCAGGCTTTGGTGAGGAATAATATAATTTATTGTACACTTATAACTTAGTCACAGCGGCAGCCTAACTGTAGATATTGTTAACTGTGGTTACCGAATGTAACTGGGGTGATTGCTAATCGTTGTTCACTGTTGTCACACAGGCTCCCACTCAGGCTGCAAACTAAGGTGTTCCGCAAGGATCGATACTAGGCTGTCTACAATTTAATGTTTATTTATGATCTGCCTGTTGCAATAAATCATACAAAGTGCTTGTTATATGGAGACAACCATTTATACTTGTCACAAATCCACCGGCACACTTCCGGATATGCTTAACATAGACCTTAACAGCATTAGCATGTGCCGTGCCGTGGAAGTGCCGTGGGGCGTGCATGATTCCGAATTGGCCCTAAAGTGGAGGTGGAGCGTCGAGTCGAGGCGCGGTTGCTAATACAGGCTTGAATAATGGGCGAATGCGGCCTTGTACTGTTAGCACAAAGTAAACGCAGACGACACACGGACAACTCCAGGACATCGCCTGTCGGTTTTGTTTTCTATGTTTCTTCCGCGTTTTCTTTCAGTCTTTCCTAGCCATGCATATCGGCCAAATTGCATATATTTCTGCCATTCTAAGCGTAATTTCAGAACAACTGGCCCTTTTCTGGGCAACCTAGTGCCTAGATGTGTCGTTTTCTGTGTGTCGTGCGCGTTTCTTCATATATTTTAAATGCCCTAAATCGTCGCAGAAAAGGGGGATGTGGAAAACAGTGTTACAAATAAAATGAATACGCGGTGATATCTGCTAGAACAATAAACTCTTGACATTGCCCATTAGATAAATCAGTAATAATGACAAAATTAGAAAACAATTTAACAAAGAATAAAAGCATTAAAGAAACACTTACTTATAGCAACAAACACCTGCTTATGAAAGGAAAAGTGAAATAATAGGCACAGTTCGAAAAGGGACAAAATACAAAATGCTAGAAAACCAATGAAATAAGAGGAAAATAGAAAATCAACTACATATGAACATCGTTTTATAGCATAACAGAACACGTAACAAAGACCTAAACATGATCACTTTGAACTAAACGTATAAACACACACAGAACAAGGCACTTCACCGGTTAGTGTGCGGCATCGCCAAATATAAAAGCTGATAACGCCTTCCTGTAAAGGACGTAATCGTTGATGCATGCGATGTTAGCCGGGAGGTGGTTCCAGTCACTGCATGTTATGGCAAAAATGAGTGAAAGAATCTGTAAGAGTTAAAAAGAATATATCCTCCTTTGTGTCTGTTGTCAACTCGTGATGAGCAATAACAGGGTTCTGGAATAAGCTGCTTTCTTAAAGATGACTGATGGTATGTTTTGTAAAAGTGACCAAAAAAACATTTCTACGCAGACACAGGCTGTTCACAGTTCGCACTTTACTCGCCACGCTTGTTCGTTCAGCTCGAAAATTGTCTCGCTACTATTACGAACCATCTACCCGACCTGAGAACAAATGCATCCTCTCTGCGCAGCGTTTAAAAAAGACATTCCAAGCCACTAACTTAATTGGCAGCCAGTTAGTGTTTTGACATTAGCTGCAGGTTCATGCATTCAAGAATGAAGCTCGCATTTCGCTTCTTAAGACCAATAGTTTCTTTAGGCTGCCATAGATAGGAAAAAATCTGTCGTCGTGAGATGACAGCTTATCTTGGCAAAAATAAAGCTGCAACTTGAAAACTCTTGATACCTGGAAGTTTCGAGAAAAGCCTTCTCAGAGTGGACTTGCCGTGCCTTATTTATTTCATTCTCCTATCTACTGTAAAAACACCGCACCGCTCCAAACCGTTTTTAACCGGTCCTGTATTACCCCATATAAATTTCATACGGGTGTGGTCAGTCCTGTGTGAAGCTTACACAGGCTTATATCCGAAAGGCCATGCCCGATATGAATCTGAATCCGGATGGACCGGTCCGGTATAGAGCTAAAACCGGACAGCCCATTTCCACTATGCATCTCAAACAGGACATCCCCGGCATATCTAGATAAGAACCCGGATGGGCCAGACCTGTTAGAGAACTCATATACCGGAAAGACCATGTCCGGTTTAACTAAACCCGGACGAACAGTTGCTGCTGCTCGTACGATGTTGCGGTGCACTTTATATCTGGGACTGAAGATCTGCTGCCTTCACGCGAAAGTGGTAGCAATAACGCATCGTTTCTAAA
The DNA here is from genome assembly GCF_055883805.1 of Amblyomma maculatum. Classification (NCBI taxonomy): domain Eukaryota; kingdom Metazoa; phylum Arthropoda; class Arachnida; order Ixodida; family Ixodidae; genus Amblyomma; species Amblyomma maculatum. Next base: position 69,077,492 of record NC_139350.1, on the reverse strand, counting down.
GCGAGGACAAAAAATAGCCGCATATTGGAAGACGCTTCCTCGAATGTTTACATATGCAAACCACTTAATCAGAAATGTATTTGTTGCCGCCGTCGCTGGTCCGCTGGCAGCACGTGAAGCTAAAACTCGCAGTATTACAAATGCGTGCGTCGAAGAGGATGAAAAACAGATATTTTGAGGTTTACCTGAATGAAAGCGACGAATTATAAAAATGCGGGACATTGGTGACACCTTGTGATAGCCAGGAAAAAGATTGAGCGTTTTTAAAGGGCGATCGATTAATTAGGACCACGCATTCTGCACCTCAGAGAAATATACAAAGTACGAAAGAACAAAGTTTTTCACATAAACAGAAAAATAACCATCTTAACTATAAAAGACCGTGGAGTAGTGCAATGGGTCAATAATAGCCATCCACTGAGGCTGCTCAGGCTGACTGCGGAGAAAATCTCTGAGAAATGTGACACTTTCAATGAAGTTGTGCCTGACCGATTCTACATTTTCTTCGGCGTGCCTAAATGCGATCCGCGGAAAAAAGTTTAGTACATCGTTTAAGTCAAAGGTGGGCTAGTGATTTCTATGCCTTTATGTGCTTTGGTGATCGGCAATAAAGGAAAAAAAGAGACCGTGGAGTAGTGGGTATTGTAATAAAGAAAAAAAAAGGTGGTGTAGTGGGTACTGTGGCATTCTGTGGCGCGTCAAGATTGAAGTTCAAACCACGACTTGTTTGCCTAATTTGTTTTTCACTTTTTTTTCTATTGTGTTTTATTTTTAAAATGTAGTGTTATTATATAGCTCTGCATGGTTTTTCCAGCCTGATGACGCGTTTTGTGCGGTAAACGAGGACCACTGGCAAGACAGAAATTCCGAAATCAGCTCCGCGCACTTTCTGAGGTCCGAGATCCTGTGCCATAAACTTTTATACGATTTCCTGCATGGAATTAAACATGATTTTTCAGTACTTAATCAAAACCCAATAAAGCTGAACTTTAATTAAACTACCTTTTCCCTCAGATTTTATTTCTTTGTGAAGAAGCTTCAGTGCAACTGCCACAATGTTCCAGCTTGTAGCTTAGAGACATACTTGACTCCAAAACGTTGCTAAAGCCTTGCATAGCGACCCTAACGCCGCTGCACCTTGCTACCAATGCCTCCTTTTTCAAGTGGGTTTTGGTAAGAGCTAACTTTCCTTACGACTAGAACAGTTTAGGAAGACTGCACAGGTGACACCATCGCCTTCCAGAAACGCTACCCAGCAACTACCCATTCCAACTTTACGTGCCAAATTTGCAGCGAGTAAAGGTGCAAGGCCGCTGCGAAGAAGCGAGTGGGACCCACGATCCGCCTGTCTCTACTCTTCCGAATGTTTCACCCACCAGAGGTGCAAGGCGCAAAGAATGAAATAGTGAAGGCGATGTAAAATGCAATTCAAAGGTGATGAATATACAAGCGAAATGTACGCACCGTATATGTCCCCTCGCCCAGGAGACATACAGGCATTGTTTCCCACGTCACCATGGCAACTGAAATCAGAAGCCAGAGTTAGCAGCGCGGGCCGTGCCCTGTGGCCTCGTGATGTCACACTACCCGATGGCCAGTCAGTACACGGCCATGCTAGCTGCCAACTAGCACCTGCCAGAGCCATGCCTGTTCACAATTTCTACAGCACCGAAAATGCCGCATTTTCAGGAAACAGGACTGGAATTAACCCCAGCGTTAACCCCAGCGTGGTCTGTACCCTCTCTGAGTGAGGCCTCCATGCACAAGAACTATCAATCAGACACCTCCTACACACAAGCCCTCAGCTAGAGGCACTGCATGTGCGAAAATGTTTCTCTGTAAAAGTACAGAAGTATTTCTCTACAAGAAAATAAATAGAATGACAAATATTGCTAGTTAGAATTGTGGTTTCCTAGTTAGCGAGAAGCATGCATTATAAGCAAATAATTGTTAATATAGTTTCAGCTGTTTTCATATTTTGACTTGCTTTTGTACTCATACATGCCAACGAGTCGCCATATTGAAGAAATAGATAACTTAGCTGCGCATTTTTCACTGGAAAGTAGTAGTAGCCCGATAAAAGTGTAATTGAACTTATTACAAAAATAAATATCTTTCTGGTACACCCGACCTTGGATATAAAACAAAGCCTGTACTTTAGCATCGCGCCCGCTGTGCTCGTCACTGCGGTTGCGCCCGCACGTGTAGTCCAAAGGCAAGCACTCTGACGCGGAGACTTCATCGGAAGGTTTGTCTCCCAATCGGAGTTAAGACACTTGCCAGTGCGGGCAGAAGCAAGAGGAAATGAGATAGACATGTAGTGCCCGCGTTGCCGATTGCAGCACAGCTTAAGCGGTGCTACTAATAAAATGGGTGAATGTTCACCACAAAACCCACCCAAACGCGATAAGTTATTTGAAGAAACTGTGATACAAAACTTACCAAAGGGTGTTTGAAGGCCACATACCCAATAGCGTAGAAATTGCTCAATTGGATTCGCCACGAGGCAAGCACTTCTCTCTTGCAAAACTGCACCCTGATCAAGTGAGGTCGACGCACTTGCTTGTAAGACGATGAGTTGAAAAGGCGAAAATTTTCAGTCGCTCAACCACAGCATACATTACACAAAAAATGTTTTCCACAGGACGTCTGATAAAGTTTGCGTTCTTTGATCTTAGGCTATTCCGATATATTGGACAACTGCTACATTGCGAGAGCGGTTTTTCATAGAAGGTGTGTCAGAAGGATAGCCGATGAAAACGGGCCAATAAAGGCTGAACAAAAAAAGATTTACCTTCGTAAATGGCATTTGCGGAATGGGTGAAATAACTGTTCGAATTGCGGTGGACATTATAGGCAGAATGAGCTGCCCACTCAATGGGAAGAGTTGAATCGAGAAGATGGTACTGCAAGAGATATAAGTGCCACCGTCGGGAGAGGACGCTGAAATGATACAACTTGGGGATCCGAAACGCGGCCTTGAACTTGGCTCTCAGACTCCAAGCGATCATGTCTCTTCAACGTGGAAGTTTTCAATGGAGCTTGAAGATCGCAGGCAGGATTCACCAGTTGAATGCTTGCATTTTGCCATGCAGATAATTTTAGCACGGATGCACATCTTGCAGCTTGCTGATATTGCACACGATTCTGGCGCACTGATGTATTTTTTTCCGAGATTAGAACGTGCGAAATTTTCTGATTAGACCTGCATGAAGGATTTCCTGGGGCCCAATTTAAGACAAACCCGAGTAGAAAGCGACATGGGTAGCCAGCACCACTTGCACAAATAGTTTGCAGGGGCTATTTAATTGACATACCAGAAAAAATGGGTAAGGTAGGTCCTATAATGCGAAGGCAAGATAACAGGAACTGGTGCCCTCTGAAGTTTACAGATTGGATTGCAAGGTCCCTGCAGCGGGTGCAGTCAGGTTGGTGATAATTAGGATTTAGGTGATGAGCTATTTACACAGTTTTGCTCATGGCTCTGCAAAAAATCTTTGATGGGTGCAAAGAATGACAGTTCATTCTCATATGGCCGAATCGCTGACAGTTCTAAGTTATGGCCTAAGGTATACATGCAGAGAATGACTACTGAAGTTTAAGTCTCAAACAGCGCACCACCATTGGACTAACGTTAGTCCGATGTCGGAAAACACTGGCATCAATATCTACCAATATTGGTTCTCCGGGAAGTTACTACATTTGTCACTGTTAGGCCATCGTTCATGCCAATATTAGTCAATCTGTACAACCACCTTGGCATTATCAATATGGCTTATAGTGGCATTTTCATTCATAGCCCGTGTAGGATAACCTCCCCAATCTATTGGCATATCCAAAGTTGACAAATCAGTGGCTTTTGTATTCATGTCCCATTATAAACCTGAACATTCCTTATATGTTCTCGAGACTGGCAGAAAATTATCCCGCATGTGACTCGATGTTCCTATTTCAGGCTTTAAGGAGCGATGCACAATTAAATTTCTGTGGTATACGGCTTAATAAACAATTTTACGTCTAAGCACCTAGAACTGTTCATAAAATGAGACCGCAAAAATTTCAAAAGAAAACATTTATTTGACTTTGGTAGATGCCTTCAGTGCTTGCAGGCAGAATACTCCGGGGAATAGAGGGTTTACCTACTGACTATTCTATAGGAAGGAAGCAGTCTTTCAATATAAATGTGAAGTTGTTCAACAAAAAAACCCACCTTGTACAACATACTCAGCATCCTGCCTTTTAAAGTAGCCTAATACTGGTAAGCGACCCTTGCATATATGTGGAATAAACAGAGGGGCAGTTCTTAGGAAGAGGCTCGGGTTGTCGAGGTAGATGAAGCCATGCTGCTATGAGACACCCAGGCTGTTCAGAGGATGTACTGGAATAGGAAAAGTGCCTGGCTGGAGAGGGTGAAATGGCTCAGCGAACCGTTTATTCCTGCCGATGTAGCTTACCGAGCAACCATTTGCAAATAAAATCATGGCAATAAAAAACTGCTATTCCGGCTTTCCCGAATGGCATCCGTAAAAACAAAAATCAAAACACAGATCTTACTGTACCAAGTAGAAATCAGGTTGATCAAACAGGCAAGAATAAAATCCAAAAACCTGTCACCATACGCCGCATTCCGCACAATCTCGTACTACAGCAAGCATCATACAGTATTCAAATATAAATTTTAAACGGTGACAAACCTAGACAGCTTCTTAACAAGCTGCATGAAGCTTTTGCAATGGTGTCGCGGTGATCATCAATATTGTAGATTGAGGGGCTAGTTGGGTATGCTGCATTTAATTATGTCAAAATGACATTGTAGGCGACTGGCAGGTACAAGGCAATCGGCAAACCGCTTTGCCAACAGGTGAGCTCGAATGTTTTGAACACCTCTGCCCTGATTGAAGAGTATCTGCTTTTTCACAGCTCAGTTATATCGAACCCCTAAAATCTCAGATAACGAATTGTATAATTATTTACACCTATGTCTGATATATCACCCTTTACTCAAAATGGTCCTAATTTCCAGCAAAGCATGTAAAATGCTATATAAAGTGAATATTTTTTATTAAAATTGGGATTCAAGCCAAAAGAAATAACAACAAAATATAATTTTTCTTTGTACCTAATTATTCCGATTTCGAATCCCAATAAACGGTGCTGCACGCCCAAATACACATATTCGAAACTATACGTCAAACCTTCGCTTCTCTATATTATGACACTTTTTTTACCACTTATAGATGTTTTACCACTTATATTTTGTAGCTTTTTATGAACATATTTTTATTGCGAAAGCAATACACGCCACCCAAATCGAGACCTCGGTTGGCTGCAGCTACACCCTGAAAAGGCAGCTACGCCGTGAACAGGCGTAGCTACGGTCTCCTCATAAAAACATAAGCCTGTCATGATATTTGAATTCACGTTACCCCTATGCCACAGGCAAGAGCTGCCAACTCGGGTCGCTCCTTTTATATGGGAAGGTGACATGAACTCTGTCACTTGCATTCCTGGCTTTAGCGACCATCTAGCTTTCACGGTTAGCATTAAATATGCAGCCAAACGAAACAAGGCCCCCTCAATCGAAGAAGGTATTCTTATTTGATAGAAGCGATTATTCTGCCATTTCTCAAGAGCTGTTTAGTCACTTGTCTGTGTTTCCGAAAATGCTGATGTTGAACAAATGTGGTCACTGTTTAAACAAAATGTGATAGCACTGACAGAGAAGTATGTGCCGAGTATCGAGTCAGCCTGACTGAAAAAGTGCAAGAAGCCATGGGTGACTCCTAGTATTTTGAGACTAATCAGGAAAAGAAGACGTGTATATATGACATTCAAAAGGACACATAGTAGCTATCAGTATAACAAGTTAATCGAGGTAACTAATAAATGTCAAGCTAAAATAATCCCTGCGAAGGAACAGTACTTCAGCCGACTGAATGGTAACATGAAAACCAATCCCAAATTCTTTTAGAAATACGTGAAAGGCTGTGGTCCTGATGCGACTGGAATAAGAAAAATTTATCACAACAACGAGGTCTTATCTGATGGCACAGCTAAGGCGTCTTGCATGAATAACTTTTTTCGTTCCGTATTTTTGCCCAAAACAAGTTCTCCGATTTCGCGATATGTGTGTGCTGCGCCGCCAATACCACCTGTAGAGATTAGCGTGAACGGTATTGAATAATTGTTAAGAAATATAGATGAAGCTAAGGCACCCGGACCAGAAGGTATTTCTCCCCGCATATTGAGGCGCTGTGCGTGGCCTATCTCATCCTACCTTTATCTGACATACACTAAATCTCTTTCCACTGACGTGCTACCAGCTGAATGGAAAATGGCGCATGTCGTTGCGATTCATAAGTGTGGTTCTAAAAATGAGGCAAGAAACTACAGGCCTATCTCATTAGTATCCATCTGCTGCAAAATATTGGAGCATATTCTGTACAAGGAAATAATGAAAGATTTATTAGAACACAGATTGCTAATTGACGAACAACACGGTTTTCGTAATGGATTGCCCTGTACTACACAAATAATGGAGTTTTGCCATGACTTAATATCGATTGTAGATGAAAATGGGCAAACAGACTGTGTTTTTTGGGATTTTTGTAAAGCGTTCGACACGGTGTCACCCATTGCTTTTTCACAAACTTCACATATTAAATATTAACTAGGAAGTGTGGAACTAGATCGCCAGTTACCTGTCCCAGCATGGACAACGTGTCGAATTAAATAGAGCTTTTTCCCCTACTGTTGAGGTCACTTCGGGATCCCTCAGGGCTCCGTCTTAGGGCCGTTATTATTTTTAGTTTATATTAAAGACATTCATACCGGTATACCTTCGCGACTTTGTTTGTTTGCCAACGACTGCGTTATATACAGAAAAAACAATACTGAGCAGGATTCTATTGATTTGCACACTGATATAGCGAAAACTGTTGCATGATGTAAGAAGTGGAGAATGGAACTAAATATAAACTGTAAAACAAGTATTGGGCTCTGATATGTTCAGCGCCTATTGCTGAAGAGAACGACGACAAGCATGTTCAACGCGCGTGACGGGCAGGAAAGAAAACGACCACGAAGCTCGCTTCGACGCTCGTACGTGTGCTGACACGCCTCACGAGTGATCGCAGAGCGTTCTATTGACTGTTGACGACGTATCGCCCAGGTCAAGGTCTTCTACAACAAGTAGTGGAGGTGCCAGCAATCCCCTCAACCTGGAGCTTCGCAGCCGAACTTTGCCTACCACTTCCGCGATGCCTGAGACCGCCAACCAACCGACAACCACATCGCCTGTCATCTGTCCCGGTGCAGCGCGTCAGCGCGACCCAGCCATCCTCAGCGGCACCGATGACACGGATGTAGAAGACTGGTTGGCGTCGTATGGACGCGTAAGTGCGTACAACAAGTGGGACGACACCGTGAAGCTCACAAATGTCATTTTCTATTTGAGCGGCGTTGCCAATCTATGGTTTCGCACCCATGAGAGTGACATTTCTACCTGGACGGCTGTCAAGACCAGCCTGACCGAGGTTTTTGGCCGTCTCGCTATACGTAAGCTTCGCGCTGAGCAACGCTTGCGAAGTCGGGCACAACAAACCGGCGAAAACTTCACCAGTTTCATAGAAGATGTCGTAGACCTCTGCAAGCGCGTAAACCCTACCATGAGCGACGCCGAGAAGATCGGGCACATTATGGAAGGCATTGACGATGACTCCTTCCAGATGCTCGTCGCCAAAAAACCCCAAATTGCCCGACGTTATAAACTTCTGCCAAAGCTTCGATGAGCTGCGCAAGAGGCGGCTTTCCACACGACGTGCTAGCCTTCAGCAGGCCACTCTTTCCAGCTTGGCTCTCTCCGGGGACGGTGCCCAGGACCAGCAGTCGCTAATTCAGCACATTCAACAATGCGTTCGCGAGGAAGTCGCACGCCAGCTTTCCTTGTCCACCTTCACCTGCGCCTGCGCCGCCGCTCACTCCCAATCTTCAGCGTGTCATACAAGAGCAGGTCGCTGAGGTTCTGCCTTCAGCTCCTTAGCAGCCGTTGGTGGCGGCTCCTCTCACGTACGCTGATGTTTTGGTGCGGCCACCACCCCCTGTCGCCCCTGTGTACAGCCGGCCTCCCCTCCTATACGAGCCTCAGGGACGCCAGAAAAATGAGCAACCTACAGTCCCCCCTTATCGTCCGGTTCTCCGCCGTCGACCACAGCCACGCCCTTCCAACCCCTGGCGCACACAAGACAACCGACCTATCTGCTACGCCTATGGAGTCGCCGGCCATGTGGCTCGTTTGTGCCGCAATCGTGGCCCTCGTCCCTATGACTATACACGTGAGCCAATGTACAATCTTCCTCCGTCCCCCTCGCCTGTGCTCCCTGAGCCTCCTCCGCAGTCCTCTTCAAGTTACGATCGCCGCTCCCACCGCTCGCCTTCTCCTGGCCGTCGTTCCCGTTCTCCAAAGCTCCGCCGCCAATCAGCCGTTAACACAGAAAACTAAAGGCCGCAGTTCCGGAGGCAAGAACTGCGCCATCAGTGACCAACTCAAGACCTGTTCACGTACCAGCCAACATTATTACCATATTCATCGAGGGAGTTCCTGTCGATGCACTTGTAGACACTGGCGCAGCCGTTTCTGTTCTTAATTACGCCCTATGTCGCAAACTCAAAAAGGTGATGACGCAGCTTCCTGCAATTTCTCTTCGCACAGCCAGCGCTCAGGACACTCGACCATTAGCCGCCTGCACCGCCCGCCTTGTTATCGACGACGTTCAATACACAATAAAATTCCTCTTCCTCACCCGCTCATCACACGACGTTATCCTTGGTTGGGACTTCCTCTCCAATCATAACGCCACAATAGACTGCGACCCGTGCTCAACTTGAGTTATCACCCCTCAGTGACACTTTTTTCGACACACCCGCTGCTGCTGCAGCTACCGTGCACGTCGCAGAGGACACCGACGTTCCGCCTTCTCTTCAGTGCTTGTGCCTCTTTATTGCGCTGCTCTTTCCGACGCCACTGTTATCTACACACCTTCGTTACGATGCGCTGACCAAAAATTCGTGTTGGTGCCCCATGCTGTGCTGACAATTTTTCGCAACTCAATTGTTCGCTATTTTTGTTTGTAACCCGTGCCCCTGCCCTACCACTTTACTTCGTGGCCAGTCACTGTGTAGTGTTGCTTTGCTCGATCCCACGCCCACCTATCCCTTTGGCGATACCATCGCCAGCCTACACATCAGCGCCATAACACCTATTCCTGTCACCCCGCCGGGGTGGCGCAGTGGTTACGGCGCTCGACTACTGTTCCCAAGGACGCGGGATCGAATCCCGGCCTCGGCGGCCGCTTTTCGATGGAGGCGAAAAGCAAGGCGCCCGTGTGCTGTGCGATATCAGTGCACGTTAAAGATCCCCAGGTGGTCGAAATTTCCGGAATCCTCCACTACGGCGTCTCTCATAGCCTGAGTTGCTTTGGGACGTTAAACCCCACAAACCAACCAACCTATTCCTGTCGCCACTCCATCATCCCTCGAAGTTTTCCACCGGTCCATCGACGCTGGCCTGACGCCCTTACAACGAGCCCAGCTTGTCGCCATCCTACAACGTTTCGCGGCTTCGTTCGACTCCCAGCAATATTCGTTGGGGCGCACAACTACCGTTACTCACCGTATTGATACCGGCACCCATTCCCCTTTGCGCCAGCGTCCGTACCGTGTTTCAGCCGCCGAGCGCCGCATTATTGACGAACAGGTGACCGACATGCTCCAGCGCAACGTAATCCAACCGTCGCACAGCCCCTGGGCGTCTCCGGTAGTCCTGGTCAAGAAAAAAGACGGTTCCATCCGATTCTTTATAGATTACCGCCGACTGAACAAGATCACGCACAAGGACGTTTATCCTCTCCCTCGTATCGACGACGCCCTTGACTTCCTGCAGGGAGCTGAGTTCTCTTCTTCAATAGACCCGAGTTCCGGCTACTGGCAGGTGCCGATGGAAGAGGCTGATCGCCCAAAAACCGCTTTTGTCACACCCCATGGGCTCTATGACTTTAATGTCATGCCATTCGGACTGTGCAATGCCCCTGCCACATTCGAACGCATGATGGACAACCTACTCAGAGGGCTCAAATGGCACACTTGCCTTTGTTACCTTGACGACGTTGTCAAGATTTAACCATCTCACCTCCAGCGCCTTGAGACAGTTCTGCGATGCCTGACCGACGCTGGCCTCCAATTAAATTTAAAGAAGTGCCGTTTCGGAGCACGGCAGCTAACCATACTCCAACATGTCGTCTCCAAGGATGGCGTTCTTCCCGATCCGGCAAAATTACGCGCTGTGGCAGAATTTCCCAAGCCAACTAATGTGAAAGAACTCCGCAGCTTCGTCGGCCTCTGCTCGTACTTCCGCCGCTTCGTTCGCAATTTCGCCATAATCATCAACCAAGCTTCTGTCCAGCCACGATCTTTCAGCCTGGTCTCCGCACTGTGATGATGCCTTCGCGACACTCCGCCACCTTCTGACGACTCCGCCAATCCTGCGTCATTTCGACCATTCGTCTCCCACGGAAATCCACACTGATGCCAGCGGCGTCGGCCGCGGCGCAGTACTCGCTCAGCGGAAGTCTGGCTTTGATGAGTACGTTGTCGCTTACGCAAGTCGGACCCTAACAAAAGCTGAAGCAAACTATTCCGTCACCGAGAAAGAGTGTCTCGCTATTCTCTGGGCAATAGCAAAATTTCGCCCCTACTTGTATGGCCGTTCTTTTGATGTCGTCACCGATCATCACTTCCTCTGCTGGCTGTCTTCTTTGAAAAATCCTTCTGGTCGACTGGCCCGTTGGGCTCTGAGGCTCCAAGAATACGACATTAACGTCATCTATCGCTCTGGCCGTAAGCATGCTGATGCTGATGCTCTCTCACGTTCTCCCTTGCCGTCTGAAGCCGCTCCTACCTATATCCGTTCTACATCCCACCGACATGCCCACCGATATGATTTCCGACCAACGCAAAGACGCATGGATCGCCTCACTCCTTGATTTTTTTATCTGGCCGCACTTCACGACCTCCTTGCCACACTCTCCGTCGCCAGTCTCACCATTTCGCCATCAGAGACGAGCTCCTCTACCCTAGGAATTGCCTTCCAGATGGTAGAAAGTGGCTGCTTGTAATTCCGGCCCATCTACGCTCTGTGATCCGCTCACATTACCACGACGATCCTCAGTGTGCCCACGCCGGCTTATTGAAAACCTTCACTCGCCTGCGACAGCGGCACTACTGGCGTGGAATGTACCGTTATGTTCGTCAGTTCGTCCAGTCCTGCCAAGAGTGTCAGCTCCGAAAACACCCACCTCGCCAACCCGCCGCTCCTCTGCAGCCGCTGACCTGCCCAGCTCAGCCCTTTGAGCGTGTTGGAATAGACCTATACGGCCCGCTTCCTAGCACATCAACAGGCAATCGCTTGATCATCGTTGCAATCGATCATCTCACACGCTACGCCGAAACGGCGCCTTTGACATCTGCTACAGCCCGAGACATTGCCTCCTTCATCCTCCATCACATAATTCTTCGCCACGGGGCTCCCAAAGAATTGCTGAGTGACAGGGTACCGCTTTCCTTTCTGAAGTTGTCGAGGCTGTTCTTAGAGAATGCAAAATCGTTCACCGCGCCACCTCCGCGTATCATCCGCAAACAAATGGAATGGTTTGGCGTTTTAACCGCACCATGGGTGACATGCTAGCAATGTATGTCGCTTCCGACCACTCCAACTGGGACCGCGTTCTTCCATTCGTCACATTCGCTTATAACTCTGCCACACAAGCAACCACCGGTTTCTCACCATACTTCCTCCTGTACGGTCGTGAGCCCTCTTGTACCATGGACACCATTCTCCCATATCGACCGGATTCTTCTGAATTCACGACTGGTTCGCAAGCTGCAACTTATGCCGAAGAATGCGTCAGCTTGCCCGGTCCTTCACTTCTCACGCCCAGCAACAGCAGAAAACCACCCGAGATCAATCTGCACTTCCTACTTACCGTTCAGACTCTTTGGTATGGCTATGGGTGCCTTCCTCCAGTCCTGGCCTTTCATCCAAACTTCTGAGCAAGTATCAGGGCCCCTACCGTATTGTCAAGCAAACATCCCCCGTCAACTACCTCATCGAACCCCTTACGCCATCCACTGACCATCGTCGCCGAAATCGTGAAATAGTACACAGTAACCGCCTTGAACCTTACTACGATCCGGCCCTCGTCACATCGCCATGAGCCGCCAGGATGGCGTCTTTTCGCCCGGGAGAAGTTGTAAAACAGGTATTGGGCTCTGATATGTTCAGCGCCTATTGCTGAAGAGAACGACGACAAGCATGTTCAACGCGCGTGACGGGCAGGAAAGAAAACGACAACAAAGCTCGCTTCGACGCTCGTACTTTGCTGACACGTCTCACGACTGATCGCAGAACGTTCTATTGACTGTTGACGACGTATCGCTTAGGTCAAGGTCTTCTACAACAAAACAAATGTGTCCTTCTGTCCTTCACGAAAACAAATATGAAACTACAGACTAGTTATTATTTGAATACCGATGTTATTAATTTCAAATCTTTTTATAAATATCTCGATGTGACATTTTTGTCGGATTGTTCCTGGAATGCCCATGTGAGTGAAGTAGTTTCAAAGGCCGCCAAAACTCAAAACTTCATTCAACGGAACCTAAAATCTTCACCTCGTACCCTGAAAAACATCGCTTATCTGTCTTACGTTAGACCGATCCTCGAATAGGCTTGTTGTGCGTGGGACCCTCATCAGAAAACCTTGACAGACAAAATAGAGAGAATACAGAACACAGCAGCAAGGTTCGTCCTTGGGAGGTACAATCGAGGTGAGAGCTGCACTGAAATTAAAAGAGAACTGAAATGGGAAGCGCTGTCGACTCGTCGAAGGAAATTGCGCTTGAAATTGCTTTTTAGAATTTATCATAACAAGACTGGCATTAATAAAGATATTTATTTTAAACAACCGCATTACGTATCTAGAAGAACTGATCATGACTTGAACATTGGCGAATACCGGATTAGAACGAACCTTTATGCTAACTTTTGTCAAAACCATATCAGAGTGAAATGATTTGTCTCGTGGCTATGTGTGCTGTACTAATGACCATCTGTTCTTTTCAAAGTTGTAACCCCCCTGCTTTTACGCCCTTGAGCAAAGCGGGGTATCCCTGAATAAATAAATACATAATAAATGAGCCTGCTAGAACCGTTTGCCTTCTCGGGGTTACCCCTACGACACGCACGCCCGTCCATACGGCTTAGTTGAAGTGTGATTTTATATGTCGGCTAGTAACTTACGCTCTCGTGTCACACTCTTAAAGGATGGTGTCCCCAATAATGTAGCACCTTACTCTGATAGGGTGTGACAGGGGAATAACCTAGCAGGCAAAAGAAGCTTCCTTGTTGCTTTTGCAATTCAAGTAGGGTGAACCAGAGGTAAACCACAGCTAAATGTTTTTTTATAATTCCAGGCGAATTTGCAAGCACGGGTTTCTGTAAACGCTGAACCTACAAATTTTAGAGCAGCTTTGTTTTTTATAGTAATAATGTAACCAGTAATAAGTATACATACCTCCCCGCACATGTTGTATCATGGGAAAGGACATCAAGAAAACATCCACAGAATGACTAGGAACCAAAAATTGCGCACCTGAAGAAATTTATGTCTGCCTAAATGTCGACGTGCAAAAAAGGCACAGCATGACAGCATTACACAGTTTGCTCAGGCTATTTCGCATGCAAATGAACAAGCTCGCCATTTCTGCGCTACATCGCAAAAAAGGATTGCGAGTGGTTGCGGCGGCTCAAGCAGAAAGAAAGACAAGATTCGAACAAGTTTGAAATATTTTGTCGCTCTGTGGACGGTTGTGGCGAAATTTGCTAAATTACTTGTGAACTAGACGGTAACAATTTGTTGCTTTGGAAGAAGAAGCACTTGTGATTTCTCTCTTGAACAAATCGTAGATAACCAACGTGTTTCCTAACGTACAGATGGAAGACGACACGGCAAAATGTGGCAATGTACAGTATTACCGAAGACGAAAGATGAAACTTTTACCAATCATTCAGCACTGTTCTGGGCGGGACATCAAGGTAAAAATTTCGCCAAAACAGTTGTCATTCTACGTTTCTCAGCTTTTTGTTTTCTGCTCTATTCCTGCCGAAAAAAAACTGGCTTACGCTACAATATTGTCTGAACGTTTCACAAAATTAAAAGACAAAAGTAAGGTGTTACTCACAACTCGGGTGTTTCATTCCGGATTTCTGAGGTACGCTTGAGGCATAATGATTCGTCAAGTGTAGCTTTTGCTTCCGTAGGCTACGAACAGCTTCATATATGCCGAGTGGAATCGTGCTTGCATGAATCCTGCTTGAAAGATGCACTGATTACACCGAGAAGTGCTCGGGAAAAGAAAGAAAATTCTAATTTCTGAATTACAAAAGAGGCGGTTGGGCAGAGACACGATATGCATGACTTCTTTCTGTCTAAATCCTAATAGTTCGAGTAGCCAAGAATGGTCTCAGCGTTTCGGCGGGCAAATCTGTTTTAATTTCTCTCTAGCCTCGCATACAGATACAATCATACCCGATCTCGGGTCAGCAGCAGAAGCAGAGGCATGGGTCCCGCATCCCGCACAGTTTTCCAACAGATCCTCAAGCCGCGCGCATGTGCGAAGAGAGGGAGGAGGGTTGCAGCGGCGACGAAGTAGCAGCCCGCGGGAAGAGTCAGACTGACCGACAATTCGCGAAGATGTACTAGGAAACCTGAAAGAAAAAAAAATACAAAAAAGTGCATACAGAACAGAGAGATACACCGAGGAAGGTGATTTGCGCGGCGCTGCACGAGGGTCTGGGAAAATGGGTTCAAGAAGGTAAGCATGCAAACTCAGAAACACAAACCCACAATGGCGCCTCGCACGCTGGAAGCTAGAATTCTTCCGGGTAAGAGGTCGACCGGGGAGAGAGATAGGGGAAATTGTTTTGTCAGAGGTACGGTCAGAGGCAAAAAGTACGCGGCGTTCACTAGTGTCCCCATCTCCACTGCCAGTGCTAGTATCTTCACGGCGGCGGCGTCGGAAAACTTCAAAACCGCGTTTTGGCGCTTATTCGAATGACAAGCGGTACAGTACTTAGACAGTTGCGGGCGGGAGTCAAACTCATGTACAGAAATTACTATTCATTTTAACCAACCTATACCCTGTACTCGCTCCGTATCATTCCTCTCTTTTATTTCCTCTTATGGTCCACTCACTGTCCCACTCTTTCTGCCAGCCGCAGGCCTTGTGCTTAGGCCTCAGCTCACAAAAATAATTTTCCTTCCTATTTGCTTATTTTAAATATTTAACTTTTTGCTGCTACTACTTTCCAGCAAAAAAGGCGCAGCTCAGCAAACTGTTTCCCCAAAAACGGTCCAAACGGTCCAAGATGTAACAACGCATATTTCTGCGTCTTTAATGAAATCGGACAAGAATAAGTCCGCCTCTCGCGGCAAAAGCCCATTATGTGGCCCTTTTTTTTTTTTCAGCACGGCCTTTGCAGGCCATGGTTGTTCGAAACTAAGCCCCCGAGGGGGCACAGCAGGGTTAGCAGAGCCTCTTCCAAACGCACACCCCTAAAAGAGCCGGGCGCCGGGCCGGGGGACGCTTGTACCCAATTTTACCGGTGGGTGTCCGGCGGCGGGTTTCGAACTGACCACCTCCCGCAGCCGAGACGGGCGCCCAAACCACTCGGCCACGACCTAATATGCCTAATATGTGCGGCCATGTGCTGTAGCCTATTGGTTCATGGAGGAGTAAAAGGCTACTCAGAGATCCCTACACGTAAAAACAATGGCTAAAATAATAATTGAGATGCAGGCTTTTTGACAAACTAGGATTCACGCACTCAAGAAACCTATCGTCATTCTATTCATTTTCTTGCCGATTGAAGACATTCTACCCGTATTTACGCATGAAGTGTGAGAGGTTGGCCTTATCTATGATTACGTGGCCCGTTCATTGGTGATTAGACTAGCTAGAAATAATTCGTAGGGCTGTACAGGCCACTGATTCCAAACGTACTGCAACATTACGAAATATTAAGCCAGAATGAACGAGAATAACCAGAATTACAACTGATAACTACTTGCCATTCTTTATTCAATAAATAACGTGCTTAGAGGTCACATGTATCAGAGAAAGCACAAACATCTGTATTGTAAATAATTAATTTTCCGCAAGTGTGTTATAATTTACGGACAAACCAAGAGTTATACATCATCATCAGCAAGGAAGGGAGGACGTATTTCATTAAAGAACGCAGAAATATGCGTTGTTACATCTTGTAACATAGTTAGACTGGAATTTTATCATGTCATTAATTCGATAAACCATTCTCCGTCCGTATATGCGTATCGCATGAATGGCTGCAGTGAAGAAAACTCCCTCTGTAGGTTAAGCAATGTAGACCGTAAATTCAGCTGCTATCAACTAGCGGACTTCTGGGTCATGTATTGCGAGAAAAGTACACGTTGTTAAAAACGTCTACTCATTTATCAATGATAGCCGACGAACATACATAGACCACAAGGAGCGCCAAGTTGCAGTACATTATGTATTTGAGTGCGGAGTAATAATTAAGTCTTGTAGATCTAAAAATTGTAATATTATCACTACTCAAGCAACAGGGAACCGTGAAGGTACACGTAGACGAGGACCCGAGAATAAGGTCGGCTTATAGCTCCGATAACAGTGTCCTAGCACCAGCGCGCCTCTCGAGCCAACAACCGCTTCGTCTTCGCCGGCACCGAGCACGGCGGCCGCGCGGCGCTAAGCACGGGACATTATTCCCCCGCGAAAGGGAAACATCGTCCTGATGTAAAGATGAGAGAAGGAAAAAAAATTACGGATGAGTTGAACTGTACAATATGTCAAGGTCTCACTCGCAGGAAGCGTCAAGGTTACTAAACGCCATGTTGACACAGCGCACAGTCACGCGAAAAGCGCGGCTTTAAACACACCGCGTGCACAATTTCATTCCGCTGATGCCGATTACTGATGGTCCCATTTCCATCTGGAACAACTTCATAGTTAACGCTGTTTAGGTGGCGCAGGACTTTATAGGGCCCGAAATACCGGTGTAGCAGCTTTTCTCACAAGCCTTTGTGGCGCACGGAGGTCGATACCCACACTTAGTCTCCTGGTTCGAAGTACAGTTCCCTGTGCTGAAGGTTATAGTGTCGAGCGTCGGTGGTATGCTGCTCCTTGATGTGCAAGCGGGCCAGCTGGCGGGCTTGCTTGACCTGTTTCGCGAAATGGGCGACATCGGGTTCGACCGCTTGATCCCTGCACGGGAGCACTGCGTCCAACATCGTGCGGGCCTCCATGCCATATATGAGACGGAACAGTGGAAACTGCATGGTTTCCTGCAGCGCAGTATTGTAGGCGAAGGTGACATACGGCAGGAGCTTGTCCCACATTTTATGTTCAACGTCGACGTACATTTAAATCGTGTCCGCCAACGTTTTGTTGAGTCGTTCCGTTACGCCGTTTGTTTGTGGGAGATAAACAGTTGTCGTGCAATGATCAGTTTGGCTGAGAGTTATGGCGTCCCGCAGTAGCCGAGCTATAAATGCCTTGCCTCGGTTTGTAATTATGGTGGACGGTGCACCGTGTCTAAGCACAATGTCATTCATAAAGAAATGAGCAACTTCCCCGGCAGTACCTCGGTCAAGGGCATTCGTTGCAGTGTAGCGTGTCAGGTAGTCGGTGGCGACTATATACACACTTGTCCGTTCGAGGATAAAGGCAATGGGCCTAAAAGGTGCATGCCCACTTACTCGAATGGTGTCAGGGGTGGTTCCATAGATTGCGACATGCCGGATGGCTTGAGCGCAGGCTTTTTGCGCCGCTGGCATTGTCGACAAGTATGGACGTAAAGTTTATTGTTCGGAGTAAGATGTGACCAGTAAAAGTTCTGCCGGACTCGGTTTAGGGTGCGTGTAAAGCCCAGATGACCGGAGTTGTTTCTTCGTGGAAGACCAGGGGGTTTTCGTGCCTTAGATCAGCCGGTATCCGCATCGACTATCCGCATCGGTATGCTTTCGGCCGGACTTATAAATAACGTCGAAATCGAACTCCTGCAAGTGCAATGTCCCTCGTGCTAAGCAGCTGCAAGGATCTTTTAAGGTTTGCAGCCAACACAACAAGTGATGGTCAGTGACCTCTCGAAACGGTCGGCCCAAAGTTACGGGCGGAACTTGGCAGCGGCCATACTACCGCCAAACATACTTTTTCGGTGGTTGAATAGTTGGACTCAGCACGGGAAAGTGCATGGCTGGCGTAGGCAATTATTTTGTCGACCCCGTCTTGGTGCTGAACAAGAACTTGAGGTACCATTGAGTACTGCGGAAGATATTTCATGGTTCCATCCCTTTCTGGCGCCATTTCGTCGGCATGCAGAGATCACTCCTGCATCCCTGAAATGGAAGGGACATGAAATGTCTGTGCTGTATTTTTTGTGTTGTAAACAGTGCTTAGCGATTCCGTAAGTGTAAAGTATGGGGTTAAGAGCCCCAAATTGCATAATTTGTTCTCGCATTATTAGTGCGCGGCGGTTTCGGTTTTGGTTCCTATTTGCCAAGTTTTTACTTTACAGCAGACATAACATTAAAATGTGACGTGGAGCGAAAACTCATGACGTCAAGGCGTAGACGCGGAGTCTGCTCTGTTTACAGTGATGGCGCAATCACAATGTGGCAACAGCTGGTCAACTGCGTTCGTAAACATGACGTTCGCGTCGTGTTAGCGATCCTGTCACGCCTCGCCAACACGAACTAATCGGAAACACATTGTTGTCGCCCGCAAACAGCTGTCGCCGCCTTGGTCTCCGAGAGTCGAGCAACACCTTTGCACACCGTGGAAACGTACTGCTCGTAGCAGCCCCGATGCCGGAAGCCCTCGCTTCGCAATAATTGCGCTCAAATCACTACGCTATACGAGGGGCACAAAAACTAAAAATGCCGAAGAGGGTGTGGCTATGAAGGAGGCCGCATAAAAGTTCGTGAGTTTAGAGTTTGCATCGGTACTGTTTTAGACATCGCTTTCTTGCGCCGTTTTGAGTGCTGCTTAAATTTGGGCAAATATTGTGGTTGTGGTGAGAAAGATCACAATTTTTAGCGAATGACAATGGCAATCGAGTATAGATTTGGCAACCGTGAACTTAAATCATCAATTTCGTGCATTGCAGGGTGCGCCTACGATCACCACGAAGCGCCTGTGCGACCTGCTGCGCAGAGGAATACTGCAACATGATGTAAGTATATTTTGGTGACGACAATGACCGGCGGCCGCGAGGAAGAACGCGCCTACATTGTGTACATGCGCAAGAATACAGCGGCGCGGGGGCGCTGGGTCACCTTGTTCATTCTCTTTTGGAGCTTCGCGGGCGGCTAAGCGGTGTGGCTGGCTTTCGATGCTGTTTTAGGCTGTGTTTTTTGTGTTTGCTCTATCAGAGTACACTGCAAGGTATGTATGTTAGGTTCCGAGTCTCCCCATTGTGGCAGTACCATGCATGAACAATGTCTGCTACAACTAGCATTTTGTGTCGCGGTTTGGAACCAGGCTCAGTGATCGTGGTGCAAGTTCACGTGGTGCAGAGGGCGGCGCGTCGGAAGGTCGTCGCTGCCTCTGTATTTGTCAGCTGTGGTGTGTTGGCTGTTACTGTCGCCCACCTTAGATGTTCAGCCGTGTTCTGAAGCCGACAAAATGTTACAATGGGTAAAAGGTGCTTCTTACGCGAGATTATCGGGCTACTGCAGTTCTCCTATCGAATCAAGTGTCACTTTTTGAAGCTCTGTTGGAACCGCTAGCCTACAACTGTGGCCCGGGCCAATGCAAAGAGCATATAGGAACCAAGAGACCACGTCGGCGCGAATTAGGTTCACGGGCGTATGATATCAAAATAATTGTACGCCTGATTCGACGACAATGTGCTCCTAAATGTACTTAAAAAGAAACCACGCTGCTGTCGGGGAATGCTGCAACCAGTACTTTTTCCATTTGTTCGAAATATCTGAGTAAGCAGACACGTTTCTGAGTAAACAGAAAACAACAGTCTGCAGATGCGTGCGCCAAGCAGCCAAGCAAGCGGCCTCTACTCATGACTGTCATACTGCCCTTGGGGCAGTACTTGTAATAAATATGGTTACAGTAATAAAAATTATATGAGATTTTAATATAAAAATATGCAACATATATGGCTATTGTAATAAAAATGCCGCTTGTAATAAATATGTTCCACAGAACGGCTGTTTGATCCACAGTTGGACAAAAAATATATATAATGTTGCAAGATAATTATTTGGCTCTGAAATGTTCAGCGCCTGATGCTGAAGAAAGAGGACAACAACCGTATTCAACTCCTGAAAGCCAGGAAAGACAACGACGACAACGCTTGCTCCGACGCTCGCGCCTGTGCTGACCTGTACTGTGAGCCTGTGCTGTGCTCTACGACTGATCGTCGTACGTTCCCTTGACTGTTCACGATGCAGGGCCCTGTACAAGGACTTCTATTACGAGTGGTGGAGGTGACAACAATCCCCTCAACCTAGCGCTCCACAGCCATGCGTTGCCTACCACTTCCGAGATGCCTGAGACTACCAACCAACCCCCTCCATCACCTGACATCTGCCCCGGCGCACCACGGCAGCCTGACCCAACCATCTTCAGCGACACTGGTGACACTGATGTGGAAGACTGGTTGGCCTCATATGAGCGCGTAAGTGCTTACAAGTGGGAAGACACCGTCAAACTAACAAATAATATCTTTTATTTGAGCGACGTTGTCAATCTATGGTTTTGCAACCATGAAACTGACATTTTCACCTGGACGGCTCTCAAAACTAGCCTGACCGATGTTTTTTGCCGCCCCTATGCGCAAGCTTTGCGCCGAGCAACGCTTGCAAAGTCGGGCACAACAAGCCGGCGAAAATTTCACAAGTTACATAGAGGGTGTCGTCGACCTCTGCAAGCGCTTAAATCCTACCATTATCGATGACGATAAGATCAGACACATTATGCAAGGCATTGACGATGATGCCTTGCAGATGCTCTACGCCAAAAACCCACGAACTGTGTCCGATATTATAAGCTTCTGTCAGAGCTTCGATGAGCTGCGAAAACAGCGCATTTCCTTACAACGTGCTTGTCTTCAGCAGGCCACCATTTCAAGCTTGACTCTCTCCGCGGACGGTGCCCTGGACCAACAGTCGCTAACTGAGCACATTCAACAGTTTGTTCGTGAGGAAGTCGCATGCCAGCTTTCCTTGTCTGCCTGCCCGCCAGCGCCTGCGCGGCCGCTCACTCCCACTCTTCAGCGTGTCATACAAGAGCAGGTCACTGAGGGTCTGCCATCACCTCTACAGCAGCCCCTGGTCGCGGCTCCTGTCAGGTATGCTGATGTTTTGATGCGGCCACGGCCCTCACCTGTCACCCCTGTGTACCACCGGCTTCCCCTCTAATACCAAACTCAAGGACCTCACCAAACTCAGCAACCTGCAATCCCCGCTTGTCGTCCGGTTCTCCGCCGGCGACCACAGTCAGAGCCTTCAGTCGTACAGTCTTTCTCCGTCCCCCTCACCCGTGTTTCCTGAGCCTCCCTCGCAGTCCTCTTCAAGTTCCGATCGCCGTTTCCACCACTCGCCGTCTCGAGGCAGTCGTTCTCGTCCTCCGATGCTCCGCCGCCAATCAGCCGTTCTCACGGAAAACTAACGGCCGCAGTTCCAGAGGCAAGAACTGCGCCATTAGGGACTAACTCAAGACTTGTTTCCGTGCCAGCCAACACTATTACTGTATTCATTGAGGGCGTTCCTGTGGAAGCACTCATGCACAATGGCGCAGCCGTTTCATTTCCTAATTATCCCCTCTGTCGCAGACTCAACAAAGTAATGACGCACTCTTCGCACCGCCAGTGCTCAGGAGATTCGACCCTTAGCCGCCGGCATCGCCCGACTACTCATCGACAAGGTCCCCTACACAATAGAATTTATCAGGCCGATTATTGTCAATTTCGCCTCCTACAAAGAAAAATCCAACGTTCTTTCCAGTGCAGGATGGGAAACCCTCTCCAAGAAGGAAATTAAAACTTAAACTGTTTTACCAAATTTACCACAACGAAACAGGCATTCAAAAGGAAATATACTTACATAGGCCACATTATGTTTCTGCTCGCACAGATCATTGTTTTAAAATTTTTGGAGTACAGTGCCAGAAATAACATGTATACCAGTTCCTTTTTTGTTCGATCCATCAGTGAATGGAATCGGCTTTCAAGTCATCAAGTGTGCTCCATAAATGAAGGTGTGTTTTTTTCCACTCTGTAACCCCCCTGCTGTAGCGCCCTCGGGCTAAGCGGGGTAATCATTGAATAAAGAATAAAGAATAAAATCGTTCTCGTCCGCTCATCCCACGACGTCATCCTTGGCTGGGACTTCTCCAATCATCACGCCAAATAGACTGCGCTCGTGCTCAAATTGAGTTATCACCCGTCAATGACAATTCTTTCGACATATCCGGTGCTGCTGCCGCTACCGTGCATTTTGCCGAGGACCTTGACGTTCCGCCTTTCTCCTCGGTACATGTGCCGCTTTCTTGCGCTGTTCTTTCCGACGCCACTGTTATCTACACACCCTCGTTCCGATGCGTTGACCACAAATCCGTGTTGCTGCCCCATGCTGTGCTCACAAGTTTTCGTAGCTAAAGTGCTATTTATGTTTGTAACCCGTGTCCCTGCCCTACCACTTTGCTCTGTGCCCAGTCGCTAGGTAGCGTTGCCTTGCTCGATTCCACTGCCACCTATCCCTTCGTCGATACCATCGCCGGCCTTCACATCAGCGCCATAATGCCTCTTTCTGTCCCCACTCCGTCTTCCAACGAAGTTTTCAACCGGTCCCTCAACGCTGGCCTGATGCCCTTACAACGAGCCCAGTTTGTCGCCATCCTACACCGTTTCACGGCTTCGTTAGACTACCAGCAACCTTGTTTTGAATGCACAATTACCGTTACACAACGTACTGATACCGGCACCCATGCTCCTTTGCGCCAGCGTCCGTAACGTGTCTCAGCCGCTGAACGGCGCATCATTGACGAACAGGTGACCGACATGCTCCAGCGCAACATGATCGAACCATCGCACAACCCATGAGCGTCTCCGGTCGTCCTAGTCAAGAAACACACGGTTTCATCCGATTCTGTATCGACTACCGTCGACTGAACAAGATCACTCTCCGGTCGTCCTTGTCCAGAAAAAAGACGGCTCCATACGATACTGCATGTACTACCGCTGACTGAACACGATCCCTCGCCAGGACGTTTACCCACTCCCTCGTATCGACGGCGCCCTTGAAAGCCTGCAGGGAGCTGAGTTCTTTTCTTCATTAGACCTGTGTTCCAGTTACTGACCGGTGCCGATGGCAGAGGCCGATCACCCAAGAACCGTTTTCGTGACACCTGATGGGCTATATGAATTTAATGTGATGCCATTGGGTTTGTGCAATGCCCCTGCAACATTCCAACGCGTGATGGGCAATCTACTCAGAGGGCTTAAATGCTACACTTGCCATTGTTACCTGGATGTCGTCGTCATCTTTTCCCCGGATTTTTCATCTCACCTCCAACGCCTTGAGACAGTTCTGCAATGCCTGACCTACGCTGGACTTCAATTAAATTTAAAGAAGTGCCGCTTTTGAGCACGGCAGCTAACCATTCTCGGACATGTCGCCTCCAAGAATGGCGTTGTTCCTGATCCAGCAAAATTACGCGCTGTGGCAGAATTTTCCAAGCCCACTACTGTGAAAGATTTTCGCAGCTTCGTCGGCTTCTGCTCTTACTTCCGCCGCTTCGTTCGCAATGTCGCCGCAATCATCGAGCCGCTGACCAAGCTTCTGTCCAGTCAGAACTTTTCAGCCTGGTCTCCACACTGTGATAAAGCCTTCGAGACACTCCACCACCTTCTGACGACTACGCCAATTCTGTGTCATTTCGATCCTTCTAATCCCATGGAAATCCACACTGATGTCAGCGGCGTCGGCCTCGGCGCAGTACTCGCTCAGCGGAAGTCTGCCTATGATGAATACGTTGTTGCTTACACCAGCTGGACCTTGGAAAAAGCTGAAGCAAACTATTCCGTCACCGAGAAAGAGTCTCTGGCTATCCTCTGGGCAACCCGCCGGAGTGGCGCAGTGGTTACGGCGCTCGACAACTTTTCTCAAGGACGCGGGATCGAACCCCGGCCTCGGCGGCCGCTTTTCGCTGGAGGCGAAAAGCAAGGCGCCCGTGTGCTGTGCGATGTCAGTGCACGTTAAAGAACCCCAGGTGGTCGAAATTTCCAGAGTCCTCCACTACAGCGTCTCTCATAGCCTGATTTGCTTTGGGACGTTAAACCCCACGAACCAACCAACCAACCAATCAACTATCCTCTGGGCAATAGCCAAATTTCACCCCTACTTGTATGGCCGTTCGTTTGATGTTGTCCCCGAGCATCGCTCCCTCTGCTGGCTGTCTTTGAAAGATCTTTCTGGTCGACTGGCCCGTTGGGCTCTGAGGCTCCAAGAATACTACATCAACGTCGTCTATCGCTGTGGCCGTAAAGATGCCGATGCTGATAGCCTCTCACGTTCTCCTCTGCCGTCTGAAGCCAATCCTGCTATATCCGTTCTACAACCCATGCCCACCGACATACCCACCAATATGACACCCGAGCAACGCAAAGACGCATGGATCGCTTCACTCCTGGATTTTTATCTGGTCGCTTGTCACGACCTTCTTGCCGCCCTCTCCGTCGCAAGTCTAGCGATTTCACCATTTACCATAGGAATTACCTTCCGGATGGTCGAAAGTGACTGCTTGTCATTCCGAGCCATCTGGGCTCTGTGATTTGCTCTCACTACCACGACGATGCACAGTGTGCCCACGCCGGGTTATTGAAAATCTTCACAGGCTTGCGACAATGGTACTACTGGCGTGAGATGTACCGTTATGCTCGCCGGTTCGTCTAGTCCTACCCAGAGTGTCCGCGCCGAAAAACTCACCTCCCCAACCCGCCGCTCCTCTGCAGCCGCTGACCTGCCCAGCTCAGGCATTTGAGCGTGTTGGAATGACCGGTACGGCCCTCTTCCTAGCACATCAACAGGCAACGCTGGATCATTGTTGCTATTGACCATCTCACATGCCTCGCCTAAACGGCGCCTTTGCCATCTGCTACAGCCCCAGGCATTGCCTCCTTCATCCTCCATCATATCGTTCTTCGCCACGGGGCTCCCAAAGAATTGCTGAGTGACAGAGGTCCCGCCTTTCTTTCTGAAGTTGAGCAAGCTGTCCTTCGAGAATGCAAAAGCGTGCACCGCGCCACCTCTGTGTACCATCCACAAACAAATGGAATGGTTGAGCATTTCAACCGCACCATAGGCGACGTGCTGGTAATGTATATTGCTTGCGAACACTCCAACTGGGACTGCGTTCTTCCATTCGTCACCATCACTTATAACTCTACCACTCAAGCAACTACTGAATTCTCGCCATACTTCCTCCTGTACGGCCGTGAGCCCTCTTGTACCATGGACACCATTTTCCCACACCGACCGAATTCGTTCGAATTCACGACTATTACACAAGCTGCAATTTATGCTTAAGAATGACGCCAGCTTGCCCGGTCCTTCACTTCTCACACCAAGCAGCAGCAGAAAAACACCCGAGAGCAATCTGTACTTCTTCCGGTATACCGTACAAACTCTTTGGTCTGGCTAAGGGTACCTTCCTCCAGTTCTGGCCTTTCATCAAACTTCTAAACAAATACCAGGGCCCATTCCGTATTTTGAATCTAACATCTCCCGTCAACTACCTCATCGAACCCCTTACGCCATCCACTTATCACCGCCGCCGCAACCGTGAAATAGTATATAGTAACCACTTGAAACCTTACTACGATCTTGCCATCGTCACATCGCCATAAGCAGCCACGATGGCGCCTGTTCGCCCGGAGGACGCTGTAAGATAATTATTTGGCTCTGAAATGTTCAGCACCTGATGCTGAAGAAAGAGGACGACAACCATGTTCAACGCTCTGACGCTCGCGCGTGTGCTGACCTGTGCTGTGAGCATGTGCTGTGTTCCGTGTGCCAGACGTTCCCTTGACTGTTCATGGTGCAGCGCCCTGTACAAGGGCTTACAATAATGTAAACTTTTTTGCTTGAACTACCGAAGCAGTACATGGACTTTAATGAACGCCGCAATTAAGAGATCAAAATTAGCCAAATGGGATTCCCCATTGTAGAAGGGCACCTTTTGCGTTGTTTCGCGGCAGCCGCTTGTACTGTAGCGATGTTCTCCTGCTCAGCAGTCGAGCTCACTGATTTTTAAGCTATCTTCGGGATTAAAAGTCGCGAGGTCACGTGGTTAGCGAAAAAAACTATTGAAGCTCCTAATGGGACTCATGGACCTCTGTTTCTTTAAGGATGAGACCACGTTTCGAAGAAGCATTTGCATAGACACACCAGGCATTATGTGTCATGGCACTGGATCAGTTAATTTTGATCAGCGATCTCACGGCTAGTTTCCATCCACTGTACATTTAGGGTGAACAAAAATAAGTGGTATGAAAAGCAGAAGACTTGTCGGTAACGTTTATGACAATATGCAGCTGTATAATTTTCAGTTCTTGAGAACGCCGGATGAAGACTTTTGTGGCCCAAATACTAGGTCAACAAGTCGCTTTACCAAGATATTGAAATTATTCTCAACTGACATCCGGCAATTCCAGTTGAGAGCCGTGCATTTTACTTCTGCGTCTGTTCGTCGGTTCTTAAGGTAGACAACAGCTCAGCGGTATCGGTGTTCTCGTAAACGTTGAGCTTGACAGGAGAAACGCAAGGGAATTCAAGCAATGATCCCTGCGTCGTGCAGGTAATATTGGACTGTACTAGCCACTAATACATTGTAAATGCAAGCTTGGTTTTGGTTTGGTCCCAGCGCTCGCGTATATAGCAGCGGAGGAGTACCGCAACACAGCACAACCGCGCAGTTTCTATTTCTCAATGTGGCGGCAGTTTTTCTGAAACAGGTGATACGCAGAAACTCCAGCTATAGAAACATGCGCGTTGAGGCCGACTTTTTATACCAAAGAGGCATTATTGTTAATACCACTGTCATAAGGCCAGTTTTATTGCCCGTTGAGTCGATGAAGATTGAACTCGATGGGAAAGAGCTGCTGCCACAGGGAAGATTCCAATGATGATTGAACTCGATCGGCATTGACTCATTGAGGTTCCCGAATTACCATTGGAATGCCAAGGAACTTTGAGAGCAACCACGCTTTCACCCTAAAGTGAAAAACAAGACAAACTAAAATGAAACAACCGATATTCTGGATTGTATTATATAGACTATTATAAACAGATCGTCAATTAGTTTTTGGGAGTCAAAATTATCGCTCTAGTTCGCAATGTGCGGTGTTCAGATGTGAACAAATTGACGCTGTTCTAGGGTGTATACCCACTGTCCTCTGGCAGTGTGGCATGCTGCAGCATTTCTCTCATGTTCACCTTTTACATTGCTTTCGGCACCTGAGAACAAGCACCCCGCGTGTGCTTTTTACGATAGCGACTACCATCGCAGTGAAGACGACCGCGGAGCTATGGCAGCATTGCTGGCGCAATACGGCGAATGCACATCGTTTGTCGTCGTTCCGCCGTTACTTGCCTGTGGTGCCTGTGGGTTATGCTAAGCTATGAGGTATTTGAGTGCCCTTCTCTGAACGACCTTTTATTTAAAAATACCACTTAATGCGACATCTGCCTCGTTTTGTCCTGTTTAACTTCGCATTTTTTCTGGATCTTATTAAACGTGACGCCATATGTCGGTTCACACAATAATTACTGAATGGTAATTTAAATTTGCCGTGTGGCATTGGTGCATCAACTACACATGCTTTTTTCAATACCCGGCATCAGGAAGAAGGTCGAGCTATCGCCGACAGAACTAGACAAATCACTCTTGAATACTTCCATAAGAACCATGCAAATTGTATGCACGTCTACACCGGCGGTTCAGTGAATGCCGTGAGTTCTTCAGGCTCCATGGTTATACCCGCAATTACTACAGAAATAAAGGTTAGGACAATTCACCGTACTTCTTCAACAGCCGCAGAACTAACCACTCTACGTTTCGCTCTTAGGCATATCAGACAGCAAAGCCCTCAATGATGGTCTATTTTCACAGATTCAAAAGCAGCCCTGCAAGCCTTAAAAGCTGCTCTTCGCCGCGGAGCCCATGAACAACTCGCCGCGGTAATACAACTTCATCAGTATGCCATAATGGAGGACATGACATCATCTACCAATCGCGTCCAGGCCCCAGCGGCATAGCGGGCAATCTCCGGGCGGACGATGTCGCACGAACAGCCCACCAAGACAGCGATTATGTGTTGATTCCCTTTTCCAGGGCAGACACAGCGGGCAGGCTTCGCGCACTTGCGCAGGAGCACACGCTCTCCTTGTGGAATTCTGGCCACTTTGGGAAATGACATGCCTAAATCCCTGGACCCTGACCTGAAGCTCCGGCTCCCACCTGGCCTACCCCGATGTGAAGAAACTTTGCTGTGCCGCCTGTGGGTTGGTGCCGCATTTACAAACTCATTCTTTTGTGATAGCTATGGCAAATAGCCCTGCATGTACAAACTGCGGGTGCGACGAGACATAGGCCACATTCTTTGTGAGTGCCCCATATACAGCGAGGAAAGACAGTGTCTAGGCCGTGCGCTGGAGCGCCTAGATGGATGCCCACTGACTGAAATTAAGATCCTAGGTCCCTGGCAACGGCGATCGTTTGCGGTGAAGGCCTCCCAGGCACTGCTTCGCTCTATGAAAAGCACAGGACTGAGAGAAAGGCTATGATTTTTTATGTTGCGAGATACGTGATGTGACTGTACTGTCTTTAGCCATCCCTCTCTCACCCACAACTTTATACCCACTTACCCCTCTCCCCCAGTGCAGGGTAGCAAACCAGTTCCTTTACCGGTTAACCTCCCTGCCTTTCCTCCTCATCTTCCTCCACCTCTAACATTTCTAGACATTGATCTATACTGTAGTCAAGAGGAAGATGACGGATTTCGCAACGTTTCTTATGCACGTCTCAGAAATGAAACGTATGCATCAAGGCCAGCCACCTTTGGTACCAACAAGATACGCTTAGTTGATGCTAAAGAAGCAGCGCATATAGGAAGGATCTTTGCTCCATTTTTCTCTGGATGACCCGAAGCCACCTTATGCAGCAGAACAATTTGCGACAAGCTCGTATACTGTCAAAAGCTTGGGCCCCCTTCTGACCGGCACTACACTGTAGTAATTCTTCCCGGCCGCTTTTCAACACAGTCATAAGCGTAAACTGGACGTCGTCCCTTTATATGTTCTATGCTTTCGCTTTGCAGGTATTGTGAGCTGCTCGCGTTATTACTGTCGCTTTGTTGAAGGTGAGATTCTTAGCTCTTCACTGAGCGCCAGCCGAATCAAACACCACTTATTGTAGTATTAGGACTTCATTCGCCAATTCAGGAGCAACTTCTTCATGACTGCACCCAAGAATGACATCCATTATGCCCTAGGCCACTCTTCAAGCATAAGGCTCAGACTACTGATATTTGTCCTCAAACATCGGGAATCTGAAAAAAGCTAAATTGAAAGGAAGAAACACCGCACGGCATGCGACGAACCGAATTCTTGCTAAAGAAGTCAATTGCAGACACAAAAAAGATAAAGGAAGGTGACGGATCGCTTCTATACTGCTACCGAGTGAAGGCACATTTTTCTTCTCTTTCCTTCGACTCCCGTTGGTGTGCAGACTCCTTTGGCCCAAGATACCCACAGAATGCTCCCTGCTCTGTAGCCCCTTTTCCATGCATCTGCTGCAAGTCCTCCATTTAGCCCTGTCTCACCTCTCCTTGCCACGTTAGTACCTAATAGATCCCCCCCCCTAATATGCCAGTTGCTTTTCATGGTGGCGGGCTTGAGCGGTTAGTAGGTTACCTGCGATCTGTTTAAATGTATTCAGGGCGGAAAGCAGCATCTATCTGCGTCTCCGCGTGTTTTCAATTATGCTCAGGGTTGCGTGGTGTTTTATGGCACATCAAACGAAATGTTTTCAGGTGAAGGCGTCGCCTTCAAAAAACGGGTCCTTGAGCCATGGTCTCACCCGATAAATGAGAAATCTAGTCTCTTTCCGGATAAACGAAAAAGCATTAAATAAAAGGAAACAACATCAGGCGATACTGCACTGGAAACTTGCTGTTTATGTGCGCGACAATAGAAACCAAAGTTGAAGCGGAAAGAACGTCAGGGCTTTACCGCAGCTACACAAAATACTGCGGAGTGAATAGACCGAGCAAAAGGGCCCAATTGCTAACGGCGGCACAAGAAACATTGCTCCTCGCGTGGCGGCAACTCACACAAATACGCCCAAGCCATTCCTCCAGGCCCTGCTTCAATCCTCGTTCGCAGGTATTCGTACCGTCGTTCGTGCACATTCCGCTTTCCCTGGTTCCGCTGGCCGCTCCACGCTGGTCTTCCGCGCGTAAAAGCCGCGAGCCTTGCTTTCGACGCGCTTATTTACCCTCTTTTCCACGCCCATAGCATTCCGCCCCCACGATTGCCAGTGTGATGGCTAAATTGCCTGTGCCGGGACTTAGGATCGGGTTTCGCGTTTGTTCCGCGAACCATCGGCCACTCAGCAATTTTGCCTGCTCGTGTCGCCTTGTGTCTGAAAACTGGATACGAGAAGGGTCGCTGAACGAGACGCTGGAATGCGGGGAAGACGCGCTAATGGCGGCTACACATGCGCTATTGCGGGGATGGCGAGGGTTCTGGGAACGGGAACAAAGGACCCGAGGTGACAAGGAAAGCAACAGAAGGACGGTGGGGCAGAGAAGAAACAGAGACGCTTTAGAGCCGGTCAGCCCAGCCTTGTCACCCGAGGGACGACTGCCTGAAGATTCGAAGACGGCTCGCTAGTCTTGGCGGCACGCCTTTGAGTTCGCCGTGTACACCATCATCTTCAGCGCTACCTGCAGCTATGGCCATCATCTCCCTGAATGTCCATGGGATTAGTAAACAGCCCTGCTGCCTCGCAGCGAACCACCGACGTTGGGCTCGAGGGGCCGACGGAGCACTGCCTTAATATCTGTGATGTGCTGCTCGATTGTAGAGCTATAGATGATTATGTCATCCATGTACACGTGACATGCGGGGCTGACGGCCCCGCATGTCACGTGTACATGGATGTGTACATAATCATCTATAGCTCTACAATCGAGCAGCACATGACAGATATTGAGGCAGTGCTGAGGAGACTGAGATGCGCCGAGCTGAAGTTGAAGCCGAAAGAGTGCCAATTTTTGAAGGCGAAAGTAAATACCTCGGGCATGTAGTGTCTGCCAACGGCGTAAAAAGAGATGAGGGGAAAGTTCAGGCGGTTCTGTGCTTTCCCAACCCAAGCGATGTCAGACAGGTGCGAGAGTTTCTGGGCTTAGTAGGGTATTATCGACGTCACATCGCAAACTTTTCGCAAATGGCTAAGCAACTGACATTGCTAACAGCAAAGCAAACACATTTCAAATGGACGGCCGAGGCAGAAGCTACTTTCGATAATTTGTAAAGAAAGCTCGTTGAAGCACCAATACTCAAGTGCCGTGACTTTAGGAAGGAGTTTATCTTTCAAACCGATGCGTCAAAGAGCACGGCTGGAGCAGTCTTGTCTCAAAGGTTAGAACAAAATGAACATCCGGTGGCCTTCGCAAGTCGTCAGCTAAATAAGGCGGAACAAAATTATAGCGCAATTGAAAAATAATGCTTGGCTGTTGTAAGGGCGGTCCGCCACTTTCGCTGTTACTTGTATGGTCGCAAGTTTAAAATAGTGACAGACTGCCAACCGCTAAGTGGCTTATAAACATCAGGGATCCTAACTCGCGACTGGCATGCTGGAAGCTTCATCTTCAAGGCTATGACTGAAATAGAGCATAGCGCGGGAAAAGTGCACGCAAACGCGGATGCCTTGAATCGGGTGGCTCGGAACAAGTCTCAGAAGTAAGTACCACAGCTTTTGTTCCACCTATTGATGAGAAAAAGCTGAAACAGGAGCAGCAGAAGGATGCAAAACTTCAAAAATTGAGGGTAAACTAGCTGACGAACCGAAGTATTGAAGGGGATACGCATTGAGCGCATCTGGCTTGACGCAAAGGGCAGGCGCGGCTACAAGACAAAGATACAATGTAGCGCGCAGCCTGGTTAGAGATGTGTTACATGCATACCATGACGCATCATGCTCCAGTGATTTTGGGGCCAAGAAAATGAGACAGAGAATTGAATTGGAGTATTTCTGACCAGAAATGAGAAAGTCGATTGACGAGTACTGCGCTCAGCGCGAATCCTGCCAGTTACGAAAAACTCCAAAAAAAACAGGAAGCGCGCTCCGCTTCAGGAGTTTGGAGAATTGAGTGTACCTTGTGAGAGAACAGCCATGGATGTTATCGGAGCCTTACCGACAACCAGTAATGGAAACAACTACGAGCTAGTATTCTCCGATCATCTGTCAAAATTCGCGAAAGCCAATACAATGATTGACCAGAAGGCGCCAACAGTGGCGAGTAGTTTTGTTTAGAGTCGTTTTGCGCCACGGTGGGCCCAAACATATTTGGGAACACAGCGCGGAACAGGACGCAACACAAGAGAACGAAGATAGACAGGATGGAGTGGCTGCTGCAGCTGAGGCTCTAAGGGAGCACTTCAGGTGAGGCTCAAAGGAAGTACCTTTTCAATCCAAACAGAACCACCTTTGCAGGCTGCGAAGTTCGAAACTGGGTTTGGGCCCACTGCGGAGGAGGGGCGCGCAGCGGGGTTTACGGAGCTTCTCCCAAACGCACACCCCTGGAAAAGCCGAGCGCCAGGCCGGGGGACGCTTGTACCCATTTTTACCGGTGGGTGTCCGGCGGTGGGTTTCGAACTAACCACCTCCCGCAGCAGAGACGGGCGCTATAACAACTTTTAATTTCGAAAGGTGACCCGTATTTAAGCGGTGCTTATCAGAACACGTGATCAAGGCAGGGAGCAAAATACTGCTGAAAAAAGCCTTTCTTGAAGGAGGAACTGACCAAAGACAACAAAAATGTTATGAGGGATGAGCTCTGATAAATAATTACTGTTGCATGAAAGTTATCTCCAGTGCCAATAACCAAAAAAAGAGAGATGAACATTTAAAAGCAAAAAAAAACACAACAATGTTTGTACAAACAAGAATGTGAACATGGCACTAACCGCAATGAAAAGAGGTAAAAAGGTTTGAATGCTAGAAATAAAAACATTGGCAGGACGGTGAGCATGACGATAACAGGATAAAAGCCCAACAAAAAACACGGCCAAAAACGATCACTAATGATAAACGACTAAAAACACACCCAAAAAGAGGTGAAAGTTTTCGCGCTCTGTTAAAATCTATACTATCTTGAGAGAAAGGCTACTTCTTATGCTGACAGTAGAATTGAAGGCATGCTTAAGCACTGATCTTCATCCTTTGAATGCTGGCACCTTCCATAATCTCACGTGTTAGCTTATCAACGTGTCTCCCTATCACTGAGGTTTTTTTCGAATTCTGGTAAGCATCTTGATTCCGCATGTTCACAATCCCTGCAGTGAATGCCTAGATGGCGCAACTTTTGAACGGTTATACTTTATTTGTGTTCTTTCAGTTTCTCGTTTAAGAAACGACCCGTCTGACCAATGTACTTTTTCCCCCCAAGACAGAGGACTGGAATAAATAACCAACTTAGAACACTGAACAAACGGCTGCTGGTGGCGAGTGGTGCAAAAGTTCGTTACTTTTTTAGGTTTATTTACGCGATTGCAGAGACGTGCTTAGCTGTGGGGAACTGAAAACTACTTCTACACCAACTTTTTTTTCAATTTTTCTCAGGTTGTGGAAAATTTGGTGCTTGTATGGCAGACCAACCAAATTCTTTCTGCGCATCTGTTGTATTTCAGCTAAAGGTATTTTTGACTTATTCAGGATACCTTCGGCAACAGAGGCCAAAAGCTTAGGAGGGTAGCCTGCTTGTTCCAATCTGGCTGTCTGCCTTAAGAAACTTTTTTTCAGTGCAGTGAATG
Source organism: Amblyomma maculatum (assembly GCF_055883805.1). Lineage (NCBI taxonomy): Eukaryota > Metazoa > Arthropoda > Arachnida > Ixodida > Ixodidae > Amblyomma > Amblyomma maculatum. Next base: position 69,043,260 of record NC_139350.1, on the reverse strand, counting down.
CAAGATTTTGCGAGAGCATGTTTGAAAACAGCTTGAACAATATTCCTTTTTACAAGCTTAGAGTGGGCTGAGTCAAACGGAAGGATGGGCTTATTGCCCCTGGGTTTGTATGACAAACATATATGATCTACCTTAAATTCGAGACTGAGTTCAAGGAATTGTAACACGTCGTTTTCGGCCCAAACAGCTGCTGACTCACCAGGGGAGCAATTTCACTTCCAAGGCTATGACAAAAGTGTGTCAGCTTCTTAAGGTCAAAACGCTGAAAACAACAGCATACCACCCAGAATGTAACGGGGTGGTAGAACAGCTGTACCCGACTCTTAAGTAGCTGCTCCCCCATGTTGTGGCACGCGACCAGAGACTGGAATTTGTGGATCCCGTATGTAATTTTCGCATACAACACCGCTGTCCACGAGAGTACTCATCATACGCCGTTTTTCCTAATGTATGGCTGAGACTAAGACATGCCGCAAGAGGCATTTGAGGAGTGTGGGGGTACCAAGTACTCCGTCATCGACGATTATCGGGCAGAGCTGGCATTGCGACTGCAGCTATCTCACGAGATGGCAAAGAAAGCTTTGGCTTCCGCCTCCACGGTCCGGAAAGCGAAATATGACCTTAAAGCCGCGGAAGCAGAGTTCATGGCAGGATTTTGGGTCTTGCTCAAAGTTCAGCACAGTGAAAGGGGGCTGTCACATAAACTGGCGCCAAAATGGAAAGGCCCCTTCCGCATCGTGGAAAAACTAGGCCCCGTTAAATTTCGTGTTCGGAGCTGTGAAGGGAGGCACCCAACTTTCACGGTTCATGCGAACAGACTAAAGCGCTACCAAGAAAGGGCCCCTCAAAGTGATTCAGAATAGGAAAGAATCGAAGCTTGCACGCAGAGCGAAACAAGCTCTATAGGTCCCGAAATTGTTCACGGCATTCCGACAGATGCTCAACATTTACCGCCGAAAAATGCTGAACATGCTGATATTCAACCCGACAGCACTGCCGAGGGTGACGTGGATAATTCACAAGCCGCAGGGTCGCAGGCACTGGAAGAGAACAGGGATGAAAATTCCGAACTGCCGACAAAGCCAGACATCAGCAGATTTTGCATCCCAATGTGTGGGATATGTCTTATCCTGCGTCTTCATTCATAACGCTGTGAGCCTGCTAGTAAGTTTCATCCATGTACAAAACATAGTATGGCACTCTTTTCTGAACACTGTTCAGTTGTGTACGCTTTATTCTTGTACTCTTGTATTTCGTTTTACTTGTATGAATATTATGAACTCAGTTTAATGATGTGTATACCAACCTGTATGATACCATTTTCAGACCCCTTTAGAATGTGTATCCGCTGCAATGCTTTGCTAAAGGGAACAAAGCGTACACGCCTTTTTGTTCATTGTAAATAGTCGCCAGTCTAGCCAGTTGATTCTCAACAGATGTAAGCGGGCTGGATGACCTCGCTGTTGTGTGTAAAATGCGGACTTCTTCTAAGGATGGTGATGCGGTTGAAGTCATCTGTGATGTGCTTTCCGGATAACCTTGCTATTGTGTGTGAAATGAGGACTTCTTGTATATTCTATAGACGGTGATGAGGTTGAACTCAACAGTCATGTGCCTTCGTGGCAGTGCGCATACAACTCAGAGTCAACAACGTATGGGCGCAAGAATTGATTTGATAGTGCACAGACTTTGAATTTTTTTTTTCAAAGGAAATATGGTGAGCGAATGTGATGGCTAAATTGCCTGTGCCGGAACTTGGGATCGGGTTTCGCGTGTGTTCTGGGAACCACCCACCTCTCCACAACTTTGCCTTCTCGTGTCGCCTGTTGTACGAAAACCGGATACGAGAAGGGTCAATGAACGAGATGCTGAATGCGGGGAAGACGCGCTAATGACGGCTATACGTGCGTTTTTTCGCGGATGGTGAGGGTTCCGGGAACGAGAACAAAGGACCCGAGGTGACAAGGAAAGCAACAGAAGGACGGTGGGGCAGAGAGGAACGAGAGACGCTCTAGAGCCGGTCAACACAGTCTCGTCTCCCGATGGACGACTGCCTGAAGATAAAAAGAAAGATTTCTAGTCCTGGCGGCGGACCCTTTGAGCTCGCCGTGCACACCAGCACCATGCCTGCAGCTATGATCATCATCTCCCACCTCAAGCAGGGGATCATTGTAGTGGCGTCCAGACGCAACCTCAAGACCGTCGGGTGAGCGGGGGGCATCCAGCTCTGATTAAATCTGTTGCTGGCCCTATTTCGTGTGTGGTTCCCACTCATCATCATCATCATCAGCCTGCCTATAGCTACTGCAGGGCGAAGGTCTCTCCCATATTTCTCCAATTAACCCGGTTCTGTGCTAGCCGAATCCACTTGACCCCTGTGAACTTCTTAACCTCATCCCCCCACCTAACTTTCTGCCGCCTCCTGCTACGCTTTCCTTCCCTTGGAATTCAGTTTGTTACCCTAAGCGACCATCGGTTATCCTCTCTTCGCACTACATTCATACTCTCCACCCAGCAAAGAGCCCTATAACCGGGACATCACACCAGCTCGATTATGAGCACTCGCGCGGCCCTGGAAAACACCAATCGAAACAGAAAAAAAACGCGTGGTTTGAAACAATAAACATTAGCTGGGGCTTAGCTTTTGTTACGCCCGGTAGGTTACGAACGCAATAATAGCATGGCTACGCTACAGTTCCGTTGCCGTTCTTCTGCTTCCTGAACGCGTCGTTGCCGCCTAGTTGCATTCTTACGTTCTTGACTGCTGAGTGAACACGTCGACATGCTTCACTGTTAAAAGCTTCAATACATTCTATTCGGAGTCGTCGCCGGTTGCGGACGATTCAAGAGAAGCGCGACGCGCTCGTCTAGCTGCATCTTGAGCGCGCCTTCGAGCGAGGCGCTGTTCCCGTTCTTCATCTGTCTCTTGAGCCCTGTTATTTCCTGGCTTGACCGAGACGGCGTGCCTCAGCTCCGCAAGCGTGAGCATTTATATACTCATCGTTTTCCTCCTCCTCCTCCTCCTCCTCTCAACTGCGAGAGGAGAGGTGATAGCAGCGCCTCCACTCGATAGCAGCGCGACTCCAGCTTCAGCGCACCATGCCTACCGACCGCCGCCACCCGACGACTTGACTTGGTAGCCTATCTCTCGCAGTTGCTGTGACGTCACAGCAATCTTGGGTCATTAAACGTCAAACGTGCCTACCGATCGTGGCTACGCGAAGGGAGTATTGCTTTCGCAATAAAAGGGGCCGCAGGACCCCACAATTCCCCCCCCCCTCCTTAAGACAGGACACCTACTGAGATATCAAACACGAAAGAAGGGGACTGGGAGGAGTACAAAAACAGTGCTGCTGCTGACAAGCTGCCCGCTTGAAGGCATCCGCTGGTTTGGAGACAGTCATCCGAAGATGGTCCAGGTGGCTGAAATCTGGTGGACCGAGTGCCTCTACGTATTTTCTGCCCGCTCGTTATACTTTCTGAGGTCAGCGATGTTGACTGGTCCGGTCTCCCGACCATCCTGAACATGAAGAAGCATGTAAGTGAGCCGCGAAAGACGCTTTATTGCTACGAAAGGACCAGTCCGCCGAGGAGCAAAAGAGGCGGCAAACCCTTTTGCAGCATCACTTAGTGGGTGCGAGCGGGGGAGTACTTTATCCCCAACCTCGAACTGCAAAGGACAACTACCCTTGTTGTACTGGCCGCAGTCATCGAGGCGGGCGAGGTCCAAGGTCTCCTTGCCCTCCTTTAGGGTTCCAGCGAGATGATTGAAGAAAACCTCGGTGACCCTGGAATAACTGTGAGCCTGTAAATCAGCCATGGGTAAGGGCATGTTCAATGGGGAATCGAAGCTCACACCCGAGGAGATCAACCGCCGGGGTAAGGCTCGTTCACTTGTCTAACGTGGTCCTTGTGGCAAAGGCCATCTCCTACACATGCGAATCCCAGTCTTTGCACAGCTGCGTGAAAGCCACGAGAATGTTTTTCAGTTTTCTGTTTACCCGCTCTTTGATGTTGGCCTGAGGATGGTAGGACGTAGTCTTTTCGTGCTTCACGCAAAGAGCTTTGAAGGTGTCAGCAAATATACTGCACGTAAAATACGTCGCAATATCAGTGATCAACTGCGCTTTGAAGCTGAATGCGTCTTGAAGCGTATCCCCCATTACCTTCGAGTCGAGTTTACGTAGCGGGTACAATTCTACCCATTTAGAAAAATGGCCAGTGATCACTAGCAAGTAGTGATTTCCTTTCACCGATTTAGGAAAAGAGCCCATTCCGTCCAGGCAACAAATTTCTCACAGGTAACGGCTCTCCACAGGTTGCAAGAAGCCCGGTGTTTACCTCCCCTTGTCTTCGCTGTCTGGCACATAAGAGAATTACGGAAGTATGTCACTACCTCCTTTTTCATGCGGGGCAAAATCACAACGCGACCCAACATTTCATACCTTTCTTGCCTTCGCTGTGGCCTGCAAGGCGTTGTCGTGAAAATACTTTAAAAAGAGCTGGCGGTGACTCTTCTGCAAGACAACACGAAATGGAGACTAACCACCGTCCGTGTCGGCAGCGAGTATATACCGCAGGAAAAGTCCATCCTCTGCTTCTAGGTACCAGTCGTAGCTGCCGTTAGGCGCTATGCTTCCTGCAGGGTTGGCGCTGTTCAGGCCTTTTTGTATCTGGATGCACTGAGGATCGCTTAGCTGTGCTTCGAGCAGCTGTTGTCGGGAAACCAGTGTGCCTCAGGCCTCAGCTGCTTCTGACATCACCAGGACTTGTGGTGCTTGCTCGCTATCTGCAGGTAATGGAGCTCGAGATAGGGCGTCGGCTGCCTTGTTGAAGACGCCTTTCTTGTATTCCACCCTGTAATTATAATTCAGAAGAGCAAGCACTAAGCGGGCTCTGCGGCCGGCCAGGTTTTGCAGCTTTGACAACCAAAGAAGTGCCTCGTGATCGGTCTGAATCATAAGCTCAGCCCCATCCAAATACATGTAGAACATTTTTAGTGCAAATACAATTGCCACGCACTGTTTCTCTGTTAATGTGTAGTTTCGCTTCGGCGATGAGAGGGTGTTACTGACAAATGCCAATAGGGAAAGCTTTCCTTCTTGCTCCTGAAGCAAAACAGCACCAATGCCACACTCACTTGCACCAGTCTGCACTGTAAAAGGACGGTTTAGGTCCGGGAGCCACAGACGAACAGTCCGTTGACAGCGACCGAAACGACTCCTGCTCCGTGTCTGTCCAGGACCAACGGGCACCTTTCCGTAGAAGCTGATAAAGGGGTCTTATCAGGTTCACGCAGTTAGGAATGAAGTGGTGGTAGAAACCCGCCATGCCCAACAATCACCGCAGGCTCTTGACATTTGTTGGGGGTGGCAGCTGCAATATGGCCTGCAGTTTCTCCTCGTCCGGCCGGACTGTGCCCTCTTCAACCATGAAACCAAGCAGGCTGATTCTTCGTGAAACCAACTGCACTTTTCGGGGGTTAATGGTGATGACTGCGGCCTGCATTCGATGCAAAACAGTGGTAAAATTGGTCAGATGTTCATCTACGCTTTCTAAAAACGCCATGACGACGTATATGTATATCATTGCATAGTTGAATTTCGCGTCTCCGAGCACTATATCTATTACGCGCTGCAGGTTAATTGCACAAACCGAAGAAAGTCAGACAAACTTCAATAATGTCCGATTGTAAGTGAATGCAGTTTTTTCGATGTTACTCTGGTCAATCGGTATTTGCAGAAACCCCCTGCTACAGTCCAGAGTAGTGAGAAACTTTGCTGATCCTAGCATATACATGACAGAGTCGACTGACCGAAAAGGGTACGAATCTCTGACTGTTACAGCGTTCAGCGCCGATAGGCGACACCTAACCGTGCTGTGCCATCTTTCTTATTCACAAGAACTATGGCAAAGGCCCAAGGGCTTTTTGAGGTCTTAATGCACCGGTAGTCACCATTTAATCTGTAGCGGCATCCAGAAGTCCTCGCTTGTGGATGCCCAACGACTTCGGGTTGAAACGGATCGGGCGGGAGCTGCCGGTGTCAATCCTGTGCGTCAGCACTTCAGCATTTCCAGGACTTTCTGTGAAGATTGTAGCGAAGGGCTCAATCGTCACCAGGATTCTGGATTTTTTCCCTCTGTCACCCTTTTAAAGACTGCAGGACAGTGAGAACACCAGTTTTTGCCACTCAGACTGGGGGGGGGGGGGGGGGGGGTGAGCTCTGCGACCAGATTGCAGTGACACTTTGTTATCTTTGTAATGAACTTCAGTGGCTCAGCATTTTTGCCATATAGGTAGCTGCCTGAATGTATGTCGACAATGATTCATGCCTTCATCTCCCCATTAGGACTTTTCCATGTCCACTCCTGTTTCTTCCGTTTGCTAAAGAAAGTGTTCATTTGAAGTTACGACCCAAAATTACAGGACAAGAGAATGCCCGAATATGCAGAAAGCGTTGCCTTATCTTCCGACCGTTTACAGCAACTGTTAGACGCGCTGCAGAGGTTGCCGACGCTATGTCTGGCGATCCCATCCCGAGCTTTGTGTTAACCTCTCATAACTGCAAATCTCTTGCGTCGCATGTTTGTTTGGCCTCATCACCAAAAACAGAAACAGTGGAAGCTGTGTCAAGTTTATCAGGACACAGGGCGGGGATCCTGGAGGCGGAAAGTGGACCGGCAAATCATTTACCGTTCGGTCCTTGGTGTCCTGGGGCCATGTTTCATGCTCCAAGGGGCCGCCGATCATCACTGATGCAGGCGCTGTCTAGGCCAGAGGAGACGACTTCTTTCCCCGTCTCTTGCATCGCTTAGGCTGACGTCGGCAGCAGCTCCATACTTTGGCCGCCGGGTGATGCGACGACGAAAACACGAGGCTCTATGCTGGCCACGTTGCTCCTTCGCTCGCATTGTAGCAGGCGGCAGCCGGAGGAGGTCCGTTCCGGTCTGCCACACCTTGTGCTCGGCCAGTCAGCGGCGGAGGCCTGGTCCGGCCTGTCACCCCCGAAAGTCGGCCAGTCAGTGGAGGAGGCCCAGTCTGGCCTGCCACCCCTGGCAGTCGGCTAGTCAGCGGAGGAGGCCCGGTATAGCCTACCACTCCTGACAGTCGGTCAGCCAGCGAAGGAGGCCCGGTCGGGCCAGCCATCCCTGGCAGTCGGCAAGTCAGTGGAAGAAGCCCGGTCTGGCCTGCTACTCACCGCAGTCGGCCAGTTAGCGGAGGAGGCCCGGTCTGGGCTGCCACCCCTGGCAGTCGGCCAGTCAGCGGAGAAGGCCCGGTCCGGCCTGGCACCCCTTTCAGTAGGCCAGTCAGCGGAGGAGCCCGGTCTGTCCTCCACCCCACGCAGGCTGCTCGGTACCGGATAAGGCCCGATTGGGCCTGCCACCCCGTGCAGTCGGCTCGGCACCTGAGGTGGTGCACCAGTCAGTGCGACCTCGCGAAAATCGCCTGCCCCCGTACAGCAGCTGCAGATCACATTTCGGTGTGTTGTCGATGATCCGAGCCACGCACACGACAGCTCGAGGCAGATCTCCGCTGGGGAAAATGCCTCGATTCGAGAGGCCTCCCTGGCCTTGTCGTCGAAGTCCACGAACTGGCGGCACCAGAGATATGGCTGATACCTGGTACAGGGATGGACAAATGTGGTATACTCCACGCGAACCAAACGAATTGCATTTTTTCCGTGTAAACAAATGTGCCACACAGAATTGCTTGGTCAAGATGGCAAGTATATCAAGGAGGGTATATTATGCATACCTCAGAAGTAACTCCTTCGCTGCCGGAAAAGTCCGGCGGGCAGTCTTCTCGCTGCCCGTGGAGCATACCCCTTTTGTTCACGGGGTACAGCAACCTTCTCTGGTTTCGGAGCTGCAGGATCTCCCGCTCATGCAGATCATGAAGACTGCGCAAAAACTCGGAAAAACCCTTGTTTTCGCCTTGCGTCCTGGCGCAAAGCTTGTCATTGATGCGGATGACGTATTCAGGTGGCAGAAACTTTTCTCGAAAACGCTCTATAAAATATTGCATTGTTGTGATTGTCCGCTGTCTACGCCACCAGGTTACTGCAGAACCTATGAAAGCTACAGGAATCACACGCGTGACAAGAGCACTGCCCGGAATTGCCATTGCCATCTTACAGTCATCAATATTATGAAGAAAATCGCAGATTTCTTGTCGGCATATCCTTCAAACCTCAAAACGGGCAAATTCAGCTGCAGCTGGTTACCGCGATACAAGAGAGTGGGCGCTAACGAAACTGGCTCGCTTCCCACCACTTATCTAGAATGTGCCTTTGATTCAAGTAGCTGGGACAAAAGCCCAAGCATTCCGCTATCGAAATCCGATGGATCATTTTTCCGGTCTTCTAAGTGCTCATGCAAATAATCCGCATGGTTGGGAGGTGGAAATTCAGCTCTCAACAAGGCGCTTGCGCCAGGCAAATTGAGATCATCCGTCATACCTACGCACGAAATCATGCAATGTTGTCACTAAAGTTGCGACACTCGCGGGGCAAACCAAAGCTCGATCAAAACTCACGTTGGGCGCCAGATGAAGGCCTCGCCTACAAAAAACGGGTCCGCGAGCCATGGCCTCGCCCGACGAGTGAGGAATCCAGTATGTTAAAAACACCAGGTTGTTCCAGAAAAACGAAAAAGCTTTGAATAAAAAGTAACAACAGGCGCTACTATGCTGAGAACATGCTGTTCATTTGGGCGGCAAAAGAACACTAAAGAAAGACGGGAAGAATGTCACGGCTTTACCGCGGCGAGACAAAACACGCTCCGGAGCGAATAGGGCGAGCAATAGGGCCAAATCGCTAACGGCGGCACAAGAAACATTGCACCTCGCATGGAGGCAACTGACGCCGATGCGCCTAAGCCATTCCTCCAGGCACTGCTTCCGTCTTCTTCTCGCAGATCTTCGTACCGTCGTTCGTGCACTATCCGCTGGCCCTTGACGCACGCTGGGCCTTCTACGCTAGTCTCCCGCCAGGCAAACGGCCACGAGCATTGCTTTAGACTGCTTATCTACCTTCGTTTTCCCGCCGATAACATTCCTTGGCCACGATTGCCAGCTCGATCATGCGCACTAGCGCTGCCCGGAAAAACACCAATGCAAACAGAAAACAGAGCGCGCGGTTTGAAACAATAAAAGGGGCCGTAGGACCCCACACATCGTACCCTTACTTGTACAAGGTGAAGAACAGGGGTTCGCTTATCCACGTGTACTGTTGTGTTGATGATGCTCTTTAGGAATCTTTTCGAACGGTTTATGTGTAATAACGGCATCGGTAGCAGTGTCTTGTCAAACAGGGTGCTACAGTGCTAAGGAAATATTTTGGGGTTTGTTTATTTCTGACGTCTGTGGGGATGCATACATTAGCATATGCATTTCACTCTAACTCGACTTCCAGTGCACGTTGATCGTTCGACAGCATCAGTTCTGCAAAGTATATTCCCAAAGCGGCCGCATTGCAACCGCTGGCTTGTATAGCAGTTTAAATGCTCCATCTTTCAAAACAATGTGAGGTAGAAGCCGGTTTTTTATTGTGGGGAACTGAATATCGTATTCTCATGCCGAGAGTGTGGTGGAGCCTTGAAATCCACGCGTAATATGCGGTGTGTCGCGGTATGTCGCTATATCGCAGTAGTGGGTTAAAGCGATCTGAGATTAATTTTCTTATTTTTGGATCGGGTGTAGACTCACCATAGTATAGTAAGTGCAGCTACTACACCTTGATGACTGTTGCATTACCTTCCCAAATCATTTGGTGCTTGCTTGAGGAATTGTAGCCCTTGTATGTTGTCTGACAGGCATGAATAGCGCTGCCTACGAACGCTTAGTTTCGTTTCCACCCAGTGCCGGCCCGAGTGCTGTTCCGTAGAAAATATGATGGCGTATTCCACAACGTCCCCTCTGATATGAGTATTATTTTTAGCGGGCTAGCAACCTTGCTGTAATTGAAGAGCCTAGCAGCAATAGTTAAAAACCTATATATCTATTATAAGGCATCAGTCTGCTAGTTAATGTTTTTTTTCTGCCTACTGATCCACACATCCGATGACAATGCTATGCAGGAAAGAGTGTAATTCTAAAAAAAGAAATCTATTTTATTAAATTACAGAAAATCTTAGCAAAACACACAGTACACTTCTGTAATTCGCCTATTTAAGAAGGCAATAAAAACATAAATTCAGGCAATCAGTTGTATTCACCAGGAGAAAATGCGATAAAAATCCCTCTTTCAACTCTGCCTTTATATTAGTGATGAATACATTGAATACCTGGCATTTGTATTTCACACATAAAGTCAATCAATCAGTCAGTTTAAATGAATTTATACACCACAATAGCGAAAAACATGCATGTAAACCATCTCAGCCCTTATCATTCTGAGTTCTTAACAGCCTTTGCTCTGTTTCCTCTATGTTGTCTTTTTTTCTTGTTCCTAAATTTTCCTCGTTATCCTCTTTTCTCACCACAAACTTTTAAAATTAATCGTTTTTAATCAGCTATCGCTTTTACCGCCCACTCCAGCTACCACTTTCATCATAACCTGTTTTAAAACTATTCATTTAACCATCTCACCTCTATCAGTGACACTCACCTAATTCTTTGTCCTTTTTACCCTAAATATTGGCAGCTGTTAGCGTTCACCTTGTAGCGTTGAGCCTTTCGCCCTGGTATCCTGTCTGCGCAAGCCGTTCCTATCTTCGGAGCACTCGAGGCGTTGATACGTATGCTATGTCTTTACTTCGACAAAGCTCTGACAATCGCCTCAACCGCTCGTCCAGTCTGCCCAACCTTGCGTTTTTCTAGCCTAGGCCCTCGCGAACTTCTCTTTTCTTCTCCATTCTAGTCAACACTCGACGTTCCTTGCACCTTCTGGGTCGCTTTCTTTCGGCTCTCGTCAGCAAAAACCAGGCCGTAAAAGGAACCGTAAACCGTTCGTGCGCGTCGCAAGCTATGAATGCGTACGAGACGAAAACACATTTGCAGTCCTAACCACTACTGCGACCATGGACCGCTGGCATGTTATATTCAGCGCTCGAAAGTAGCATGAAATTCCTTTTTAGTGCACTTCCACGGGGTCACTGCACCACCTTAGTGTGTGTTCAGGAGCGCCGGGCTTTATTTCCAGTCATTGTACCGGGAGATTTCCGTTTAGACCAATATGTCTGCAAACTTTAAATGAAGAGTGGGACTTAGCTCGTCACTGGACATTTTTAGGGCTATCATTTCTTCTTGATATTTTACCACGCGTTGCCGTCTTCTACGTACAGTCATGGACAATATTTTGCGAGACGCCGGAGCCCCGTTTCAAAGCTGCCTCTGGGCCACTAGGCGGCGTGGTGCGCGCGTCGAGGTTGCGCGGGCCGATGACTAGGCGCATGCCCGTCCTATATGCGTCCGCTGGCCTTTCTCCTCGCTCGTTTTGTTTGAAGCGCTGCTTATTCCGCACTTGGGCGCGGCTGGCGCTGTTTACTGCTCGCGCCGCTCGAGCTATGCGGCCGTCGTGCTCGGCGTGCAGCCAGTCGAAAGCGATAACAGCGCTCGTGCACGGGGCCCGCCACCTTTATACCGAATCATTTAGATCTGTTTCTTTTTTTTCTTTCAATAATAACATAACTTCTGGCATGCGATAAAGGTCTCGTTTCTGCAAACTGCCCACTGCGATGAAAACATCTCGATAAAGACACTCGGTCCTTATGCTTCAACTGCGAGCGTTAGCGTGCATCGCAACTCATTCATAGTTATTGTGCCGACCAAAAGCGTAAAAGAGAGAAATAATCCTTAAGCAACAAGTTTATTGACATAAAACAAAAAATAAAAATAAAACAATGCAGACATCACTGGCAAACGAAAAATTCCTAATACTTGATGAAACCGCCATCAGCAGCGATGACGCTTGCCAACCGGCGTGGCATCGATTCGTAAAGGGAACGAACCACATCTGTGTCCGCACGAAGCCTTTCCCATTCACCTCTGATCGCTTCCCAGAGTGTGTCTGCGTTGGCATTCCCAATGTGAGACCTCATCAGGTGAGCTTTCAATAGGCCCCACACATTTTCAATGGGACTCATGTCGGCTCCCTTCGGAGGCCATGGCAGCTGCCGCACGCCACGAGCGTCGAGAATAGCGCTCACTTTTCGAGACGTGTGTACAGGACTCCTATCTTGTTGAAAAAGGTAGAATCCATCTGGGAATGGTCCGTCAAGGACATATGGCGTTAACACACTCTCAATGATGTCGACGTAGGCGTCCGAGGTGAAGGATCCATCGACTCTCACCAGAGGCCCCAGTCCATTTCTTGACATGGCGCCCCATACAGCCACGGAACAGCGACCACTGGAGAAAACATTTTGCACGTATGGCGGGTCGTATCTATATAGGAGAAGAAAATCAGTACAAAGTTATAATTTGGGTCTTATGCATCAGGTTGAGCGCGAGTGAAAACTAACTTTTCCGTGTAAAAAGGTTTGATTAGCAACTGTGAATCGTTTCTAAATAGTTAGTACTTGAACCACGCTACTAAATGACAAGAGTTGTTTCGGAAGAGCAATTACTTTAGAGTAAATTGCGGCATCGGCACTAAGAAGCGTTTGCTAATGGACTCTCTTCGGAAGGGCGCTTCTATCAACATCGTGCACCTCCGAGATATTGCATGCTGAGGAGGAGTATTCGGCATTGTTTACGACGTATATTTCATTTGGGAACACGAAGACAGCAGTTTGCCGCTATATCCTACTTTATTCATATTCTTCATATAAATATTCAGGATTTACTTAGACGCAAAAAAAAAAGGGTATCCATACCTGCAATTCACTGGCCTCCAAACTCGGCACTTCTGGTCCCAGCGGGTGGAAAAAGAAGACTCGTCCGAGAATATAACTTCGGACCAGTCGTCCACAGTCCACCCTTTCAGAGAGTTGGCGAACTCGAGCCGTTCCTTGCGCTGTTTAGTTGTCAGATGTGCATGGCTGCCCAGAAGCCGCGATCGGAGACCAATTTCTTTGAGCCGCCGCCTGATAGTTTTAGCAGATATATTCAGTGCAATTTCCTTGTGGATTTCTTCTGCAGTCATGAAGGGGTCGGCCACCGATGCCGCTATGATCAGGAGGTCATCTTCTTCTGTTGAAGCTCTCGGTCGACCTGGGCGCTTGGAATCTGCCAGGCTGCCTCCATTGCGGAAAACGCGAATGGTTCGGGCTACTGCAGATTTGGAACGACCGGTACGGCGAGCAATTTCTCGCTGGGGAACACCTTCCACGAAGAGACATGCAATCAGTCTCCTGTTGTCGATCGGCACTCTTGGAGGCATTTTGCAACTGGCAGGATTTGCGATGAAATTATATAGGTTTTCCTGGATATCGCTAACCAATCATAAATCAAGTAACGTCGATGGCTGAGCAGAAGATATAGGCGTTATGTGGGAAGAGTGCTTGCGCTATCTCGCCTTTCTACGATCAGACGATGCAAGCATGTGCTCATCAGCCTTATCACGTCAGAGTGACTTTTAAACAACTATAGTTCGAAAATTACGGTATTACATCACATAAAATGACAGTACATTTTACGGCCTTACGTCCCCGACGTGATAAGGCTGATGAGCACATGCTTGCATCGTCTGATCGTAGAAAGGCGAGATAGCGCAAGCACTCTTCCCACATAACGCCTATATTTTCTGCTCAGCCATCGACGTTACTTGATTTATGATTGGTTAGCGATATCCAGGAAAACCTATATAATTTCATCGCAAATCCTGCCAGTTGCAAAATGCCTCCAAGAGTGCCGATCGACGACAGGAGACTGATTGCATGTCTCTTCGTGGAAGGTGTTCCCCAGCGAGAAATTGCTCGCCGTACCGGTCGTTCCAAATCTGCAGTAGCCCGAACCATTCGCGTTTTCCGCAATGGAGGCAGCCTGGCAGATTCCAAGCGCCCAGGTCGACCGAGAGCTTCAACAGAAGAAGATGACCTCCTGATCATAGCGGCATCGGTGGCCGACCCCTTCATGACTGCAGAAGAAATCCGCAAGGAACTTGCACTGAATATATCTGCTAAAACTATCAGGCGGCGGCTCAAAGAAATTGGTCTCCGATCGTGCATGGCTGCCCAGAAGCCGCATCTGACAACTAAACAGCGCAGGGAACGGCTCGAGTTCGCCAACTCTCTGAAAGGGTGGACTGTGGACGACTGGTCCGAAGTTATATTCTCGGACGAGTCTTCTTTTTCCACCCGCTGGGACCAGAAGTGCCGAGTTTGGAGGCCAGTGAATTGCAGGTATGGATACCCTTTTTTTTGCATCTAAGTAAATCCTGAATATTTTATATGAAGAATACGAATAAAGTAGGATATAGCGGCAAACTGCTGTCTTCGTGTTCCCAAATGAAATATACGTCGTAAACAATGCCGAATACTCCTCCTCAGCATGCAATATCTCGGAGGTGCACGATGTTGATAGAAGCGCCCTTCCGAAGAGAGTCCATTAGCAAACGCTTCTTATTGCCGATGCCGCAATTTACTCTAAAGTAATTGCTCTTCCGAAACAACTCTTGTCATTTAGTAGCGTGGTTCAAGTACTAACTATTTAGAAACGATTCACAGTTGCTAATCAAACCTTTTTACACGGAAAAGTTAGTTTTCACTCGCGCTCAACCTGATGCATAAAACCCAAATTATAACTTTGTACTGATTTTCTTCTCCTATATAGATACGACCCGCCATACGTGCAAAATGTGTTCTCCAGTGGTCGCTGTTCCGTGGCTGTATGGGGCGCCATGTCAAGAAATGGACTGGGGCCTCTGGTGAGAGTCGATGGATCCTTCACCTCGGACGCCTACGTCGACATCATTGAGAGTGTGTTAACGCCATATGTCCTTGACGGACCATTCCCAGATGGATTCTACCTTTTTCAACAAGATAGGAGTCCTGTACACACGTCTCGAAAAGTGAGCGCTATTCTCGACGCTCGTGGCGTGCGGCAGCTGCCATGGCCTCCGAAGGGAGCCGACATGAGTCCCATTGAAAATGTGTGGGGCCTATTGAAAGCTCACCTGATGAGGTCTCACATTGGGCATGCCAACGCAGACACACTCTGGGAAGCGATCAGAGGTGAATGGGAAAGGCTTCGTGCGGACACAGATGTGGTTCGTTCCCTTTACGAATCGATGCCACGCCGGTTGGCAAGCGTCATCGCTGCTGATGGCGGTTTCACCAAGTATTAGGAATTTTTCGTTTGCCAGTGATGTCTGCATTGTTTTATTTTTATTTTTTGTTTTATGACAATAAACTTGTTGCTTAAGGATTATTTCTCTCTTTTACGCTTTTGGTCGGCACAATAACTATGAATGAGTTGCGATGCACGCTAACGCTCGCAGTTGAAGCATAAGGACCGAGTGTCTTTATCGAGATGTTTTCATCGCAGTGGGCAGTTTGCAGAAACGAGACCTTTATCGCATGCCAGAAGTTATGTTATTATTGAAAGAAAAAAAGAAACAGATCTAAATGATTCGGTATAAAGGTGGCGGGCCCCGTGCACGAGCGCTGTTATCGCTTTCGACTGGCTGCACGCCGAGCACGACGGCCGCATAGCTCGAGCGGCGCGAGCAGTAAACAGCGCCAGCCGCGCCCAAGTGCGGAATAAGCAGCGCTTCAAACAAAACGAGCGAGGAGAAAGGCCAGCGGACGCATATAGGACGGGCATGCGCCTAGTCATCGGCCCGCGCAACCTCGACGCGCGCACCACGCCGCCTAGTGGCCCAGAGGCAGCTTTGAAACGGGGCTCCGGCGTCTCGCAAAATATTGTCCATGACTGTACCATGCATGTTTAAGTAAATAATAAGCCTTTGGTGAGCTTTTTTTAATGCGTGATAACAGCCGCTTGCAATGTGATAAATGTATGCCTTCAATGATAGCAGCCAAGGTGACCCCGACAGGCCTGCTACAATATGGTATTATCCCCGATAAGTGACGAGTACTTTGTGAAGCGCAAGTATACCGAAACGTCTAGAAAATACTCTTAAGTTGATTGTTAAACACAAAAGCCCCGTCATATTTATATCTCAAACAAGAAAAGCTTCCTGCGTTGCCTTAGCACCAACTTTGCTTTGAACAATTCGCCTGCAAATTCTACAGGAAAAAAATTTCACGTGACGTTAATATACCTGACGTTTCGGAGAAGACGGCTAGTATGATATTTTAAGATATTTTTTTTACAATTCGCTCAGGCGCTTTCTGCTGTACATAATTATCATTTTATCGCACATTAGAGAACTGGGGAGTAATGTTAACTTTGTGGAGCCGTGCTCCGCGCACGAGGCAGCGCAGCGCGCCAGCCACATTTAAAGGGTGCGCCACTTCCCGCATCCCCTTCCATTGACTGCCGAGGGGAAGCCGATCCCCGATCGGTCCCCGCTCGGGCACACATAAAACGAGGCGCGCCGGCGTCCCGCGCCCTCTTCTTCGCTCCAACAGCGTCGACGCCGCTTTCAGCAGTGCTGGACTGCGCCTCTTATGCGCTTCCGCCACCTTCGCACGGTGCGCGCGCTAAAGCATCTGCCACCTTATTCAATCTGCCCCGGCGGTGCTCAATGGCCTACGCGCAACGTTGCAATGTCAGCGCCCATCTCACGAGTCTGCCTGGGTGGTTTTCAATCTCTGTAACCACCAAAGTGCCTGGTGATCTGTCTGCACGTTGAAAACCACTTCGTCTAGCTAGTACATGTCGAATTTTGACAATGCCAACATTATCGCCAGGCATTCCTTTTCGGTCACGGACTACTTCCGTTCCGTCGATGTGAGCGTGCGACTAGGGAACGCTACAGGGCGCAGCTTTCCCTCGTGTTCCAGCAACAAAACAGCTCCAACACCGGCATCGGTAGCATCTGTCAGCAAGACAAAACTGCTTGTTCAGGTCAGGGAGGAGCAAACTAGTGGTATTCGCTATCGCGCGAACCAAAGCAACAAATGCGTCGTACTGTTTCTCTCCCCAGACCCACGTCGAGCCTTTCCGAACAGCTGATTCAACGGCCTTGCTAGCTCCGAAGAACGAGGAATGAATTGCCTGTAGAAAGCAGCCATTCCCCAAAACCTCTGCAAGCTTTTGAGGTCCATCGGGCAGGGATAATGAAGAATCGCCTACAGTTTGTCATCGTTCGGTCTCAAAGTGCCATCATCAACCACAAAGACCAAGAGGTTCACTCTCTTCGATGCCAACTGCACTTTGGGTTGATCGTTAAACCTGCACGTCTCATGCTTTCAAGAGCGAAATTCAGGTGCACTTTTTTTGGATTGGTCGTTAGACCTGCACGTCTCATTCTTTAAAGAGCGAAATTCGGGTGAATGAGGTGCTCTTCCAACGGCTTTGAGAATATCACAACGTCGCTGAGGTATGCCATCGCATAGTTGAACCTTGAATCACCCAGCATGGTGTCTATCAATAGCATGAATGCGCGCGGGGCATTATACAAAGCAAACGGCAGTCGAGTAAATTCGAAGAGCCCGCGGTGCAGGTGAATGCGGTTTTCTTAATGTAACCTTCCGCCACCTCCGTCTACAGGTACCCACTGCTTGCATCCAGGACTGGGAAGAACCTTGCGTTTCCTAGCGTTTACATCACAGCCTCTATCGACTGGAAAGGGTACGCAACGTTAGGCGTTAGTGAATTGAGCTTTCGATAATCAACACACAGCCTGACCGAACCGTCTTTCTTCGGCGCAAGAACCACTGGGAAAGCCCAGGCACTTTGCAAGGGTGTCACCGCGCCGGTATCCGTCATCTCATCAAGGCGCTGTTCAGAGGCTGTCTCTTATGTGCACTTAACAGCCCCGGGTTACATCACAAAGGGAGTGCATCACACGTTCCAACCTCGCGCTGAAGCACGTCAGTTCTGCCTGGTTTGTGTATGAAGCAATTCGAAAACGGGAGTAAAAACGGCGCTTACTACCGTGTCCTGAGAGACGCGATAATTGCTTCTAATGGGCTACCTTTCCGCGTTACGAGGGGGTCGTGTGCCAATCAAGCGTGGACGCTCGCCCGCTGAGCGGTGCATTCCTGCCTGAGTGTGTTAACAAAGGGAACGAGGGGTGTTAAGGGGATGCAGCGATAGCCATTCTCCCCCATGTCGAATACAATGCCTTTGCACGAAAGAAAGTCCCTTCCCAGAATAACTGGTATGGTCAAGCCTGACAGGCAGACGAAGCGATGCCTCCGCTTTCTGCCGTCAAAGCACGCCATAAGATGCACTGCTCCCTCCGCTTTTGCCGTCCCAGATGCTAAGCTGAAAGGGGTTTCGGCTGGCTTGACACGGATGTTACATCTACGGCAGGCCTTGAACACATTGTAACTGACAAGTGACAGCGTTGAGCCCGTATCAACGAGTGCAGAGTAGCTTTGACCAGCTAACCGCACTAGCATGAAAGGGCTTGAGCGCGACAACACTCCTTGCGCTCTGCAGGCGAGGGAAACAAAAGCCTCTGCGCTGCCGGTGCGGTCGCCCGGTGACGCGGCGTGGAAGCACACGTTTCATTTTCTGCCGTGGCTACCACAAACTTTGCCCGCCGACAGCCACAGACAGGCTGGTGATACCAATTATCGCCGCCGGCTGTCCGCGTTTCCCTGCATACGCCTTGCATGACACTCGCGTGCCACATGGCCCGGCTGGTGTCAATTTCAGCAAAGCCGATCGTTCACATGCCACGCAGTCGCGGGATTCCACCTTCCACAAAGCGTTCGGGGACGTCTTTCCCCTCTCTCCGCGCGTACGCGGACGTCTCTGACGAGCCCAGCTCATTGCCGTAGCTGGAACGTATATAGGTCAAGAGCGCGAGGAATAGCGGGGCCTTCCGCTGGCCTTTCTTGCCCTACCGTCCATGCGTCTGCGCCTCTGGAGCGCAGTGCGGAGGCTTGGCCTCCGGCCAAGGCGCATCGCGGCTCTAGTGATTCGACTGCCCTGGGGGGTGGCTGGTAGTGGAATTCAGCGAGTAAATCCGCCTGCACTACCTTCGCTTCCTGTGCTGTTCTGGTGGCTGAAGCACCACGGTTTCTACCACCCCGCAAAATTTGGCTTCCGTCCATCCATAGGCACTGAAGATGGGTTGGCTGTTTTGATCTCGCAAGTTCTGTCGCCAGCAGTAATTTGCGTGCCATTCTCGCAATGGATGTCTAAAAGGCGTATGATAACATTAGCCATGCCGCCATTTTGAATTGTATTGATACGCTTCATTTCCCTCTTAGGGTACGCAGTTTTGTAAAATCGTTCCTTGAAAACAAAAGATTTGCAATAGGGCTTAATGGCGATACCATCGGATCATTTTCCTTGTTCGCGGTGTACCCTAGCGCTTGGTACTGTCACCACCGCTGTTTAACATTGCCTGCATTCCCATTGCATGGCGCTTACTTAATGTCCCTGAAGTCAACTTTTTGCTCTATGCTGATGATATTACGATGTGGAGTACACACCATGACCTGTTTACGCAAGCGGCATCCTTGCAGTCAGCCTCGGTTATTACTGCCAACTATGTTAAATTGGTCGGCCTAGAGCTTTCCAGGAGCAAAACTATGCTCATGTCGGTCGCCAACCGCTGGAGTCGCCATAAACTGGCGGCGACGCCAATCCGCTTCCAACTATCTGGAATCCCCCTTCACGAAAAAGAAACATTGAAAATTCTGGCATTGTCAATTCATCAGCCGGGAACGAGAAGCGCCTGGCTTTCTCAGGCTAAAAAGCAGGCGATGCAGACCTTGGGCCTAATAAAACGTATTACTCCTTAATCCGGTGGCGCTCGCTTCCGCGTCACACGGCATTTGGTCACACGGCAGTTTGCAGCGCGCCTCATTTAACAAGCAAAGTTTCACCACATGACAAGAGCTCAATAGGATCGTCCAGAAGCAGTAAATAATAGAGAAGCTATGAGAACAATCACTTGTCTCTCCCGCATCACACCAGTCGCGGCACTACAAGAGAGAGAGAGAACTACTTCAAAAAAAATTGAAAAAATAAGGAAAAAGGGGGGGGGGCAGTGAGTGGAGTCTTCATTTCAATACCCCAGTGGCCTGGGCCGCCACTCTTGCCTGAGTTACCGGCCTACGCTGGGTCACTAGATCAGAGCATAGCAGAGTGGCCTCCCACTGCGCTTCCGAATGATGCATGTTTATGTGTGCAGGTTTGGGGCCTGTGCACCCCCATGTGACGTGGTAGACGGTGGGCTGGTCGTTGCACCAAGGGCATATGTCTGAGTAGTGTTCTGGGAACATTAGATTGTATTGATGTAGGTTGTGGTAAGTGTTGGTTTGGAGCTGTCTCCATTCCCGCGTTTCTTGTGCATTTAGTCTCTTGTGTGGAGGGAGATAAATCCTATGTTGTTCTCGTGGGTAGTTAAGTCGCGCGCCGTAAGCCGCGGGAACAGGAATGCTAGTTGTGAGATCGGGATTGGTGGCCGCTCGGTTTGTTTGGCCTCGAGCTAGACTATTCGGAGTACCCCGGAACCCAAGTTATCTGATGTTTGAGCAGTGAATTTGTAACCAATGGGTTAGTTGTGAAGCGAGCTAATTTTGTAGGTATTTTGCATGCAAGGAGCCGACACGTCGCTAGTTAGTCAATGATTACGTGAAGCTCTCGATAGGTCGCGTCTCCGTAGGTAATGACCCGCACGATCGCCGCCACTTCCGCTTCTGGGATAGTACAGTGCGGGATGGACATGCTGGAGACTTCTGTGTAAGAAGAGCCCACCACCACGGCTGCTGCTGCGTTCGATATATGCTCGTATAGAGCGGCATCCACATAGACAGTTTTCGGACTGTGTTCCCCTGCACGCTTAAGATAAATCACTCGGGCGTGCCTTCTGCCTTCGTTGCGGACTGGAGACATGTTATTTGGGAGCGGAGCCACATATACTCTTGTCTGGTACGGAACATGAATGTAAGTCGCTGACTGGATAGCTTGTAGATCCGAAGGATATTCAACGCGCTCGAGAATGAGCCGGCCTGTCTCAGTTGAAAGAAGGCGTTCCCTCTGGGACAGGAGGACAGCCTCTTGAATCTCTTCAAATGTGTTGTGCAGTTCAAGAGTTCCAATTTGACGTTGACGGTGTATGGTGGGAGGTCTAACGCTTTCTTGTAAGCTGTATGTATCATTGCATTTACTTTGTTGAGATCTCTTCAGAGTAGGGTGAGGTAAGGTAGTGCATAGGAGAGACGACTGATGACCAGCGCCGGCACCAAACGGATTGTGTCTTCTTCCTGCATGCATTTTCTGTTCCTGGCCACCCGGCGCATCATTTTAGAGATCTTCTGTGTTGTAGTCTTGAGGAAGTGGAACACATGGTCTACATTTCTATCGCTTTGGCGCCAGATACCCGCGATCCCTATGAGTGGCACTTCCCAAATTGGGACCCCAGCAGGAGGATGCTAAGGTTGCCTGGTGATGTGTAGTGGTACCTATGTATGCGGTTGACTTCAGATTTATCGGGGCAGCAGTGGAGCCCGCGTCAAAAGGCCTCTGTTTCCACGCAGGTTGCTACTGCTTGAAATGTTTCTTCTTTCTGACCTAGCGAGCCGGTGTATCCGATGTTCGGGACCTGTTGCAGAGCCCTTGGGACTCTAATCATGGCGATGTTGAAGAGGAGTGGCGAGATGACCGAGCCCTGTGGTGTGTCCTTCTTTGGCATGTCTTGAAGATCCAATCTCAGTTCACCCATTGTTATCGTTGCCGTTCGGTTGGAGAAAATTTCTTGACGTATCGGAAGGTGCGTTCGCCGCATTTTATTGAGCTCGGAGAAGATTGCCTCATGAGACACGTTATAAAACGCGCCTTTTAGATCTAGCGCCATAATGAAGTGTTTTCCTCCTCCCAGAATGTTGGAAAGTACCTCCTCCTTGAGGAGAAGAAAAGCGTCTTGAGTGGACAGGCCCGATCTGAAGCCGATCATGGAGGGATGGAAGAGGCTGTTATCTTCTATGTAGTGTTGAAGTCGCGTCTGGATGACGCGCTCGTAGAGCTTGCCCAGGCACGAGGTGAGTGATATGGGTCGTAGCGTTTCCACCGCCGGCTTCTTGCCCGGTTTCGGAATTACGATTATCTCCGAGCGCTTCCACTCAAAGGGAATTTCATTCTCTCATAGCGAGCGGTTCAGATACTTGGTGAGGTCGCTGATTTGTGCCTTGCTGAAGTTGCGGATCATGGCGTTGCTGATCTTGTCCGTTCCTGCCGCCGAGTTGCGGGTGCATGATCGAACTGCAAGCATACACCTCGGATTCAGAAATTGGAGCATCAAGTGCCGGATTTTCCCCGCCCTGCTAGGTCAAAGGGTAAGGTGGAGCTGGGGTGATGCCGATGTATTTGTCCTTAGAGCCTGAAGCAGCGTGATGTCGTCCCCTGGAGAAAGGTGAGCAATACTCTTCAGGGTCCGTGTAGGTGCGGATTTTGATTTAAAGGGGTCAATGAGGTTCCGCAGGACTGCCCATGTACAGGAGGCTTCCAGCGTTCCTCTCAATGACTCGCAAAACTGTTGCCAAATTTGTTGTGCAAGGTTTATGCGCGTATGTCTGGGCTTCCTCCATGAGCTGCGCAATCCGCAGTCGGAGAAGTCTATTTAGTCGTTGTCTTTCCTATCGCCTCACAAGGCGGCTGCGCTTCCGCCATAGCTTGAGAAGATGGCGGTCCGTCTTTGGGGATTCCAGTGTGCGTTGTATTTTTTCGGTGGCTTTCTTGTGTGCTTATCTGATGTCTGCGCTCCAGTCCTGTATGGACTGGATTGGACCTGATGGGACGTATGCATTGCGGAATTAGGGCCAATCGGTGATGTGGGCAGCGCCCAGATCCTTCCGGATTTTGGTAGATGATATGCATGTGCTTAGTATGCAGTGGTCGCTTCCCAGGGTTTATTCTAGGTTCGTCCATGTAGCCTCAGCAATGGTCTTGATCAGGGTGAGGTCCGGGCAGGAGTCACGGTGACGCTGTTGCCTTCCCTTGTCGGATATAGAGGCCTATTTAACTTATATGCAGAGTGCATCATGAGGAAGACCGGTTTGGACGAGCCTTCAGCTGGAGTGAAGATTGCTGGGAAACGTGTCAACAACCTTAAATATGCGGATGATACAACTTTAATGGCAGAAAGTGAAGTGGAACTCAAGAGACTTCTGAGGCGCGTACAAGAAGAGAGTGAGAAGTTTGGGCTTAAACTGAAGATTAAAAGACGAAGATTATGGCGTCTTGCCCTATCAAGTCCTTGGAGCATCAATGGACAAGAAGTGGAAGCTGTGACAGATTTTCTGTTCATGGGCTCCAAGATTACCTCGGAAGGAGACTGCAGCTATGAAATTAGGAGACGCCTGCTTCTGGGAAAGAGAGCAATGGTTAGCCTTGACCGCCTAGTAAAGAACAGAGACATTAGTCTGCCAACCAAGATCCGTATAACTCGTGCTATGGTCTTTCCAGTTGTGATGCATGAATGCGAGGACTGTGAAAAAGGCTGACCGCCGAAGAATCGACGCGTTTGAATTGTGGGGCTAGCGAAGACTCTTGAGAGTTCCTTGGACTGCCAGAAGATCAAATCAGTCGATATTGTCGACCATAAACCCTGACTGCTCATTGGAGGGTCAAATTCTAAAGTTAAAGCTCAGCTACTTTGGTCATCTGATGAGAAGAGAGGAGTCGCTGGAGAAAGATTTGATGCTGGGAAAGGTTGAGGGGAGCCGGAGAAGGGGTAGGCGGCGAACGCGATGCTTAGATGGCTTCGTCGAGGCACTGCAGATGAAGTTATGTGATGTTACGAAGATAGTGAGATACCGTTAAGCGTGGCGTGACATGGTCCATAGGGTCACGAAGAGTCGGACACGACTGAACGACTGAACTGAACTGAACTGAGCAGTTTCAAGCCGAGGGCTTCTATTGCTGGCGAAACTGTCACTCTTTGGGCTGAGTTTGATACTCCCAGTCCCGGTGGGGTGCGTTGAAGTGTCCGACCACGATAAGCTGATTTGCTTGCGCCGGGTGCGTGGCTTCGGAAGGGCGGTTGTTGAAGTCGGCCTTTGCGGGTCATGGCGGCTTGTACATGTTGATGACTAATGTACTCTTTCGGCTTCGTTTGTTAGGCACAAGAGAACGCTCAGGTCAGAACATTAGATGAACTGGTGCAGCAACGACGTGATGCTCGCAGCCTAAGGCGACCCGTTTGCACTCACCGCGAGCCCTCCGCGCCTATGCTACATCGCACACCATATAGCCGCCACCATCGCCAGTTCTTCCTCCATGGAATTTTGTTCATCTGAGCGAAAACACACCTACTGACCTTCATCGTGCAACCACATCTTATGCGGCATCATCCCTTCGTGAAAGGATTGCAGAGCAAGACACCGAGCAAGACACGGATGTGAAACGACTACTGCAATTCATATTCCTTGTAAGTCGGCGATTAATGGCACATCTAGATATCAATTTGCTGAACCTCCTTCTTCTTTCTGTGCGGAGCTGGTTCACGTCCAAGACGTGCTTCGCTCTCCTTTCGTCACAACCTTACTACCGCTGCCAAAATTGTCACCCGCACCGACGCCTTTCAAGCAACACATTTGCTCCGATGCGTCAGTAGCAGCCCAGAAATCTGCCAGAGTATACGTCGTCTGGCGGCTCGCATCTCGCAAACCGTTCGAATAGAGTGTATCCCACGTGACCTACTCAGTTCGCAAATTTCTACAGATTCCGCAACCCGCCTGGCGACTCTACCTTCATCAATGACACGCTTCCTCTCTATGGATGATGCCAATCTGCTTCTCACAAGAAAGGAGCCCTTCAGGCGACGCACACGCGCTCTTGTCCCACCGTGTGCGGTAACCCTCCCCAGCGCTCTTACCCGCGCAGAGGACGTTCTGCTACGGAAATTTCGGGTCGGGGTTGCCCTCACACCGGCTGTAACACGAACATGGGCTCAATATTGATATTTATATCAACGTGCAGAGGTCCTGTCTGTAAGTCAGAAGATCATGAGGCAAATATTCACCATTTACTATGGGTTTTCCCGGCACTGAATCCGACGAGAATTCGGCGCATGACAGTAGTGGGCCTTTCGCCGAACAACTCATCTTCGTAGATTGTTTGGACGCAGGGGCCTTATCATCGATCTCTACTGAACTTTAGTAGAGCAGCCAGCCTTTTTTCGCTCATTTATTACCCCTATAAATGTTTTTACATATTCCCTTATGCCTTGAGGCTATAAACAACGTTAAAAAGAAATCAGAAAAATACAAAGGCGCAGAACAATGGTCATGCGTGTGGTGAAAAAGGTCTCTGGGGCCCTATTCTCAACAATTCGCCATTTTGTTCAAATTATGATGTACGCGTGACGTGTGCAGTAGGATGGTGCCTGGTTAAGTAAGCACACAATAGGGTTACGCATTCCGAAAAAAGAGAATAAAGTGACAGAAAAAGCGCGCTGTCGTCTGCTACTATATATTGGCGCCAAGTATGAAAGACGACAGTGCTGCTGCAGGAACCGACTCTCTGCGGTGCATTCCGTGATTCGGAAGCCTCGGGTTGCAGTGAGGCGAGTGAAGTATGTTGTGGCGTTGTGGTATTAGTGTGTCATGACATACTTGCTGTCGAACATTCGGCATCAGCTACGCACCTAAAGGCTGCGCGTGTTTTAGCTCAAGAGCAACAACGGCAACAGAATATTCGCAGTGGTGCACAATGGGAGCGGAAAGTAGGATTGCTCCTCACAACCGCCGATAACCGCTCACGTTCGCTTATCAGCAACTTTTAAATACAGGAACTAAAACATTTAAGGACTTGGTCGTAAACAGAAGGAATCGAGAGATTTCCAAAGTAGCTCTAGCCCTGACGAAAAGGTGCCGGCGCTGGCGGCATTGTCCATGTCCGAGGACAGCGCTCGCAGTCTCAAGTATCAATTACTGTTAGGTACCGGCTGTGCTACCAACCTTTTTCGAAAAGCCGCGTTATGACCAGCTACCGTCAGGTCACCAAGTCTGCATAAGTTTCTAACATATTGTGTCGGCATGAGTTGTTTAGAGCTCGGAAAGCAGCGCAGAGAGAGACATGGAGAGAGACAGAGAGAAAGAAAGAGAGTCTTCCACACACATGCGAAGTGGAAGGAATATGTTGGGCCTTACACCTAGTCGGTTATATTTCCATGCGCTGGCGTGCGAAAGGCTCTTGCGAAACGCAAAAGACGTCGGAGAAAGAGAAAGAAAGTGAAGAACAAAATAGCAGGAAGGTTAATTAGGCGATGGCCAGTCTACTGTACACTTGCAGAGGGGGTTACACGGAGAATAAGAAACGGAAGCGAAAGATGACTGAGAAAATCGTGGTATGAAGCTAGGGTGGCGCCGCGCACGCGTATTCTTTACTGTCGAAACGGTAAAATGTAAATCAATAAAAGGAGATCATTTTCTGCCTGTAATAAAAAACTCAACACAAAATCTCCCTCAACTACATCATATGATTAGAGCGTGCCATCAAACGTGCTCCGGAGTACTTTTTTTTCTAAAAAATATAAGCAAATGGTAAGCCCGCATGCATATTAAAACAAAACTTAATACATGAAACATATCACATTTGGCAAGCAAACATGTGTCATGTACATGGAACATACATTCCTTTATTAAAATAGAAGCTGTGAGTATATTTGCTTGCTTTTTTAACCGTGCAAAGGCTGCTCAATTCATTAACATTGCAGTGAGTGCATAGTCCAAGGCAAAAAAAGCAGTGTTTAGGGTCGACGTTTAAGAGAGTCTTTGGTCATCCCTCGCTGCCTGTCGCGCAAAATTCCTGCTCTGCCATCGAACCATATGACCCCTCAAGTTGTACTCCCGAACTGACCAGACAGATAATTAGAAAGCATCGCGGTGCTCTCTGAAATTCATGATGGTTTGGTAGGCGCTGCTTAACACGAAGACAAAAACATGAAAACACGGTACTGGCGCCTTTATTTCTCTTCTTTTCTTTGTCTCTGTATTAAAGAGCGCCCACGAAACCATCATGAACAACCTACACCTCGCCCAACTTTCCCTTCTGTTGCTCTCCGAAATGTCTCGTCTCGCGCAGATCAACCGGCCGCTTCAGTTAGCGGGCCGCATTGCTGCGCTTGGCAACGACGGCGCGGATCGATGGTTTCTCCATGAGAGCAAAGCATTTGCAACGGGACGGTAGTTACGATCCTCGTGCGGCTGTAAATGTGCGTCTTCACTATTAATCCTCTAAAAGATGACGCGGCTGAAAAGTTCCCTTAAAACGACGTTTCTGTGCTTTATGCAATTACAACAAAAGGTGTCAGCTTACTTGACCGCCAACCAAACCGTGGTGAGCTAACAGCCGACAGCACTGCATGTCGAATTCGCAATGTTTTTTTCGCGGCCACCTGAAGTGGTTCGAAATGCAGCACCTAACTTTGGTCATTTATAGCAATGGCAGAACATCCTTTACGTAATTAAACGTCATTTTGACGTCATCTATAAATGTTTAAGCATGACGTATTTCCCGCCATACAACGTCAGCCAATCAGATTTCAGGTGTCGACTCTTGATAGTGGGCAGTTCATTTCAGACCATTCGTTATACAAGCGTAAGTGCTTCCATTTCTATCATATATACCTCTGTTTTCCTTCCACAATTACTTATAAACACCATCCAGACATCAGGAATAGCGCTGCTAAATCCGTTTTCACGCTCACGTCATTGTTACGTCACCGCAAGAAGCCATTTTTGACACACCGAAATTTCACGCGACACATTTAAAACATTTGACTGTTCTGAGAACCAATCAGAGAAACAAAATGGCGCCGAACGGTGGCCATGTGTGTCGAGAATAGGACCCCTGATTTGCCCTACGCTTGCTTGAAGGGAACACAACTACCTTTTCTTATGATCCTAAAGCGACGAGCAGCTTGAACCTTTTCTTTAGACAATTCATAGGGGTCGTTAACGAGTAAAAAAATAGAAAACCTCAGTTGTTTAAAAGGTATCGCAAGGCTACCACTACGATGTGCCTGAAGTGTACATAAAGTCTGTGAAACAACAAAATATATGCATAAAATATAAACCGAAGTGACAGGGCACATTTTAGATTTCCTTGCACAATAGAAAGGTTTAAGGGCGGAGGGGGGGGGAGGGGGCAAATTATTTGCAGCGCCCTATCTCTCACAGTTTATCTATAGCTCATAATGTTTTGGCATTTAAAATGAAAGAATAATCTGTCAGTAAAATATTCCATGTCCGAAATACATTACACAAAGCCGACGCTACGCAAACTTTTTCACGCTTGCCAGAAGTTTCAATGCTACGCATTCGTTGTGAGGCAAATGACATTCCATGGCGAAAGTACACTGGTGGCGAAGATTAGGCCCAAAAATGGTTTAGTACGATTGCAGCACAGCCACAGGCCGGAAACCAAACACTCAAATAAAAAAAATCGTTAAAGTACAAATCAAAAGCTATGTACCAACACAAGAATAATAAATATTGGTACGTTCTCAGTACGTAGTTCAGTTCAGTTCAGTCGTTCAGTCGTGTCCGACTCTTCGTGACTCTATGGACCACATCACGCCACGCTTTCGGTCCCTCACCATATTCCTGACGTCACATAACTTAATCTGCAGCGCCTCGAGTATGCCATCCAACCATCGCGTTCTCTGCCTTCCCCTTCTCCGGTGACCCTCAACCTTTCCCAACATCAAATCTTTCTCCAGTGACTCCTCTCTTCTCATCAGATGACCAAAGTAGTTGAGCTTTAACTTTAGAATTTCATTCTCCAATGAGCAGTCAGGGTTTATGGTCGACAATATCGACCGATGTGATCTTCTGGCAGTCCAAAGAACTCTCAAGAGTCTCCGACAGCACCACAATTCAAACGCGTCAATTCTTCGGCGGTCAGCCTTCTGCACAGTCCAACTCTCGCATCCATACACCACAACTGGAAAGACCATAGCACGAGTGATACGGATCTTGGTTGGGAGTGTAATGTCTCTGCTCTTTACTAGGCGGTTAAGGCTAGCCATGGCTCTTTTTCCCAGAAGCAGGCGTCTCCTAATATCATGGCTGCAGTCTCCTTCCTGGGTAATCTTGGAGCCCAAAAAAGAAAATCTGTCACAGCTTCCAATTCTTGTCCCTTGATGCTACGGTTCTTAATAGGGCAAGACGCCATGATCTTTGTTTATTGGTAGTCTAAACGCTGGGAGTCCGCAACGAACACCAGCATACACCACTGTAGGTTCTGTTTCTTCTCTAAGCCTCTATTTCCTTCCCTTGACGCCTGGAAGCACGTGACACTTCCCCCCTCGCCGACGAAGCCCCCAGGTCAAGCATTTTAAGGAAGGTGGCGGGGATGGAACCTTTTCAGCCGAGTCACATGTACCACCTGGGTCCGGCGTGAGCATCGGCCACTTTCGGTGCGGCGTGAAATTACATAGTTCACGTCACTCAGGCGCTCTATACGACAAAAGGTCCGTTATAGTGAAACAGCAGCTTCTGTGCTAAATCGCGCTTGCGCAGCGGCGTCCACAGCAACACTAAATCACCGGGCACATAAAAGACATGTGGGCGTCGGTTGTCATAACGCTTCTTCGAACGTTCCTGTGAGTCCAGGATGCGGAGGCGGGTAATGCGGCGAGCTTCTTCGGCTCGACGTAAAGTGGCGGCGATAGAAGGCTCGTTGTGGAGGAAGAAAAGAAGGATGGTATCAAGACAGCTGCAGGGAACTCGAGCATAAAGGAGATAAAACGGACTGTTGCCAGTCGTCTCATGCTGTGCAGTGTTATACGCGTATGTAATGAAAGGGAGGATGTCATCCCAGTTCTTGTGATCAGAGTCCACGTACATTGCCAACATAGTGATCACAGTGCGGGTGGTCCGTTCGACAAGTTCAATTGTTCAATTTCGTTTAAAGGTCAATTGTTCAATTGTTCAAAGGTCCATTGAATTGCGAGTGATACAACGTTGAATGACCGTAATTGCAGATGCATAGACGAAGGAATTCTTCAATAACTTCAGCTGTAAATTGGCGGCCACTGTAACTGATCAGAACTCGAAGAGGGCCACGGCGCAGGACGAAAAATCGCAGAATAGGGATACTTCGTAAGCAGTGGCTGAGGTTATTGCGGCTGTTTCTGAATATCGAGTGAGATGGTCAACACATACCACTATCCACCGGTTACCGTTCGGATATCGCGGAAAAGGACCCAAGTGGTCGATGCCCACATGCTCAAAGGGTGCGGCCGGAGGCGCGATTGGGTGCAGCGGTCCCGGTGGATGGAAAGTAGGGCGCTGGTACTGCTGGCATTTACACAACCGGTTACATAGCGCTGAATGGCTTGATGCATTTTCGGCCAGTAAAAGCGTTCCTGTGTGCGATGAAGGGTCCGGGCGACACCCAAGTGGCCCGACATGGCATCGTCGTGCATCATTTCAAGAACGGGAATGAGGAGGTTTTCCGGCATGACGAGAAGCGCGCACCTCCGGAGTTGAAATTTTTCTTTTAAAGCAGGCCGGCATGAAGGCAGAAACGCGCATCTCTTGAATCATGAGCGGCAGAGAAGAGCGGTGCCAAAGTCTGATCATTGCGTTGTTCTGTCCGGAACAGTTGAGGGTCAGGAAACCTTGCTGAGATAGGCGCCCGGAGGTCATCAACGTTGTCACCATCACTAACAGTTGACGAAAGCGGCAAGCGTGAGAGACAGTCAGCGTCAGCATGTTGACGGCCGCTTTTGTATGCCACAGTGAAGTTAAACTTCTGCAACCGTAATGCCCATCGAGCGAGCCGGCCGCAAGGGTCACGAAGATTTACGAGCCAACAGAGCGAATGGTGGTCGGTGACGATGGTAAAACATCGCCATATAGGTAGGAACGAAATTGTTGCACCGTAAAAACCACTGCGAGGCATTCTTGGTCAGTAACGGTGTAGTTACGTTCCGCCTTGCTCAACAAGCGACTAGCACAAGCTATCACGCGCTGGTCGGTGCCATTACGCTGATGAGCACAGCGCCAACGCCCACGCCACTAGCGTCGGTGTGAACTTCTATGGGGGCAGAAGGAGCGAAGTGATGTAGAATAGGTCTTGATGTCCGAAGGAATTTGAGGTGGCAGAAGGCAGAATCGCAGTCAGCATTCCAATTCAACGGTGCATCTTTGTGCACAAAGCATGTGAGTGGGTATGCGATATCAGCGAATCTGGGCACAAAACGACGAAAATACGAACACAGTCCTAAAAAACTCCGAAGCTGCTTCACTGATTTCGGTGCTATAAAGCTGGTTACAGCCTCAATGTTCTGAGGATCCGGCCGATCCCCATCCTTATCGACCAAGTGCCAAAAAACAATTGTTTGACGTTCGCCAAAGTGACACTTCTTAGAGTTGAGAACGAGGCCTGCTCTCTCAATGCAGTCAAGAACGATGGCGAGGCGGCTCTTGTGTTCCTGAAAGGTCTAACCGAAGATCACAAAGTTGTCTAATAGCACAAACAAATTTTCCATTTGAGTCCGCGCAGAATGGGTGTCCATGAATTGTTCGAACGAGGCAGGCGCATTGCACAATCCAAAGGGCATTACGTTGAACTCATAGATACCGTTGAGTGTCACAAATGCCATCTTTTCTTTGTCACTTGGGTTCATGGATATCTGCCAGTACCCTGATCTCAAGGCTACCGACGAGACGTATGACGCCGAATGAAGACAGTCGATTGCATCGTCAATACGTGGAAGCGGATATACATCTTTTTTTAGTTACGGCGTTAAGGCGATGATAGTCCATGTGCTGTCCTTTTTAACGAGGATAACTGGAGCCGCCCGAGGACTTGAAGATTCCTGGATAACGCCACGTTAAAACATGTCATGAACGTGTTCGTCAATAAGCTGACGTTCGGTCAGAGACACACGATAGGGCTTCTGTCTGATCGGGCGAGAGATTCCAGTATCAATCGAATGATGGATGTGAGATTTTAGAATTAGTGGCTGATGATCTATGGCGAAGTTGAAAACCGAAACATACTTGGGAACCAGATAAGTCAAAATTCAGCGCTCCTGTGCTTCCAAAGATGTGTTTATTATTGCCTGGCTTCAGGACTCTGCAAAATGGGATGTTTTCTCTCCAAGAACATAGTTACTTAGAGCCGCCACGGAGTTCAACACACCTTCCTGGTAATGAGCAAGCTTCATGCCACGAGGCAATACGGCGGGCTCGTCTGAATAGTTTACAGTCCACAGCAAGGTGTAGCCTCTGCTGACTGAAGCTTTGCATCGGGGCACCAAGACACTCTTCTTTGCACAGACAAGTGTTGTAAGTTCTACTAAGGCGTCGAAATCCTCGCACAAATTTGTAGATGAAATAACTTGAATGAATTCTCCAGACATCGCAGGTACAACTGTATCCTCAGACACAGAAAACGCTCCTAAATCGAGCGACGAGGTTTTGTACAAGAGCTGACATCAACGCAGCATTCAGCGAGATCGGTCCACTACGGCAGTCTAACCTTGCACCACACTGTTGCAAAGTCTATACCTAGAATTACTTCATGCGTGGAACGAGGCAACACTGTGAATTCGAATCGAAAGGCTTGGACACCAATCACAACTTTCGCACTGCACACACCCAAAGGCACCAATGATTCACCGCCAACACCACGAAATACCACAGCTTGATTCATGCTAAACATCACTTTATGTCCTAATCGATTCTTGAATGCTAAACTCATAACAGAGACTGTTGCTCCAGTGTCAATTAGTGTCATGGTGTGGATGCGGTCAATAGATACTTCGAGTTTGTTCTTTAACATAAATACAGGCAGAGGTATTGGAAACGTTGAGTTTCCGGCTTCCTTAACCCCATCGGCCGCGCCTTCTAGTTTCCCGAAGGGGAAGAACGGCGCCGAGGAGACGGCGAACGTCGCTGTCTTTGGGTTGGCGTCGTCAGGCTGCGGTTCGAAGCAGGCGATCCGTTTCGCATCTGTTCCGGGCGGTATGTATCCAGAGTCGGTGTCGGATAAAATTCAGTATCGAAACGATCAGAAACATTGGGCAGCGGCCGATGATCTTGTGACAGCAGGCCCCGCCGACCGCAATACCGGGAGATATGTCCAGTGATGCCACAGCAATAACACACAAGTTGCTGGCGCCACCGGTCAGAGGAAAAGTGGGTGGAAACTTGTTCGGTAGAAATAAGGCTGGCGTTGCTGACGAACCACCTCGCGTGTGTAGGTGGGTCTTCGACCCACCTTCATCTCCGTGGCTGAGAAGTGCTTAAATCGCTATACGGTCTGCTCTCGCCAAAGCGTGATGCATTTAAAGCCGGTGTCCAGGAAGTTGATGGGGTCGCGAGTTCTGCTTGTAGTGCGCAACTGTCATACTGGTGTTCATCCCGGCACGCAGATTCTGTCACACAGCACTTCTTCCCGCGCGATCCGGCGTATCAGATCAACCGTGGACTCCGGAGCACTGACATCAACACTCGCCACTGATGTGACATCGACCAGTCGCCGAAATTTAGGTATGATGCGGCGTAACTTCAAGGTTTCGAAATTGCGGCAGTCAGCTGTAGAGTTCCAATTGTCTTTACTGATAAGAAATGTATAGACATCTACTGCGATACCTTGGAGCAAGTGTCCTACTTTATGTTCCTCGGACATTCGAGGGTTTACAATCTTGCACAATTTCACAATGTCCTCAATATATTTGGTGCAAGTCTCGACAGGTAACTGGGCTCGCTGCATCAACGTTTGCTCTGCGCGTTTTTTCTTCGCGGATCCATCGCCAAAGCACTCCTTTTTCTCTTCTGTGAAACAATCCCAGCTGGTAAGTGAGTCTTCATGATTATCAAACCAAACTTGGGCAGTGCCTTCCAAGAAGAACACTACGTTCGCTAGTTTCACGGTCGCACCCCAAAGATGGTACCGGCTCACCCTTTTGTAGTTGGTCAACCACTCCTCGATGTTCTCGTCGGATTTTCCACCAAATATTCGCGGCTCGCGGCAATGTTGCCAGTTGCTCACCGTAGGTGTTACTCGACCAGCGTCACCGTCTTGAGCCATGTTAGATGGTAGGGATGGCAAACCTCGAGGATGGTTGGCAAACCAGCGAGTCGGTGGCTTCGTCGAAGACAACGGGGATCCATGTTGATCTACACCGTAAGCTTCACCACAACTGTTACGTACTCAGTATGTAACGGGGGTGTTTATTGCCAGTCTAAGCGCTGCGAGTCCGCAACGAGCACCAGCACACACCACTGTAGCTTCTGTTTTTTCTTCTTCCCTAAACCCTCTTCTTCGTTCTCTTGACGCCTCAAAGCACGTGGCAATATTTTTCACACCTTGTTTACGAAGGAATTACGCTGCTTTCATATGCACTTTATATAAGCTTTTATTTTTCAACGTACGTGTTTCGCCCTCTGTAAATGTAGCATTGGCCTTGGTGAGATTGCAGGCCTACTTATGTGCTTGCGAAGAAGGCAACGAAGCAGTTTCCTATCTCTGCCTTCACGCTATAGTGCTCTAGAATACTGGGCAGTGTGACGACCGGCGCTGGAAAGCGGGCCGCTTTTGCGATGGCAGGAACCGACTTCCGCGAGAAGGCGTGACGTACAACAGGTGTGCCATGTTGCCGCTCGGCGCGTAGCGGCCACGAGGATAGCGGGGGTATAGAGGAATGGCGCGGTTATCTTTGGAGCTATTTTCACACGCTACTCAAGTGTTGCGATATTTAATAAGGAGGCTACTATTTCAGCTGCTTAACGGATCCCTGCCATTTCTTTACGTCTCTCTGGAGACGCCGTGCACACTTGCCTAATTCTTCGGATTAGCGTGTGGTGTTTGAATCGCTATATGAAGTTCTTTCAACGTTTCTTTCTGCGGACAGTCATAAATCGTCCAGATGAGCGATTTGTACTCATTGTTCCCAACGATGCGTGGTGTTTCGCATTCGTTCTTCCCGTAAGGGAATAAAGGCTGCAGCAGAGGAGCGCTATATAAAGACACGGAGAAAAACAGTATACATGCGAATCAAAGCTTGTACCTTGTAATGCCTCTTTCATCATCATCATCATCATCATCAGCCTGATTATACCCACTGCAGGGCGAAGGCCTCTCCCATATTTCTCCACTTAACCCTCTTTAGTAACATGCCTCTTTAGTAACATGCTATTTTTACGAACCTTATTTACGAACACCTGCTAGCATTTTGCAGCTTGTGCTTATTAATATAACAACGTTTATCTTAAGTCCTCAGTAATCTGTAATATCTCTTTAATCGGTGTTCATTATGTGCCCTAATCATCTGTTATAGAAATGACAGATACAGTGTGCGAGGAAAACGCATTTATTTATTACCGTACTAATTTAAAGCACTGCGGTATTTACCGTAAAAAAACAGAACGTATACACGACTCAAGCATTTATTGTTTGTTCGTTACAAATACATATATCGCTGACATTTGTTTACGTGCCGCTCATCAGACATCAGACAACGAAGAGGGAGGCAGCGGTGAGCGCGAAAGAGCGTCCGCGTCAGTATGCTTGAGGCCTGAGCGATATATGACACGAATGTCATACTCTCGGAGGCGAAGAGCCCAGCGAACAAGGCGGCCGGACGGGTCCTTGAGGGACGCCAGCCAGCACAGAGCGTGATGATCAGTGACCACATAAAATGGTCGGCCATAGACATACGGACGGAATTTGCCGATGGCCCAAATAATGGCCAAGCATTCCCTTTCCGTAACAGAATAATTGGACTCTGCCTTGGTCAAGGTGCGGCTTGCCTACGCCACCACATAGTCTCGGATACCAGGTTTGCGTTGGGTGAGAACGGCGCCTATCCCAATACCGCTAGCATCAGGGTGAATCTCAGTTGGCGCATTCGGGTCGAAGTGGCGGAGGATGGGAGGCGAAACCAAAAGACGGCGTAAAGTGTTGAAGACGTCATCACAAGCAGGTGTCCATGCGGAGAGGTCGGTGCTTGTGGAAAGGAGCTGGATGAGAGGAGCAATAATAGAGGCGAAATTTAAGATGAAGCGGCGAAAGTAGGAGCACAGGCCGATGAAACTTCGCAGCTGCTTCAGTGATTTTGGGCGTGGGAATTCGGCAACTGCACGAAGTTTGGTGGGATCGGGAAGAATGCCATCCTTAGAAACGACATGACCTAGAATAGTTAGTCGGCGAGCAGCAAAGCGGCACTTCTTCAGATTCAGTTGGAGGTCGGCGGTAGCGAGACAAGTGAGAACGTCCTTCAGTCGGAGCAGGTGGGATTGAAAATGGTAGAAAAGACTGCGATATCATCGAGATAGCAAAGACAGATTCGCCACTTGAATCCACGAAGCACAGTGTCCATGAGGCGTTCAAATGTGGCCGGGGCGTTGCAAAGCCCAAAGGGCATGACGTTGAATTCATATAATCCATGTGGTGTGATGAAGGCAGTTTTAGAGCTGTCAGCATCATCCATTGGCACCTGCCAGTAGCCAGATCGTAAATCCAACGAGGAGAAAACCTCGGCGCCCTGCAAGCACTCCATTGCGTCATCGATGCGTGGCAGAGGATAGATGTCCTTGCGCGTGATTTTGTTGAGCCGGCGGTAGTCGGCACAAAACCGGAAGGAGCCATCTTTCTTAGGTACCAACACAACTGGAGACGCCCAGGGACTGTGGGATGGCCGAATGACACCACGACGGAGCATGTCGTCCACATGATCAGCAATTACTTGGCGCTCCGAAGCAGACACGCGATAGGGGCGCTGGCGCAAAGGTGCGGTTTTACCGTTGTCGATGGTGTGCTCTACGACAGACGTGCGGCCCAAGTCAGTTCGAGGAAGGTCGAATGAAGAAGCGAAGTTCTGCAAGAGGGCGACAAGTTGATCCCGTTGCGCAAGTGGAAGATCAGCATCAATAGTATGTTGGAAAACGTCGGAGGGCGTTGAAGTGGTCGCAACATCGCAAGAGCACAGACTAACGTCGAAGGAGGTGGTTGAGTCAGCAAGAGTGGTGATATGACCGGGATCAAGCTCTTCAAGACGTCCAATGCATTCGCCACGGAGCAGGACTGCTGAGCAAGAAAATGGGTTCGAGGCTTAAAGTGCGCTCTCGCCGTCTTGAATTTCGAGAACTGCGAACGGAAAAAGGAGGCAGGGATGATGGGCGGTGGCTTCGGAAGGTTTAAAAATCGCAGTCAAAGGAGTTACACACTCACAAGACAGTGGTACGAGGGCAGCAGAAAACGGAGGAATGTCGGTGTCATGGGCGACGGGAAGTTTTGCAGTGCGGGGAGGGGTATCACAGAAGGGGGCATCACAGAGGGGGGCGAAGGCAATTCGCGCGCGAGCACAGTCAATAACGGCCTAAAGAGTCGATAGAAAATCGTATCCGAGGATGATCTCATGCGAACAGTTCGGCAGAACAATAACCTCGATGGGGTACAAGACGTCTTGAATGAGCACACGGGCTGTGCAAGATGCGGAGGGGTGAATGTGCTGTGATGAGGTGGTGCGGAGCGAAAAGTCGGAAATCGGAGTGGTCATTTTGCAAATTCGACGGCAGAGCGCTTCACTGATGACAGAGACGGCTGCACCGGTATCGACGAGAGCAAAAACTGTGGCGCCTTTTACAGAAACTTTGATAACATTAGCGGGACGACACGGAGGACTTGAAGAGTTCGAAACAAGCGCAGTTCTTGCCTCCAGAACTGCGACTGTTAGTTTCCCTCAACGGTGCTGGTAGGACGTCGCAGCATTGGAGAAAGCGATCGGCGCCAAGGAGAATGTGATCGACGAGTGGCATAGGTTTGGCGATCTTGTGAGACAAATTGAGAACCGGGCGGAATCATTTGCGAGCGTGAGTCGGTATCGTACGCGTAAAGTCGAATGTCAGGCTGTAAAGGTTGGAGGCGCTGGCGACAAAGGCGTGCAGCATGGCCCGGCCGACCGCAGGCATAGCAGATCGGGAGGTTGTCCGTAGTACGCCAAGGTTTCATAGGATGTGGGCGGAACCTTGAGGGTGGGGCTTGGAACGAAGGCTCAGCATGCGGCGGTGAACGGTAGGCAGGTACCTGCACATAGGAGCCAGACGTGGGCGAAGGTGGTGGCCTAGCCGTTACTTGGGCATACGTGAGATGTGTCGTCACAGGCGGCAGCACGGGGTTGGACGGCAAGACATCATCGACGTGTTCTTGCACGACACGGCGTATAGTAGGGGCCAAAGATGGAGCCAGTTCAGGAACGACACGGCCCGAGTCTTGAAAATGGGGAAGGAGTGAGAGTTGACGTGCGACCTCTTCACGAATAAAATCTTTTATCTGTTGATTCAGCGGGCTTCCTTCAGAAGTTGGCGAACCACCCAGGGCTAATGCGGATACGCCTTCGTCGCACACACTGGAGCGGCGCCTAGAAGCGCGCCGCTTGCGGAGCTCGTCGTAGCTCTGGCAAAGCTTCACGATTTCACTAACGCTGGTGGGATCTTTCGCTACCAGCATCTGGGAGGCGTCCTCAGTAATGCCCTCGAGAATGTAGCGGATTTTGTTCGCTTCCGGCATGGCCGGGTCGACTCGTTTGCAGAGATCAACGATGTCTTCTATGTAGCTGGTAAAGGTCTCATCAGCGCGCTGAACACGATCGTGTAAACGTTGTTCGGCACGAAGCTTACGCACTGCCGGGCGGCCGAACACTTCCGCGAAATTCTTTTTAAATTCCGACCAAGATGACAGGTCAGCCTCATGGTTGCGAAACCAGAGGTTCGCCACGTCCGTCAGATAGAATATGACGTTACTGAGCTTGTATGAGATCATCCCACTTGTTGTAGCTGCTTACTCTTTCATACGATGACAGCCAGTCGTCGACATCTTGATCGGCCGTGCCACTGAAGAGGCAAGGGTCACGCTGGAGCACGACGCCAGAACACATGATCGTGGGTGGAACGGCCGGCAGCGTCGAAGTGGACTCGTCTTGCATGACGGTCGTAGAGGGCAGTGTACGGCTTCGCAGTTCCAGTTTGGATGGGATCCTTTCCGGCACCTCCGCCAATTGTAATAGTGCGTGTATTGACGCTCAGATGGAGAGCTGTGAGGAGAGGACCTTGCAACGGCGAGCTCAGCGTACTTCTTTGTCTTCGTCGCACAACGCACTGGTGCATGTCGATGGCTGAAGTGCTGACGATCACAGTACAATATATATATAATGTATATAAAAAGGTAATATAATAATATGGCTGCACAGCAACCATAGTTCTGCATAAAGAAAGTAACAAAATCCCCATAACAAAAGGTGTTAGGCAAGGCGACACGATGTCCCCAGTACTCATCATCATCATCGTCATCAGCCTCAATATACCCGCTGCAGGGCGAAGGCCTTTCGCATATTTCTCCAATTAACCCGCTTCTGTGCAAGCTGCATCCACTTGACCCCTGTGAACTTCTTAACCTCATCCGCCCACCTAATTTTCTGCCGCCCCCTGCTACGCTTTCCATCTCTTGAAATCCAGTTTGTTACCCTAAGCGACCATCGGTTATCTTCTCTTCGCACTACATGTCCTGCCCATGCATATTTCTTCTTTTTGATTTCTACTAGAATATCACTAACTTGAGTTATTTCTCTGACCCACTCAGCACGCTTCCTATCTCTTAATGTTACCCATACCATTTTTCGTTCATACTCCTCTGCGTTGTCCTCAACTTAAGTAAAACCCTCTGTGTTATCCTCCATGTTTCAGCCTTAACTTATGTTACCTTAACTTACGCTGTCCTTAACTTACGTTAAGGACTACGCAGAGGGCTATGGAACGAAAAATGGTTGGTTTAACATTAAGAGATAGGAAGCATGCAGAGAAATAACTCGTCGCTGACATTCCAATGGAAATCCAGAAGAAGAAATGGACATGGGAAGGACATGTGCGAAGAGAGGATAACCGATGGTCGCCTAGGGTAACAAACTCTATTCAAAGGGAAGGAAAGCGTAGCAGGGGGCGGCAGAAAATTAGGTGGGCGGAGGAGGTTAAGAAGTTCGCAGGGGTCAAGTGGATGCAGCTAGCACAGAAACTGGTTAATTAAAGAAATATGGGAGAGGCCTTCGCCCTGCATTGGGTATAGTCAGGCTGATAACTATGATGATGATGATGATAAGAAGGCATGAATATAAACGCTCCATACTCCTTCGACGCTATATTGTAAATGGCACGGTTACGCCAGCGCTTTATACGACACTTTCATAAGTAGGTCTAGTCTGTCCTTTACGAAGAGTTTCTGGCTTGCTCCTTTCCTGTGCCAATTTCTTTGCCATGCTTGATTGCCACTGCCCTCGCAGGATTCATGCCCAGTTGAATCACAATTATTGCGAGCTTTAAAAGGGCCATTTCAAAACGGCAGCGTCGAAAATACTGCGAGATGTATTCAGAGAAATGGCACTTCATAAATTTGTTTGGCGCATTAGCCAACGTTGCTTTTTCGCTATAATACCCTATTTTAACTAACTGACGCTTCATACTTCGCGCCAATTTTATACATAGTCCTGACGTCATTCAACGTCACTAACAGCTGTTAGCCCCAGATTTAGGGGCACTGCTCAGCCCATGAGCCGCGATGTTTTGAACGGCGCCTATGGAGCCCTCGCTGCCACTGCAAATCTACCTCGGGTATTCATGAGAGTTTTGTCTATATGAGAGGACTATGCTCGACGCTATTTTTAAATAAATTTCAATGCCTCCGTGAACCTGGCCTGACAGGCTACAATTCCTTATCTATTTCCTGTGTTTGATGGTGAAGTGACTGCTCTTGGTAAACAGCTTCCGGGAATTCTGGCCCGCCAGTGGTGAGTGGTGTCGTTAACATAAAGACCACTGTTAATCCCTTGGCGGTTTCGTAATGTGCAAGCGCGTAACCTAACTGATGGTCGAAACGTTATATGCTTGCGCGGTTTACGTAGCTGAGGAGAAAGGGCAAATATTTCGTATTGTTACCTACCTCGCTCGCGAGGACGATAAGTGTAAGCGAAAGTTGATGGATGAACACGGGTAGCCGCAGGCACTAGTTACAATCGCACTTCGGGACATTTTATCACGACGTGAATGGAGGCCGTACTCCAATCACTGCTGTCTGGTTTGCGAAAATACTCCCAAGTTTAATCTCGAACTGAACTTCCTGCAACAGAGTTAAGGTTAATGGAGTGATCACTTATGTGAAAGGAGAGCAGCAAGCGTAGTAAACCGACATTCCATCCACCTTTTTGGTTTCTTCGGGGCTCTGCGAGAGCATATAGATTATCATGTTACCTCCACCGCTCATCAGACTGCATGCGTTCTAATTTCACATATACCACTTGCAGTGAGCACAGTGAGCAGCCTGCATGAAAACCGGCACTCAGCCAAAGAAGGTGACGTCTTTACGTTGAACTCTTATATATTGTTCTGCATCAATTTATTTTTAATTTTAACGTCTTTTGTTTGTTTATACGACTTCGAAAAGGCATAGCTCAAAACAGCTTTCCAGCAAGAACTAAACAAATTAAAAAAATAAACCTAGAGGTAAGAGGCAAATAAATATGAAAATGGCTCTTAGCTATACAACCAACCTATATTTATGATTGTTGAGCAGAAAAAGATCTGAAAATAAGGGCATCGTTATTACATGCATACGAAGGAAGCAAAGCTCCTCCGAAAGCATATAGTAATGGTTATGCTTCTTTTTTGCTTGATGCCAATCAAAGCGGAATTATTAATTTGCTGATTTTGTGACTGATTACAGTTAAGAATTGGAAAGTGCAGAAAAATATACGACATCGACAGGATTTGAACCCACGACATGTGCATGCCGCAAACGGTTCTTTCTAGACTAATTGCAAAGGTTATCCAACTGTCTGATACCAAAAATGATAATTATGTTCCTCCTGCTTTAACCTGTAATCCTCACCAGCT
Organism: Amblyomma maculatum; assembly: GCF_055883805.1. Taxonomy (NCBI): domain Eukaryota; kingdom Metazoa; phylum Arthropoda; class Arachnida; order Ixodida; family Ixodidae; genus Amblyomma; species Amblyomma maculatum. Next base: position 69,001,389 of record NC_139350.1, on the reverse strand, counting down.
TCGTTCTCCAAACTCGTGACTGATGAACAAGTTGCTTTATTTCTGCAAGAACCATGTAAACGGTATCGGACAATGGCGGCCACATTACTGGCCGTCGATCTAGCAAGACAATGTCATCCAACCCAGGGTGACAAGACAGGCTCCCCTTGTCTGTGAGGCACCCACCCACTGCTTCACAGCGCGGAGTATCCAAACATACTGCTCTTGATCGAGCGTCGTCGTATCTCTGTTACTTCAGATAATTGTATTTGTGGCCTTGAGAGACCACCGCTTCTTGGCGAAGTACTGTCCCTAAGAGAAAGGCATAGCTGCTCCGTCGCCTCAATTCTTAATTTGTGTCGCAGCAATAACAAATGGAGGTCAGCGCGGCTCAAACGGCCACAGATTCATATGGTGCGGAGATAGCAAACCACGTGGATGATCCGTCAGCTCAGCAAGCATGCCCTTATCCTTCAGAATGGATTACTCGAGGAAGACAGCAGTAAATAGGCAGTGCCTGATATGGCAGCCGTGGACAACAAGGAATCAAAATGAGGAGCTGTCGAGTGCAACGAACGGTGGAAATTCTGGTGATAGCATTACTGGCAAAAAAGCACTGGTTTAAGAGAACGAAATTTCATCGTTTTTTCTGCAACCATTCAGCGCAGCTGATACGCCACTTAAGGGGCCTTTCACCTGGATACCTGGAAAAATATCAGGTCGACATTGGTATACAGTGCTGTTACTTGTTCATTGCGGATATGAGGGGAAAGTACAATTTCTCCACTCCTACGCCCAGAACACGTGTCAACAAGGCTGTTGTTATGGTGGCGCTCAACGAAGGGTCTTCTCTGTTATGGTGTTCCTAACGAAGAAGATCCTTCGTTGAGTGCCACCATGTTGTACCACTGGCGGCTGGTGCGTGGTGTGAAGTCTAGAGCAAATAATTTGGCTATGAAACGTATTTTTAGTTTTGTGCTTAAGCTCGCTTCCAAGCAGGGCATCGTGAAAGACATTGACAAATTGTTTCTACAAAGCATGCAATCACCGAGTTCAGCGAAACTTTTCAGGGGTGTATCAGATGCCTGTAGTTGTCAATGTAGACAACGTTTTCAAAAATGACCTTGTAGTCAATGAATTGGCATCTATGATTTCATCACGAAAAAAGTAGGCTTTGTGCCATCTGTGGCTGATAGCATGCACCAGCGAAGTTCGATAGCTGCGCATCTATGTCAGAGGCTCATGCTGTTGAATTTATTTTCTTAGAGGTTTTAAAACAAATCCTCTTATCAAGTCTGCACCTGAGAGCCGCTCCTTTAGTTGGAATTTGATGCTTGCGAAGTATCAACAGTGTTCATATCCTTGAGTAAACGGGTGCGGTCAAGACGTGGCGAGCTGAGTGGTTGTTCGATTGGCCTTAGCCAGAAGTGTCCACGTGACTAGGAGACCAGATCACTGCCGGACTCAGAAGAAGAGAGGACTCTCCCATGAGTCACAAAACCATATAAATAACTACCATGGTCAAGAGCGATTCCTAATGTTCATTTTGTGCCGAATTCACGAACAAATTCGTGAATCAAAATATAAAGCTTTTAAAAACTAGTGTATGTACAATTTTGTGCATGCTTTCTCGAAGCCCGACTTTTCCTCAAGGAACGTCCTAGAGCTGATGCCTATACCACAGTTGCGGCGTACTATACTTTCCCATATAATACGGCGTTTGTCCAACGTAATGACAATTAAACGCACCGCAGTATGCTGTTTATTTTGCGAATTATTCCGGGAATGTTAGTGAAATGTTTGAACCGAATGTTTTTTTCATTTGTTTTAAAATATTGGCTATTCCTCTCATAAAAATTGTGCTATAAGATATTTCAATGAAATTGCTATTGATTTGCCAGAAAATGCCAGTTCAGTCCCTCAACGCCATCGACCATAACTTGAATGCTGCGGAAGTAGTGCTCCGAGGACCGAGCTCGGCTGACGAACTCTGCATGTTGCAAACGCCTGAGGAAGAACGACTAAAGAGCCTTGAGACGGCTTCTCAATATGCTGAATTCATACTGTCTACGTCGCATGAACTCCGTGGATAGGAATTGCTTCCATTTCTGGTAGCCTGACTGTACTGTGACCGATAACAAGAACGTGGTACCTCATTGTGAGGTTTGATGGTGAAACTCATTGTGTGATGCTTTTTGACACTCTTGCGTTGCATAAGAAGAAGCGCGCTTGTAAAACGACTTTGTGGATTCATTTCTGCGAGGAAATTGTACACATGTCCCTGTGGTTAACCAGATTTGTCATTATCTCTCATGGACGTCGGCTTACCTATTTTAGAGCTGCAGATAGCGGTAAACAAGCTGCAGCGTTGGTGGACACATTATCCCATCGCTATAACCTAATAAATAATGCAGAATGTCTCCCTTGACCACAGTAAAGGGCTCCTGAATTAGCGCAATAAAGTTCTACAGACCAGCGATGGTTCTTCGTCATCAAAGTGGTCTGTGTTTCTCTTGGGCAGAAGCATAGCAAAGAGAGGACGAATCTAACATTTTACTCTTATGTGTGGCTAAATTGACGGTGAAGGTATCAATAGTGTCTTATCGTGGTGGCTCGAAGAAAGCAAAAAACTTCAGCTATGTATGAGTGGATTCTGCTCATGTTTGAGGGCACATGATAAATCTCTGGAACCAGTAAGGCCCTTTTAATTCCAGAGGGCTGTTCGTCTTTTGACAACAACCATTTTTAATGTTACTCGCTTGACATGTTTAGATCATAACTAATAAGAACTGCACTGTTCGCAGCCGCTTACGGGCTTCATTGATTTTTTATTGATTTATTTTGTTTTAATACTTCAGCCTCTAAGAGGCTATTGCAGGAGTGAGGTACAGTACAAAACAAAGAAATACACAAAGCAAATATACAACAGTATGAACAGGCTTTTAAGAATTCCTCTAACAATAATGAGCGAATATTGCCTAGTAATGAATTCCAAGCTTGAATAGTAGGAGGAACAAAAACTACACTTAAAAACATTCGTACGCGCGAAAAAGGGGGAAATGTTCAGTACATTGTGGTTCCCTGTAGACGAAGTTTTGAAAAATGTGAGATAATTATGTGGCGAAGAAAAGCGATTAGAATTCACTATAACGTACACCCATGAGTAAAAGTGCAGAGACCACTGAAATTGCTACGAATGCTTCAGTCTGTATAAAAAGATGCGCCAGACAAAATCTCTTAGATAAGATGACAAGTAAATTTAGGAGGGTACCTTATTCATCCCCTTTATGGATCACTGCCTTGCCGTGGAGGAGGGGCTTGCGAAACTCGGTGAAGTCGTGAGCTCTGCTGTGTAGGGCCACCCAAGATAGACAGGTCACGGCAGAGAGTTGTGACAAAATTTGATTCACTGGAGAAGGTAATGGCAAACCCACTCCAGTATTTCCTGCCAAGAAAACCCTATGGCCAGCCACAATAGCACTAATGCCACGGCGCCGGAAGATGAGCCCCCAGGTTGGAAAGCTTCCCACATGTTACTAGGGATGAACAAAGAGCGATTCCTATGTAGCCCCAGGACGAATGAAGCGGCAGGGCTAAAGCCAAAAGGACGCTCAGTTGTGGATGGGTCGGGAAGCAACCGAAAAGTCCGATGTTGCAAAGAGATATATCGCATAGCAACATGGATCTACGACGCAAGGTAAACTGGATGTCGTCAAGCGAGAAATGGAGAGATTGAACATTGATATCTTGGGTATCAGCGAGCTCAAGTGGACAGGAATGGGAGAATTTAATTCCGGCGACCATTATGTCTTTTTGTGGGCACCAATCCAAGAGAAGGAATGGGGTCGCTCTCATAGTAAACAGAAGAACGGGCAAAGCAGTGTTAGGGTACAACCCCAAAAACTACCGAACTATTTCACTTTGGATCCAAGGTCACCCTTTCAATATAACAGTCATCCAAGTCTATGCACCAACCACTACTGCTGAAGAAGCTGACATTGAGAGGTTTTATGCTGACCTGCATTGCCTTTTAGACCGCACTTCATCATCAAACGTCCTTTTTCTCATAGGATACTGGAATGCTAAGGTGGGGAGTGAAGAAATATCCGGAATTACAGACAAGTTCGGTCTTGGTGAGCCAAATGAAGTTGGGCAGAGGCTAGTAAAGTTTTGTCAAGAAAACAACCTGACAATAGCAGATATTCATTTTCAACAGCACAAGAGGCGCCTGTATACATGGACTTCACCGGACGGTCTGTACAGGAATCAGATTGATTATATTCTTTGCCGGCAGAGATGGAGAAGCGCTATACAAGCAGTAAAAACAAGGCCTGGGGCCGATTGTAGCACCGATCATCAGCTTCTTGTTACCACGTTTAGGCTTCGATTGAGGGAAACGCAGAAAACTGGAATGCCTTTCAGGTATGATCAGGATCAAATTCCATCAGAATATGCTCTGGAAGTGAGGAATCGATTTAAAGAATTGGATCTTGAAGACAGAGAGCCTGAAGAGGTGTGGACTGATGTTCGTGATATAATACAAGAAGTTGCTGCTAAGATAGTTCCAAAGCAAACGAAATGCAAGAAAAGCAAACTGGTTATCTGAAGAGTCTTTGCAAATAGCTGAGGAAAAGAGAATGGCAAAAGTTATGGGGGAAAGAGAAAGATACGAGGTTCTCAATGCGGAGTTTAAGAAGATTAGCAAGGAGAGATAAGAATGCTTTCCTGAACACACAGTGCCAAGCAGTTGAGGACAACAGTCAATTGAAGAACAGAAGAGCTGTGTATAAGACAATCAAAGATATCAAAGGAAGCGTCTGTGCTAAGCTGGGCGTGATAAAGGACAAACAAGGCAGGGACCTCACTGAACCATCAGAGGTAAAGAAGAGGCGGCAGGAATACGCAGAAGAACTGTACAAGAAGGACCCGGATGTGCAAATCCAACATAAGACGGTTGTGATTACTGAGCTCGAGCCGGGCATCCTGAAGAGTGAAGTTGAATGGGTCTTTGCCAGTCTTGCCAAGAACAAGCTAGCGCAATTGATTGCATTCCAGCTGAGCTGCTTCAAAACATCAACCATGATGCTATTAACGTTCTGTATACATTATGTCAGCAAATTTGGACAACCCTGCAGTGGCCACAGGATTGGAGGAGGTCAGTTTACATCCCGATTCTAAAGAAATGCAGTGCCAAAGATTGTTCCAACTACCGCACGATCGCGCTTATTTCGCATGCTAGCAAGGTGATGTTGAAAATCCTCCAACGTAGGCTGCAGCAGTATGTGGATCGGGAGCTTCCGGATATGCAAGCTGGGTTTCGCAAGGGCAGAGGAACTAGAGACCAAATTGCCAACCTTCGCTGGATCATGGAAAAAGCAAGAGAGTTCCAGAAACCCATCTACTTCTGCTTTATTGATTATGCGAAAGCGTTTGACTGCGTAGATCACAGCAGATTGTGGCAAGCTCTCCAAGAGATGGGAGTTCCAATTCACCTCATCTGTCTCCTCAGGAACCTGTATGTAGGGCAAGAGGCCACTGTCCGAACTGGGCATGGTCTTACTGATTGGTTTCCGATTGAGAAATGAGTGAGACAAGGCTGCATACTGTCACCCTGCCTATTTAACCTATATGCTGAGTGCATCATGAGGAAGGCCGGTCTGGATGAGTCTTCAGCTGGAGTGAAGATTGCTGGAAAACGCATCAACAACCTTAGATATGCGGATGATACCAGTTTAATGGCAGAAAGTGAAGAGGAACTCAAGAGACTTCTGATGCGCGTACAAGAAGAGAGTGCGAAGTTTGGGCTTAAACTGAACATTAAAAAGACAAAGATCATGGCGTCTTGCCCTATCAAGTCCTGGAGCATCAAGGGACAAGAAGTGGAAGCTGTGACAGATTTTCTCTTCTTAGGCTCCAAGATTATCCCGGAAGGAGACTAGCCGCCATGAAATTAGGAGACGCCTGCTTCTGGGAAAGACAGCCATGGCTAACCTTGACCGCCTAGTAAAGAGCAGAGACATTAGTCTGGCAAGCAAGATCCGTATAACTTGTGTTATGGTCTTTCTAGTTGTGATGTATGGATGCGAGAGTTGGACTGTGAAGAAGGCTGACCGCCGAAGAATTGACGCGTTTGAATTGTGGTGCTGGCGGAGACTCTTGAGAGTTCCTTGGACTGCCAGAAGATCGAATCAGTCAATATTGTCGACCATAAACCCTGACTGCTCATTGGAGGGTCAATTTCTAAAGTGAAATCTCAGCAACTTTGGTCATCTGATGAGAAGAGAGAAGTCGCTGGAGAAAGAATTGATGTTGGAACAGGTTGAGGGTCGCCGGAGAAGGGGTAGGCAGCGAACGCGATGGGTAGATTGCATCCTCGAGGCGTTGCAGATGAAGGTATGTGATATTAGCAAGATAGTGAGCGACCGAAAGCATGGCGTGATATGGTCTATAGGGTCACGAAGAGTCGGATCCGACTGAACGACTGAACTGAACTGAACCTTATTCATATATGTGAAAATTCTGATGGGCAGTTTTCTCAAACCACGTAGAGTATACCACTTTTTCTCACGACTGTATATAAATTTAAAACCTACAAGAACATGTCGTGCAGCAAGTGTACTCAGGCCTAGTTATGGAAAAAAAGAAGGCGGTGAAAATTCATTACAAATATCGTGCAAACAGAACACGCGGGCTTTTTCTGTACATGTTCTAGTTTGCTTATGTCACATTGTTTATACGGATTCGAAACAACACAAGCATACTCGAGAATGGGGCAAATGAGTGTTTTATACGTCAAAAGCTTAGTTTCTTGAGGAGCAACGCGCAAGGCACAGATTACATCAATATGACCAAGCCATGTCATGTGTTACGAGGAAACCGAGATTCCTGAATTCAAATGCTTCTGCGTTGACAGTATTATATATGAATATTTGAAATAGGAAGAGCACGCATGTCGTGAAAATGAGCACAGACTCTCTTAGAAAAGTTAATATTTATTTGCCTTGTATTGAACGAGTTGCACGAATCAGACAAATAGTTGTTAAGGCTAACATGATCAATGGGGTTTAATGGTTCGGTAAAAAATGCAGTCGTCTGAGTAAAAGTGTAGCTTTGCTGATTGATTAAATGGCAGCGCAGTTAATGTGCAACAGAAACAGAAGAGGACCCAGGAAAGAGGCTTGGGGTGCTTCAGATAAGGCATGAACTGAAGGTGAGGTAGAGTTGAATTGTACATACTGGGAGTGCTGGGAGAGATGGAAGTCTAAATGACTGTTAACCAGAGATGGGTTTTTTGTATAGCGGACTGCGTAGCATTCGTTTAGGGTGCGAAACACTGTCGAAAGCCTTTGCAAATTCTATAACAATAGCATCAACCTTTGTCACCTATATCGAGAAAACTGCTGATGTCATGCACGAATTTTATTAGTAGCGTTATGGCACTGAAGCCACAATGGAAGCCGTGCTGGAAAACACTAAGTATGTTATTCTCTGAAGAAATTTTATTACGAAGTCTATAATTGCCTGCTGCCGAGTACGTTCTCGAACGACTTGACTTAAGCCGCAAGATAGTGAAAAGTGTAGCAGCTCTTTTCCAACTGACACTTCACGTCCGCTTACTGTCATAGATGAACACTCGACGCCAGTTGCGTTAAAATCGTCCATGCAAATAACGTTTAAAGCAGAAGTATTGCAGTATGTAGTAACTTATACAGAACATGTAACTGATTGATATTACAGCCAGGCTGACTATAAACAACCCCTATTATCAAAGATGAGGTTTCTAACTAGACCTAGCACCGCAAAGACTCGACGTCTGTTGGGACCGGGAGCACCGAAACACGGATGTTGGACTAAAAAAAGAGGGCCACGCCACCACCCCTACCCAGTCTTCTGTCTCCTCTAACCAATTTAAAGCCAGTGGGTGCTACCTCTGAATCTTGCACACTCTCATTAGCCCTGTCTCTATGAACCCAATGATGTGCGGAGAGTAAGAAGAAATGAGTTATAGAAAGTTTTAGGAATTTATTAACAGGACTACTTGCATTATTGTTCAAAATAGACATTGTTTTAGGAGTTCAGTCGATCTGAGATGACATAGCGGGTTTAGACGAACAAAAGGTGACCTGGCGAGCGTGGTAGGTGTACTGTGTCAGTTGTACCAAATCTTGTCTATAAGGCGATGGTCATATCGAAAACGCACCGAGCAGCCATTCCTCCTGTAAGAGGCAGATGCCTCCCAAAATTTTTTCAGGGTGTGGCGGACATGAAGGAAGTCGTCTTCGGACACTGAAGCCAGAATTGTTCAATTTAGAGGAGTTTTTAACGACCAGGATATTATCTTGCAAGTCAAAGTGTTTCATAGGAAAGGACGCGGTTGGTCTCTAGTCTTCTTGCCGAGTCTATGACACCTCTCAGTCTCAAGGTTGTCCTGAAGCCACCTGAGAAGTTTTGAAGACAGATGCTTGTAATTTTCATGAGCTTTGTCGGCAAGACCATGTAGGATGATATTGTTTCTAAGTGACCGGTTCGTAAATTGTCATTTCTGGAAGAAAGATTACAGATTTCTTAGGTTAATCGCTGGATTTGAATCTGAAAGGTGTCTTTAGAAGCTGCACGCTATCGGGCGCCGGGGTTGATTCCTATGAAGAAACAGGCGCATCCGAAATCTCAAACCTCGCAGTAACATACAATTGAAAAGCTTTGATGTAGGAAATATCCTTGGCCAGTGTTTTGACCATCAAGGAATTCAGCACACAGTTGTGCCACCGTAGGTTGATTTAGAGTAGCCATCAACTGAATAGGGGAAGCAGAATCACTCCGGGAACATATATTGGAACCAGATTTAGATGGATCTTGCCTAGGAGGACCTAAGTTTTATTGCACATTACCACTCAAAGGAAGCCGGCTGACAGCGTTTACCAGTGCAGAATATAATGAAACGTACATGAAACTATGGTCGATTTCATGTGGGCGAGGGTACAGCAGCATATATCGGTCGTCAGACCGAATGCACCTAGAATTGGCAAGGTAACATACCTGCGTGATGAATAGCCAATGGGTAAGCAATGTACCTAAGCTGCTATCATCTAGTCCACTGCAGAAACAAGCCGTCGACCACGCTTCTATAGCCGTGATCCAGGGCGTCGCAGAGCTCGGCCTATCGGTGATTGGACAACAAGGTGTGACATTCACGTTGATAGCCTTAGCACATGAGACTATTGTTCTTGTTACGAAGGGTAATCCATTGATGCCATCCGCAAGGTAGATAGGGCAGTCTATGCACGTGCTGGCTGGCACATACAGTGAACCAGGTGAAAAAGACGGCGAGGCCAAGGGCGCCGCGATGTCCGGGACGTGCGTCGTAGCATTCAGGGTGATGAAGGCAGCTAGGTTGTCGGCGAACTGCGCGATGAACAAGACCGAGTGAGCAATGCGCCTGCGCTGCGGTCGAATAGCCCACTCAGTACTGCCTTCTGAAAATTTCCAGACGAACGCAGCTGAGACACTGGGAATATGATAATAATAGTTATCTTGCCCAGCCGGAGAATTAGGTAAACAAAAGTAACGGAAGTATATTGCCCCTAGCAACGCTCCTGCGTTCCGATTTCTCTCAGTTGGCTTCGCATCACACCGCTCAACTGCTGTAGAAAGCTGTGATTTAGACTCGTTACATATATTGATGAACAAAACGACTACCCCATCATATATACCTACAAGGTGCCAATGAACAGCCAGACTGATTACCGAAAATTTCCTTCGCTCGCAGTTGATGGCGACCATGGTTAGCCTTTCTTTCAACAATGGCTGACATTCACGCAGAGACTATGCCTATAACAAAATTTTTTCAACAATGGCCCAGTCTATGCTTCTTGAATATACCAATGTCTAGCCAGTTTGTCAACAATGCCCCACGTTTTCCCCTTAAACTAATCCTATTTTCAATCAGCTTTTCAATTCTCGCCTAAAATCCATCTTTATGTATTGCCAATACTGCCATTATGCATAAGGTTTACTTCAGTTGCAATGACAGAGGAACATTTTTCTTGATTGCGATAGGAGTCCCGCCGAGGTGTACACATTGTCAGTTCTTGTCATATTTTTACAGTTGGTGTTTAGCCTTACAGTCAAGTCCATTGTGTTGAAAGAATTAGATGTATGAACGAGCCTCGCCTGTTCGGTGCACCACTGCTCGTAGTGTGCCGGCCTCCGACAGGCGGCGCGACTCTGTTTGGGGCCGTGGACGCCAAGGAGCAGAACTCGTAAATATGCCGGTAGGCTTGCGCGGATTTGGCCATAGTAGGACCAGTATGAATCTTTCGTATTCCCAAGATAACTCTACAATATTAGAAATTCATCGAAAAAGAACATATTAGTTTAGGACTCTTACAGTACGTCTTCGAACACCTCACAAAATGATTCAGCTCTGTTTCTTTTTCCTTCTGCTGAGAGGCGACCATATCGGCCATGTAATCCGTGAAATCTTGTTCACTAAACTACAAATATAATCCCACTTCTTTCGAGGAGGTTTTATTATTTACACAACGCTGGCTGCCAGATATAAGTGATTAAACTCCTGCGGAAATGGCAAAGCAGTCTATTACACGCGAGTATACAGTCCGCCACGCGATGCGAAGATTGCCGTTCGTCAAGCGAAGATATCGCTTCCGTCAAAGAAAGAGAAAGAAAAAATTTTTCTCGAATTAATTTTTGCACGGGAGGTGACAGCAGCAGACTAAAAGACGAGAAGATCAAATGGCCTGCCCGCCCTGTGGCACGTGAGCGGCGCTGTTATATCATAGCTCATAAGAGTACCTCAGCCAGGGCCAGCACGTGGTCGGGTCGCAATGCTTTCCACTGATTCAGCATGTGGAGGTCACTCTTCTCCCGTCGAGCAAAACGACGAAACAGCGCCAGCGAGACGAAGTCTTCAAAATATAATGAAGGTTTCTCGCGCAAGTCATCCACATTGTTCTGGTGGCAAGGGCGTCAGAGTGTTGAAACCCGATCATGCAAAAAACAGAATCTCATCAAGCGTTCGAACGTTGGCCCTTCCAAGTGCTTTGTATACCGTTTCTAGTTCCTACACTGCAGCGGTGATACAAAACTTACCATATGCGGAAGCACATTATGGCAGGCAAAAGAGTCTGTGGTTGCTGATAGCTCAAACAGCTTCATTCAGCACTACTCTGTAATTTAAGAGGCCGAAGTGCGTGGAGAAAAAGGGCCACTGGGGGGGGGGGGGGGGGGCGTTACTCCACGCAGCATCACACTAGCAGCCCCAATCTGAATTTTGCGCTTTAAAGCACGCGAGAGCGGTGTCTGACTGCTGCTTTTCAGTCACCGAAAGGAATCATATAACATATTCCTTTGCATCTTTCAACGTGGACGGCACACGTTTAAATCTTTAGGACACAGTTCGACTTGATCTATAAATGGTTCACAAAGTTTATCACATTTCTCTTCATGATTTCAAAACTTTACCAAGTTTTTGTGGCTATTTCAGTTACGAGACGTACCTGGCTGCTGATCAAAAGGAATACCATACCCACTTTTGATTTTGAAATTTCTCATTTTAGAAAAATACAACCATACGATAGACACCAAAAAAAAACAAATAAATGCTATGTTCCTGGGGATTAAGGCTGCAAGATGGCTCATGCTGTGACGAAGCTGTAGCAGAGGGCTCCAAATTATGTCATGCCCAGGCGCGGCAAAAATGCTCATGACCCGGTCCAAACAGGCCCGTGTGCCGGGCCGAGTCCATGCGGTGCCGTAGTGCGAAATCTTCGAAAGGTAAGAAGGGCAGGCAGCGAATTCGTGAGGGCCGCTTCCTTTACCGGGAACGCTCGACGCGGCACGTTTAGCAACAAGCGCGCATTGTACTCTACCATCCATGTCTTGGACACAAACCTTGGCTCAAAATGCATCTCACAAAGACAGTCTTGATTGTAGAGCTCGGTCCTTTTTTGGTGTGGCCCGCCTGCACATCTGAAGCCATTCATCGTGCTTTGTCGCCATGCGAAAACTTTTCTTTGTTGGAATTGTAGCCTTCATTGCCGTGCGACACAAAACAGTTTTTCCCATTACATGAACACACAATATACCTAGTATGAAGGGATGGAGGGGGGGGGGGGGGGGCGTCAGCGAAAACCGCGACGAGCGGGCGATCGGAGTCAAAAACTGACTGCCGTTCCTTGTGGCAACCAGCGGACCCGCAACAACCAAAAATCAACACCATCTATCAGCAACCTGCGCAAGTCCGAACATCGGTATCACCACTTGCTTTTGGGTACAGGGCGGCCCGTTCACACACCTCTTCTATTCTAACACCATGGTCAAGCCTTCATGCAAGGCTGTAAGCAGCAGTTCAATACACAATCCAGAAAAACCAACAATTCCTACTTTCCTCAGCAGTGATTTCATATGTAACCTTTTGCATATGAGCTACCAGCGGACATGCAAAAAGGGCAACCAAAGAATCGAAGAAACAAACATTATTTTATATCAAGTGCCAAAGTTTGAGCACGTGTTGAGACAGCTAGGAATGAACTGAACAGGGGGAGGCCTGCAGAAAGTGGTACGGTTGCACGTGGGGGCTTTTTGCAGGCTAAAGATGTGGCAGATGTGGCAGAGAAAGCAGACGGGAGGGCTGTTCGCACAGGGTGCGGGCCTATGATTATCACTATTATCAGCTGGAGTCCTTCCTTTGTGTTGGACTGGGCTCCTGCGAGGGGGCTCTTCCTGGGCGATTTCGTGTATGCGCGGGGGACATTTTTCAGCGAGCTGTAACTCTTCTCAACAACCATAAGTCGGCCTTATGCCGCAATGGCTCATTTTGAGCCTTTTGATTGGTCTGTGACCCCTTTCCCAGGCATGTCGCACGAGAGGAGCCGAGTACCAGGCCTGAGGAAAACTTGCGCCTATTGCAAACCGATGGATGCCCGACGGCAGCAGAAAGTGAGCCTGATACCCCTATTGAAAAAACCAGCGTCCTCCAGTGTGAAGCCAGTAAGATTTTAGCGCTGGTTTTGCACTGGATCGGCTGGGCACGCTGGAGGTCTGCGATATTCACTGGAGCAGTAACGGGAAGACACTGGTTGCACTGGTACGATGAGAGAAACACGCTGGGATTAGCTTTTTGACGCTGGGTGTGTCGCTGGTATCCGCGATGCACTGGGAGAAGCGCTGGCGCCGCACTGGTCCCAGTGCCCCAGTATAGCCGGTGCGGCCCCCGGCGTAGACCGAAGTAGCATCTCTCAGGGGCCAACATGGCGACAGCGTACTCGCAATCGACCACCGGGGCGCATGTGAAATATATGGTTCGAGCAAGCGCTTTTTGCTGCGAAGTCGTTGCGCACCTGTAAGAAAACACAGGCAGTATCTTTTTTCTAGAGTTTTCATGTTTCGATAGGTCGTTTCGGAGCGTTTCGAGAGAGACCACGACCGCCGCGCCTCTCATATCTCATGACGCACTGACGATCAACGTAAACCTAAAACTGGAATTGAATATTGTGGGCTACCATGCATACCGAACTTCACAGCTGATCTTAAGGGCACTCTAACGCAAAAATGCAAAAATGTTTTGATATATTCCAGTTGTCAGCGTGGCCGAGTGATTAGCATGCACAGCTAATTTTTGAATATAGGTGCCCAGGTAGCCTAGTTCGAAACGCATTATGTGCCACTATCTTTTTCTCTCACTTTTTAGGGTTTTTTAAATGTACCTAACTTGCTTCGTTACTTTTCACCTTTTATTTTTATTCCAGGCCTTCTTTTCTCCGGGCAAACAATGTCGCCAGTGTGTAGCGTGCCAGTATGCCGCGTCTCAGTGCGCCCAGGTTCCAGCGCCATACTGGGACCATAATCAGGTATGGCGCTGGAGAGCTGGGACCCAGTGGCACTGGGTTTTGCAATAGGGACCAAACAAATGTAAGGCGAATTCTCTTGCAGAAGGCCACGAATTCGGCTCTGGGCAGGGGCTGACCGAGTAGAAGGATTAGGTGGTGGTACCGAAGAGAGAAGCTTGGCAGGCTGGAACGCCAAGCATATCGCTTTCCGGAGCTGCTCGCTGAATTTCAGGCACCTAGCAGCCACCTTTGCATATACTCGTGTTATCATTTTGCCCCGCCGGTTACGGCGCTCGGCTACTGCTCCCAAGGATGCGAGATCGAATACTGGCATCGGCGGCCGTTTTTCTATGGAGGCGAAACGCAAGGCGCCCGTGTGCTGTGCAATGTCAGTGTACGTTAAAAAACCCCAGGTGGTCAAAATTTCCGGAGTCCTCCACTACGGCATCTCTCTTAGCCTAAATTGCATTGGGACGTTAAACGCCACAGACCAAACCTACTCTTGTTATCATCAGACCCACATCTGGCATTTCGCATATAGCATTTGCGCGAAGTAATGCTGCACTGAAGACCAAGAAACAGATTTTGCAGCAGAAAAATCTTCAGGCACACATAAATCAAGTTCGCTATTTGTAAAATAGTAAAGGAAAGCGCATATATGATTATACACGCAAAGCCACGTAGTCATCGACTGTATAGTATGTTTACTCATTCATGGAGCTAGCCATCTAAACCAGCACTACTGTCAGATTGCCACGACGTTAGAGTCAAATTCTGTGCAAGAGGTAGCCTAATATTAGTGGTGGTTGACATCTGCAAGGAGTGAATGTATCATCGAAAAGCGGAAATCACTCTTCTGAGGGTTTTTCCGCGAGCGTGAGCTTTCTGGAGTTTACCCGACTGGAAGACTAAATTGCCCAATTACAATTGTGGCAAGAGCATAAGCATCATATATGTAAGATAATGACGAAGGGCTGTCAAACAGTGCACAATATAGTGTAGAAATATTTGTTGCGTGTTTCGTGTTTATATTTCGGCAATATTTTGAAATCAAATGTTAGTGAAGTTAGAATTCAAATTTACGTGCTGCGCCCTGCAAAGCTTCATAGCCTACTTTCCTAAGCTCCCATGCATACTGTAAAGTAACTCATCGCCGCCTCGCACACTCTCTGTAACCTTGTGCAATTCCTGACCCTCTCTCCTGATAAAAAAATCATATCCAAATGGCCAGCAGAATCGAGAGAAATGAGCTGAACACAGGAATCAGATTGCAGACTTATAAAAGAAATAAAACAACGTAAATAGTGTAATTCCCTTCAGGTGCATGTAACTGCAATGAAGATTAGGCCATTTATAAGCATCAGAAAACACCCGTCTGACAAAACAAGACATATTGGTCTTTCATTGAGAGTAAACTTCTGCAAAATTAAAAATGTCGCCTCATCGCCACCGCCTCCTGCTGCATTTGCTCAATCGCTTGCATGTGAACCAGCCTTCAGGGTCCTGCTGAACTGTAAACGCAAGCGTGTCTGATTCCTGTCATGCACAAATGGTAGGTGACTCAAATTTCTACAATTGCATAAGAATATCACATACCATCCAATTCCGCTAATTACAAAGGCGGTAGGCGTCCCCTGCAGACACATCATACCAAAAGCAAATAATGATAAAGCTCTTACTAATCGGGAAGTATTCCTTCTAGCCCCAGATAACTTCAGACCATTCGCAATGCGAGTTATCCCAGATATCTGTATGCCCCTCTCTTTTCATCATTGAAAAATAATAAAACGCCTTATAATAGATATATCAGCAAATGCTTCCAGAAGATTATTTATGTGTAAAAGTGTCTGAAGATAAGCAGATTGTGGTTCACAAAAATAGGACTTTGTTTTGGGGCTTCTTAACCACGCTGGAGATCTCGTTAGGTGTAATTATATGTGCCTTGCGTTTTCGCTGGCACAGAACTACGGCCGACTACCCGACTACAAACACACACGATTGAGCTGCGACGGGGCGCACAGCACCGCCGCCGCTCAAGTCTGGCTGTGGAGAACACGAACAGCACACCTGGAGCGAGGAAGCTTTCTCGTCGGTGCTGGTTGTCAGACGAGCTGCGAGGCCATTATCATGATCTATTGCACAGTGTTCGGGGTTGCAAGAGCAGAATATGCAGCTGACCGATCTGTAGAATGACGGGAGAAAGAATAAATAAGCCACGTAGAGCGGAGACAGGCGAGGGGGAAAACAGGTTCGTGCAGGATGTGAACAAATCACAAAGGAAGAAAGCGCATTGCGCGGGGAAGGGGCACAGCAGGGAGAAAAGATGCGAAGGCGACACTAGAAGGAATAAAACCTGGTGGAAGACCTGAGGTAAATTCGCAAAACGTGGACAGAAGCAGAAGAAGAGAAGACGACACAACGAGAGCTGAATTTCAACAACATTAATATTGAAAAACATAACTTCTTATACCCTTGCACCCCACATGTCACATACAAATGACTTGCACACCTCTGAACAATCAAATCACGTCACACGTCACATAAACGTCTCTTGCACACAAAGCGGCACCCTCACTTTTGCGCACTCACACAAATGATTGCACATTTAGCAAGTAAAGTTCGTTTTCTGTTAACAGTAGGGGCGATATGCTCACACATCGTTCCCGCAGTCTTGTTATCTCAACGGCCTCAGTTATTTCATGAACCGGCTGCTCATTATTTTTTCCTAACACTTTACATCGTAAAAATTCCACTGAAAAAGTTTTCGACGGACAACCTCTAACATGTATTTCCAAATGTCTGCTTGCTTAATTGCTTGCACGACAGTGTCCCGTCACTGCCGTGGGTTGGTGAGGAGCCGAAGCCATGACAGTACTATTCTGACTAAAATCTTCAAGCATCTTAGTTAGTAGCTGTGAGAGGGCGCATGCCTTCCAAAAAGCGCTATCACTTCTGGAGGAAGAATCTTCATTCGTGCTTTAAACGACATGGCCCTCGCTCGACAGACGGTGTTCGCAGTGAGGACAATGAGGTCTAAAAAGTAAAGAGTGAAACATTGAAAGTAGCCCGATACTGATACGAGCACCGATACACTCGAGTCTTAGCTCCTTATTCAAACGTTCCACATCAGAGACAAGAAAATGCATTGAGTACCCAACTCCGTCAAGGCGGTCAACCTGGTGACGAAAGCTGTGGCTTCCATTGCGTGAATACATGACTTCTTTAAAAAGGTTTGCAATGGTTCTTTTCACAAGTTTAAAATGAACCAAGTGGAAAGGAAGTGACGCCTTGTCGCCTCTGGGTTCATAGGCCAAACATACATTCTCCAATCCACAATCAAGTCTGAGATCTAGAAAACTTGTGGGCCCCTGTGCACGAACTAAATGGGTGATTGTGAGCTGCAGAAGAACATAGTTACACAGGGTACTACTTCCTGAGCCAAGTCCTGGGTATTCGTGCCGCAACCATCACACAGCACGAGGGAGCCATCGAAGTGCTTAAACACTTTCCGGACGTTTTATCCAGTAAGCGCGTTCAGAATGATTCTGTTTTTCTGGACGAGGTACAGGTCACTAAGGATTGGTACAATATAAGATCCTTTGCACACGCCGCTTGTTTCGAGGTACACGTTACGCTCCCAGAGGTCATGGGTGGACTTCAAATAGACAGCAAGCAGCTCCAAGAATCCACCTGTCGACATACCGCAGGTATTTTGGAAACCGATTGCACCGTAAGTATCTATGCGGTTTTCCACACAATAGGGGCCAGTATTAAGATTATGCCCACTATTTAAATAATTGGATAATTTCTGATAGGGTGTTCTAGTCAATTCAACATGCAACAAAACCTTTCAAAAGTGGTAAAATGTATAGAGCGGGGACGTACGGGCAAGCAATATAGGAAAGCAGGTGACCTATATTGTTAATGGGAAGTTGAAGTGTCTTTTTTTTTTCTATTTGGCCGTTATACAGCGATTACAATGTACGAAGCTTGTAGCTAAAGTATGTAATCTGGTTTTGCGCAAGCGTTTGATATGACGCCTTAATCAGAGATTAAAAGTTGTCTTCTCTTCAATGAGCCGAAGTAGGGCAGATAATCTCATAATTACATCATTGTTGCCGAAAATTTAGATTTCCCCACGATTCACCCAGATGCTGTGGTGCGTCGTCCGGTGCTGCCAAACAACTGCTCATGAGGTTTATAATCCGTGGCGTGGCTTTTCTTCTTTCAAGCAATTATTATTTCGCTTGAAACGTACGCGCCGCCATTCCTGGTGTCATTAGTGCGGTCCCAGCCTGGTGCGGTGGTACTGCGGATAAGTTTGCATGCCTACGTCTCTTTATTTAGTAAATACATCGGCTATTCAAATGTTAGCAGAAGAGAATTTCGCATTCTTCATCGCCAAATTGCATAGATTTGTCGCGTAAATTCTTGTTTAAATCTGAAACCTCTTCAGATGCCCATAGCATTCACTTTTGTCACTACCTTCAAAAAGCTCTGTAGACAAGGAGTTTCGCGCGGTGCGAGGCAGAGAGCCGTTGCCTAGCAACCACAGCAGTTGGCGGGAGCCACGGGCTCGCCGCGCCATCTGGCAATCAAGAAGCAAGCAGAAGATGTTTCTTCTTTAATGCAACAACAACATAGCTAGATATAGTAAGCAGCGCATCTTAATTCTCCTTCTCTAGCGTGAGGCTGATAGTGTGATAAGCTAGTCAGCGGTGCATTTCGGTCGAGCGTCTATTCCGGATTAGACAGCATTGGATTGCACTATATTAGATTGGACTGGACCCGATTAGACTGGTTTGGATTGAATTGGGCAGGATTGGTTGGATTAGATTTTACTGAAATGAACTGCATTTGACTGGACTGAATTTGACTAGACTTTATTGGTTTGGATTGAATTATACTAGACTGACTTGGATTGAATTATACTGGATTGGATGAGATTAGATTGGACTGAAGAAGAGCAGGCAGCCCAGCACCAGACACCCTTGCTTTCGCTACCTATATCCTGGCCTAGCTGAGCTAAGCCACATACATTTTTTTCTCTGAAGTTTTCGAGTATCAGCGGTTACTTTCGTTTTTTAACTTTCTCACCAGCTATTCAGTAAATGCCAAAATGTCTTCCATGATCATGACGCACCTTGCTGTATTTCTTGTTGACTTTCACTTAAAGTCTGGCTGACACTACCTTGTGTGGACATAAGTATATATAATTGGTATTACTTAACTATGTTTCGGTTTCAACGGAGCAAGTAAAGATTGATTTAGTGCGAGAGTATGCTGTAATACGCAGCAAATCCCTGCTTCTGTTGCACCGTTACCAACAGGGTAGGCTAAGATTCCGTCAAGCTGTCGTTCTGAGACATGCCTCCTAGATCGGGCATTCTGTAGTTACTGCGAATAAGCCACAATTTAATTCATTTAAACAGTCGCATGAGCAAACCGGCCGCCGGATGAGCCCTTCTAGAAACCCTCCCAAAGAGATCAGAGTACGGGGCTTGCCGAGAACCTACTGTTAGCGCCAAAGAATATCACTTTAGAAGGAGTAAGCTGTTCCCACCACCTTCGGTAGTCCAGTCCAAACTGTGCACTGGTGATAGAAGGTAGCGGAATATGATCACGTGACGCGCTTGTAATCCCACTTCTCCCCAGATGGATGGGCAGAGCACACTTTTTGCTGCAAAGGTTTACCCAACATAGATGCCAATGGTCCGGATTGGAGCCAGCGGGCACTATTCTGGAAAGACGGGGGACCGTGGGGAGGGGGGGGGGGAGGCGGTGGCGGCGTTACAAATTCATAGTGTTGTTGCACACGTTACCCGTTGCCAGATGCGGGGGCAAATACGGAAGGGTCGGGACTGTGCACGTGGAATCTGGCTTACAAATGCCACAGAAATGAATAAGCCTAAATGACCAAGCTCCTGAACTTCGCTTGACGCTAAGATCGAACCACCAGCTTCTGCACGTATAGGTGTCCTTTACGGAAGTGCCCTGGTCCTAGCTCAGGCTTCGAAAATAGGTTGAATAAAGCTCAGGCGTAGGATCTGATCGGAGCGGCCTTTAGGCTGGAAACCGAGAAAGAGGATGGCAAAGAAGCGAAATGATGTGTCTAACGCCAAACAGTAAATGCCGCCTTTCAAAACCCCAATTAATGGTTAGTAGCCCGACGAAATAGCAAAGATATTCATCTCTGGTACGGCATTAAGTGCCTCTCTAGGTGCGGGAGGCGTGCTCTGCGGCCTAAAACAGACCCAGTAAAACAAACCAGTTCAGGCTGGAAGTAGTCTCGGATACTATGTAGAAAGGGAGCACCATGAACGGGACCCCGCTACATGCTCTTGCACTTTCGAGTAAGACCCCTGAGCACAACACTACGACGCCGAAATCCGTTCCTCTAGTACATGTTGTACGGCCAGGGTGGCGGATTATGGCTTACTGGAAGGAGAACCCGAAGCTTTACTTTTCCTATAGAAAACTGTCTTAGAAAATCCTGGATTCTTCAAATTGTCGTGTTGTTTAAAGCACTCGTGGAGGCCAAGAGCTGCAGGTTTTGGTGAGAGTGCGCTGTCGTCCTCTAAAGGAGGTCTGCAATTGATCTCGACCAGTCAGAATTCTGGGAGAAAAAATTCATGGTGCCCCTATTCTCTCCTCTCGATTGGAGAAACTTTCTGCCTACTACCTTTATTCACTTACATAATTCTCATCATGTGCTACTAGTTCTCAGGGAAGATTAGGGGTCTCCCTGGCCGCCCTTCATCGATTGCATATTAACTGTATAGCCGCCCCATCCTGTTCCATTTTGCAAATGTAGGTGTAAGTGAACGAAAGTACTATTGCACTTCAGGGCCAATTCAGTCAAGCGAATATACAGCGTTGACCATTCCGCACGTACGCGGCAAACGGTGTTCTTTGTCGGCTATGCGTTCTCTCACATACGAGGATGTTGAAAACGAACATTTTAGCCTCACAAACTACTCACTGATAATTCTATAGCCAAGGTCAGCAGAGCGAGTTCAGCGGTATTCCATTCTTCATCTTCAAATACTGCCTAGTCTATACGCAACACTTCAGTTCGGACTTCCGGAATTGCTGAAGGCGTTGTCATTGAGGCCGCTCTACATAAATTAAGGTTTTGTTTGGCGCAACCTGTTGTCAACCTAAGGAATTAAAAATGTGTGTTCATGGCCGGACTGAACACAGTGGCGCGCCCCCTTACAGCCTGCAAATGCGGGTATTTGCCACCTACGGCTGCAACTTGGGGAAGGGCGCTGCAGCCCTGACCCTGTTCATAAGCCGCCCGCCCTTCGCAATGCATATGCGCGAGCAATGTCGCATCGAGTTTGAGAAGTTCTGAGCTCGTTACAATTTCCCGGCATAACAGAGCAGATGTGCAGAAACGTTTTCAACCTTGGTGTAGGGTCGGGAAACCAACCCATTACGAGATTCTGCACTGGCAAGCTGTGAAATGACAGCAAAACCACCCCGCGACTCATTTCTGGCGAGTAATGCTAATTGTTCTGTCTCATTACCTGAAGAACTTCAATGCAACATCTATCGCAGTCAATTGCTGATTAAAAATGTCTTTTTGTGTGTTGTGCAGTGAATGAGACGTGTGCGGGCACAATCGTATTATAGTGAGGTATACTCGTATTTCAGGCTTGGATTCCCCAGCAGTAACCGCTACGGCACGCTGTAGCTTCGAATCGCTACGCGGTAAAAGTTCCGAACTAAATAACGAAGATCAAAATCTTTGGCATATGTTTTGTTTAAAGTATTAAAATTGTCACAATAATGCACATAAATAAAACCTGGCACAGTATGCCAGCTTGTATAAAACGATGTATATGAAACACCATCGGCACATTAACACTCTTCAATGCTAAACAAATGTACTAAGTTGTCGATTCGCACCTTCCGTGTGAAAAAAAACCCTGGCGAATGATGAAACACACTTTTTTTTTAAAGGTATACTCTGCTACGAAACCTGCCAGACACGCAGGAATAACTCTCGCTCACGGAACATTAGATCTGAAAATGTTTCCTTCAAGGCTTGTGAACATAATTAGACGATTTATGCTGTCAATGACGGCTTTCATGTAATTAATGAGGAGTATTCGTACGAATGTCTCAGAAGTTAAGCAGCTATGGTTATTGTCCGCCTTCGGGTATCTGAGCAGAGCTGACTATTTAAGCTGTGGCTCGATTATTATATGAAGCACATCAACAATATTTGTCCAGGGCAACTGTTCCACAGCCGTTTCAAAAAATTCACAAGTCTGTCCAAAAGATCCAAGAGCTCCGTCTTAGCATAGCAAAGTCCACTTCTGCCTCGGCTCTCCAGAATGTTTAAACTAGATCACGCCCATTACTGATGACAAGAAGAGTGCAGGCGCCAAGTGACAGCGATTGGCTTTGCTATGTACCCTCCAAGATCGCCTGCAGCTCGAAAAAAAATAAAAGAACAGCGTGCTGCAGCCTTGTGTCAGGCTGCAATGCAACGGGCTACTGGCGATACGACGGCAGCGCAGAGGGCAGATCTAGGTAGGTTCGTAGCGCCCTCCCACGACGAGCGGTGGCGCGAGGCGCTGAGAAAAATTTCACTTGCTCATCGCGCAAATGCGGAGGCCGTAACAAAGCGCGCGCGCGTGTCTCGAGACCGGCCGTGAGGTGGTTTAAATATTACCGGTTAGTCCGACTTAAATTGTTGTCTGTTAGCTTTCTGCTCTGGGTTCTCATATGCACAGCAGACATTCGTGAATGCATTTCCAATGTGGACCTTTGCACATAGTTTTCTTGACCACAAATTGGTAAATGGTTTAAGCCAAGAAGGGTGTCTGAGCGGTTTCAGCGTGGAAGCCGAAAAGAGGTAAATCAGCTATAAAATGTTGCGTAAGATATCGGTGTAACCTTCAAAGAAACGCGCCACCCAACAAGCCATGATGTCCAAACAATTGCCAACCCCAAAGCTAATTTACTACAACCTCACAGGAGTCGCTTGTACCTCGGCGTAGATACTTAATACAGGCCGGCGTCGTCGCGGTGTGATTGGTTTTGCACCAGAACGTGAAAACTGCTCATGTGATGTACAGATACAGAGGCTCTTGCATTGCAGTGGCTACCTCGTGCGAAGAGGAAAATACCAATGTGGTTTGGGGACTGCAGGCTGCCTAATCGGCCGTTGCTGCTTCTCCATTAAGGCGAAAACCTTTCTAGGCTCAGGGGAGTGCACAGAAAGTGTGTGTCCGTGTGAGATGTCCACCCGTGCTAACGCCTCAAAGATTAAATACAAGAAAAAAAAAAGATTGAGAAATAGGAGGAAAAATTGACCTAGAAGCCAAATGGGATCACTGTAGAGTATTTAGTTAATAAATCACAGCCAAAAATGTCAAATGTGAGTCGAAATTGCGCCGACAGTCGATATAGTCAGAAGACGTGAAAACAGCTCGGATGGCGAAATAGTACAAAGGTGTCAAACTTGGGTTAGAAAAGCCCGATATGTGTCGAATTAGATTTAAAATGCGTAATTAAGAGAAAATATTACTTACGATCGCCGAGGAACAAATAATTTGCGCCAAAAAACGAAGAAACTTGCACGACGACGTCACATCCGGCGGAGAGACACCGAGGGAGTGTCAGATCTCACAAGATGACTAAAAACGGCAGTATTAGTGTCGCATTAGATGTCGCAAAAAAACCATCTTATTAAGCGTAAATATACCTAGGATGGCCGATGGAGGCACAATTGCAGTAAAAAATGAAGAAACTTGTACGGTGACGTCACATTTTACAAAAAGGTGAGAAAGTAGTGTGAGATCCTATAAGAAGGAGTCAAATGCCTAAAAGAGACCTAATTAGTACATATTGAGTAAATAAGGACTGATTTTAGGACACCAAATTGATGAGAACAAACGCGGCTGGTGAGTACAGCCTCTCATAAGGGCTTTTGCCTTACGGCACTTAAGAGGTATATAAGTACCTCCCACGAATTTTTGCACCCTTCACAAATGATCGAGGCGTCCCACCCTTCCCTAAAGTTCTTGCGAGACTCATTTGGATTCCAGGTGGAAACACCAGCCATTGGTTACTATTGTGCTCCCTTGCGCGCGTGGTGATACATAAGATGATAAATTTGCGAGATTACAAACCTGTGCCTTCGTTCCGGCTCCTAGTAATATTGAAATATCACTACGGTGGAAAGCCTGCCGCAACAAAGACGGAACAGTAATGAAACCAGTTTTTTGCGGTAATCTTAGAGTGATAGCAAAATTTACCGCGTTATCAATACTCCAATGAAGCAGGAAGCGACCAAGCTGCTTTTACTTACTAAGCCTACTGCCAGCTGCCTGCCATCCTGTGTGGCTGCTCTTTCTATCCTTTTCCTCCCTTTGTTCGCCTCCCCGCGGGCATGGTAGCCTACTGGGAATCGGCTCGTTATCCTCCCTGCCTTTCTATTTTATTCTCTCTCTCTCTCTCTGGGTCTACTTGCATGTGTCTCTCTTTCTGCATTGATTTGCGTGTGTCTGTCCATCGGTGTCCTTTTGTTGTGTGTGTGCGCTAATCCCGCACTATACTTGTATCTTTAGCATGTATTTAATTGCTGATAGAGACCGGACAACTTGTTGAATGGCGCTGGCTCACGGCGCTTCCTTCTTTACTGGGAAGCGCCAATGACAGCCGGTGCACTTAGGTGCGCAGCCTCTAGTTTTGTGTGTACATTGCTTTGATGCCCCTAAAATGTATTTGGTGTTACGCGCGAATATCTACAATGAATCTGAGTCTGGCAAACCGTTTATGTTGTTGGCTGCACTAATGGCTATGCAAACTCTTCAGACCCATCTAAGCCGATATATTTAGCGGAATCCATATAACAATGTGTTCCGCGCTGCAAGAATGGCGGGCAACCTGGATATGGTTTGTTCAAAGACAGGTATGTATTCTCGGGTTTGATTATAGTTTGGTTGCTGAAATTTTGCGGCAGCTTTCGGAATTTTCCTGTAACGGGAACCTTTTGTAGCGTTAGCTACACTGGCCGAGGTTGAGAAGTATTGCATGGCTCCTGGAGAGCCGTGCTGCGCAAGCGAGATGATCAGTGACGTCATACGGCACGCAGCTGGCGCGCCAGAGCCGTGCGCACCGCCCCTCCTCACGCTCGCCTTACCGGTCTGCGCATTCCAAAGGAGTGACGTCATAGCCGCGGCTGACGTACTGGCGCCAACGCATGCCCAACTGTGCGTCTCCATTGCTTAGTAGCCTAACACTACGTATATACTGGCATAGCCGAGATAAGCCACTGCCATTTTTTTGCCTTCTTTTCCTCAGGAGTGACGGCACGGGAGAAGAGGATTGATGCCGCCCTCCCATACCTGCAGTCGTCATTTTATCCAAAACCTCATCCAACAACTCACGATGCAACTCAGTATTTCCCCTCTGTGTGCAAGAAAAAGCCTGCATATAAACGGAAAACACCGTCCTCGTAGTTGTTCGAACCGTATTACACAATTCAATGATCGGCACAAACAATTTTTTCACAACTTTTTATCTCTCATAGTTATTTATAGCGTGTATATATACGTTTATCTCTCGACAGAAAGAGCAAATAGGAGAAACGAATTATTGCTTCTTGCCTGGAAATCTTGTCCTGTTGCCTCTCTTCACTCGTCGAGCATTGGCAGCATGCTGAGACCCTGCGTTTAAATTATTCGCATTTCATTCAGCTATTTCTGCAGCATATCCTTCTCATTCGATAAAAGCACTGAGTGCGGAGCTAGTTCAATATTACGCAGTCAAAAGTGCTGCTCTCAGAACCACGCACAACGCGAACAAAAAAAATCAAAACATTGGTTTACCGAAACGAGCATTAAAGCCGCTTATTTTCATTTCGAATGCATGCAGATCGTCATTTTGAAGTGGTAATATGTGTGGTGCGATACGCAATTCTTTTCGAGTAGCAATATACTTTTCTATTTATTTCGCATTAGCGTTTACCATATCAGACGTTTAAGCACTTTCTCAGCAGCGCTCATTTACCGGGGGCATAAGCACAATGTTTCACGTTTGCCTTTCAGAGAATGCGATATTACCTTATTAGGACCTAGTAGGGTCAAGCCATTTTATTTGTGATGAATGTGTCATATTATCAGTGCTGTTAAAAAGTTTTCCCTGCACTCCTACGAGCCGCAGTTTCCTCGTGACACGGTATAGTGAAGGGCCCTACTTATTTTCAACCGTTTGGGATTCTTAACGTTGAAACAGAAAACTAACTACACGGGAACTTCCCTCACATCTGTCGGAATGCAGCCACCGCGACCAATTGTCGGGCTCACAAAGTCGTAGTGAACAAAGAAAGCAGAGCCCCTTAGTGAACAAGCTATGAGGGCAAGGCGTTCAGCAATAGAACGCCCTCCCAGAGGTATGCGGTGTCTGTCTAGCAGCACATCACGTTCCCTGTCGTTGTTCAATTGCATTTTACAGTTTTGGCAGTATATTGGACAACGTTCTTCAAATCCTCTTCACAGATGCCGACTATCCTGATGAACTTTCGGCACTAAAAGAAGACCTAGATGGACAACAGTAAAATATTCCAAGGACTGCATCTTTCAGAGCGGGGGTCGAAAATATTGTTGCTGAGAGCAGAAAAACTAATCTTCCTTTTCTCATCCTACGCAGAATGTCGATAGAAATAATGTATTATTATGACCAGACATGGGCATCCTCACGAGGGTGATCTCTCATGAGGACGTCCTCACCCTCATCCTTGTGAGGATTTGACTCGGTGAGGGGAGGGTGAGTGAGGATGAGCGCTAAAAAAATTGCGAAACAAGAGTGAGGGAGGGCAGAAGCGTAGAGGTGAGGCTGAGGTTTGAGAAAGGTAAAGAGTTTGAAGGGCGAGGACAAATGTTCCACAAAAAGCATAGTTTCTGTATAAGAAAATGAACGCAGCAACACTGAAGGCACGGATGACCACACACTTTCTCCTCCACTGGGCCTGAGTTGTATAGAAAACAGTTGTAATGGAACAGGGCACAGGCGCTACAGCTAGACTTCAAAGGGCTAGGAAAAACACCAGAAACGGCGAAGAAGCAGGAATGAAAGCCACAAAATTGCCTCGGCGCTCATAGTGCACAAAAGTCTACAAACGACCCCAGCTGCTGGGAGCCACCGAGAGCGATGTCATTGTTTGCAGATTCACGAAGCACGATGGGACCGGCGAAGTACTCAAGACCGCCATTTCTAACTGTTAACGTTTGTTTGCCATTTAGGGAAACGCCGGGCAAGAAAAAAAAAGCGCGTCCAAAAGAGATGAGACGCGCAGAAGAAACGTTAAACACAAAATACCGAGGTGGGGGGATCTTTCTGCTGCGACCATGTCACGCGTTTTTTATTTTTCCCCCGTCCGCAGTATCTTCCATGAACTCTCTTCATCAGAAGGTGTTTCTTGACTGTCTGGGCAGCAAGGCTTTACATAGAGCTTTTATAAGCTGTGTGAATCCCAATTCGCAGCAAAAAGAAAGGAAAATAAACAAACAGCTAGTCAATTTGTGCTTATAAAAGCCCCAATAAAATGAACCGCAGTTCAACATCATATGTAATCTTTGTCATGTGCTTGCAAAATAAGCAGAACTTTCTTATTTCTTTTAACATTTTTCGCTTTTTTTGTGAATTAGCAAAAAGCGTCATATCAAGAATAAATATTTTGCGGCAAGTAATTACAAATCATTCTCTTTTTTCGTTATTTCAATAGCATTTAGTTTTACTTTTTCTGTCTTCTTAAGACAGTTTTCTTCAGAGGCGTTTTAATATCGTTGCGGAAGAAATAGCGTGTAAGTATTAAGCGCAATGTGGCGAAAGAGCTGTTCTATTTCCATCTGTTTCATTTCCAGTATCTAAAGTCCAGAGTCCTCGCATTTCTTGTTAACCTTTGTAAGTCCTGTACCGGAGTGAGGTTTTTTGATATTTTTTACTCGATATATATTGTTACGCGATGAGGATCATCCGTTCTGTAGTACGAATAAGTTTCATGAATCCTAATGCTCGACGATCGTGTATGCCCTATGTCATCACAGACTCATGCATGAGGGGTATGACAGTGCTCAGTCAGGTTCTATAAATCATTCCGAATGCCCTTTCGGAATTGGCTTCACTTATCAGATGCCAGCGCGAAAATGCTTGCAGTTCTTACATATATTGCTGTCCGCAAACTCCAAGCCTGCTGAAGTATCAGCCTCACTAAAAAAGAAAATATTTTAAACCACCAGTCAGGTCATTCCAAGCTTCTTAAGAAGGCTGTTGCTAAAACCTACCTGCATGTCGCTCTTGACAAATCTTGCCTACATGAAATGGCACACAGCATCGGTGTCTGGTTGCAAACACTGATCAATGCAAGGTTCCCTGTGAGGTGGTCATCTCAGCTTAACAGACCCTTACCAGTGATCCCAGGGGTGTAGAGAAGCACCGCCGCAGTGAAGCAGCGCAAGGTGGAAGAGCCGTTGCCATTTCATATTACCAAGCCTCCCGCCGCTTAAAAAACATGACCCTTACCAGTGATCCCAGGGGTGTAGAGAAGCACCGCCGCAGTGAAGCAGCGCAAGGTGGAAGAGCCGTTGCCATTTCATATTACCAAGCCTCCCGCCGCTTAAAAAACATGGTTCAGAAAGGTGACCGTCCTAGCCTTTACTGCACAAAAAAAAAAAAACAAAAAAAAAACTAGCTGGCGTGTGCAATATTCTGCAGGGAAAGCACAAGCAGGAATGTAGCATCAAGCATGTAGGCAGGTTTGTCTCGTGGGAGAGTACCGTCGTTTGCCAGCAAAAGGAAATACACTTGCGCAAAAAGTAGAAGAAGAAAGAGACGGGACGATAGGACAGAGCGCTTTTAACAGATACCGCTGTCCTGTGTCAAAAGTTACATATGATAAATTAGATATTGCTGAAATGTAACACTTCAGGACCACCCAGCAGGAGTAGGCGCACTGGCGGGGGGTGGACAACTGGCCGTCTATTGTCGCCACTGCCATGGTTCTGTTTCAGAGAACCGAGGCGTGCGCCTCGGTTACGTGAAACGACAACCTGAAAGAGGTTCGCGTCCAAACGCAGTAGAAACGTACACGAAGCATACTGCCTTAGGATGGACAGACAGAAAGGGACAAACACGCATTTATTCATCTGTATGTGTTCAAGCGCTGTTTTAACATAATGTTCAACCAGCTTGCCTAGCAAGCCACTCTGAGAGCCACTACTCATACTAGGGGGTATACTACACTTCTTCTCAGGGCCGAAATCCCGTGGAGTAAGAGCAACGCATACGTTTCCCCGTGTACGTGCTGCCCATTCTCAGAATACCCTCTCGTCCCAACCTTCTTGTCAGCAGTGGCAAAAGTCGGAGAGCAGGGGTTAGCGCTCTATCCCCTCTCCAACCCCCAGCAGTTAATGGTTTAGGCGGCCATCTTGGAGACAGATTGTAGTCGTCCTTTTTTTCGCTATTGGAGGTGGAGAGCATTGAGGTGCGAGAGAAGTACGGGCTCTGGATGGAGGCGACTGGGTCACTGGTTTCAGCGAAAACGGTGAAAATATCCTATCTACATTCTTTCTGCGAGCTTTGGCGTGAGGACGCAGTAAATCATTGTGTAGGAATCTTTCTCGAACCGATTGTATTGCGCAGCGTGTTCACAAATTGGCAGCTAAGACCACGAGTGCCAGCTCATTGGCACTCGATGGTGTAAGCCGCAATACCGAGCATTGCTTCTGCGCAGGCTTGCGTACAGGTGAGTGCTGCTCCACAATTTCAGTGCAAGATTACCTTGGAACGGCGCGTGGCGGCGTTTTTCACAGCCGGCAAGTGTTCATTAAAACTGACCTGCCTGCTAGTATTTGGGAGCAAAATAAACGCATTCGCGGAAGGCGACAGGGATTTGGTAGAACTGAAAGCGTTCCTCAAGGAGTGTGAAATAAATCGTATTGGAACAGCGATGAGAAATAACACTTTCGGTATGTATGAAAGTGTTTCTTTTTTGTTTTTCCATTTACATGCCGGCATAAGATGAGAAAGGGTAAGGTAGGCTGGCCCCACATATTATCCTAAGTGTGGCTAGTCAAACTAATAAATGTCCTCCATATTTTATGTGCTGTTATCAGAATAAAGTGATGTAATTCCGCCCTCTGCATTGAACGTCATGGACAGTAGCAATATACCCCAGTTTTTTTGTTTTTTTTGGGGGGGGGGGCAAAAGCATAGGCTCGATTTTAATTCCGCACCTCTTAAATTTTGTGTTTCAAAATTTTGTTTTCAGTTTGTTAATGTCATTAATAGGTCTAGGAAATCTACTGCTACAGGTTAAAGTTTTTTAGAGCGAAGCTCTTTGAAACCCGTTCCTGGGTTTCGCGTCGGCGTCGTCGGCCTCGTAACCAGCTCCGCCTCCCTTTCATCCCCCCAGTTCGAGATGGCGCGTCGGCAACTGGCGCTTCGCTGGAAGAGAGGGAGGGGGGGGGTACGCTCAACGGCAAAAGGGGCACCAGCGCGCGCAGCAACCGGAGTACACGAGGAAAGGAAGCAGGGTCGCCGGAGGCAGCGCTAGCAGCAGCTGCCACCGCTAGCGAGTCAAGACAACGTGACTGCGTAGACCACCGTTGCCGCCGAGCAGAAAGAGGAGGAGGGCCCCCCCCCCCCCTCTTCCTGCGAGGCGGCGAGGATGCTCACCGGTTGCGTGCATCCCGTTCTCACTTGCTTCACTCGCCAGCGGCGTCAGCTCAGCGGCATTATTCAGTTCCTGCTATCTGTTCGCCGCGTAACTTTCCTATGGGCCCACGCGCTGCTTCCCGCAACTTCCCGATAATTCAATTGCTCTCTTCATTTCTCCGACCACAAAGCTTCTTTCATGACAGCCAACAACTCCTAGTGGAGCATTTCTTAAAGAAATACGTGTCAAAAATAAAAACAAAAACGTCTGTAATTGTACATGCGTGTCTTGCTCGAAATCGTTGCCTCAATCTATCGACAGGGTGAAACAGCTGACGAGCTGCGCTCAAATTTCGCGTTAGGAAGTAACATAATCGTGGGCAATTTTTTTCTCTCTGTACAGCTCCCGGAGAACCTCACGTCTTCCCCCCTCCCCCCCCCCTCTTTCCATACCCATCCTTTCCCAACCATCGTCGACATTCATTTGGCTCGAGGAGAAAAGAAGGGTAGGGGGGAGGCGTCTGAAAGAGTGTAAGTCAGCAATTGGATTGGGACAAAGAATAAATAGATTCTGAAAGAGCGGGGTCTCGAAGACGGGGGACGCAGCGCCTTTGCAATAGCCGAGTTCGACACTTTCGTTTTTCGTGCACATCCAGCTCTAGGCCGAAAAGGTGTTCCATTCGGCAGGGTGCAGTGTTCTACAAGGCTGTAGCCGGGACGTTGGTAGCCGGGGTGCGCCTCAGCCACGCGCCCGAGAGCTTTGGCTAGTGGCGTTTTATTTCAAGATAAAGCACAAAGCAAGCAAGTGGACACTGGACTTCGCTCCCTATAGCAATGCGCAAACGACGGACTAAACACTCCCTCCCCCCCCCCCTCCCCAGTGATAGCAGCTGTCCTTCAGAAAGCTGGTCTTGTTCTGCTCTCGTGTAATTTTAATTGAAATTGAAAAAAAAGAATGGAAAACCGATCTTGCACCATAGGCGGCGTTTGTGAAAATCAGAAGTGCCGCAGAGTTGCGTGTTTCACTGAGTTTTCTGTACGTTCCTGGAGGAAGTCGGATGTGATTGGTGTCCACCGTTGGTGGTATCTGCGGCACCGTATCCAAACAACCGCTTTTTTGCGCAACGTCTGCCAAATAACACCATGCATGTACAGCCTTTGTCAAACGTATACGGTCCAAGGGGTTCGCTTCTAAGTACTCCAACTAAGTCCCTAGAAGCAATACTGGAATATATAGTTAAGCATAGAGTAGAAACGAGACTCGATTTTTCGTCTACTAGATTTCGAACGGTGCAGCTGCGTACTGAGCCCCGTTACGGGGCTTAGAAGCAATACCCTTGGGCTGTATATTTTTGGCAAAGACTGTACATACAAGCCTCAAACTGTAGATCATGGTCTCAGGCTCTCATAATATATCCTCTCTCGCACATCCCCTGAGCGAAGTGATCGACGGTCAAGACCCCCTTACCATATAGAAATTTGAGTTGCTGTGTGATAGCGTTTTGCTGTTACTTGAATTATGTTACATTGCTCAGTTGTCTCGTATGCCGTATACGCCTCATGTATTCCGTCTGCGGTTGGTTAGAAGTTCGATCCTTATCCTTCCGCATGCGTTGCGAAGTTTTCCATCACTCTTACCTCCTTCAAACATACGAAGTGTGAACTGGTGGGCAGGTTTACCCGGTTAACTATTGTAGTGGCCATTTTCCTTCCTCCTCACAGTTACGCCTTTGATTGGCGGCTTAGAGCACGGTCAGAATTGTTTTTTTGCACTTTTCACAGCCCCTAGGGGTTCCTGCACAGTGCATATCTCACTGTCAGCAGCTGTCGGAACAATTATCAGATGGCTCTTGCCAGTGATTCGCCAAAGAATTATTTTATGTACATTGTTACTTTGAGAAATTCGTATTGCAAGCATAAATGATCACTGCGGCTTGACACCGCCGAATGCGGACGCAGAGAAGAATAGTTTGCGCCTGCTTCGACTCAATAACATTGCCATAGAGCGAAAAGAATAAAAATAACTGCAATATTCAAACTTCTGAACTTGAGGTTGAGGGTGAGGGAGGGCCAGTGATTGAAAAGTGAGGGCTAGGGAGGGAAGGCCAAAATGAGGGCATGTGCCCACCTCTGAATATGACAGCATTTCTGAAATCAAATTTCTGTAAAAGCACCGACGTGTTCAACGCGAGATCGCGAGAAGATGACGCTGATCGAACTTGGCATTTTGATCATAAAGTTGGGTAGTGTTACGTTTCGCCACCGACAAGCGTGTCAGCTGACGCGGCCACCGCATAGCAACAGGCAGACCCGCGAGCGGATCGGCCATTTGGGCGCCGTCCATCGGCCGCTCAACGCTTCCTCCGGCGGGCAAGTCTCGACGTGATCCCGCCACGCGCATAGAGAAAGAGTTTCTTTCTCTATGCCACGCGCCAAATGTGTGTGCGTGCGTGTGTGTGCCAACGCTGGCCAAGCCTGGAGCTCGGGGGAGAGTGCACCGCCCTCGCCCGTCTGTAGGAGGTGGAGAAGATGCGGTCGAGCTTTAGTCGGACCACCTGCGATTGAGTCATCCCGTCTCGCCCAGACTTGTCGTGCTCTCCATTTCCTGTGAGGGCTTTCCCTTTCCCTGTGAACTGGCAAGCCTATAAAAAGCAGCGGCCGACTCCGCTGAGACAGAGACTACTTTGACGCGCCGTTGACATGACGCTAGACACCAGCTGTGTGAGTGTGTCTGTATTCTCTCCGGGTCAGCTTCTCTGCCCATTCCTTCATGATGTTGTATTAAAGGTTGTTTCGTTAGCAGACGCCTCGTCTTTGCTGGGACCGTTGTTGCCGTCCGCCGTCCACGGAGCGGCCAGGCCAACGCTACCGAGGGGCCGCGAGCCGCACGTAACAATTGGCGTCAGCGGTAGGCTGAGCACGCTAGCCTTAACCGTAATAACTGGTGACAGCGGTACGATACTCAGGCGCACGCAAACCCAAATGTAGTAGTAGTCTAAGGCATTGTTTTGTGAGACATAGTATTGGAAATGTACAAGGAGTCGATAAGGTAGTTTCTTTGAATTTATTACCAAAACATATTCATAATTCTGCATTGTTTGTTTACGGTTCTCCTTTTCCTGCCGCCGTTAAAAAACTGAAGCTGGAAAGTCAGCGGCTATCATTTCCTCCTGCATTATTTCAGACCAAAAGGGCGCAGTTACAGCACATTTTTTTTCCACAAACGACTCCAGACTTGTGAAACTTCAACTACCGCGGCGTCATTGCTTCACGGCATGGCGGTGTTAAATCTTCTGGCCGGTTCCAAACAAAATGAAAACAATCAAAGTGCTGCGCTGTCGGAGGTCGTGTCGCCGTAGTCATTTTTATAAGTGCCTAACGAATGTGTTCCAAGCGCATGGTGAAATTGGGCGCAAGGCATTTCTGACTAAACAAGGAAAATAACACGCGCCGGACAGTTTAAAAAACATGCACTGTCTGCCGAAGACGACTGTTTTCTTTCTGAAGACAGCCTGATCGATAAACGTCATATTACTTGGCCTTTGAAAGCCACGAAAAAAAAACAAATGATGGGTTGAGCTATGCTCGAGTACGCCTCTCCGAAAGCAACCGGCTACACCACTCCGCTGCTTCGACGTCCCGCTGACGAAAGTTTTCCTTTGGGCAGTGTTCTTCCGCTAGGGTGACAGTGGCATTATACAACTGAGGAAATTTATACGTCTGACGCATGGTTGTAATATGATCTGCTGTGATCTACGATTCTACGTTTACACGAGGAAAAATGAAATGGAAATAAAAAAGCAAGACCATTGAATGCAATCTTTAGAGCGAGACACGAATTGGAAATAAATAAATTAATATATATGAATACAACCTTCAAGTAGACTCCAGATTGGGCCGAAAAGAGCGGGGTGCTTGGTAAATTATTTGTAAACGTGTATAACTACACGTATAAAACAAAAAAACAAGCAGTTCTCTTCTACATATAAGCTTATACCGCACGAGGTGGATTGATCGTTATCTGAAAGCTGAGCTAATAACTGACCCGTAAGCGCAAAGAATTGGTCCGAGATCCTTTAGCAAGCATTTCAGCCCAAACAGAATCATTTAATACCATTTATCGGCGTGAAACGTCTCCGACGCTCTAAGGGAGGGCATGATTACGATGTCAAAAGCGGCCACGCGGCTGCGCTGCGTTTACTCTGGGGGCATGTTTTTGCCGTCGGCAGAGGGGGCGTCATTCTCACAACGTAAATAGCAGTGTTCGAGGAGAGAGATTGCATCGCTTTTTTTAAATTTTATGGTTTCACCTGGCGCTATGCCGCAATATAAAAATGCTCGTATTTTTGTAAAGCCATTGCATTCTGTGAACGACGGCTTTAGCTGGTAAGGAAAGGGCTGCTGGTATGGCTGCAGGAGCTACGATGAAAAGGTGTCGTTTTCTCGTTTACTTTCTGTTGCCGAACTACTACACACGTGGAGCGCATTATTCTCGAAAACAAGTTGGTGACCGGTGATTTGTTGCCGCGAATGTTCGGAGCAAGTTCCTCGTGAACAGGAAAGTTGCGCCTGAAAAAGCTTCCGACGCTAAACCTGAGACTGTTCTAAATATATTCAAAGGGCTGCTACGTTGTTTACCGAAATCCAAACTACGTTGCCAGCCATCTCTAAAGCGACGGCATATTTTATTCTTTCCAAATGACACCAAGGAATTTGAATCTGGAAAAAGCCACAGCCTTGAGAGCCACTGCTCATGCTAAAGCGCAGCCAGCCAGGGGAGGCAAAACGTCGACAGCGTCTATGCTCTGACTCGCCTTTGCGCTCACTCTATTATTTCGCCAAAAGTATTTGCGCTCACTGTTTATTTTTTTCAGGTCCAAATCCGCCGCCAAGCAACCTCATCACTTCGGTTACAATGTAATGCGACCAGATTTGGCCTGAAAGATCGAAACCACGCCAAGCTGCTTCCACATTGTTGCAAACTGATATATTTGCTTTTGGTGTCGTATATCGAACGTCTCTTGGCAATTTTAAATTGAGTTCCGCCTTTGGAGGCACAGCACTGTGTTCTTTAAAAACCGCCACGCATGTTGTTGCTGACGGCACTGGCGAGTGCACAACCGGAAAAGTATTTACCACTGCCGCGAGAACATCGACTGTCTGGCACAACGTGG
The DNA here is from genome assembly GCF_055883805.1 of Amblyomma maculatum. NCBI lineage: Eukaryota > Metazoa > Arthropoda > Arachnida > Ixodida > Ixodidae > Amblyomma > Amblyomma maculatum. The sequence goes on along the minus strand of NC_139350.1, from coordinate 68,965,715 downwards.
CCGAATTGAATCAATCTTGAAATTGGGAAAGATAAAAAGAAGGGATTGGGGAGGGGGAGGGGCGCTGTCGTACTCCTGCAACGAGTGTCGTCTTCTTTGCTGTTCTCCTTCGTCGGAAGGACCACTCGAATAAATTTTCATGCCTTGCGTGCTTGCGGCTTTGATTGATGTAAGCTTGTAACATTGCCAGTACTATGCTTGTCCCCGCTTCCGTCTGCAGAAACTGCAGTCTCGAGGAGGCTGCTTATTAAATTAAACGACGCGCCGATATTTATTATCCTCGACAATTATATGCTCTGAAAGTAACAGTCGCAGTTAGTTATTGGGCATGTTTTTTATAGCAAATGTGTGTTCATTACAGATATGCTCACTAAATGAAGCAGATAAAAGAAATATGTGGCAGCTCCTTGAGGCTCCGATGCAGAACAGCTTCAGTGCGTTGACGCACGCCACTACAATGCCGCCTATAAAGATTGACGTCACATAAACCAAGGGCTACGGTGCCTCGTGCGTGCCACGGAATTGCAGGATACTGGCGCGGGGGGCACTATTTTATACTCGCATGTTATATATCTTTTGCTGCTAAGACGGGTCACTTGGTGGGGAAGCGCTACTGGGAGCACAAGGAATGAAAACAGTTTTTTTGCCGTTGGTTCTGAAGTTTTTCCTGTTGCTTTCGAGTGGTTGTCATCCTCTTCTCTCGTGCCGTATGGTTGCGTTTCCAGGTTACGGCCTTGCACTCACGCTTTTCTGGTAAGCATCGAAAATTTATAGAAAGGATTTGGGCTGTCGCAATTGCCATTGCTGAATTTTCAACTCGCCTTTTTGCGCCGTTCCCCAATAGAAACTTAAGCTGTCCAATGTTCCCGGCATCCGCCATATATAAATGCGGATCAGGGCATGCATGCGCTTATTTGTTGCTTTTAGCTGCTGTGTTTCGTCCCTTGCATGCGTTTTTCTCCCGGCCATATTTTCTTCATTTCTTCCGTGGACTGTTTTAGATTCACCTCCAGCATTTCCAAGAAAAGTCCCAATGTTACCATAGTTCTCTTTCTCGTTTTCTAAAGGTGGTCTCTTTTGGGCGTTGTAGACAAACTAAACGCAGGGGTGATAACATGGGTACCAGGCGCGACAATTTTAATACAGTTGGCTATATTAGGGAGGCGATTTAGGAGACATCATGAAGATGTCATAAAATCAGCGCCACATTTCAGAAGTTCAGGCTGCAATCACGGCTCTCTTTCCTAAAAGAACTGCGAAAAGTTCACGTAGCGTAAGCGCTTATGCTACTGAATTCTAGGCGACGGCGCAGATGTTTCACCAGCGTACAAGCGTAGTAATTTCACCAGCGTATCCCTCTTAGGCAGAATTGATTCCGCCATCGTTGACCTGCCACGGACGGCGTTGTGGACGAGCTGGTGCACTTGTGTAAGAATGGGCAATTCGCGCAGTTTCGTTGGAGTCGTTGCGAGGTTCACACGAATGGTTGCGAATAAGCGAACACTGATGATAGAAGCCCTACGCTGGAGATGCCTGCAGAGGCTGCTGGGGTGCAGCTTCACTGTGGTGCACGGAATCTTTATGCCAAGAAAATTTATCGTCGACGAATTTACAAATGTCATGTGGAAGTTTTTGTTGCCTGAGCTTTGGTGCAATGAGACAATATAAGACCTCCAATTATGCGGAATTGCTTTGTGACGTTCGTAATGGCGTCCAAGCTGTCTTGCTGAAAAGAAAATGATAACCGTTCTCTTTTATGCTTTCGAGAAGATGAATGGCAAGTTTGTTGTGATGATAAGTTCCACACTTTAAGGTTTTGTTTAAAAATGCGCACTAACTTCAGTCGTTGTTCTTTAACTTATAATTGGCACATACCAACCCAAGGATTCGGCCAGAATTAGGGTGTGCAGAGTCAGAAGCATCACCGTGATTCCTTAGAGCACCTTATTGTACATCTGCTCATTTGTTTCTGGAGCCCGTGGCAATATGTGAAAAAGGTGTTTGTTTTAACGATATTTATTGCCTCAGGGCACCAGATGTGTAAGTGATGAAGTATGAAGAAATGATTAAAATAACAGAAAAAGGTTTGCGGATTATATGAAGTCCATGAATATGTTAGACCCGTTGATAGGAAACCTAAGTAGTTGCAAATTTTTTACCTTCGATGTGATCACTAAGAGAAAATAGCTCCCTTCCCTTATCTTAACATGCATCGGCAAATTGTTCTGACTGCTTACTGGTTGCAGGTGAAAGGCATTATAACGGGGGTCATTCCTCGTAGAAAGAGAGAGAGAGAAAGAAAACTTTTAATGACCATATAATCAGTAAAAATTCGCAGGAGCTGGGTGGTCGGTGCCCCTAGTCCAGGGCTCCGCTGGCAGCAGCTGACTTGCGGACTAGCTGGATAATCCAGGATTGCTGGTCCAGGTTGTCGCTGCAGTCAGGGCCGCCTCCCAGTGCTCGTGTGTCGGGCATGGCACTATTAACGTTGGGTCAGGTTTGTCCTGGCATTCCCAAGAGATGTGATAGAGTGTGGGGCTTGCAACGCACCAAGGACAGTAACTCGTGTATTTTGTTGGGCTTATCTTATTTAAAACTTTTGCTGTCAGGATCAGATTGTCTGGGCTACATAGACGTAGGACTCATTTATTACTTCGTGCATGGCGCTACTTGATTTTGGATGTTTTGTTTGTAGACTTGTCGTCATGCTGCATTAGTTTTTGTAGTAATAATTTGAAAGGGTTCCTCTCCCTTGCTGAGAATAACCACCGTTCGCTGCTTTTACACCCGTGAGGTACCGCAATTGTGTCATTGGAAAATAAACCGTTTTTCAATGTTTGTCACACTTCATTGCGTGAATGTATTCCCATATGCCAATATTTATACATGCGGCTAGTAAGTGTAGAACCGGCGGCGCCATTTCAGAAACCTTGCCTCGTTCGTATTCTTTTTCGCATGTGATAGAGCTGATCAATCCCACATTCTCTCGCTCATTTATACAAGAGTATGTAACAAGCTTTCAACTCAGTGCTCGCCTGCACGACTGTCCACGGAACTGAGGCAAAAGTGTCGTACTTGTTTCAAGTGGCGAGTGGTAAAGCAAGCAATACATTACACAGGTACATGCTATAAATTTCACGCTTATCTCAGAAAACCATTCAGAGTGGTCATATAATTCTCCTATAGGCAATATCTCCCTTCTGTGTGTTTTAAAATGTGGCGATTTACACTCTAGGATGCCAATTTTGGCTGTAAAAATTGTTTAAAAGTTTTGAGTACCACCTATTGTTCAAAGTACGAGTACATTTTGAATTCATGCAATTACAAGACAAGGTTTTGTTCGTCGAAAGGACAGCAGTGCGAACGCCTACCTTATTGAGGTTATTTAGCGCATTCATTTTTAAAATTTCTGCCACTTTGGTCTGCAAAATCGGTGGTTGCATTTGATTCGAAGTGAGATTATTGTGTTTACAAACCGATTCAAGGTGCAATTTACTGTTTAGAATGCATGCTAGGCGTAGGATAACGTACCCTTGCCGATTGGTAATTGTAGTTTTTGACACCTAACCGTGTTGCGAAGAAATTTCAAGGTTGCATTTTATATTGGCCGTCACTGCATTAACGATTATAATATAGTTCGTACGCTGAAAAAATACAATTTTGTGCCGGGTACAAAAGTGCGATACTCAATATCTTGGCATTGTCTTCACGTGCCCAGCTGCACAGTTGGTTTGAAACAGACGGAAAGTCATCACTATGCGACAGCAAAATGTTCCGCAGACATGTTTGCCCGTATCCTTGAATATAATTTGTTAAATTCGGCACACAAGCAGAGGCGCACCTTGTGATCAAGTGTTACTTGTACGTGAAGAACGATACGTTCTTTCGCTTAAGGGACGGAATTTCTTCGCGCTAATGGTAGCAACGGAAGCAACGATTGAGATCTAAGGATAGAACCATTCTGCTCGACTTTTTGCCTTTATTCCTTCTCAGGCTGTCGGTGAGACGTAAGGAAACAGACAGCCTTCAGACGATAAAGCGTATTGGCTACCGAAGGCATCCCTTTATTGCCTGGCTCGTAGATAAAAAACTCAAACGAATAGTGCCTCTTGGACCTGACATTAAATTAAAGATAAAGCGCTACAGTGGCCGTACAGCCTCAATAGCCACCGACAGCGACTGTAGTGACAAACTCTTAGATGTACGTCTGCACTCCCGCTGGCAGCAAGCGTTACGTTAATGTCACGGCAATCGAACGAGCTTAGGATGAATGTTCTGCGTTGACTATCAGTACAGAGCTGTGTTGTAGGGCTGAGATAAATACAAAGATGCGTACTCCTTGCTCCTTCCTCTTTCTTCTGTCAGTGGAGGAAACTGCACCTAATTCCGATCAGCAAATTAAAAACTCGCGCAAGAAGATATGAAACCCGACTTGCATTACGTGTCGTGGTTTCCTTTCCTGAAGGGTCCGTTCGTGTCACCAGAATCAATGCTAGAGGGCCTCACATAGGGCTTAAGACTAACGTTGGTTTTCACCTATGAATTAAGGGCTTCTGAAAGCCGTTATTCCGCTGGGGGCTGTCGGCCACTAAGGTGCTCTCTTTGCTTTGTTTCCTGTAGCCTGGTGGAAGTGTTATTTTTTACCTTTAGTTTATAGAATGGCTTTTAGCACATTGGTTCTCTTCTACGAGGTACACCTTTTATATACTTTCACCAGAAAAATGAGTTCCTCCATAGCTCCTGCTTGTTCAATTGCATGGAGAAAGCAGCCAGGACTGGTAGCAAGGGGGTCCATTATAGGGGCATTATGAATGGCTTCTGCATGTCATACATGCTGATTCCGCATTGATCAGTGTTGCTATTTGATAAACGAGAACCGTCGGCCGTTGTAGCAGGAGCGGTAAATTGAGAGTAAGTTGCAGGATGCGTTCATTTAAGTATAAGCCACACAAATACAGTTTGAATTGGTCGTGAATAGAACGCTTGTTTTGATCCATCCTGAATGCATTGTTTAAACAATGACTTCAATGTGTAGACTTTGTTTCAACATTTCTACTATTAATTACTGTCATATTGAGAGAAATATCAATTCTGCTTTTTGCGCAAGGACTTCTCTTAAAGAATTTCCACTCTTTCCAGCAATTGGCATTTAAAACTTGTATCAGTTCCTACACTGGAAATGTACGCACGTAATAGAAAAGAGCTCAGATACGCAGTATAATAAGGGGAGTAGTACAGATTCACTTCTGGAACATGTAATCGTTAACGATAATTACACGAAAGTGTTACCTAAGTGATTGACGTCAGTTTTCAGCGCCCTAGCGCCCTGGCTGGACAAAGTTCAGATTACAAAATTTGGGAACATTTGTGCTCCGCCTTCAAGGGTGCCGTGTTACCGCATTAATGGCGCTCGTCTGCGGCTATGCTTGAGGATCACATTCACTTACATGTATTTTCCTATTCATTGCCCTAATTTGTGCCTCTATTATCGCACGGATACTCATTAGTTTACAGTGGTAAGCTGGTACTTTATTTAAGATCATGAGATGTACACATATAGCTACACTTTGATCAAGAAATAGAAAAGTGTCGGCATGGCCTATGGTGGCATGTGTGACTGGGGATGCAAAGGAGAGCCAAGAGCACGGCAAACTCAGCCGTGTCATATTATCTCCTGACGTAGTGCAACATGCCGATCGACCCGCGTGCTCATGTCCCCTGCTAACTGCAAGGAGCCATAGGTGGGATAATGATTTTCCGCTCACAGCCCTTACTTCGTCTACGCCAGATATTCTGCAGTTCGGAGCACTTAGTGGTGCCGGTCTAAATGTCTGCCACATTCTGTTCGAAACACGGAATATTATTTAAGTGGCCCGACTAAATGTTGACCCCAAAATTGCAGCACTGTATCATGGCATGTAATGAAAACTGCAACGGTCGAAGCCGTCAGCTATACCTGGGAGGCCACCAATACCCACTCACCGGCGCGAGCCGCAGCGTCCTTCCCCATTTCAATGCAATAGCGTTCAAGAGACAGTTATCGTAAAAAGCTGCGTCGGTTTTGCTTCACCGTACTTGGCGTAGTTTGTTTAAGCGAGAACTCAAGAGGCAAGTTTGTGGCAAATGGTGGTAGGTTAAATCTCCGGACACTTGTAGAGGTTTCTGACGTAGTGAGAACACATGACACTCGCAAGATGGCAGGAGTCGACAGCTAGGCTTAGCCTTTTTCAGTGATAATAGAACCCTGTAGGCCTCTTGCATCCTGAGCCAGATGAGCAACTTCTATGGTGTGCAAGCACGTTCGAACGACTTGCTACAGATAGGGCTTCGTTGTGTCAGGTGGTCATTCACATAACACTGTACTTGACGACGTTGCATTGAAGTGTATATGTACAATATATGAGAGGCATGTACTAAATGAGTAAATGAGCGCTGATTAGACAACGACCTAAGTGAATGTACACAACGAAAGATCATAAGGTGCGGTCGCAGATTAGAGCCATTAAGAATGTCGTATAATATCTTTACAGGCGCCGCATGTCAGTCCCAAAATGTTTTTCTTTCCACTTAACTAAGCTGTCGTCGATCAGTTTGATTTGCTGATTGCCACATACCGTGGCGCTCTTTCCATAAGCCTGGAACCTTTTATAAATAACGGTTAAGGTTAGTATCCGCCCTGTCTCTTGGGCATCTACAGCTTTTTTTTTTGGGTAGGATGTAGTCAAGAATAATAAAATGTCGATTTAAACTCACCAGTCGGAGCAGCCCACCAGCACGTGCCGCAATGAATGTGATATTCCCCTTCGTTAAAAATAGCGCACTCAAGGCGTCACATATGTCTGTTCTTGAAGCTGGGGCCTCCAAGTTGATCGCGGGGACCTATATTTGCGTTCTGATTATTAGCTCCTATTCCAGACGAGGAATCTACAATACTTTAAGTGTGCACAACAGAACATTTGTCATTTTGTATTCATGTGATCACCGTTAACCTAAAGCACTGGGCGCATATTCGGACAAGTAGGAATATTCATTGACAGCTGGACTGCTTCCTTTAGTGAGTGCAGGAGCGGGGGGCGGGGCTGGGCTGGCACGTACTGCTTTATAACTTTAAACAAATCCACTAAAATGGGATGGGTCATCAATATATGAGAAAAAATAGACGGCATTCGGGCTCAACAAATGCAGTCACGCCTGTTAGCTACTTGTCAGGTTCAGTTCGTAAAGTTCATCATCAGCGTCATCAGGCGGACTTCACCCACTGCAGGGCAGAAGCCACTCCCATATTCCTTCATTAACCCGGTCCTGCGCTAGTTGCATCCACTTGCCCCTGCAAGCTCCTTAACCTTATCGGCACAGCTTACGGTCTGCTTCCCGCTGTACACTTACCTTCCCTTCGAGTCCAATTTGTTACCCCTTTCGACCTTCGGTTATCCTCTCTTCGCACTGCATGCCCTGCCCATGCCCATTTCTTCTTCTTGATTTTCACTAGAATGCCATTAACTGAAGTTATTTCTCATATCAACTCTGCGCACTTTCTATCTCTTAACGCTCCACCTACAATTGTCCGTTCCTTAGTTCTCTGTGTTGTCCCCAACTTTAGTAAAAGCCCTTTTCTTAGCCTCCACGTTTTAGTGGCATAGCTGAGGGCAGGTAAAATACAACTTTCATATTGTAAAAGCCAGTTTTACATTAGGTAGAAAAACACTGGAAGTCGTAGGCGAATATGTATACTTAGTACAGATAGTAATCGCAGATCCGGACAATGAAAAAGAGATAACCAGGAGAATGAGATTAGGATGAAGCTTATTTAGCAAGTTGGCCGCAAATGCAGAGTGTGGCGTCGACGCCACTTTAGACCACATTACATGGGGGTGTGCGGCTTATGCGGCACACGTCGATTTGGCTGCCAGCTACATCTCTGGAGGAGTGGGAGCCCGTGCGGCGCTGCTCGGACCCGGACGTGTAAGTTCGGACCACTGAGTGGCCCGAAGAAATCGCCGCCAAGGCAGAACTGATGGCCGTCTGGCGCGGCCAACAATCCCACTGAGCCCTAACTTTATAACCAGATGTTAATAAAAGATGTACCATCCACCATCCAATGCAAAACTCGCAGATTATGCCTAGTAGCGTACAGATATCGCTCAAGAGGAAAGTATATCGCAGTTGCATCTTACCTGTACTCACCCATGGGGCTGAAACGTTCCAGCATCTATAATTTTTAGGCGACGCGTTAAAAGCACCCCTCTTCTTTAAAGTAACGAACGAAACTAAAGTTTTCGCAATATATAGAAAATTAAAGGGTACCAGTAGTCTTGATGCGCACAGTATACAGAGCCGACAGAATAGATTTATTCTTGATATAATTAAGCATGCCCAACATGTATATATATAACACCGCATTTAAGACAGCTCAATTCCCTAAAGACATGTAGCTAGCCAGGGTAGCCCTAATATACAAAAAGGGCAGTGCAAACTTGTTGGGAAAATATAGGCCAGTTTACGTACTTTCGCATTTTTCTAAGGGTTTAGAGCAACTAATTCGCATCCGTCTACAGCATTTTCTGCGTAAACATTCCATAATACCTGACTGTCAGTATGGCTCTACACAAAATAAGTCTTGTCGAAAATTATTATATATTAAACTTTATGTTGAAGCTTTTAACTCTTGGTATTTTTGTTGATTTCGGCAAAGCCTTCAATTGCTTAGGTCACGATATTCTTTTTGCAAAACTACAGCACTACGGCATACGTGGTCGTGCTTTCACTATTCAAATCTTATCTGAGTTCGGGAGTCTCAGTAATTATCAACATCAGCCTGACTATACTCACTGCAGGGCGAAGGCCTCTCCCATATTTCTCCAATTAACCCAGTTCTGTGCTAGCTGCATCCACTTCACCCCTGCGAACTTCATAACCTCATCCGCCCACTTTATTTTCTGCTGCCCCCTGCTACGCTTTCCTTCTCTTGGAATCCAGTTTTTTACCCTACGCGACCATCGATTATCCTCTCTTCGCACTACATATCTTGCACATGCCCATTTCTTCTTTTGATTGCCATTAGAATGTCCATAACTTGAGTTATTTCTCTGACCCACTCTGCACGCCTCCTATCTCTTAATATTACCCCTACCTTTTTTCGCTCCATAGCCCTCTGCGTTGCGCTCAACTTAAGTAGAACCTTTTTGGTTAGCCTTCACCTTTCAGCCCCATAGGTGAGTACAGGTAAGATGCAACTGTTGTATACTTTCCTCCCCAGTACTATTCACGGCTTGCTTAGAGTAAGTATTCGGAGACTTATCAACCATGTTCTGTAAGTGAACTTGCATTCATTTTTGACCTAAGGTTGTTTTTGACTTTTGCCTACTGCTGACTTCTCAGGTGGGGAGGCTCGTCAAGCGGTGTATTATTCACTCCTTTTTTTTCTCACCATCCCCAGTTTGAATATACCAAATGAAATAAGAGATTGATTCATGTTAGCGTCCTTCCATAATCCAGGTACCATCGATGTCGTCAGGCATTGTGTATATAGGGTGCCTAATTTTCTGGCCCGATATCACCCATGTTCAACAAATCTGTAGTTACCTGAACGTCCCCAGCTGCTTTCCCCTTTCATAGCTGCTAAACCTTTCTTAACTTCGCTCTTCGTTACTGGCGGAATTAACCTCTGACTGCTCTTCAATACTGACAATCTTATGATTGTTCCGACTACTTTGGCTACTATATAGGTCATTATAGATCTCCTCGGCAACTTCGACTTTTGTTCTATATTACGGAATACATTCCACCCCGTGTCTTTTAGCGCATAATTCTGATTTCTGCATTTCCCTAAGTACCTCTTCCCCACTTTGAGGCTGCCCCCGTTCTTTAGAGCATGCTCAATTTCTCCACGTTATACTTCCGTATGTCGGATGCGTTGCATCAATTGATTACCTTTGATAGCTCACTTCGTTAAACGAAAGGAAGACAAAGCTGTTTTCCCCTGAGATTGATGTTTGCGGTTCCAGATATTCTATACATGAGGTTCCGGTTCCTAATATTGGACTTTAGCAACATCTAGCACCCTATGACCGCGTATCTTTCGGAACTGACCCTCACGCTTTCGAATCCCATTGCTTTCTACCTCGTTTATATTTTGTTGTAAATAAAAAAAAATTTTCATCACATACCAATAAAGCACCACTTATAGACAAACGCAAGGTGCCTAAAAATATGCAGTTGTCCTCAAAATGTTCCGTCATTAAACTACCTGTGAAATGACATCTGCCATATTCAATTGAACCAAACAACGCAAAAATATTTCAAGCCCTATACAGAGGAACGCATGTATCCTAAAAAAATGACGCCCTAAACCCACCGGCCAGCATTCACCTCGCGCATCCAGTGCTCTTCCCAATGAGCGCTTCCGAATGCGGACCCGGATATCTTCATGAGGGCAATCCCGGCGTATTCTGATATCCTAAATTATTATAAAGGGACAAGAATAAAATACCCTTCTCTGCCCAACGTCTTAAATCAACAGGAAGCAGTGTCTTGGCGGAAACTGCAAACTGGAACCTTACCTAAGGCACACATCCTAAATAAAATGTTCCCGAACCAGTACCGGGTCGCTTGTCCATGGTGCGGTGCTATACCCACCCTATATCACATGACTTGGGAATGAGATAGAAGCAGAGCTTTCCAAAACTAGAAAATCCGAGTGCTAGAAAACCCAGTCCTCCAAAGAGGACTGGTCATCCATGCCCAGCGAGCAGCAAAACTCAGTGGTGCCCTGGAATAGGGGTGCAACCCTGTGAGACGGACCATGCCATCGACGCAGAGAAGATGGAGGAACTTTGTCAACAATATCTCTAAAGTAGAGCAATAAAGTTTATCCTATCCTATTCTAACCTCGATCAACCAATGCAACTGAACTAAATTGAGACTCAAGATAAAAATGAGAATCGTTCAATGCTGCTGAACTGAATATATAGCGAAAGCATTAGCGGTGGGTGACCCAGCGTTCTTCGTCTTCTTCTTCTGTTTAAATAAGGACACGGCCCCGGCACGCAGCGACGAGTGGTTAGACCTGTACTAGTATTGCTTTCTAAATGAAAATATAAACCCCTCCCACCAACCACGCACAGCCAGTAAGGAAGTAAAGAGAAAAGTATCTGTTTTCCAAGTGCTCCGGCAGGTGACATTTGGCAGGTGGTATGGTAAAGTGTTTAAAGGTAAGGGGGTTATGTTATGAAGCAAAATGACTTGACAATGACAAGTTGGCAGGTGACATAAAGGAGCCTTCATATTTCGGCAGGTATTGGGCCGTCACGGGACCGCGCGGTGTGGCCCAGCTTGGAGCTGCTGTTTCAACCGGCAGGTGGCATGCAAGAGTGCCGTCAACGCCGTCGAGATGTATAACGTTGTGAGACGAGATTACATGACCGAGTTTGCAGGTGTCGAGAGAACTTACAGTAGGTTGAATGCACAACCCTGTATGATTGCTAAACGAAAACAAATATTGTGTAGCACTTTGGACCACTAAAGTGCGGTAAGACCAAATCCTCGATTTGAAACTTTGCCGATTCCTATTCACTGCGTCTGCTTTTGTAGGCTGTGTGCAGCGGCGTTCGAAGAAGCTTCAAATGAAAAACGCAGAACGGACGCCTGTATCGGTATGACATGGCGATAGCGTAAGCTACCAGCCGACATATTAAGCCAACTTTAACCGAGCCGTATGAACGTGCCTGCGTGCTAGGGCCAACGTGAATGCTAGAGTATTGGCAGGCTAAATCTGATACCCTCCCATATGAAAGAAGAGGTCCGAGTGGCAGCGCCTGCCAAATGTAATGTCAGGAAGCGAAGCCCTGCGTCCAGTTAGTGCTTGGCCATGTCAGCTGCCAGCTACGATATCCCACGTAACGAAAGAGTATTAAGGCTTACGGCACCCTTTGGGGTGTGTGGGCCTAGGGTGGGCTATTTTGACCTATGATGGCCGTAATCTTGGGTGGCATGCAATCACGTGACCTATTGTGAACGCAAGGTGTGACACCTTCTACGAACGACAGTATTAGCTTTTAAAGGCTTTCGCCTTATTAAATAAAAGCGATAACGAATATGTCTCGTTGCGATGAATGACATCCAAGAGGAATAATTGTTTGCAACACTGTTTCATTCCATACTGCAGCGTGCTTATGATCCCTAAAATTACTCTCTTCCTTGTCTCCTCCCGTTCCCCCTTCGATGCTAACTCCCGACAGCAATGGAGGTAATTCTGAGCAACAAGGCTACACTAACCATCCATTAATCCGTGTGGTTTTGGTGCTTATTACTAAGACTATTTTTCTGGCCGAGTGTATCGATTACTATCTTCCGTGTAATCCAAAGAGGATATAAAGAAACTGCTAGAGGGGAGACGACGCGGTGGATGGATGGATGGAATATAGGAGCGTCCCCTTTGAAACGGGGTGGTAGTAGTTGCTTTCATACTCATCTTTCCCTATATCTTAATTATTGTTTTTGATTGGTTCACTATATTATCATTCTATTTATTTAATTTTTGTTTCTACATTAATACCATTATGTCACTTTTCTGCTTTTAAGCCACCAAGCTTCCAATCGTTTTTTGCTAGCTTGCACCGCAGGTTTATTCACCCGACCACGGTATTTCTACACCCCAGAGCTTCAGGAAGAGTAACTACGGCTGCATCGACTTCCGAATGGATACCATACAAGCCACACGGCGCCATCTTTGGGTGGGAAAAAAAGTTCCGGGTCAGCCCATGGCGTTTCGCACGCACTGCCATGATTTTGCCTGGGCAAAGCAATGTCTTTCCACGGGCGTTTTCAAACGCTGATGCAAGAAGCATTTTGCCTCATGCTTAGCATATGGATGCTCAAGCCGCGTCAACTCAGTGTCGGGAATCGCATTCCACAGCTGAATATGATTGAACTGCTCTGGGAAGCTGACGTGGTGTCGGATTGAACCGATAGCTTACAGAGCTCGTTCACTCAAAAAGTCGCCGGCGTAGCAGTACTGGCGGTGGCAGTACTAGTAGTAGTAGTGGTAGCTATATTATTAGTTGCACCGCGTGTGAGAAATAATCAGGGCTGCGTAAAACAATAGGATGCTAAGGGAAGAAAGGCGTAGCAGGGGACGAAAGGAAGTCAGATAGGCGGATGAGGTTTCGAAGTTGCAAAGGTTAAGCGGATGCACATAGCACTAGGACCGGGCTACTTGGAGTAAATGGAAGAGATCTTAATTCGCCCTGCAATGGACGTAGTCTGGCTAATGATGCTTAAAAATCATATCATGGCAATTGATGGTTCGAGTGATTCATGATTTATGTGTGTGTGATAGACGACGACTGCTTATGAAATTACTGCAATTAATTCATACATCATCAATTGTTGATTTATTTCATCAATTAATGATGGAAATAAAAAAATGAAAAAAGGGAGTTCTAATGCGTCAAAATAGAACGAAAAGACAATGCTTGATGATACCCGCCAAATTTAGTGTGTGCCATTAATCACGTGATGCACCATGTAGCAGAGTAGGTGACGACACAAAGGAGAGCCACACAAAAACACACACAAAGACATAAACAAAGGCAATGCTGCACTGACAACTGATTAACTGAACCTAAACAACCTCTACTTTTTCCACTTCTAAGCACACACACCAGTTCATCTTTGACGGTCCTCCCAGTGATCTAAAAAGTATTTCTCTTTCTTCGATAGGAGAACAAAAGGCATGCTGATGAAATCTTCGCCAGCTAAAGATGTCTCCCAGGCTTCCAAAATCTCTCTCGTTATTCTGCCTTTATTCTTCCTCAAAACGGCTGCCTTATTAAGTTCTGCTGGAGACATTTCTTTTTCAAAACTGCAGTCTTTGGAATGGAGCACAAGATTAGTACAGGAATTAGTACAGGAATTAGCGAAAATTGTAGGGGCATGTTTTCTTATCCTATCATTTATGTATCTTCCGGTCTGGCCGATGTAATTCTTGCCACGGGGCAAGGGAATGCGATAAACAATCCCTTGGATGCACTCAGAATATCTTGTTCGATGTTCTGTTTTGCATCTTGATCTATTGCCATTCCCATTTATACGCGCACACATACTTCTAGCTTTGTTCGGAGCCGTAGGAATAAATAAACGCCGTACGTCTTCCCAACCTTTATCTTGTTGTGGGTGAAGCCGTGAACATAGTGTACCACACAGCTCTTCTTCTTCATCAGCAGAGGTCCATTTTCTATCATTTGTCGCTTATTCTGCGTCAACAAGCTTTCAGGTATGTTGGATATGAATTCATAAGAAAATCTTGCGTCTATAAGCCTCTCATATTGGTTTAAGAAACTTTGCCTAACACTGTGATGACAAGATTTCTTAGGAGCTGCAAGCAAAGAAGCCTTCGCTATGCCTCTCTTCAGTGTCTTCGAATGATTTGACATATATGGCAGGAATTGCTATTTGCTCGGCGCTGATAACTGTAACGTAGATGTCCAGCCAAAAATTCAAAATAGATATCTTTAGCTGGTGAAGATTGCGTCAGCTTGCCTTCCGTTCTCCTATCGAAGAAAGCGAAATACTTTTTAGATCATCGTCAAAGATGAAGTGGTGTCTGTACTTAGAAGTGGAGAAGGAAGAGCTTGTTGGGGTTCAATTAATCAGTTGTCAGTTCAGCATTGTCCTTGTTTACGTGTATGTAGGTGTGTTTTTGTGTGCCTCTCCTGTCTCGCGTCACCTACTCTGCTGCAATGTGAATTATGTCGTCTGACCAACCAGCTCGACTTTCTGCTATAATTCCATTGATCAAATCTTCGAAATAATTTAAGAAATGAAAAAATTCGAAACACAGGGTTCAAAGGTCTCAAAATGTTCAGAAAGGCAAGACAACACACGATACTTATTAAGAAAATTTAAAATGAACGAATATCAATTGATCGAAATAACTGAAAAAATGAAATCTGGAAGAAAAGGTCGATTATTTTCTAAAGCCAGTAAGATGGCAAGCTGGCCAACGCAACTAACGTAATATATGAACGGCGAAAAGCCCATAATTTAAAGTGTACCATTTCTCGTCAAAGTCTTCAAATGGTGAAATTTAGGGAGACACTTGAGCTCCGACATGAAGGGTATAACGCCATAGCTATTCACGCTCACGAGCTATGTTTTTCATATATGAAAGGTTGCAGCTTTTTGTTTTGCTTTCTGGTTTTTAATTTTTCATACATAGAACTTAGCATCAGAAAACATTCACCTTCCATTCTGAGCAGACTTATACTTAAAGTGATTTCTTCATTTTTCAAATATTCCAATTATTTATCAAATAAAAACTCTAATATTTCTTAATTAGCATTATCAAGCATTGGCTGTCCAATGTGAGAATGCTGCTATATTTTAAGCCCCATTTTAAAAATGTTATTCATTTAAATTATTTTTATTATGATTTCATTATTCATTATTGAAAACTTTTTTTTCTAATTAGCATCGCTAACATTTTTTTCTATATGAAAATTTTGACGCGTTTGAAGACCCAAACTTCAAAATTTTCACTTTAGTGATTTGTATCATTTATTTTATTAATTACACTCTCAATTTTTATTTAGCATAATCGAGCATTGGACTCTCATTCAAAGCATTTTGACACGTATGAACCCACCTTTTTTTCAACTTTTCATTTTTCTTCATTTCGGTAACTCATTTATAATTCAGTGACTAGCGTAATTTCTTTAGTTCCTCACTTATCACGCACTAATCAGTCAGCCATAACTAGAACCGTAAATTACCATAATACAAATTTTTATACAGCTCCCGATTTGCTCTCGCGAGCGGCGCCGGAATTTACTGCTACTACTACTATCACTACTACTCTATTAATACTACGACTTCACGCCTAACGAGCTTTATAATCTATCGCTGAATATTTTTACTTACTTGTTTTACCTCATGAACTAGAATTACTCAAAAAATTGCTAGAATGCTGCATCGACTGCGGCAACGAGTGCTACCCGCTTTATTAAAACCACAAGAGGGACGCCACCGGGTTCAATCCGGTCCATTGGCAAGTATAGGAAGCTTTCAATCTAGATTTTTTATATCCTTCTAGGTGTAACCAAGCACGTAAAGAAAAGCAACAAAATAGTGATCTTTTCTTTACAGGCTACCAGACAACAGAATGACATGCTGCATTGTAGCCCTCAAATTTCGTCGCATTATTGGATTGCCATAACCTACAGTTTGCACTCTATACTCTGCTTGTTTTATAGTGAGAGATATTGGTTTTAAGTTTTGTATTTTCATCTGTCAGGCTTGCAGCAATGTGGTTTGGCTTTCTGAGCCACCGGAACGTTTAACAAATTCGGACGATTGGGAATGATGTGCCTTACCAGGCACATCATTCCCAATCGTCCGAATTTGAAACCAACTCGGTCTACAAAAGCAAAAAACAACGCTAAATAAACAAATATTTAATTAGTGCGAAAATGTGGCGCTTCCAATTATTACGGAAGAAATACCTTTATGGGATATATTGATCGCGTGATGATGTTCTTTCGTTTTGAATTTTAGTCACTAATTGCAATAATTACAAATTATTGTGCAGATGACCTATCAAGTGCACCGCTTTAGATGATGTCGCTGGTAACTTTGCACCTGTTTGATTCCGAGCAACGCGATCATATGATTGACCAATACGAGCTTCGGGACTATACACTTATACGTATGGCATCGAGAACGGTCACCAACGTTCGGAAGGCGAGACTCGCCACGCGCTTGAGTGACAGGGAAAGGTTTCATATTTAGACGAAGTTGATGCTTATGAGAAATCCTTGCTTATCTTTACACCAGTCGTATGTGACTTTCTTCTGCTGTCTTTCTTGAATGAAATGGAGTGCGGCCTCCGACTTCCTGTGAAGACGAAAAATAGGAGACGCATTTCTTAAAGTGTGCAATTTCTTCATGCATTGCATTCGCGTATATTACTAACATAATAGCGTTAAACAACCGTTTGCGGAAAATCTGGGAACTGAGGTTTGTGAGCTAGAGCTCCCGGACATGGCTCTGGTAGTGGTAGACGGCTGGTGAAAATGGCCGGGCATTGTTTCTTCAATGGTTGACGCCAGGATAAGACATGGTGTCACAATATTGGGAGGAGCTGCCAATCCGAGTCGTTAATTTGAGTTGGAATTCAGCCATCCGACTTCTATAGGCCGAACGCCGGCATGTTGATACGGCTTGGTTAATGCGGGACATTATATGTCGCCGTGTCATTACTTACAAACAGTAGCTGGGTAACATGAGAGTGAGGACTGTGTGCTAAACGAACGTGATAAATATTACAAGCAGAATTTAAGCTTTGTTAATTATGTGAATAGACAGTGCATGTAAGCCAACAAATAAGCGCGAGAGAAGCCACAGACAGTAGCCAATAACACTACCCTGTCATACCCTCAACAAAGGGGGTTTTCCTTTGGTACCAACGAAATCGACCTTCAATTTACAATCAATGTCCCGTTAGGTCCCGTTAAATGTGCAAGTTAAATTCATGTAATGTCGTTTTAGTATTTCCTTCGACATCGATTTAGCCTTTTCTTTTCCACTTCTATGGAGCCTCTCGGCCGTCATTTACAATCCTGCAGGTTAGGTTGGTTTCCTTCTGATATTCTCACATTGTATTCAATTCCCTTCCATGAATCAATTTATTTACATTCCTTTTTTTCAAACAAATATTTAGCTTTGGATTTTTGGAGCTTGAGTGTCCTTGCAATGCTTTTTCACCGCCATATAGGTCTATGCTTTTGAACTGCTTGATTACTGTATTCACCTTCCTTGTTGAGATATTGCTATTGACGGATTCTATAGTTTTTTGGAGAACGCTCCTACAGAACGTAGTGCATACCGCATACAAGCAAGTTCATTCCAAATATCAGGAAGTAAATTGATAGAACAGCTCCAGTATTGCTGCCAGCGTGCTCTTAAAATGGGTCAGTGCTTTGAAGCAAGATAATAAAATACTAAAAAGGGCTAATTCCACAAGCTTCCTGGTGCCCAATTCCTTTGTTCTAATTATATTCCTGGATCGGTCAGCGTTACCTTGAAGAAACAATTTACGTCGACATCTCACTTGTAAGGAGTCAAGTAAATACAGCTCCAGTCATTGGTCAGACGGTTCGAGCGTAGCTCAGTGATACGTGAAATTAGTCACTGCCTTCTCTAACATACCCCGCTCTCTGGTTATGTGCTTGTCAGATTATGAGACTAGCTAAGAAGTGTTATTAGTAGTGGTTTGTAATATTGCATTGGTGCCGATGGGCATAGTTGCGGGCACAAAAACAAAGTCCAAATAATTGTACATGTCTGGAATATTTTCCTGTCTGTACCTACACAAAATATTTTCACCGTGCAACGTGTACCATATTTAAATTGCCTTTAAAAGGGAAAATAAACCAGGTTGAAGTAAAATGCTCGCATACAAACGACAGAAACAGCGTGTACCTGCAGACATTCCAGTCGTCGGCGGGATTGACGTACAATGTCAAGGTTCTCTCGATGGCGATAGCACCGGTAGGGCCCTTTTTCGTGTGATAAGATTAAATATTTCGCTAGTGAAAAATGTGTCTATGTCGCGATAAAGCCAGAGGAGCAAAGGTTTGCAGTGGAGGAGGAATGCATAGGAAGGAGAGGAGGCTGTACTGGTAGGCGGAGAGGGTCACGTGGCGCGCTACGCCGGCGCGATGGCAGATGATGAGAAGGCTCGGCAGTGCGCTTGGAGCAGGCGCGTAGGTTTAACAAACCCGCTCGGAGTGGTGGTTACTGTAGAAAGAGCGCTTTTCCCGAATCAGTTTTCAAAGGTTTTGCGTCGCTGTAAACTTGCTTGTGGATTAATTAGAGCGGGGCTTCCAATTCAGGACAAGGCGGGCTGACAAGCAATGTAAAAAAAGTAACCTACAACGTTAGGATATACAGTTTTTGCCAAACGTAAGCAGGCTGCGTGTTCCTCTTTTCAGTCGGATAATAGAGAATTCGTACGACTTCTGAAGCTGTAAATCTGCCATAACCTAAGTTTTAACGCTCACATCGATGTTATTTGCGGGAAAGCTCTGAAGACTCTCTGGTGTTTGCGGCGTAAACTGTCAAAGGCCCCAGCAAACGTGAAATAGGCAGCGTACAAGGCTTTGCTGCGTCCTCGTCTCGAATATGCATGTTGTCTATGGGACCCTTACACAGCCAAGAATATTTCAAAATTAGAAAGAGTGCAAAGGATCGCAGCTCGTTTCATTTGTAACAGATTCAAGCGCACAGATAATGTTTCAGACATGATCAACTCCCTAGGTTAAGAATCCCTTCAGGCAAGGCGCACTGAAGCAAGGTTAAAATGTTTGTACCTAATATACATCTATGTGATTAAAATTAACTCCCATGATTACATTACTCCTGTTTCGCACGCAAGTACGCGTTTTAATAACGGAAAAATGCTAGAAGAATTCCGAGCATACTCTAATACAGTTAAGCATTCTTTTTTTGTCAAAACAATTGCAGAATGGAATAATCTGCCGCTGTGTGTAGTTAACAGCCCGAATGTAGAAATTTTTATTGATAACTTGAGAGCCTCACGCATGTGAAACCTTGTTTGTTTTTTAAATCATCTGTTTTCCCTTCCATGAAGCTCGTGTAACTTTGTTGTACCTTCTTGGATTGTATCTTTGCTCACCGCTGCTTGGAGTCAAACGACTCCGCAGTGATACTAAATAAAATAAATAAATAAAAATAAATAAATAAAGTAAGGGCGAGCTCCTGTCCCCAATTCTTAACAAGTTGTGATCCTCTGGGACTGAATGATGGCTTTAGGATAAAAGCGAGAAGCGAAGCATGCATCTTACTTACTTTTTCCAAAGACGGTACATAAAGAATTCAAGGAACAAGAAAAGAGCCTTCGCATGGGCCACATTTGTATAACAGGGCAACAACCACGCCAGTAGACATACCGCGTAGTTAAAGTTAAACAACAAGTAGAAGCACCCCAACGTAAACGGTATAAACGGCACAAACAAGCTAGCTTAAAATTCCGACGAATGAGCAAAGCGATTGCATGCGGACGTCCGCCTT
The DNA here is from genome assembly GCF_055883805.1 of Amblyomma maculatum. Lineage (NCBI taxonomy): Eukaryota > Metazoa > Arthropoda > Arachnida > Ixodida > Ixodidae > Amblyomma > Amblyomma maculatum. The sequence continues at coordinate 68,945,627 of NC_139350.1, read as the reverse complement.
CACAAGCAGCAAAAACGAGTATCGAGACTCTTCACATTGTCAAAACACGTGTCTGACAATCTGGTGCAACGAGCCCTTCGACTAGACGCAGATCGTTTTGCTACGACAGCTTGACGGAACCAGAAAACGGAAGACCAACATCAGCAGCATGTGGCCGCGATAGAGGCAGTTGTCAGAAAAACATGTTCATTGAAACCTGTCGACAGAGTTCTTGAGAGCGGGACGGGCCGGAGCTTCTCAGGAGTGGAAAGTGGTACAGCACTTAAACCGCATATACACACATAGTGAAATCATACGGGAAAGTTCCCTCTTCGCCCCATTTTCCAGTGATGGGAGCGTTAGGATTGTAATGTGCTGTGAGTATAGAAAAATTGCTGACGTTTGATGTTTTTTATTTATTTCCCATAACTAATCAAATGCGAATACGTCGGCAAGGGCACCAGACTTCGCTGTTTCATTGATGAGACCAGGCAGCAAAGAACCACTCCTGTACTGGAACATTTCATGATTTACCCTAAGGGGCTAAGAACTTCGCACCTTTAACGAAACTGACTAGCCTTCTCTCTTGGGGACTGTAAACAAGGCCACTGAAACAGTAATGTCAAATGACAAAATGGTTTGAAGGGTTACTCCAAAAAGACACAAGCTGTCAACTTCAAAACAAGAGGTACGTATATCCCAGCGACCCACAATTTATTACATAACTCGAAAAATATAGAAGTTGTTAAATCAGTAAAAGTGTTAGGCGTATATTTCACAAACATATCGCAATGGGAAACTCATGGGGATTTTATACTTTAGAAACTAAGTCGCCTAACAGGCATAATAAACCGAAACCGCTGCATCTTACCCACATCAGCTAAACTGATCATTTACAATTCACTCTTTGCATCACATGTAAACTACTCCAATCTTGTTTGGAGCACAGCGTCAGCCTCCAATCTGCCAAAAACGCTATTGATGCAAAAGAAAATAATCCGTGCTTTTGCAAACGTGCCTTACAACTCGTATACCGAAGGCCTTTTCGTCAAGTACAACATTCCGAAAATTCCCCATGCATAAAATCGAAATCTGTTACGTTCCTACTATATTTCGCTACGACAGCATACAACAATTTATTAACAAATATGGCAAGATTATGTCAGAATACTCAAAAATATAACACGCAAAGCCACGAAAACTGGTACAGCCCTGTTCGAGGACCAATTACGGCCATCAATCGATTGTAAACACCTTACGCGACGACTAAATTCATGCATAGAGACCGGCATAGACATTCATACATTAACACCATCGGAGCTCATCTGACTTATGTAATCTATGCTTAAATTATAATGCTACCCTGTAAACGTGTCCGTAGTTGCTTATTTTTCTTGTCTAATGCGTTTCCCTGCCGTCTATTTGGCCAGTTTGTAAAATAGGCCTAGGACCCCTCAAGCTGCAAACAAGCAGCTTTAACCTTGGCCCCCTCCATTTACTTGTAAATAGACCGAAATAAATTAAATGAAATGAAATAATTGTAGTTGCAAATGGGATCCTATTTGGTCGGTCGTATAGGGAGAGACGCCGCTAAGTGTAAGGAATTGCCCGTATTCTCTCGTTTAAATCCCACCTCAGTGCCACTGAGCGAAACACTAGTTATTAGCGTCAGAGAAACATGCATGTCACTACTTCCAAACGTAGCCTTTTTGCGTTCTTGAAAGGATTTTGGTTTTTAATTTTTAAACAATTTTCAGTGACTCATGCTCCAAGCACTACGAGTACAAATTGGTCGGGATGCATGTGCAGTGACTAAACATACCCAGAAATTTCAGGAAAACCAGAAACACTTGCATTTTTTTTTGTTTTCTGAATATTTGGCTATTTGAAATAAATGAGTTATGCACAGTGGTTATGTGACCAATAGGTTCAACTATGCTTACAAAGGGGTTCGGAAAGAGAACTGACCAAGCTTTTGGCCCTACTGGATGCTTTTTTCGGCTTTTAAAGAAAGTCTTATAAAAATAACCCCCGTCTGTGCTCACGCACCACCATATTTAGGAACTATTAATCATGTTTTGAAAGAGAGAAAGATGAATGCTGACTATGTCCAAGTGAGCGGTTGCCGCTTTTAAAACAGAAATCCTTTCTTGGCTCATAGGTGGCGTGTAGAGGCCGTACCGGAAAAAGTGTCGGCCAGATATTCTTTAGAAACTGTCCGTCATCTGTGGCATATAACAGTATCAAATCTGGCATCCAGTCTTACTCAGGTATGGTCAACTCAATGGTGACCTCTAAATTTGGTTGGACCGCACCCACAATGAACAACGAAAATTTAACCTCGCCAAATTGTACCAAAATTTATGTCTAAAATAGTTCGACTATGGCCAATTCAGTGATGACCTCAAACTTGGGGTGTGCTCAAACCCAAAACTTTGGCCAACTGGGTCCCCAAAATTAGACTCCGTCATTATTAGAAGTCTAACCTAATTCGTGCATGAGCGCTTCAGTAGTGTCCTCCAAATTGAGATGGCGCACCGCCAAAATGTGGCCCCTGGGCTCCTGTATTTCGAGTTTGACCGAACGTGACCGAAATCAGTTTCTAACCTAACTTCAGTATTGTCAAGTGAATGATAACTTCAGAATATGGGGAGACATCGTGACTAAATTTGGTCACTTAACCCTCAAATATGACTTATTTCGCATTTACCCATTACGAACCCCCAACTAAAGAACGGTACTGAGCAGCACAATTGAGAACTCATAGCACAGCTGAACGCTAAGTGCTTTCGCATTTCCGCAAATAAGCGGACTTATGTGCACCCCTGGCATTGTTTAGTAGGCGGACTGAACTTTGTTCAAATCACAGAAAATGGAGGTTGTCTTGAACTACTGAATGCCAGTGATCTCCTTTTTTCTTTTTGTGCATTCATCAAGGGTTAATAAATACTCTTCGGACTACATGTCCTGCTCTTGACCGTTTATTCTCCTTGATTTTCACTAGAATTCCTGGAACTTGAGTTCTTTCTTTGACCCACTCTGCACGTTTCCTATCTCCTAATGTTACCCCTACCATTTTTCGTTCCATTGCCCTCTGCGTTGTCCTCAACATAATTAGAACGCTCTTCGTTAGCCTCATATGATTTGTACATGTTAGTAAGACATGTACAAGTGACCAATTTCCGAGCAAAAGAAACACGAATATAGAAACCACGAAAAGAATGAAGCACACATACGCAGTGGCAATAGCGCAACATCGCTGCCTAGACAAATCTAAGTGGAAGCAGAAAACGTTTTTTTTTAATCGCAAATAGAGACACGCCTCTCTAGCTCATATGCTATATCTCTCAATAAGTAAGCGAGTTAGTAAATTTTAGCCAGAAGGGCATTCATAGTTTAATGAGAAAGCTCTCCAGCTTTTACACCGGTTGTTTCCAAGAATATGAAGCTGGTGCTCTTACTATACTCGTGCAAGATGTCATTGCACTGCTTGTACATCTAACCACAGACTTGACTGCGTCATCCGTACAATTTTAAAGTTCTTCCGTGCAGAATCACCCAACCATGTGTTCAGAACTAGCAATATTTATCAGAGAACCTTACTGCAGAACCTGAAGCTAGGAACTATAATTCATGCAACTCTTATATTAAAAAAACAACAAACGCAAATTATTCATAACTGGTAGACGTAAGCATACCCTGCCGGAGTTTAAATTATTCTCAAAGAATGCACCCAAGGCAACCTGTGGGGTACAGATGCCATTAAAAGACAACTAACCGCAGTTTCCTGAGCTAATATATGAACTGTCAACGCTGTTCCAAAGGGAGGACTTAATATTTTATTAAAGATAATAATTTCGCTATTGCCGTTCAGCATGCCGTTATTCCAGACTTTCGTATTGCAAGGGCCGTGAAGAAAGCAAGCACAGAAAAATAAAGAACAGCACCTGAAAACTAGACAAACATGGTGAGTGTTTATCATTAGCATAACTCTGATGGCTTAAAATAAGCGGAAGCTAATATGCGTCAGTCTCAGCAATTACAGCGACTTATAACTCTTTCATTTGTTATTCAAATCTTAACGCTAAACGCGAAAAGAAACTCTTACAAAGAGAGCGGGTGAACACAGCTGATGTGATCCCTTCAGGGGGAATTCGATCCAGGGGGAATTCGAAGAACAAACACTAAAAACATTATAAGCGAAAGGCCACTGTGCATGCGGAACCGAATTACTTCTCCGATTGTCGATACAGTTGCTTTCGAAATTACCAGTCAGCCGCATGAACCATGCCAGACGACGCCGAACGGAAGAGACAGTTGTGGGAAGACTGGGTTTGGTTTAATATCAAGTTGTTAAACCGCACGGATATTACTTGCCTTGAGAGCGCTATACATGTGTCTTCCACAGAGAGGCCGGAAGTGGTCTACAACACGTATCACGTTCTGTTTAGGCACTTTCATAACCGCTCACTCCCACAAAAACACCGTTGCCGTCCTTAATTCTGCGTGAACTAGGCCTAACTCTCCATCAATCAGCTGCACCATCGCTCACTGCCACGACATGCGCGCTGAAGTATACAGATAGGTGGTCCCAAAGGACGCAGTGCAGACTCATTCGTCAAAAACAACAAGGACACCAATAATATTTGCGGACTCAAACACCTTCGGTATAAGGAAGAGCAGAGAATTACAGGGTCCGTGCAAGGAACAGCACACGCCACCGGCGAACAATGCTGACAGACTAGATTGGACCGTAGTTCTCTAGACAAGACTCAATTTTCTCCGACCAGACTTCCTTCATAGTGTAATGACAGTCCAGGCATTCCTTTTTGTAAGGAGCAATGCTAAATCTAAGCGCTGACACGACAACAGCAAAACTCGATACGTAGATCCTAACCCCATTTCATCGAGCACAACACAGAGCGAAATTTGGGAAGACCCAAGCCAAGTTACCTGTGGCTATATTTAGTAACGTCAAAGAATTGCTGATTTTTTGTTGCACCGCCTCTCCAACTCTAAAGCATGTTTTATTGCCATGACCGCATAGAATTCCTCCACACATCTCTATCTTATTATCTTCTCATCGCTTTCGATCATAATTTTACCCCCGTTCTATTACTCTCACCTTCATATCACGTGACATGTCTACTTCTTGATGCATCAAATGCAATATAAACTAGGTTCTCCTCTACCCTACAAATAACGCGCAAGGCGCTACCATGACTACGAGGTTTTGTACTCGGTTTCTGCGAGGATTTTCGGGATACGAATGCGCACATACGGAATTTTTTTGTTCTTGGAATATTCCGTGTTTTCAACACATGATGACCTTAGGCACACCGGTGAAATCGGGCGCCGCGGCCAGCAATGCTAGTGCATTAATACTCTCTTATCAAAGCGCTCATACGCATGTATCTTTATCAAGGCTTTCAGCTAGTCTCGCTCTGCCAATGATACAAAAGCTTCTAAATCCCTGAGTCCCATCTTACACAAACGCACACGTTTCTCGTTCGGCTTGACGGTGCAAGAACCGCTCCGCTGGGTCTCTTCATGCCACATTTTTATACAGGATGAGAATTAAAGAACCTGACAGCTAGTCAACCGCAGCGGTTAGGCAAACCGGGCTAATTGCAACTGATGGCATTAATGGCGCCGCAGTGTTAAAGTTCGCTGTGCCCACAACAATGCCTTAGAGCAGGGATTGATTGCGCGCATTCTTCGGACGAAGGATGACACAAACGTTGAGTGTCTAGAAGGCACATTGCCATAGTAATGAGTTTATGGCGCCTTGTGATCAGTAAAATAATAACTCGTAATATTCTGCACAGAATCGACGGCATTAGTTAAGACGTTCGCGAGAAAGCAAATGATTAATATTTGGTACTCAGCCTCTTTCAGGGCGATATATTTCTGGTGACGGCTTGTGGTATAATTTCTCCATGGCTATTGGTTGTAGCGACCACGCACTATGGTAGAGAGCGGTCCTAGGCTCATGGGCTACAAAAACGATTAGGTCACTTTTCTTCGTGCAGCTAAATCAGCGAGTTTGTCATTATTCTAGGTGTTGCAACACTTTTCTTTTGCTTCTATGTGTGTATAACAACACGTGCTGGGTTTTATGACATCAGGTGGCGTTATTATAAAACTCTTCGCATGAGTACTTCATTAACTAATTAGAGCTTGCTAATTTTCTAGTTTGTGTGCCTCCCACGTTTGTCCTCGTCCGTCGTGACGTATTGTATTATGAGCCGGCTAAGCTTCTATCGCGACCAAAATACAAATTTCGAGCATTTTTTGGGACCGTTTCAGTTTGTAGCGACAAGAAAGATATAGACTGCTCTAAACACATTAAGCAGCTTATACCATGGCCGGCTTTCTTGCTATATTACACACGGCCTGTGTTAGAGAAATGTAGGGGGCAGACAAGAATGTTTACTTTATCCGAAGCGTGACATCTGCTGCCTGCATTCGGAGTAGCCAGGCAAAGGAGGTACTCCACCCAATGTTTGAGGCTAATTTTTCATTATGGCGCGATACCTTCGCATTTTATTTATATAGACTCATACAGAAGGCTAAGCAGGCCGAGCAACATTGCACTAAGGTTTTGTGGGGATGATTTTCAAGTAAGGCTGACCAACCTATGAAGACTTTGAAATGCTCCAAGTATCTAGATGTATCAAGGAAGCACGATCCCTTGCATAATTTTCTGGTATTTTGCACAATAACGCTAATCACTCTGCTTAGCCGGTAAACATGAATGGATTACAAGAGGGGCCAACACGCAAGGTTCGTTTTTAGCGGCATTTATCTCAGCAGTAGTTTTCTACAGCAAAGCTGTAGCCTTCAGACACGATATGCAGCTAAACTGGTATTAATATCAAACTAGAAAAAAAATCAACAATCTAGTGCACTTTCGTCAAAATTGCGCTCGAAGTGCGGACACCTGCAGCCGCCAGGCGGCAGACTATTGGAACGGAATTTTGCTATAATCAGGGCCCAGTTATTGACAACAATCCTCAACGATCCTTCGTATTTTGTAATAAGCCAACAGACGCGGCAATCGATAAGGCAGCAGGCTGTTTTATAAAGAGTGCTCCAGCAGTTTTGCACTCAGATTTAGTGTTGAAATATTTACGTTAGAGCACGGCTGCTTTTCTAATTATTTTGATGGGCCCCCAAAGCTTAATCTCCATTCAGAGGACGGATGTGAATGCGCTGTCGCAGGTCAGATAACGTCACACGACTGGTTCGCCATCCTGCCACGAGCATTCCTATGAAGGTCGAAAATATCATACGACAGCGCGGAGTGTTTGTCGCTCCTAGGGCTTAAAGTTTTTTTTCACATTTCCCTAAAGAAATATTGGCGACGCCGCCCCCCCCCCCTTCATCCACTATAGATGATCTACGCATCACGGAAAGAGGACCTATTTGATGCTCGCCAATCAGACTTCTTCAAGCTCCTTGTTTCCAAAAACGCCTTTAGTTCCTGCCTGTCTGCACCGACATCAAGAAGGTCATGGATAAACTTGCTTGGACTCATAAACATGCACTAATGTTCAGTGCAAAAGCGCCGTAGACAAGAACGCAACTTTTTTCCCGGTGCCAACAAGTACGGTTTCAAGAGCACATTCAGCGATAACAATTTTTGAATAACTGTTAGTTCTGAGGCATAAGCCTGTTAAACAAAAATAATTATTTTGTGATGGTTTACTGTACTTGGCCAACAGGAGAGGTGGCAATCTCTTATTTTGTCCAAATGCTATTGTACTTAAATACTTTTCTGTTCGAATTTATTGCAAGTATTATTTTTAAGACGTTGGACATTGTAAAGCAGTTTTTCTGCAATATTTGCAAATGAAAATGTTCAAGCTGATTACTCGAAGCTTTTTTTTCCAGTATTACCGGTGGGAATGAAGTTTTTCTTTTTTTGTTTTTGAATTCGCATAGAAAGGGGCATCACAGTTACCTCGAGGCAGTATTAAGTAAATCTCTTCGTGGCCGGCGCGAGCGAGGAGCCTTGTTGGGTCGCGGTTTTTTCGGGTAGGTGCCGTTAGGGACATTTAGCAGACTATAACCTTTATAACCAGCGGAACGTGTGGACAAGCTCGGACGTCGATGCGCATGCGCGGAAAGCTCAGGCCGCCACCGGGTTTATGGCACTCCGCGCTCGCCTCTCGTCCGGTTATATCAGAAGAGCGCGCCCAGCGTACAAGTGTCGTCCAGACGTAGCATGCGACTTCCAGTGCGAACCGAAAATGCCGAATATGTTCTTTTTCTACTACATTACACTTCCAAATAGAACAAAAGAACCAGTAATGTCAAACAATACACTCCAAATCCAAATAATCTACTTTAGCAGATTCAGTATAATTAAAGAAAGCATGAATAATTCATGCAAAAACCTTTATTTATGAGGATGACCTGAGGCCTAGAGGGAAAGGGGGTGGGTTAGGTGAGGTTGAGGGCACCAGACTCCGACATGAAGTCTAGCAGGGCACTAAGCTTGAGCTTGGCGTTGGTATTGGGGGCTGTCCAGTCTTCGTAACCCTGCATGTGGTGAGCAGATATGTAGCGTGCGCGGAGGCCAGCCGTGTCAGGACAGGTCCAGATCAAGTGCTGCAGGTCAACGGAGTCAGCAGGGCAGTTGGGGCAGCTGATATTGGTTCGGCGCCATTGAATCAGGATGTCCGGTGTGTACGCTGCACCGGCTCGCGCCTTGTGAGTTAGAACTTGGGCAGGACGAGAGAGGCCGGAAGGGATCGGAGGAGTAATATCGGGGACAAGGTCCCGCAACAAACCTCTCCGTTCATGTTTAAGCCGCTTGATGACAGAGTCCGGCATGATGAACGAGACGGGAGAACAGTAAGGGTGGTCCAAGTTGGACGGGCCCACATCAAGCCTATGCCGGCGGTCTTCCTCTAGCTGCGCACCAGCGGCCTCGCGGGCCATTCTGTTCCCAGTTACTTGTGCGTGATGTCCAGGCGACCAATGAATTCGTACCAAGACTTGTGAGGTCTCTCGCAGGTGATTCATATTCCTTTCAGCGTAATTTCCCTATTGACCAATAGGTGGCGCAGCACAGCCCTGTGTGACGGGCTGCTTCAAGGGAACACCGAATGGCAAAGAAAGCACAGGCATCTAAGGAAGAAATCGACCAAAAATGGGAATCATATAGACATAAGAAATTTGAGGTGCAGGCCCTCGTCCAAAGTTAAAAATAAGGCAGTACACCGATCGCTGGATGGCTGACATACACGATGCCTCTAGAGGCGGAGCAAGAAAATTCTGCAACCATATAAGCTGGCTAGGGAAGAAGAATCAAAGAAAGCAGGATCGGATTCAAGATAACGCGGGAAATTGTTTAAAGGGAGATAACGCAGTGAACTACATTACATCAGTTATAGCCGAGTCATTTAAGAGCGATGATAGGGTAATCTCCGCAAATCAGGAAGCAACACAAGGTAGTAGAATACAAAGCAGCTTAGAACTGACCAATCTAAACTGGAAAAAGGCAGAAAAAAATATTCCTAAAAACTCATCTACAGGAATAGATAGAATTCCCATCAAGCTGATTAATGAACTCGGTCTAAAAAGTAAGGAAACGTTGTTAAAAGCTCTGGAAACAGTCATAACGAATAAGCAAATTCCGGACAGCTGGCGGCAGAGTAAAATGAATTTGATTTATAAAGGAAAAGGAGACAGGATACACATAAAATCCTACAGGCCGATTACCATAACATCTGTTATGTACAGGTTAGCCATGCAGGCGGTGAAATTAAAGGTGCAAGCATGGGTTGAAAGTAACAAAATACTCGGAGAACTTCAGAACGGCTTTATAAATGGTAGGCGCTTAGATGATAGCCTGTTCGTGCTTACCCAATGCATCGAAATATCTAGAGTGGAAAATAGACTTTTGTATTGGGCCTTCCTGGATATAAACGGGGCGTACGACAACGTAAGCAGGGAACTCCTGTGGAACATATTAAAAGAAGAAGGTATCGGTTATGAGATAATAGAGTTCCTACAGGAAATATTCCGGGATAACAAAGTAGAGATTACGTGGGAAGGGATAAGAAGTACGGAGGATGTCAAAGTATGCAAAGGATTAAGACAAGGCTGACCTCTATCACCGGTGCTGTTCATGCTTTATATGATAAACCTGGAAAGGAAGATACAAGAAAGTAACGTAGGTTTTAACCTGTCATATAGATTAGGCGGAAAGGCGGTAGAGCAGCGCCTCCCCGGTTTGATGTATCCAGACGATATTGTGCTGCTAGCTGAGAGTCTGGAAGAATTGTAAACTCTAGTTAAGTAATGCAGAGACGAAGGGGACGCTCTAGGCTTCGGTTTCAGCGCAGTTAAGTCGGGTCTGATGATTTTCAACGGCTCAACTGATCAGGGTCTTAAAATACAAGGCCATGAAATACCTAGAGTAGCAGAATATAAATATCTGGGGGTATGGGTAAACGAAGGATTGGCATACATTGGAAAGCATGAGCAATCACTTCAGGCCAAAGGGCGAAGGAATGCCGGGATACTGAAGCATAGGGAATTGTGGGGATACAACAGGTATGAGGTTTTGAGGGGTATTTGGAAAGGAATTATGGTGCCCGGACTTACTTTCGGAAATGCGGTTTTGTGCCTAAAATCAGAGGCACAGTCTACATTAGAAATAAATCAGAGATCCGTTGGACGATTAGCACTAGGTGCCCACGGCAAAACTACAAATTAGGCGGTACAGGGAGATATGGGCTGGGCATCTTTCGAAGTACGGGAAGCTCAGAGTAAAATATTATATGTGGAACGCCTGAGGAAATTGGACAGTAACAGATGGGCAGCTAAAGTATTTAAATACCTGTACTTAAAAAGCGTTGACTCACAATGGAGGAAAAGAACTAGGAAACTAACTAGTAAGTATGCTAATCACAAGGACGGAGAAATAAAGAGCATTAAGCAACAGGTGAAGAACACAGAAGGTAAAAATTGTATAAATTCGATGGAAAAGAAACAGAGTGTGGAATTATACCGAAAGTGGAAAATGCAGATCAGGAAGGAAGATTTCTTTGATAACTCAAGAGGCAGTGCACTACTTTTTGCAGATAGATCAGGGTGCTTTAGAACACGCAGCTACAAAAAGAAATTTAACAATGGAGATGACGCATGTGCTGTATGTGGTAACTCCAGTGAAACAATTGATCATATTATACTCGAATGTAATGGTATCCATCCGGAAGTTGATGCAGGCGCAATCACTGTTCCTGAAGCTCTGGGGTTTAGAGATAACAGTGGCCGGGTGAATAAACCGGCGGTGGAAACTAGCAAAACACGACTGGAAGATTGGTGGCTTAAAAGCAGAGAAGTGGCATAATGTTAGTAATGTAGGAACAAAAATTTAATAAATAGAATGATGGTTTAGTTAACCATTCTAAATCAATAATTAAGATATAGGGAAAAAAATTAGCATGATAGCTACTGCTACCACCCCGTTTCAAAGGGGACGCTCCTATATTCCATCCATCCATCGATTCATCCATCCATCCATTCTGGGGTGTCTCGATGCGCGCGCATTCCGCTGAGGGTGAAGACAACTGCGTCGTCTGCTACGGCCGCCGCCATTGCCAGACACGCTTCAAGGGCGCAGGGCGTGCGCCAATATGCTTTGCGCACTTGCTGCTGCAAAAGCGCGCTCGTTTTCGCGAACAAAACAAACACAAGTGCATTTCGCGCTTTTGCGAATGAACATACTAGGCTTATAACAGTCTGCTGTCCAATGTTTTTAAGATTTGCGTGGTCGTTTCTTCTCGCACACGGAGAAAGGGGTGCTAGACTAGAAACGTTCATAGAGCGGCTCATTAGGACGTTAGCTGCGGATAAAAATAAATTATTAATAACAATATCACAAGCAGATACACTGCATTCAGTTATTCGCCAGTGTAATTAACAGCACTGGGTTTTCATTATTCACATTTATTATCAACCTGAATAATAGAATGACCTGCTTTTAGAGAGCAAGAAATATTATTTTCTTTACCTATTTTGTAATAAGAAATAAAAACTTGCACATTCGCCCCATATAAATTAACCCAATACAGCAGTACCTGTACCCTGCATGCATTCATTGTGCACAGAAAACAAAATATATCCAAGCATTTATCGATGCCATACAGAGCTAGTTCGGTCGAAACGCCGTCGGTGTAGCGCTACTAGACTGCGCCGCGTGCCGGAAACAGTTGGGGCTGCGCAAAAAACCATGTCCGGGTATCTTGTGGCGCTAGTGATTCATGATTGACTGGTGTGTGATCGGCGATGTCGAGTTTATGCAATCACTGAAAAACTGATGAATTAAAGCAATAAAAAAATTCGAAAAACGGAACTTCAAAGGTGCAAAAAGCTCAGAACAAAAACCCAATACTTCATGATGCGAATAAGGAAACTTTAGTGTAATTTATCAAACAAGTAATTTAAAAAAATGAAACATGCGCTCAAATTTTTTAATCTACTTAGAATGGAAAGACATTGCTGATGCTGAGTAACGGTGTATAAAATATAAAAAAGAAAAATCAAAGTGAAATTGCATTGCCCGTGTGTGTTAAATGCTCTTAAGCAATGCCCTTAGTGGCGCAGTTTCGTTGTCCCCCTAAATTTTTACGTGTGTAGTCGGCCGATTCACACCTTGTGGGACTGCAGAATACTGGTTAAACGAAGAGGACCGGGGTCAAAATACATCCGTTTATGCTCGAATGAAATCGTAATATTGGCGGAATTCATGTCAAACTAACGAGCATAAAATATTTCAGCTCACATTGAAGAAGGCGTTTCTGAGCGAAAGTGAGGATTAACTGCTGTGCTCAGAGGTTAGTTGAAATCGAGCAAGTGTAGTGTCACACCAACGCTCGGTGTCTGTCGACGGTGACAAAGACGACGAGCGTATGTCGAAAGGCGCGTGCTACAAAGAAGACGGCAGACAAAGAAGAAGACGCAAGAGACTGACGCGCCAGTTAAACGGTCGACCGAAACACCGACCTGAGCTTGAACGTACCCTTACATTTGGTGGAGGTGCTGGGTAACGGCGCAGCATACACAACAGGGCAAGGTGGTGGTTTGGCGGCGACAGCGGCGTACATTAGCGGTGCTGTGACAAGCGTAATTTGAGAGGTTGGCGGTAAAACTTCTGCAACTTGCTCCTGGATGGTTCGTCGAAGTGCAGAATCTAGCGATGGGGTGGTCGCGGCAGAAGCTGGGAGGAGCGACAGTTGGCGAGCCACTTCCTCCCGTATAAAGGCCTCAATCTCAGGAAGAAGGGAAGGTGGTTTAGAAGTGAGACCGCATGCTGTCGGAGGCACGAATAACCGATCGTTCACGAAAGAACGCCGAGTAGAAGCTCGTTGCCGTTTGAGGACGTCGTAACTCTGACAGATCTGAACCACTTCGACGACGGTTTGCGGGTTTCTGGCCGTGAACATGTGAAAGGCATCGTTGGAGATTCCCTTCATGTTTTTGCTGATCTTGTCAGCTTCGGACATAGAATGATCAACACGTTTACAAAGATCCACAATGTCCTCTATGTAGCTGGCGAACGTTTCAACAGGGTTCTTAGCACGGGCTTCGAGGCGCGGGCTTCGAGTTTGCGCACAGCGGCGTGGCCGAACACCTCGGAAAAGCTCGTTTTGAAGGCCGACCAGGTGGGCAGATCGGGTTCGTGGTGGCGGAACCATAAATTTGCTACGTCGGTCAGGTAAAAGAAAACGCTGGCTAACTTCGTGGTATCGTCCCACTTGTTCTAGGCGTTTACGCGTTCGTAGGAGGATAGCCAGTCATCTACATCCTGTTCGTCGGCGGCACTGAAGAAGCTGGCGTCACGCTGGCGAAGCCCACCCGAGCACAGTATGGTAGGGGAAGCAGTGGGATCAGTCGAGCATGGAGGGGTGGTCTGGCTTGTTGCCTCAGGCATAGCGGATGGCGGAGCGACTGTGCGGCTGCGAAGCTCCAGCGTGAGAGCAGGGAACGAAGAGCAGCCTCCACCAAATATAAGGGTACGTTCAAGCTTAGGTCGGTGTTTCGGTCGACCGTTTAACTAGCGCGTCAGTCTCTTGCGTCTTCTTCTTTGTCTGCCGTCTTCTTTGTATCACGCGCCTTTCGACATACGCTCGTCGTCTTTGTCACCGTCGACAGTCACCGAGCATGAAGACGCAAGAGACTGACGCGCTAGTTAAGCGGTCGACCGAAACACCAACCTGAGCTTGAACGTACCCTTACCCAAGGAATAAGAGTGCTTGTATGCATGAAATGTGCTTATTTACGATTCAAAAGTATTTCAGGGTATTTTGAAGACATTTTTTCAAACAATGTCCTTGTCTGCCATATGTGATGCCAATGCAAAACAAGGTGTGTAATTTGAGCATATGCATCACGTCATTACTGGGACAAATTAGGTTGTTACCTTCTCACATATATTCCTTCAGAACAGTCACAGGCATATTCATCAGTAGCGTATCCGAGTAGCGCATGTTGGCATCGCTGGCAGGTGATAGACAGCAAGATTCTTTAAAAATGAAACCTCCCATGTAGTGTGGATATCGCACATCGTTGTGGACAGTCCTTCAATGAACAGAAATTCTGGTTAATTTCTCTCATCAGCTTCATTTTTTCTGTGTCTTTCCTTCCATGGAAGAGACGGCCTACCAGGTATTCGCGGTCGTCATGATTATAGCTCGTTGTCCGTGAGGTAAACAAAAACTTGGCTGACGCTGGCAAGCCCCAGTGCACATTTCGTCTCATACGCACTGGGCAGAGGCTTCCTCAGCCGAAGAACCGATAGCATTTCTCGAGGCAATCCTGCAACAGTCTGCTGGTACAAGCTGCTGGTTTCAAAGTGAGCCTGCAAATTAATGTGTAAGACTCAATAACATTAGTGTTATTTTTCACTCAAGCGTTTCTAGACAAAATCAAGTATGACACAGTAAATAAAACTTTCATTTTCTTCGTTTTGCACCAAGCCGTGTAAAATAAACGGTCATATACACAGGCGCATGCACTCACACATGCGCACATACATATTTATAAACAGGAGGTAGCACAACTTTCCCGATTATCTATTTTAGTCTAAGAACAGTTTCGGACGGTGGACCGTCCTGCTTGGTAGAATGGAAAATTCTCAATTCTACACTGAAGAAGGACGGTCTACAAGCAAACTAAGTCTGTCTGTCTGTCTGTCTGTCTATCTATCTATCTATCTATCTACCTATCTATCTAATCTATCTATCTATCTATCTATCTATCTATCTATCTATCTATCTATCTATCTATCTATCTATCTATCTATCTATCTATCTATCTATCTATCTATCTATCTATCTATCTATCTATCCATCTATCCATCTATCCATCTATCCATCTATCCATCTATCTATCTATCTATCTATCTATCTATCTATCTATCTATCTATCTATCTATCTATCTATCTATCTATCTATCTATCTATCTATCTATCTATCTATCTATCTATCTATCTATCTATCTATCTATCTATCTATCCATCTATCTATCTATCTATCTATCTATCTATCTATCTATCTATCTATCTATCTATCTCTCTCTCTCTCTCTATATATATATATATATATATATATATATATATATATATATATATATATATATATATATATATATATATATACCATACACAGGTTGCAGCGTCCGGTCGCTGCAACGTTTTGCCTCCTCCTTTACCCTCAGCATTCGTTTTCTCCGCGACGCTCACGCGTACCTAGCGCCCTTAGCAACGCTGCTGCTAGTGGCCCGAGTTTTCATAACAACAGCGTCGCCGTTGCTAATGGCCCGACTTGGCTAACCCTAAATTGTGACGTCATTTCCGCCACACTTTCTACAATGCATTGGGAATGGCAAGGGCCTCTCCTAAGCTGTTTCCTTCCTCCTAAATGCTAAGAATATGACATGTTGCGCCGCGCTGCCCGGCTCCGATCTGCTGCGCTCAATAGGGTGTTGTAGTCGTTTCGCTAGATCTGTAACGATTCGCTTGACGGGCGCTCCACTGCAGAGTTCCCAGCGGAGCGGAATTTAAATCAGTAAAACTTGTCGGGTTAGTTAGGTCATAATTACATGCAAGACAAGAGCTGCGCTATCTTCGTCCTTGTGCCGACACTGCAGCTCTTTCCTGGAATTTCGACCCGCTCTGCAAAAAGTACGTATTGTGAAAGCTGGGCAACAGCATGATGGCTACGTATAGCTGCAACCGCTACGCTGTTTTGCGAAAGAGTTTTAATCCTGGCTCTAATAGATGACGTGCGAGAAATTGATGAATGTGTAAGCGGTTGTCGCGGTGCAAGCGATAGCCGCCCCATTTCCATGCCTACATACAGGATGAAAATTGAACTCACCTGAGATAAGGCTATGCAATCTGAGCAGGTGATATTGGAAACAATGTTCGTATCTGTGCGTGATAGTGATTGATGATTACAGGAGTTATTATATAAAATAATAATCAAGTTCTTTACTTTCTTAGTATAAGAGGCAACATTATATTAAGGCTAAAGCCTTTAATGGCGTCCGGCGTCCTGACCGACTATAACTGTCAATCATCCTTACAGTGACGCCGAGACGTCAGAAAAGTATCTTCTATCTCCTTACCTATCGTCATGCCAGAGCGGTTTCCATGGAGCCCATCGCCGCTAGTTACTGGTATATAGTGACAGATAATGATAGTTACTGGTAGTTATAGTGAGAGTGATGATGATATACGAAAAATGGTAAGGGTAACATTAAGAGATAGGAAGCGTGCAGAGTGGGTCAGAGAAATAACTCAAGTTACCGACATTCTAGCGGAAATGAAGAAGAAGAAATGATCATGGGCTGGACGTGTAGTGCGAAGAGAGGATAACCGATGGTGGCTTAGGGTAACAAACTGGATTCCAAGGGAAGGAAAGCGTAGCAGGGGGCAGCAGAAAGTTAGATGGGCGGATGAGGTAAAGAAGTTCTCAGGGGTCAAGTGGATGCAGCTAGCACAGAACCGGCTTAATTGGAGAAATATGGGAGAGGCCCTCGCCCTGCAGTGGGTATAGTCAGGTTGCTGCTGCTGCTGCTGATGATGATAATAATGGCAGAGGTGACTGCGACTATGACATCATCACTTGGTAAAATCGTGACATTATGACGTGATTCACGTATATACGAATCTGGCCCCGCCTATCCAGACATCCGTGCTGAGTCTTCCGTTTGGTGCTTCCTCAAATACCGCACTAAACAGCATACAGAAGATGCAGTATACCAGGAAACAACGGCATTTCAAATTGGTTTATAGGAATGAGAAGGCGCAGTATCTGTCACAGTTTTCCGCGCACACCTAAACCACGTCTTAAGAGAAGGGAGGAAGGTGGAACAGAAAAAAGAGGGAAGATGTGCAGTAGCGGAGGGCTTCTGACCACCGCGCAATAGAGGATTTCGCCTCATCGCACTTTAGTGGTCCAAAGCGGCCCCTAGAATTTTGAGAAATGGGACGTATCCAAGAGCAAAGGTGGACCCGTTTGAAATCCTATTATTTGATGTTTCGGTTAAATTATCTAAATTAAAAAAAAAACGCACTTCCGCTTGGTGAGCTGTCTTTCCGTCACTGCCTGTTAATGAAATGGCCTTCATCACATTTTGCCCGCCTCAAATACAGATGTCCTTTCTGTTAATGTCGTATATTATTGTTGTCTGTTAATGTTGAATAACTATACATGACTCTGGTGATATCCGCTCCTGTAATGGCGCAACCGCGAACACTGCCAATACAAAAGGAAAATAAACCAGGTTCTCACCTTTAATGTCAGCCGCGTTCCGTTTCGCAAACAATATATCTTCCCATAATAAAAGAAAAAAAGTGTAAATAGATGATTCTAGGTATTTTTTGACAAATCATTAAGCTCTATTTCGTACAGTGGCCCAAATCTTCTTTCGGGCGTGGCGGCCGCATTTCCTGTACTCCTTCGCCTGAGGGCGTATTAAACTTACCGGAAGGTAAACATTAGGCAAGAACTTTGTGAGCCTTTGCTCATACTTGAGCTGTTAGCAGGTTAATTCATATGTAGCGCTTAGAATAGCAGAAAATGCAGCCATCATGCACACCATTTAGAGATTTGGGTGGCTCTAAATGACGTCCACTTTCCTGTAATGTCTACCTATGAAAAGTGCACAGATGTCCCCTTTTATTTACACGTGCTTCTCAAGGATGAAATGAATCTATTAGTTTATATGCTTAACAAAACTCTTTGAAGATAACCAGCAGGATTCTTATCCTTGCAACCGGTGTCTCAAAATGCATAACTTATTGATTATAACATGTAATCACGCTAAAAAGCTCGAGCAAGGATAAAAATGCCTTCAAGCAACTATGTCGCTAACACAGCCTCAAATCGGGCACACTGGGTACGACGTGGATGTGACAAACTGTCATGCTAATTGCTCAGCTGAAACCCCTTGAAACCCCTTCCCCCCCCCCCCCCCCCCCCAAAGTCAAGAATATATAATCAAACCCAAGTGAAATGCCTGATATCCCGTACAACCAAGACCGAAAAATAAAACGGCGCACAGTAATTACTAGCCCTAGCGATTTTCTGGTGCGACCGTCGCAAACAGACATAACGCTGCGCATAATATGACGATCTCGCTATAATTACTGCGATTAAGTACACTATTACACTGGTTCATGTACGCTCGCCGCAATACAAGTTCGTCTTTTCAAATGTGTGTTCGGCTTTCCTCACGCATTCAGTACAATGTTATTTTACTCTAAATCCATTTGGTGACCACAAACATTACTTCGAAATTCTTCCTGAGGGAAACGAAATAAATTCACGAGTTTAACGGGAAAATTGGAGGTTAAACTGTGGTGGTACAGCAAATCTTTTAAAGACAGGTTGTATTTCGTTGGCTTTTTTTTACTTTAGGCAGTAATGAGGGCTTAGTAATCACTTAAATCACCGACTATGTTCCGGAAGTCGGGTATTAAGTCCGGTCAATAAGATGAAATCGATACCAGCTCATATTGATACAGATCCTAGTATGACGTTATGAGTTGTGGCAGCGAAAGTGTTTTCAATATAAATGATGAATTCAGCCGAGTTTGCTTAAATATTGAAGTCGGCCACCTGATTTAACGGCATGGTACTACTGCTATCAGTTTATTCCCGACTTCAGTTTCGCACATCTCACGCATATTGGTACCGTCTTTGTCAAAAGTAACCAGTCTGCGTGTTCCGCTGCTGAGTTGATTAGTAGATCATTGTACCACGTATAAAGCTGTAAATTTATGCAAAATAAAGGCGAGCTCCAGTCCTCACTTATTAACAAGCTGTGATCCTCTGGGAATCTATGCTGGCTTTAGAATACAAGCGAGAAGCAAAACATGCAGCCTAGTTACTTTTGGCAAAGACGGTACATACTTCATGTATTATATTGTCACGTACAAGGCGATTGAGGATATCAAGAATATCAAGAATAGCTCCGATACAACAGCGGTGAGCAGCACAGACGCAAAACCCACAAGCGACACTTCGTCGTCCTTCGCTCAGTCATGCGCCACCTGGCAACGCTAGGTGGCAATATGTTTGTTGAGCGTGTATAACTTGTCTCCTCTGTAAACACCGACTGCACGGTTGTCCGGGTGGCGTTCAGATCTTGAGCAGTTTACCTATCCTACAGCCTATAGCGGTTGCAGGGCACATATCCGAATAGATATGCCTTCAAAGGTTTTGCATAGTTTCTAGCGGCTTTTTGTGTCGTACGCACGCGTTAAACGATCCCTAAATGCACATGGTGAAGAGAAGAGCTTCTCATTTTTGGTGGCACGTTCAGTATTTTATGACAGCTCAAAATGTGTGCGATTCCTCATTGCGCTGACAGGTTCCCTTGATGGGTTTTCCATCTGCGCGATTCACATCTATAGCCTAGTTAGAATGCAAACTGGGCCGAAAAGAGAATTGTTGCCTAACCGCAGATTTGCGACGATTGAAACATAATTTTATTTTCAATCGACAGCTGAAAAATACCTAATTCAGATCGAATATCTCTCTAGAACGAAGTGTGCCTGTTTTCATTCAACTGGTACAAAATATGGCAGTGGACTTGTATGCATGGCCAAAACAATATTCTTTTTTATATTCAAAACCTACAATTCTGCATTAAGAAAACACTATTTAAATGTAGACGGCAACCAGATGCCAACAGCAGTATTCTCATAGTACATCATTAAATATGAAGCGCATGCGCTAAGACCAAATAACCAATTCACCAGGGAAGTGCAGCCTTCCACAACAGGTTACACAGTTCACTTCTCCCGCGCTCCCGTTATTCTCGGAGAAGGTAACTGCAGGTGCAATTATCTTTTCCATTGTATATATATATATATATATATATATATATATATATATATATATATATATATATATATATATATATATATATATATATATATATATATATACATATATATATATATAATTATATATATATATACACCACAATTATGTAAGCGAACCTGACCGATATGAACACAGCATCTTTTAAGCACTTCTGATGCAAGAACTTCAGAAATGTGTGTGGTGTTTGAACTGGGGTCGGTTCAGGCGCGACAGCCTTCGTACTCTCTTGTACAGTTGTAATAATGCGTAAACGTTAAGTGGCTGTCAGAGGTGTTTGTCAACAGAACTTTGTCGGCAGGATTGTGTCGAAGTGAGGGGATGCAAGAAGAAGCGAGGGCTTCTAGTCGATAGAGGGTGAAAAAATGTCGCCAGGGAAAAATTGTGGTGCATGTGGAGCCAATAGCTAATTAGAGTCAGTTAAGTCAATCGGAAGTCAAAATAGCCGATCGGAGTTGTGGCGACGTCAAAAGTGATCACTTCATACCTCAATTCCGGTTAAGTGACCTATGAGGACGTCAGATTAGCGACGTAGCTATGTCGACGTCGGAACTTGACGTCATTGTGCGGCGTTAGTGTGTGACATCACAAAACCTAAAGTGGACGTGTTTCAACATGAATGAGCCAAATGAACGAGTGAATTTAGCAGAAAGAGTGTATTGTGTCTTTTAAACAAAAAAAAAAAAACGTTGCAAGAGCGCTGTAGGAGCTGCAGTGGAGAAATGCAAAAGCCAGATCGTTGATGCTGCACACGATAAATTGCGCGCTCCTTGTCGAACAAAACCAGCGTTCCGTTGAACGCATCAAGTTTCACTGGCGTTCTGTAATTCGTTTACAGGAAAGTAAAGGCGCAGTTCTGTCACTCGAGGAGTCTCGCTGAGATATGTGGCGGGAAAATCTCGACGACGCGAGATTTTCACCATGAGTCTAAAAGGTTTTCGCCTTTAAAAAATAAAGGAACATGCGCAGCTTGCTACACAATGTGGTCAACGACGCAGCGGCTATCATAATATGCGCAGTGTGCTTTTCTATAAGTAACCCACGGTATAACGTGTGCAGCAGCAACGCTCAGGCTTACGCACTTCTCCAGTGCAGATTAGAAGTAAATATGAGACGTTGTTTGATCTGCTGGAAAGCTCGAGTGAATATGCGAAGCGACAAGCTACAAGAAGATAGCCATAACGCGGAATTGTTTGTAATCTGCCAATACACTAGCCTCTATACTGCCCTCCCTCCCCCCCAGCCCCCTTCAACGAAGCACGGTATAACGGAAAACTGCTTCTCATTTATATGGATAGCGTAAAACGTCTGCCTGTCGTCCACGAAGCGCGCCTGCTGCATTCCAAGCTGCCTTTTTGCTGGAAATGAGAGTGTGGCGCTTCTAATGAAACTGTTTTGTACTTCCGTATTGAACATTGCGTTATAGTTCGGCTTTTGGAAATATCTCCACCTGAATCACAAGAAACTTTAGAACGTAGGCACGAAAACAAAAAGCATAAATACGTTACCAGTCCCCTTTTTATAACGAAAATACAAGGTAGCAGCAAGGACTTCCGCTCGAGAGAGAAGTGTATTCAGTACACGTACCTGATCTAACTAAGAAGTTAGGCGAGCCATAGGCCCACATATTTCCCGTAGGCCGACTTCATTTAGAGGGCGGCGCTAGATTATTTCCGGTAGCTATCTTAATATCGGCAACTAGCATGTCAGTGGGGAATGCCGTCACAATCAAAGCTATTGGATGACAACGCGGATACTTCGATTGTTAACTTTTTGTTCATTCTGTTGATAAAAAAGGGTTTAAAATACTAGAGAGATATCGGCTTTGAGGGGCGACGAAGCGGAGTAGAAAAATCCGCAAGCTACGGTTCTATAATGTCCCCTCATAGTGCACAATACTAAGGCGTGTAGCGTTTTGCCTCAATCTAAACGCTGCTACCGCGCCCGAAACCTAACCCGCCTTCATGGTACAAGCAGTGGATCGCCCTAACCACCAACCGTTTCGGGGGAAATGACATTTTTGCACCACGACTGAAGTTATGCATATAGTATGTCGCAATAACTTTATGAAAATGTAAAATTTACATTAATTTCGTCCCGAAATTCAGAAATGTAGGAAAGTGCCATTTTTAATAAGGCAATCACGGCTACTTCTTAGTTAAAATTAGCAATTGATGCTGTCTTTAGTAACAAAAACACTGCAGAAAAATACGTATTTACATACAAAAATGCATATAAAAGTGGCGGAAGTTTAAGCATGCCTGGATCCTACTTATACGAGCCAACGCTCTATTAAGAATGGTTTTTCAACCCGCTGCGGCGGCTCAGTAGTTAAGATGCTCAGTTACCGAACCGGAGCTCCCGGGAACGAACCCGATTGCGGCGGCCGCGTCTGGGCGACGAGAAAATGAAATTCGTCCGCGTTATGTGCGAGTTACGTCATAGTTCCATAGGAGGTCGAAATTATATCGCAGCTCTGACACTACGGCAACTATTTTTCTCTTTCTTTCGTTGATACCTCCCCCTTTCTCTTACGGTGCGGGTCAGGCTCCTAGGTAGAAGTCTGGCACATACTCGGCGTTTCCTTTCCCATAACAAATTTAAGTTTACAAATGATGTTTGAGAGAGTTAAGGAAGGTTTACACGGTTCGGCGATTTTGATTAGAGGAAAGCTCAAACTTCCCCTTAAAGAAAACGCGACTGAAACTTTACACCGCCATTTCATTTCACATCTTTATAATAATAATAATAATAATAATAATAATAATAATAATAATAATAATAATAATAATAATAATAATAATAATAATAATAATAATAATAATAATAATAATAATAATAATAATAATAATAATAATAATAATAATTGGTTCAGAGGAAAGGAAAGCCGCTGTATCTGTCACACGTGTTGTATGGACACCTGGACCGCGCCGTAAGGGAAGGGAGGAAGATGGGAGTAAAAGAGGAAAGAGAGAAGTGGGTGCCGCAATGGAGGGCTCCGGGGAAATTTCAACCACCTGGGGATCTTTAATGTGCACTGACATCGCACAGCACACGGATGCCACTTCGTTTCGCCTCCATCGAAACAGATGGTTTTGGGGGGAAGGAAGCCTCCATTTTCCGCGAAAAATTTAGTAATCAAGGTCAATGTTACACCAAGTCATTATGCATATATTTTCTTATATTTTGTTTAAGTTCGTTTATTAGGCAGGGAGCGCGCAGTTATTCCGACACAGCTTAAGCCATTCAAACCCTGCAAGGCGATTTAGAATGTTGCACTCCATTTAGCACCTCTTATGCTCTAAAACAGTTTATTGCATTTAAGTGACCGAAGCGAGCATAGAAATAAACAGTTCGTATGCTGTTACACTTGGCATTTAATGGGAGGGATGTCCTTATGGCCTCTCACGCGTCGGAATGTTGGCACTACTAACCCTTATTGATTTGTTACAAAAATCGTTGGTGCATAGATATGAAGAAATGGCGTCATAAGCGACAATTGGATAGTTTTATTCCTTCTTCTAAACGCTGCATTGAATACATTGAATCAAAATTATGTAGTGCTATAGGACTCACTATGAGCTACATAATGTCAGCACTTGGGGAAGCGCTATCATCATATAGCACATATTGAGCGTGAATATACATGTGCCTATACGAAGTCTTACTTTCACAATCATAAACGGCACGTGCCTCAAAAGAAATTGGCTTCACTGACTGAAGCAACTTCGTTTTATGCAGCACAAGGCTGAATTTTGTTTTTTCACTCATCACTCAGAAATTTTTAAAAATAAGAGCCTAAAATTGACCAATCCACAAGCGATATAGTTTAGGCAGACAACGACGGCATTTATTTGTTGAAAATACCGAGTTAAGCTACTTCTCACTCATCATCGATCATAGGTCAGCTTTTGGAATAATCCCTTTATCTATCGCTGAAAGGAAGCTCCGTGGATGATGTGAACAACTTTAAAACATTAAAATCATATCTTTGTACATATTTTGAAGCCTTCGTGCTTCATTTCGCAGCAGCCAAGGTAGCTCGCAGGACAGGTTTGCATTACTGCCACCAAACGAGCATGGGCGATAAAGCAAAGTTGAACCGTAGACCGCGTAGGCGCCTGCCTTTTTCGTATTTATTTTTTCGCGACAGTCCTTGTATTCAACTTTACACTCTTGCTGTAGAACACAGTTCTTTCTATTTACTCTGGTTTCCTAGCGCGGGAAAGAGGGCATTAAGTAACTGTGAAAAACTGCCGTTTTCGAAAGAACAGTGCAGTCACTGCCACAAACTCAGTCCCACAGCGTTCACTTTAAACGCTGCTTAAAAAGGTTAGCACAAACATGGTGGTTTGTGTTAAGGCCCAGTACAAGATTCAAAGTTAATTACTGGCCACAGAAGTAAACTAACATAAATATTAAAAGCTAGCCTATAAAATAGACGCCTCGGGACCCCCCCCCCCTCCAGAGGTGTCCCTTTGTCAAAAACTAATTATGAAATACGGATGACGAATACAATTTAATATAATTCAAGACTGTTAAACATCCTTAAAGAAAAGGCAGACCGAATCAATGTATCGTAACGCTACTGACGACGAAGAAGTATTGGGTGGTAGAAGAGAAGGATGAGGTGGTGGTGTTTTGGATCTAGTAGGGCTCAACTTGTCCCGTTTTCACAGCACTGTAAATAAACACACCTTTTTTATTTCACTGTACCAAATTGATGGACATTGCTCGATTCGACCCGTTTTCACTACCAACGGTGCTGCAAGAGCAGCTGGAGCTTTGCCATAGTCACCGCCTTGCTTTACTGTCACCGCTCCCGTTCACATGTACCACGCAACCGAATCCAATCGTGCACGCCGCTAAACGGTGAGCCAGGCTGACGACAGGCTTGCCCCTGACAGCACAATTCTGTCTCAGCCTTACCGGAAACCACAGTCATTTTCAGGAGAAGAGAGTGAGGACTTTGGGAAGTGTTTAACTCATTATCAGAGTTAATTGATGCAACCGCTGGCACCCTGTCACCATGCTAACCAACGTCGTATTCTTTTTAACGCATACGGAAATGACATGGTTTGAGAAAAACGAAAACAACTTGACGACTTGAGAACGGTTTGCAACAGAGGTAAAATAGTGTTTTGGGGCTCTGTTCCGAACAAAATGCGGGCTGAGCAGACCCTCGCCCAAAGAGCTCGAACACGCACCACCTATACTGAATATATCCTAAGATAATGCAAATACGTAAAATCAAACATGCCCGAGGAAGACAGTCGGCCACGTTTTGAAGCGCATCACGGATCATGTGTACAATTTCTTAATCGCCAATGACAACCTTGACACTGTCTTCGATGTCATTAGAAACATCCGGGCTCTTAAAACCCTCAAAACATGTCAAATTGCGCCGAAATTTGAGTGGCTGGCCAATGTGCCTACTGCGGCCATCCTTGATGACCATGTCCTACTGGATCCTCCCTCGACTATCCGGTATTTCATAAGAGAACTTCTACGGCTCAACCCACGTCTCCAGCATGAATCTGCTGAGGTGTCTGGCAATAGGGTTCCTAGAGGGCTGAGTTCTTCACCACTCGAAGCGATTGCAGCGCTCCCATTCTCCCAAGCTCTTCAAGTTGCAGCTTCGAAAGACTATCCGCCTTTGCATTTCGCCAACCCGACTTCGTCGATACTCGACGCCCAAAGGTACGCCTCTGCCAAGAGTAATTATAGATCTTCATTCTGACCTACGATGATTCCTGAGCAGTACTAGCATTCAGCCACAACTACCACGCGCTCTGCTGTTCCTAGCTTTTATCAACAGAAACATTCTACATCCTGCATCGATCTGCTATCGCTGTGGCGTCGAAGGTCACATCGCCAGTTGCTGCCGCTGTAGACTGCCGCAAAGCTATAATCACCCGGCGCTTCCAATAGTACCCAACAATTGGCATCACGGCCAGTTTTACAGCCATCAAATGCTACGCGTGAGAATCTACGCGACCATTCCCCAGCATCTGATCGAAGGTACTCCTCAACCAGCTTTCCGTGCGGGCCGTTCCCCATTACCACGGCGGCGCTCCGTATCAGTTCGTCAGGAAAACTAACCAGCGCTACCAGTGGAGGTGAGGCCGCTGGAAATGTGCTGTGCGCACATATCCCTCCTTCAACTGTAATGCTCACAAACAATACCCGGGTATTAATTGATGGTGTGTGTACATTAGCTTTGGTGGATACGGGTACGAATGTGTCTGTGATGAGCAATCCGTTTAGGCGCTTGTATAGACGTAAAGTGATGTTTGAATGCGATCGTGCCTCAACGTTCTGTCGTGTGAGTGGAGAGGAGTTGCGGCCTCTGGAAGTGTGTAGTGCGCAAGTATCTGTCGGTGGTGCAGTTTTCAAGCCGAATTCGTCGTCCTACCCCACTCTGTGAAGGAGATCATTTTAGGAATGTAATTTCTGAAATTTTGCTGGCGATACCATGGACTGCCGAAGTGAAGAGGTTCAATGTGACAGCTCCCATGTGCCGAGTCTTTTTGAAAGCTACCATAACGAAGAAATTGTTTTTAGTATTACTGAAGACGCAGTAGTTTCACCCTTGTCTGCCTTGCTCGTCCCACTGTCTGCTCCATTTACTGACCAGATCACATTTCAGGCAATGAAGTACCCAGGTCACTCAGCATGCCTCAAGAAAAATGTTATCATCCCTCATTGTATGATCTCCATGCCCTACGGTAGTGCCTCGTTATGGACAATCAACCCATCGTCCGAGAATGGACTTTTACCGACTGGACTGAAGATTACCTCATGTAGACCCAATGCGCACCGCGTCGTTCCTTTGGTCACATATACTGCGAGTGACCCTGCACCTCCAGCCGCTGATGAATCTTTGCTCTTCCACATGATCAGCGCCGATCTGAGGTAACCTAAACGATGTCCTCTTCTGAACATTATTTTACCCTTCTCGTCTATGTTTACCTTTTCTAAAAAATGGACCAACCTCTCGCCTTGTGTCTGACACATCGTATCATCGACACTGCTTCGGCTCGTCCCATCCGTCAAAAACCATATCGCGTGTCAACATCACAGCGCAAAATAATTCATGAGCAAGTGGAGGATATGCTACAGAAGACGGTAACCCAGGAGTCATCCAGTCCTTTGGCAGCTCCTGTCATTCTCGTGCGCAAGACGGTTTGTGGCAGTTTTGTGTCGATTACCGAAGTCCGAATTCTGGTGCGAAAAAGGACGTCTGTGTTCTTCGCATTGATGCCGCCCTCGACTGCCTTTCTGGTGTGTCCCATTTTGCTTGTTTCGACATCAGATCTGGCTACTGGTAAATTCGAGTGGACTCTGCATATAAGAAAAAAAACGGCTCTTGTCTTGCCAGATGATCGTTTTGAGTTTACTTTTATGCCATTCCGGCTGTGTCTGACATATTTTAACGATTTATAGACACAGTTCTGGGTGGCTTAAAAAGGGGAACTTTGCCTTTGATATCTAACGACGTCGTGATATTAGGGAAATCCTTCCAAGAGCCCAATGACTGTCTTGTTCGCGTCTCGAACTGCTTGCACAACGCTGTCTTAAATCTGAACTCAAAAAAGTGCCGCTTTGGAGAATGCCAAACACCTGCTCTCGGACATCTTGTCAATGGTGATGGTGGCTTGCCAGATCCCCAGTAAACTGCCGCTGCGGAGTCCTTTAAAAACCTGTAGACAGTGAAGCAGTTTTACAGGTTATGTTCGTATTTTAGACGCCTTATACACCGCTTCCTACGTTGCCTAGCGTTTGACGTGCCTTCTCAATAAAAATGCCACTTTTGACTGGATACCAAAGTGTGACTCATAATTCCGTCTGCTGAAGTTTCTTTTAGCATAGAAACCCATTCTACATCCCTTCAATCTTGCTGCATTAACAAAAGTTCGCACGGACGCTAGTGGAATTGTCCCCTGTGCAGTCCTTTTCAAGCGGCACGACGAACGAAAGCATGCCATTGCGTGCGCAAGTCGAACCCTGAGAAAGCCAGAGCGAAATTACACAATCACCAAAGAGGAATGCATAGCGGTCATTTTCGCTGCGCAGCGTTTCCGCTCGAATTTCTACAGATGGTCGTTCCCTATCGTAAGTGACCATCATTTCCTCTGTTGGCTCCACAACCTTCGAGATCCATGTAGTCGCCTCTTACGCATGGCCCCCGGTTACAGGAATATTACTTCGCCTTGATTTAGAAAAGCAGGAGGCGTCATGAAGACGCAGATGGTCTTTGTAGGACGCCAGTGGCTACGACCGTATCTGACATAACGATTTTGACAATTATATGTTGTCCCTCGAGCCGGCGTTCCCCGACCCGAAAGTTTTCAAAACAGAACAGCAAAAAGACAAGGTTCTGCAGCCCCTCTTTGCCGCCGCCCAAGCCAGTGGAGCTACAAGCCGTTTTTGTGTCCGTGGTGGCCTCCTATGGAAAAATAGTTACTCGCCTGTCGGCCAGCACTACGTACTCGTGTTTCCAAGACGCTTTGTACCGTCGTATTGCCTTTGATTCATTACGATCTAACTTCTGGGCATCTGCGATTGGTTCGAACACTCCACTGTGCTCAAAAATGACCTCACTGGCCCAGAATGTGTTCGACGATTGAACAATACGTTGCCAGTTGCAAGCAATGTCAGTGCCATAAACGATCCACCACAACTCTGTCTACTTGCTACACCCTGTGAATACCCCGACAGCTCCGTTCGATCAAGTAGGCATTGACCTCGTAGGTCCGTTTCCGAAGTCCTAGGATAAGACTCGCTGGATTGTAGTCAGCGCGGACTATCTCAGACGTTACTATGAAGTGGTCGCAATTCCGTCTGCTACGGCGCATCAAGTGCCACTTTTCCTGCTGGACTCAGTAATCTTACGACACGGGCCGCCACGAATTGTCATCACTGATCGGGGCTGTCAATTTACCGCTGATGTTGAAAAGCTCACGTGTTTGTACGCCTTCCCCGTACTCGACGCCATACCGTTCCCCTAAAAATGACCTTACTGAGCGCGTCAAGAGAACGCTTACCAACATGCTAGCCATCTAGTACGTGGATACAGGGAATAAGAACTGGGATACCGTACTACCCTTAATTACATATGCTGTAAGAATGGGGGTTTATTCAGCAGATCAACAGGACTTGATCAGCAGGACTGAGCAGATCAGCGGCGAACACAGCGGGAGCGAACACAGTCAGATCCAGCACGCGTAGCGATCACGATGCCACTGCCTGGCATGTTCCTTGTGCACTTCTTCCTCTTCACAATGCGAATAATGCCACGACGTATGAGACGACTGGATACAATCCATTTTTCGGCTGGATGCCAGACCACCACACTACTCCCTGCATACTATACTGCCCTTCACAAGCCGTGAAGATCCCTGCCTAGGTGAGACCCTCAGCCTAGCCGAAGGAGCTCGGCAAATTGCCCATTTGTGGTCTGGCGCTTCACGGGATTGCTCCAAAGTACGACATGATGCCGTTCCCCGGCGGATCACGTACTCTATAGGCGATTTAGTCTGGCTGTGGCGTCTAATTCAGCGCCGCGGCCTACATCAAAAACTGTTGGCCCAATGTGACGGCCCATATGAGATGGTAAAACGAATCAGTTATTTAACTTAAGAAATAGCCCGCCTGACCACGTCGGGTCGTTGGTCTGCCAAACCCGAACTATGTCACGTTGTTGTTTGAAGCAGTGTCACCTCGCACGACCCACGAACACGCCCAGAAGGCTTCGGTTGAGTAGTGGAAAATGTAGCATTACTGACGGCGGTGAAGTATTGGGTGGCACAAGAGAAGGAAGAGGCGGTGGTATTTTAGAGCTAGTAGGCCTACCTTGTCGAGCTCCACAGCACTGTAAATAAACACACCTTTGGTATTTCACCGTAGCAGTATTATAAAACTTTACTGCTTGCACATTCTCACCTCACTTTCTTTATATGCATATGCAAGTGTTGTTTACTATGTTGGAATCTGTCGCACATCACTAAAAAAGGCTTGCAATTTTTCATTTGTCAATCGGTACTTTGGTTTATGAAGAAATGTTAGTTTTGCATATCTAAATCTAAGTATTTTTATAATGTGATTACAAAAATATTTTTGTGTAAGCTGCCCACACAGCATTTTTTCTCTCGAATCATTATCTGCATTCGTGCAATGATATAAATGAAATGAAGAAACCCAACCACAGGTGAGAAGCAAGGCTTAATTTAAACGATCTGCGATCTGAATCCGGTGAAGATATCCCTTAGGGATAATAGTGATATGCTGTCACACACTTTGAAAACAAAATCATAAGGTGCATATTATAAGAGCGCCCATAAGCTTCTGCAACACTGTATTCCGACCGAAATTCAGGTTGATCATGAGGATATAGGTCGAAGGAAGGCATGTCTGCACATTTAGTCTCTTGTTCAGAAAGACCTTTGAGAAAACGCCTCTGGTGGAAGCCTGCAATTTTTAAATCTTTTTTCCTTGAATCAGGTTGAGTGTAACAAAGACAGAACATAGGCATTATTAGCGCAACAAGCAGGCGAATAAAAGTACATGTTCTTGTTGAAATACACGCCGAATATTTGATTCCAGCTCATCAATGCGACTTCAAGCAAAAGCAAAGGTGCTGAAGTGCCCAAGAGATAAATATCACGCCGTCAGATACGAGGCCCACGATTCATCAGCTTAAAATAGCGACATCCGACAAACTGGTTTCCTTTCTCTCGGTCTAGAGCATACTTGGAAATGCTTCTCGAATGGTCACGAGCTGTGCTTCTCGGAGAGAAGGGAAATAAAGTTTAAAGACAGTAATGCTGCCACCAACATATACACAGCTAAGATGATGACCCTTAGGTGCTCCGACGACGCAGGCAATATTTCCAGGCCATCATGACAACATATGTGTGAAATTGTACATTTCATCTACTGCAGGACACCCCTACGTGCTATAAAAAGCCTGCTCAAGTTTGTGCATTTAAGGTTTTATTCTCTCAAGAGGGCGCTTTCATCGCAATGGAATATGCTTTCGCTGCCTGGAATCTTCGAAATGGCAGTAACAATGTAACAATGTTTTGGAAGCTTATGATTCCGCTTCTCTATGAGCATGCGCCACCTTTGCGGGTGCCAGATGTAGCCGACCAAACGGCCCTCAGACTGCAGTCCAACCCCAATCAATACTACGAAATCTTCTCCCATCATCGAAGAAGACGGTTTTGTTTTATCACTCCACACAAGCGCCTGACCGTGAAAAAGGCCACAACCTGGCGCCAACTTGAGCCCCACAGATGCCCACGTGTCAAATTACCGCACCCTTGCGGCCCTAGAGAATAACTTTACGCCAGCCGCCAGAGTTTCCAGAAAGCCTATCCCCTTCACCGCAGGCCTACGAGGCTGCGCTGCTCAAATTGCAGCTGGGTTACCAACGCCGCTTTATGGAGAGAGTTAATGCAGCATTATGTCAGCATTAAGAGGTATGGATGAAAGGCCGCTATCTCCTACTTCGGGAACTTTTTTCACCTAAAATATTTTTTGGCTACGACCACTTTCGCCGTAGGCGAACGGTTGAGAAAACTCCCATACCAAGAGCAGCTTAAGGGCACATTGAATAAGTTTACTGGGGTATACAGGAATTCATTCACCAAGAACAGAAGTGAGTATATGGCCGGTATACACATGTAAGGAGGCACGTGACAGTGTTATCTCGTAGTACTATAATAAATGACGCCAAATAAACCAATATGTTAACAATTGTCGATAGGTAACGGCTGGTAGTGGAACTATAGCGTATGTGAAAAGACAAACATGGGACAGGTTTATCACGTTTTAGATTGGTTGGCATGCATTCGTGTTAGCGTAATGTCAGCTACCCTGTCACATTGCCTCAACACGAACTGTCCGGAAGTACGTCTTTGTCACCCGGCTACACGGAACGGAAAGTTCTGTAGGAACCCTTGGCGAACTCCTTGTCACACTGAAAAAACAACTTCGACGATGATCCTCTGCTGCCTCTCTAGCGTAGCCGCGGGCACATCTGGAGTTCGGCACACAAAAGAGAAAGGGAGCCACGACTACCCCCGCAAGGAGGGGTCTTGCGCACAAGAACGGGCCGGAGATAGGAAGGGAACCAGGGAGGCTACACCGAAGCTGGTTTCAATTGTGGCCCACTGCAGGAACATAACTGTCCTTCGCAGATGATGAGATATAATCACAAGTAAATCATTACACTTTATATTATCAGTTGAGTGTATCAGCACGACTTCCTGTGATGTCCGCGTAAATAAATTTTGCTTTCAAGCCCTCTTCACCGCATTTCTGATACCGATACACTCTTGTAAAAGGTGTATTTACATATTTACACCAACTGGAAGCCGAGTTCCAAAGCAGAGTGGGCAATATAACAAAATCAGGAATGATAAAAATAAATACTAGGGCAATCGACTCATAAACGAGTGAACACCGATCTCGTAGTGTGCGACATCCAAATGACCGCAGAGCAATGATCTCAGTCTACGAAGAATAGCTTGATAACCGCGTTTATCAAGGACAGTAACGCAATGTCCAGAGAGCCGAGTGCCGATAAAAGAACTTTCATGAAACAGTGCAGTATGAGAACAAGCAAATCACTGACAAGGAAAAGCAATTGGTGAGGAGGGAGCGGAAGTAAGAAGGATGTGGAAATTGACGCCATGTCAGCAACGAAAAATAGGAGCAAGAAAATAAGTCAGACGAGAGAAAGCGCGTGATCCTCGAAATATGAAATGTCACGCGTGTAAAACATGTGAGCTGGCGCGTCGTTTCATTGAACTCCAGTGGGAATGAGCAAAAAAATTTGAAATTGATTCGTTCGGGCAAAGAATTTTATCATATTCTGCATAAGACGGTGCCTATTCTGTCTGTTTAAGTGCGGCTGCAGGCAATTGCAGTAACTCGTATTTTACTGTTGGTGTTAAAGTGGCAAGCACTTTTATTGTGTCAAGCACTTTTTTTTTAAAGATGGGAATATTTTTAGTGTCCAAGAGTTTCGATGGCGAAAACGTTTTTTATAACTTGTTAAAATGCAATAAATTTGCTTGCTTAGTATCACTTTGTAAGAATGCGCTTCATTTATTTTATTGGTCACTTGATACACATGCATTATCAAGGCTGGACCTTTTACAGGTGTATTGTGAGGTAATGCATTTATGTGCTACATATCAAGAATTAATTTGTGACCGATAAATCTAAGTTTGCAGGAAGCGGCAGCGCTAATTCTGTGGAAGTTAGTTACCCCTTTGCTGGATACTAGTTTTGCTATTTAGCTTGCTCTGTTTTATTGAGGGGTTATAAAAAAATGCCCCGATTATCGTCCAAAAATTGCAGCGCGCGTTAGTGGCGTTGCGCAGTATGCTAGCTTTGTGTAGCTGGCTAAAATGAGACTGGCTAAAATGTGCACCTCGAGCTCCATCGTGGAATTGGCCACCTCCCACCTACGTCGTCGTCTTCTTCGTTGCGGTGCAAGGAGGGAAGGGACGTAGCGTTCAAATGCAGCTGCTGCTAAGCAGACGTTCCACAAGCAGATAAACAACGATTTACTAGGCATAGTTCATTACCAGAATTCCCTGAATGAGGAAATTGTGTGGCATAGACGGGGTCCTTGCGAGGCCTCGAGCTACTAAATGTAGCTGGTAACAAGTGGTATTCATGTGTGAAGAGAGGCAAATCCTCCTCTATTATTATGTGGGAGAGGATAGAGGTACCTAGCTTAATCGAACAAATGATTACGATTTAAACGGAATAACAATTGGATTAGCTTAGTGAGTGAAATACGATGGAGTACGAATGGTTATAAGCTAGGATTTCAGTGTAAAGCTAAGACGGATGAACGGGCTTGTAGGTCATTTAGCGTGATAAAACAGCGCAACAAAGACACGATCAAGGAAGGAGACAGGCACAAGCCTGTTCATGTCAGCCTGTTCACAATGTCGTTAATAGCTTGGGTTCTAAAAACTGTTTTCTCCGATATCCAATTGATCGTCGCTGAATGGTTGTCACGGTTGCCTCATAAAAGCTACTATTCTAAACAAAACATAACACTGTACGGTGTTATCATCCGCGGTTGTGTTCCTCTTTATCGTTTTTCTGCGTGCTCTAGCGGCTGTGCATTTTAAAAGAGCAAGCCAACCAGTGCACGCTTTTTTTTTAAGTGATACCAATTTAATCATGAGGAGGAAAGATGCGGTCGAATAATTTTCAGCATCAGAACTGGCGTCACCTTCCCAGAAGAAACAACCGTACGCTTCAATGTACCTGTTTTTGTCATCTCCACCTGTGGCCCCCTGCAGAGACCTTCGAGGAAGCAAGAAACAACGAAGGGATATCTGGTTGTATGCAAAAAACTTTAAAGGTCCGCAAAGACAAAAATAAACGTATTGCACAAATCTCAATACAAAGGCCTCACTATCTTCTAATGCGATCGCATTGCAAAAACTAAGCTTGCCAGGAGTACCGCTGGAGGCTTGTTTTCCGTCATTACTGGGATTGCTTTAAAGGCCCAATGAAGACGGGCACCCATGTGTACAGCCGCCTCTTGCCGAGAGCGGCAAAGGGAGAGTGGACAATACCCATCTCCTTTCTTAAATGAGAAGACAGGCCGCATTAAAAATGACTCAGCCAAACTTCCAAAATATGCTTTAAGAAAGGTTAGAAATTTAGTAAAAATTATTATAAGACAGATGATGCTAAAGGATCGAAGCTGATAAAGTTAAGTCATGGACTATACATTCATGATCGGAATAGATTGGCAAGTTTAAGGAAAATTCTCTCGCACTCCCACAGCAACAATTCATTCGATCAGCCTTTGCTTTTCGATTCCTCTATTTCATTCTAAAGAGCTGCTACCTCTAACCAACAGTGGTGGGTTCACATAACCGGTTCGCGTTAGTTCACGGATGTCTGCAGATGACTTCGCTAGTGTGATATGTTGCTGCGTTATGTTGTATCTCTCTTCTACTTGTTATCTCAGTGTTTCTGAAGAGCTTCTCCCTTTGAATCAATCTGTTAATACTGAGTCCCAGGGAACCGATAAGACTGCCCGGCTGCGCTCAAAGAGATTCGCTCCTCAACCTTACTCGCGCGGCGCTAGAGCTTTGTCCGTTCTGTGGAAGTCACATAAAAAGCACTCGCTTTATTATATTGCCATTCTCTGCCTGGAGCGCAAGACCTCGGAGTTTTATAGATTTTTTCACACGCCACGCGAACCCGCGCATGCCGTTACCAAGACCACGTAGCGCAAGAGGATCGATCGCATGTGTTGAAAGAAGCGGCTTTTGAGCACAAAGCTAGAAGCCGTCCTAGGCCATAAGTAAGCCCTGTCCAACCATGGCTGCTGCCGCCATGCTATGCTTTATTTCACCACGCATAACGTGCCTGGAAATCAAGAAACCTTCAACATTCTACGCTTTTTTCTCGTGAGAGTTAGATCTTTCATCACCCACTCAAGCATGTTCTTTTGTAAGCGCCATTCTCGTTGCATCGTTGTTCTTTTTACCCTAGTTTTAAAATCCATACGGTGGTGCATTTTAGGCATCGGTATATACGAGATAAGGCTCAAACCATCGTTCTGCAAAAATTTGCGTTTACAATGTCGCTAGTGAAAATTCAGGATCAAGGCTCTGGCAGCTGCGGGTGGCGTGACGTCCCGAAACCGCGTGACACAGCCGAAGCTGCCACCTCGAGTGCATATTCTGAAATCGTTGGGTGAGACGAGAATTCAACTAAGGACCCCTTGATTCCGAGCCAGGCTCCTAGTCTTATTTATTTATTTATTTGTTTATTTATTCAATACTGCAGGCCTTTACGGCCCAAGCAGGAGGGGCATACAAATAACATCAGGATACGTAATGAAGATAGCAAATAATTTCAAAACACTTGTTCTTTGGGCAATAGAATATGAACAAAACAAGGACTAAACAAAATGCAAACCGAGCTCTTCATTAGGAAACGTCATGAACATAAACATACAGATGTAAGCCAATTAATGAAATATCTAAAAATAAACTGTCAAACATGCAGCAAGGGAAAAAAAAGCAATCAGTTTGGGCAACCAAAAAAGCAGACAAGAAAAACATTTGAGATCAGAAATTCAAGGTTTCAATTGAATCAATGTTGGTTAGAAGAGGCCGAGGTAAGTTGTTCCAATCTGTTATTGTGCGAGGAAAAAAGAAATATTTAAAAACATTAGTTCTGGTGCTGTATGGCGTTAGAGTCGTCGTGTCGATGTCGTGTTCGGCGTGCCGTAAGTGGTGTTATGTACGGGTCAGGAGTTAGAGCAAGCAATTTATTTTTTAGAAGGGACATGAATTTTAAGCGCTGAACTTTTCTTCTTAGTTCCAGTGTTGTTTCATTAATGCTGTCGGGAAATCAGTTGTATGGTACCTAGAAAAAATAAACCTGACTGCCTTACGCTGGATTCTTTCGAGAACGTCAGTGTTAGTCTTAGTATAAGGGTCCCATACTAAGCATGCGTATTCAAGCTTCGGCCTTATTAATGATGTATATGCTAAAAGTTTAGTTTTGGCGGGGGCGGGCTTCAATTCATGACGGAGGAGGCAAAGTTTCCGAAAGGATGTGTCACGTACGCTAGTCGTCGTTCGCAGGGCTTGTCAAAGTAAGCCTTTATATATCTGTTATGCTGTTTTTTGAACAATGTGAAAGTGTCCATAATTATTCTAATCAGTATATGTTGAATAATGGAGGCATGATTCGAGGCAGTAGAGATTAAGTGAGCAGCAAAGTGCAGCTACGTGAGCGAGGACCCGCACGGGAACTGCAGACGCTTTCGCGTCATGTACCGTAAACTCGGCACTTCAGTTCTTCCCAAAATTTAACTATCTTTTTTCAGTGCTTAATTTAGGCCTGCTGGTACAAAAGTTTTTCCCTTTCAGGTTTTTATGAAGTGTTGCGAAATGCGGATATTTCAAATAAAGTTTTGTGATTCTTTTACTTTTCGATGCGGCTCAGGAGCTGTGTAAGAGAACGCATAGGCGGGAGGCTGAAAGATTAATTCCGATAATGTGGAGTTCCTTGCTGCGCACGCACACCGCTCAGCGCACTTTCGATTTCTATTTTTCCCCCGCCGAAACGTGTCAAACATGGTCGGAATTACACGTGAATGACCTAGCTCAATAGCCAGCCCCGTAATCACTGAGCGACCGCGTCGGATGTTACAAAATACTAGGTTAAAGATCAAGCCTGTCATTGCTTACCCCTAATTTGCGGCGGCTTTTCACGTTGTTCGGTGACGCCATGTGGACTATTTTCTTTAGTCGAAAATTTTGAAGATATCATGTGAAGATATCAAAGGATATCCAAGACGTCAACGCTGTCTTGGATATCCTTTAGTTGTCCTTCCTTCAGTGCTTTTGCACGACTATTCTGAGTAATAACGCAGAGTTTCGGCTTTAATCTTTGAAGCTCCCGTCTAGATTTACATTTTGTACCCAACATACGCACAGTTTCACACATACAAAATTTTGGAATCGTGATGGAACCGATTAACGTACGAAATATAGGCAAGGACAGTTTTGGGTAGGGCTGATGCAAAGTCTGCGAAGGTTGGTGCCGAAATAATTGGTGCAAAATTTAGTACCAAGCCTTCCATATATAATTTCCTCGTCTAAAATGGCAGAAGCACCGGTTACACACCTCTCCGCATTGACAAACTTGGAAGCCCCGCGTAAGACCGTGACCGCCAGACAACAGCTCCCACCCAAGCAATCGTGCTTTCTATTTATTTTTCTAAAAAAAAAATCGGCAATTATCTATAGATTCTCCGCTACAAAGATTACGTAGCATAACTTATGGGAGACACTGAAGCTGCGTCTTTATCAGCCTGACGTAACCGTTTTAATGGGTACATATGTTTAGAGTTGTCTGCTGATTTTAAGCAAACATGAATTTCCTTATGATTACGTCAGTTTGTCTCACACACTGACCTCCTTGTGATGGTACGATAGTAATTTAGGAGGCATAATAATCTGTTTCTTTCCAGATGGTGCTTCTTTCAGCAAGCATTGATGCGCTTTTCATCAAAGGACCATATTTGTTATCACACAAGGCTTATTAGTCATACGTATCAGTAGAGTACTTTCACCTTTCCATGGGAGGTCACACAAGCACAAAATGATCATCTTTCTCAGCTTCACTCTTCACTCAGCGCGCATAATCTGCTTTCAAGAGTTCAGACATGAGTTCTACTGTGTGCTCGTCACTGCCGTCAATTTCCAGTATCGGCAGTTTCCCCTACAGTTCGCCGTGGTGAACTGAAGTTCTTTTAGGAAATGCCTTATTTTCTTGTGTAGGTGTTTTCTCGTCTATGTGCTAATTATTCGTCTTCCTCAAGGCAACGCCGTCGGCGGAGTTGACGAGTGGTATCTCTTGTCTTAGTGCAAGTGGCATCGCCAGTGGTCTGTCTAGTGACAACTGTTGTATGTCATGTTATATACGTTATGGAAACTCATAGCATGCACCTTGATTGGAATCGAGTTGCAACACGTGCATTGACATGAAGAGTCCCCATTTCATCAAGGTAACATATTCCATTCCAGCTGTGAATTCTAGCCAGATGGGCTAGATGTCACCTTCTTGCTGTTCATACATGAGTGTCTCTGTATAGACCCGCTAACTAGCCTGACTGCAACTTTACTGTTTCAGTCGGCCATGTAGGGCTATCCATCAATAGTTCGTTATTGTTGACCTCAGACGGAGTGGAACTTTCGAGTTGGCTTCGATACATTCTTCTGTCATCCTATGACTACCGATGACGCCCTCCGACGGGCAATTAAATGGCCTGTTAGCTACAGGCTATGGCAGCCACAATGTTGTATGTGTCTGCTGGAATAGGAGAACCGCACTGTGGCTAGCTACTTCCTGGCGGCTTCTTCGAACATCAAAATGTGGCCATCGACGAGTGCATTAAATCGGAACTCAGACCTCTTCCGTCTTCCATCTTAGCACTTATAGTGGTGAAAACCGTACCGGTCTGCCTCACCACTTCCGTGAGGTGGTATTAGCGAGGTTGTGCCATGGCATATCCTCTGTGTCGACGACGCTCCATTGCAGTCGAGATCACCTATACACCTCGACTGCCCGGACTACAAGTAGCTGTTTCAGGTAGCCACACATGCTGACGTGAAATTGCCTGAAAGCTTCGGCGTATTTTTCGGTAAGGGTGCCTAGTCAGAGGTCGATAGCCGGGGGTGTGTTTGCCGACATCATAATTCAATATTTCAGTATATGACTCCGAACAAATTGGGATCGCGTGAGCTTAGTCACCGGTTCAGAGTCATGCCAGATAGCATAAGTTTAAAAGCAGCGTAGTTTGCGACACCACGAATTGTAGACGCTAACTAACAGGTTCTAGCCGAGGCGACAAAGAAATTTATGCAGCATACCTGGTTAACGCTGCAGTTTTACCTTTATACATATTCATGATGGCGCTCAACTCGAACGACTTCCCACTGCCAATGGCCCCTGTGAAGAAGGTTTGGACAGGTTGCGAGCAAGGTGTAATAAGTCAATTTTTGGTTTCTCGTAAGATCTCAAACTGCACAAAATATATCATCCGCATGTGCTTTAGGGAGACGTAGGTGGGCATGACGGGAGCGCCCACCTCCACAGCTGGACATTTCACAGCGATCACTTGGATTTACTTGTGGTGCTCTTTCTGCTGCCCTCCACAAGCGTGAGCTTTTCTTAGGGTGTCATTATGCGTCATTCAAGTTGATCAGACAATCAGTCACCATCCACTCCTCTTCTCACTGTCTGTTGGAGGAAGAAGTTGAAACTTCTGCCTGTCTCGACTATCTGACTAAACTTCCATGTTATGTATGCAAGGTCTCGCCTGATCTCACGAAGGTGGGAGGTAAATTCAGTGCAGAGGTGTCTGTTTCCGTGGGCTGAAAGTCTATCAATTCTAGTAGCCAATCGGTCATCATCCCCTCCGCTTTCCTCAGGCAGTCGAGGGAAGAACTTCAAATTTGAGTCGGTCTCAGTTCTCTGACTGAAGTTCTTTCTAATGTACACAAGATCTCGCATTGTCTCAGGAAGCTAGGAGGAAATTCAGTGCAGACGTTCTCGTTTCCATGTCTTGCAAACTTTCGCGTTTGTACCAGCTAATAGAGACACTCGAAAGAACGTTGGCTCTGGAAGCAAGCACCGGGCCATGTATTTTCCCCAGAAAGCGGTATGTCCTTAATGAAATCCTTTTTAATGCGGATGGATTGATGCGGGA
Source organism: Amblyomma maculatum (assembly GCF_055883805.1). Classification (NCBI taxonomy): domain Eukaryota; kingdom Metazoa; phylum Arthropoda; class Arachnida; order Ixodida; family Ixodidae; genus Amblyomma; species Amblyomma maculatum. Next base: position 68,904,952 of record NC_139350.1, on the reverse strand, counting down.
GACACAGGACGCTGCAATAGCCAGCGTTTACAGGAGCTTAAAAAATTTTACGTACGAAGAAGCACGGACGCAGAGCAGCATAGAGCAAGCTAGGCTGTTGTTTTGCTTGTCTCTGGCTATGTTGTTTATTTTTTGGTGATAACCACTTTGCTCCTGTTAGACGTGACATGATCGGGCAGTTGTTTTTGCAGGAGGGCCATCTACTGTTTTTTTCCTTCAAGTCTCACACATGAGTATCGGCAAGAGGAAACTGTACATGCATATGAAAATATTAGTATTTAAACTTCATTATTTACTGGAGACTTCTGTGCATTCGTGGCGTTTATTTACCTCATTGTCATTTTTTCGGCTTTCTATATGGGGTCACTAACTGGCGGGTATACGTTTACTCCCTTACAATTCCTAGTGCGCGATTCCTCATAACAGGCATCTTTATATATTTTTAAATATCGGACTGATTGTCTAGACTTCAAATTGAAGTCTCAAATTGCTAATGGTAATAATATCAGCAGCTCCTGTTACGATGTCACACTCATTACCAGGACAATAACTTCTGAAGCCGTTCAAAAGTCTTTCCAACTTTTATGGCAAACATTGCCGAGGGATTTGCTTTGCATTGCTTAACACTGTTTCATTCAGCAGCTCGAAAATATCGTTGCATCTTTGTACAAGTCAATGTGTGGCTCACACCAGTAGTACAATTGTCACAAAAGCGTTTCGAGTGCAGGTGAAGGGGAAAACCCAATTTATGCGCATACTTGAGCAGCAGGTACTGAAACAAAACTGTGTGGCCATCTTTTAAAGGCCTCAGAAAGGTACGCTTTCTTTGTATTCGGATACGCAGTATTAGCGGATGCCATTACCGTATTTAACGAAACCCCAGGCTGCTCTGCTTTATATAAATTGTATTTATTACAACCACAAAGTTTTATGTCCTTATCGATAAGTCCTCCTGATAGTCTCTCATAAACGTTTCTTTCCGATGCTTCAAAACCTAAGACCGAAGAAATTCGGGTTCTGGCGATATCTGAAACACTATCTTCTAAACGCAAGTAACTGAAAAGTTGAATAAATACCTCCAGCAAAATACTTTGCATTTCTTACAGGTTTTATTTCCCCAAAGTGGCATAGCCTATGAGCGACGTAGTTGTGGCTGGTGCCGGGAATTTTGACTAACTTCGTCCACTGACATCGCACTCGGATACAAGAGGAGGCTTGCGATTCACCTGCATGGAAACAGGGCCGTCGCGGCCGGGATTGAGCAAGGATCACCATTCAAGCCCCATAAAGCTCTCAACCACTGAGGCGGGCTACAAGAAATGAAATAACGACCGCACACATACTAGCATTTTGATAACGTTCAAAAAGCAAGGTTACTTCTTTGAGCTCTGAACGGCTGCTTTACTGTTTACGCGCACTGGTTCCCTCACTGCTAGGCCGCATTTTTCTGCGATTTCTATGGTCTCTAAATACATTGTGACCTACAAACGGTCTAACTGCTTCAGGAAAGCTTGTCGATAGAAACTGAATGAGAAATGTAATTTAGCTAATAGGAGCGGACCGATGCACTGACTTTAATTTACTATAAAGGATGTGGAGTAAAATAATGTATAGTGCGGAATTTTCTCTAATAACAGCAATGAATATGGGTATCTGTGAAAATAGAGTTATGTTTGTAAGGGTACTAAATTTATCTGCATCCTATACAGGATACTACTCTATCCCATTTATCTGTATCTCATATAGAAGTACTTTCACAAGGCTGCAGTAACTGCTGGCCTTATTTCAAATTTTAAAACTTGTTTATTAACCTATTTGATACTATTTCAGATGAGATTGGAGAGCGGCAGCATGTTGATTATTTTCACCCAAAAATTGATGTCTGACGACGGGAATGAATAATTACCACAGTGCATGTAGGCATTTTCAATTTGTGATCCTATGAGGCAACGGGATACGATCTTGAAAAAAAATCTAAATTTTTACGCTTGGCAAGAAAAATGAGTTTTGAAAATTTATATCCAGACTGTTGAAAGTGGAGCTACCTTTCAAGATGACAGGTATGAATGCCCTTCAGTTACAGTCTCCAACAAATGCATATGGTCAACCCACATCCAGGACGCCTGTTCAGAGGAGTTACGAAAATTGTGCTTCAAAAGGAGGAAATTAGGACGCTTGCTTGTAAAAAAAAGCAATGTCCTAAATATTTATTGTGATCTAACGATATCTGTCTGACGTGTTGTATACACACATTAAAATTATAGTCCAGAACCGAAACAAGTTTTAACATAAAGGAAATATTTTTTTGGAAACCTAAGTACAAGTACACATGCTCTAGAATGCTAGAAAGGGGCTGCTTTTAGTAAAAATGCGCAGTCATCTGTTGACGTCTCCCACAAGACAAAAAAAAAATGTTTCAAAAATAAAATCTTGAGTCTTGCAAAGTTGCCTACCGAGAGAAACACGCAAAAACATCGTGAATATTTGGTTTGCGGCGCAGAAAATAAAAGCAGAGTATCTCTCAGAATTTTGAGTGGACTCTTGAACAAAGCCGCAAGGGAAGAGAGGAAGTGAGAGTGAAAGAAGAAAAAGAAACTGATGCCGTAGTGGAGGGCTACGGAGTAATTTCGAACAGCTGATGATTTTCAACGCACCTTAACATCACACAGCACACGGACGCCTTTGTGTTTTGCCCATACCGAAACATGGTTGCCGCGGCCAAGTTCACACCAGGGGACCCTGGTTCAGTAACTGAAAGTCTTAAATACTGACCCACCGTAGCGGCTGTGGTGATGTTCAGCTTCTGTTTTCGTCCTTAATAAAGTTCTCCCTGCCTAACGTTTTTTCCTCAAGCAGTGACTAGTTTGAACTCCGTTCGCTTTACTGTTCTTAAATAAGGTGATGGGTGGTACGATTGTAGAAGTGACCATGTGTTCTTTTGTTTTTTAGAAGTCCCAACATTAGGAAAAAAAAGGTAACTAACTTTAGATTATGCTTATATCTGGGGGTATCTTGGAGGCGATGGCGGCTGCAAAGTAACACTCAAATGATAAGAAAGAGCACTGTAGGGCCGCGCCCGAGGATAATCACTTGCAGGTGCGCGTCTCTGCACGACGCCGCCACCCGCCTGTCTGCTTTTGGTATTGTAGAAGCGGTCCCCATTCTACAAGCGTGCCGCGTGCGGGGAGAGCCGACCGGACCGTCGGCGCCGGATTTGCGGGACCGTTTTAGCCCGAAGGTCATTCATGGGAACATGCGTAGCGGAACGTGCTGCCGGGTGCTCGCATGTATGGCACCCTTCGTACTGGCCGGTAGTGAGCCCCCAAATGACCCTTCGGCCTTTTTTTTTACACTGCGACTTTGAGCAGTGCGAAAGGAAGTTTATCCTGTCTGCAGATGCGACAAAAGAGCGCCCGAAGAAGCATTCAGGAGTTGACTCTGGTATTGTGCTCAGAGCGGACAAGCCAGAAGCTCCCCTTTCATCCGGCGCCAGGCCTGCAGAATGGCGGCTGGTTGATCTTTCAGTTTCCATGTCGTTGCTCGTAGTGGTAAACACGGGTGGCGCGGGGCAGTGCACTGTGGAAAGGATTCAGCCAGCAGCAGCAGCGTGGATGAGGCGGCGGTGTGCGGGAGATAAGTGGGAGCTATCGCTGACGACGGCGCAGAAGATTACGAACGCAGCCATGGAGTGCGCACCACCCTCATTGACTTAGGTCACCCTTACTTTTCGTGGTGCTGAGAACAGCTTGTGAAAGGGGGTATAAGAAAACGTCCAGCATATACACGTAGGCGTATGCGGCCATTCAGTTTTCCGCTTTGCAAGAATTTTATTTGTCTGTGCTTACGCTTCTGACTTCCCTTTTCATGCACTACCACTTGCACGCAACCGAAACTATTTGCGCGCAGCATGATTACATAGCATTATTGAAATATAAATTCACTTCATAAAAGCTGATGAACAAAAAAGTGCTGGGGATTTAAGAATTGCTTGAACCTAGTGATACCAGCTAAAGCTGTGCTAAGCACTGTTATGCACGGTTTGATGGTTTGAATTAGGGGGACGCTCGAGCTTCACCTTGAAAGTAGCCACGAGAGCACCTGTAAAACCGTCTTTAAATTAGCGATTTTTCTGAGCGCAGCTCTTTGGCGTCCGTTGCTGTGTTTCGAGGCGTCGGCGTTGTCCCTTATAACCAGCTACACTTTCACTCCCACCTTCCTTCCTTTCTTTACGGTGCGATGCAGGTTCCCAAAGAAGCAAATGTGACCGATACTGCGCCTTTCTATTTCTGTGAACCAATTATGAAAGGCACGCTTCAGAGCTCAAGTGTAAGACGGTACCATCAAATGGTATCCACTGCTAAGATAATAATTCGAGAATAAAGCGAGCGCCCACAGCGAACTGCAGGGTAACATGTGCAGCAACCGAGAATTCACACACCCACAGAAAAGCATCATATTTTGATGTAGTTTGCGTATATACAGCAAGTTTGATAGTCCGGATCTCTAGCCGATTATCCGTTGGATTTCGATGAAGGCCTGGCGCGGATCTAGCCCACCCTCATTTTCCTTTAAAACATTTATTGCTAGAAATTCGATGAGACACTTGCTAAATTTGGCTACAGCGTTTTCAAGGGAGGTTATGATATTTGCAAACGTTCTTTCTTCTCGTCTGCAGCTTGTGGCATTAGCTGCTTCGCCGCGTAACGTTTCTATGGGTCCACGCGCTGCCTCCCGCCACCTTCCGATAACTTAATCGCTCTTTTCATTTCTCCGACCACAAATCTTCCTTCATGACAGTCAAGACCTGTTAGTGGAGCGTTTCTAAAGGAATATGCGTGAAAATTAAAATAGTTGTCTGTAATAGTACATACATGTCTTGCTCAAAATATTTGCCTCAATCTATCGAAAAACGTGAAACCGTTGACGTTCTGCGCTCAAATTTCCCATTAGGAAGTAACGCAATCGTCGGCAAATTGATTTCGTATTTTTTCTTTGAGTTCGGTTTTAGGAAGAGCAAGATGCGGTATACTTTGCCGTGAGCGCCACAGAATGGTGGAGTTCATATCATCTTTTTGAAGGTCAAGCGGCAGGACATCTTCACCTCCGCCGATAAGTGGCGTAGTAAAGCTTTGGCTTAAAAAGCTAGCATCCGTGTTTGCCTTCTTTCTATAGAGTTGTACTAGAAAAACATTTTCTCCATTTATGCGCCTTCCAGCAACATTAAATGCCAGGAAGAAAAGCGTGCCATCAGAACCGCTTGCGTGTGACGATTTATGAAGCAGCGCTTACCTGATAAAACGAATATGATAATAGCTAACAGGTGGCATTTAGCCGCGTTCTTCCGCAATGGACAGTTGTTCTTGACAGGCGCTTTTCTCGACAAAGAAAAAACTGACATTACACCACTTTACCATTCTCCCTCCGGGCAGATAAATATCCTCTAAGTGCGCACACGCAGAGACAGGAGCGTTAATCACTAGACAGGCCCTGCGCGTATCGGCGCATTAGCGCAATATGCGCCGTTGTTATGCACGCGTGTTGTTGCATGTGTGCATGACAAATACAGCCTCTGGTCCATAAAATATAGTGTTGGTCCAGGTAAATGTTCGGAGAAATGCGTCATCCATACATCTCCATTATCCGCTTACAGCCAGGATTAGGGCTTACGGTTACCTCAACCTTACTGCAACAAGAAAACGCACGTGTAAGGCGACGCTTTTTGTTTAGAAGACGGCTTTGGAGCTCATTTTTATAACAGGTTCTAATCGTGTGACGGCAGACGGACAAGCATCTTCGATGCCGGCATGCGTATCTCCGAAATCTAAAGGCGGTATCTCGCTCCCGCCGTGATCGGGAAGGGAACTTGCGGTCGTGACACTCGGCACGCAAACATGGCGCAATCTGCAACTTACGTATAACATAAGCTTCCAGGGTCTCGTTAGTACACAATGTGGACACACAACAAACGTATTGTTACGAAGCGGTAAGCCGATGAAGACAGGAGACAGAACATGACCGATGGCGATGGTAGATGACGTTTAATGAATTTTGCGGGCCTAGCGCGAGTGCTCCTGCCCGCGCCACTGCACACTTCTTCTTCCTTGTCGTCCGTAACATGACCCGGGGCCACCGAGCGATCGTCCCGATCGTGGACGAGGAAGTTTAGCCATGTTAATGATATGATGGCATGATGATGGGCGTGTCTGGATGCTTGAGGAAGAGGAAGAAGGAAGAATAGAACGGTTTGCCGGTACGATGTCTGATGCATGGGTGATCCGCCTCCCCTGGAGCTGTCAACCATCCGTCACCAGAGTCCATGGGACCGATGGCTCGAGGTCACGTCGGGCAGCTTAGGCGGGGGTTGCGTGTTCGTGTCCATCGGTTCCTTCGGGTCATTCGGGTCTTTCGGGTCCTTCATCTCGGTTCTGATTGGTATATCTGTTCTCCTTGTCTTCAGGTCCGGGCTGGGGGCTGGGCGGTGGTAGTTGTTCAGGTCTGGGCTTGAAGGGCGGGGGCGGAGCTGCTCGGCGATGTCCCTGGGCCCACGGTGATGGTCCCGCATTGAAGGTGGCCTCGATGCTCCAAGGCGAGGATGGGGATGTCGTACCCCGCACCTCCAACCAAATGTTACGAAGCGGTAAGCCGATGAAGACAGGAGACAGAACATGACCGATGGCGATGGTAGATGACGTTTAATAAATTTTGCGGGCCTAGCGCGAGCGCTCCTGCCCGCGCCACTGCACACTTCTTCTTCCTTGTCGTCCGTAACAGTATTAACGCCAACCGCCAACCAACGAATGGGAGCCTGCCACATCCCGCTTTCCATAATTGGCACTGGCGGCCCCTGTTTGACAAGACAGGACCACATGGCAAAGGCGCAGACGTAAACAAGTGACAACAAAGCACGGCACGTGGCTGGCAGTATGTGCGTTCTTGTTCGTGTCCGCTATAGATTTGCCGGACAAGTGCAGTACAAAAAAAATGGCGCAATTTTTTCTTTTCTCTAAGGAGGCCGGTAGGGAGCCGCTTTCGTACGACGTCAGGCATCGTTTCAGTAACAGCGACCATCATTCCGCTTGACAGCCGTTTGAAATGGACCTGAATTAAATTCCAGCCAGAATAATAAAAATTAGAAGTAGGTCTTATTGTTAAAAGCGTATTAAATCTATTATAAATTTCCAAATGATTTGATGTAAGAAGGGCGCTACGATATTCGGGAATAGACCGAATGAGCATGGAAAGGGACTTTTATAAGTATTGATTGCTGAATCTCGCTCATAATGTACACACATCTTATGGCAAACTGTTATCGTAGAGGACGTATGGATACAAAATTTATTAACAGACACTTGAGAGGAGTTAAAGCAATAGGCAGAGCCCAGAATGCGCGCTCCACAAACAGCTAACAGAGCCTAGTCGACCATAAAGATCATGGCCACAAGCTTTTGGGATTCCTTCAACATAAGATTTAAACGATACCTAGAAAGCATAAAAAACAAAACAAAAACAAGAGTTTTCGCCCCAGATGCGTTTCACACAAGTGTGTTCTATAGAGTCAAGATTAACGTGGATTAATTTTCCATTCACAGTGACAAATATATTCCGCCCCTTGAGCCAGTTTTACAGTGGCTTAACTGTGCGAATTAGATTTGAGTTTAGCGTTTCCAAATAAATGTTAGACATGCCTGACTGCAATGCGACCAATTGTTTGTTAAAATATTTTTATTTTTTTTTTGCAATTTATAGTGCTTGCTAAATTTTTCTTTTCTATCATGTTTTTAGCATCATGAACCTGTTTTCGGTACCGCGAATTTGACAGCTGTCATGTTATTTATAGATGAGTACAATATTATTCTTTTTTTCTTTTTGTGTCTGTATCTCGTACTTCATGCGTTGTTTTTAGAATCAATGAAAAATTTTTTCAAATATTTTTATCACAAATTTAGGCCCTTCATTAGGGGACCAGGTCCAGTCAAGCTGCGAAAAGCCGCTTTTTACCTCGTCTCTGCGATGTCCATTGGAAATAAATATTTATCCTACATTATCTTCTATTACCCTCTAGGAATTCCGCCTTGTAAGACTTTCTACTGTTCCTGGACGCAAAAGAGTTTGAGTAGTGGGAATGTTCCAAGAGATAAAAAGGCATAGTCAGCATTGTGGATTGCTACTCTGGGGATCCAACACATGGTTCTTGCCTAAGGAGCTAAAAAGAAGTTAGTTTCCCTAAATTGTAGGCCGACTGCATATAAAAACTAAAACATCAGTTTTCAAAGGAACCGTACAGCTCAATCTCGTTTACCGTACTTATCTAATATTTTTAGCATGCGTAGTTCCCTGTTTAACGTGCTCCATGGGTATAATAAAAAATAGGCACTTTTAACTAGGATAATGAGAAAAAGAAGTTTTGAAGTCCAGTTCAAGTAAGCAAAACTAATTTATTTAATGGATAGAAATGTTTCAGATCCCTGACAACGTGGTGGTTCAACGAATAGCTGGAGGAAATTACGCACTAAGTGAAGGGAGTATATACAAGTTATTTAGGTGAACGGTCTTTTTATTTAAAATACGAGTGTTCGGAATATGAGAAAACTGCTTTTGGTTGCCTATACTCTTCGCCCTTCGGGCGTAACTTGTAAAATTCCTCTTTATTGAAAAATGAGTTTAACCTTTTTTTAAATCAAACCAATTGAGTGGAAAGTGCGACTGGGGAATGCAAATCCAAGGACAAGGCAATGAATTTGAGTTTTTCAAATAAAGAAAATCTCAACTTTGAAGCCTTGCTGTTCAAGAAATTCTGGCGCGGATTTCAACACGTTCCTGAAACTGAGGGCACTAAATGCCCTGGAAAGTCGGTGGAAATACAACGTCCGCTGATTACGTGTTGCAGTGATGACTGCGCTTAATCTTCCAAGTTAATAAACGTAGCCTCCTAGCCTTCCAAGTTATTAAACATATTGCGTGAACATCGACACTCACGGATAAGTGCTCTCGGAAACTCGCAAACTACATGGCGACGGCATGTGCTTGCCCATAGTTTCGTTGTTCATGTTACAGCGCCACCTAGAAGGCTATTCTGAATTTTGGAAGAAACAGTTGTTAGTCGTTGGCTTTATGATTCGGAACCCCAAGAAGCAGGGATTAAATGTTGCAACTGCTGAACACACTGCGCGTGATACCGATGTGAACATTTGCGGTAAGCAGCCTAGCATGCCAAATAAATGACATGAAATATACTTTAAAAAAAACTAAATGCAGGGGACTTTCGATATCCATAGCCTTGATTCAGTTGTGGAGAAGTTGCAGTCCCGGCAGTGAAACAGTTTCTCAACGAGCCCTTTTTGATAATGGCAAAGCTGTTTAAGTCACCGCTGCTTGCTTTTGCCATTCGCTCAGTAAAGTAGGCAATTCCCTACCTGGTGTGCGCTTCCGCACTACGACAGTGCACACAGCCAAACCGTTATCAGTGTGCACAGCTCGTTCTTGCATCCAGGACGTTCTGTGCACGGTTGAATTTCTTGTGCTGCCTTCTCGCACCTACGTCGTCATTGGGTGGGATTTGTTGTATCTGTATCATATCGGCAGCGTACACACCAAAGTTGAGCTTCCTACCTGTCTCAGCTACCCCTCAACACCTCTGGCACCTGTCTGTGGACCACAAGGAATCACCTGCGTCCCGCTCACTTCATTTGGTGCTTTGTTTTGCGCAAGTTACTTCTATTCCGTTTGCCGTGCTCACTATGCACCCCTATTAGCAAAATGACAGCTTTCTAATACTTTCTTTTTTCATTTTACTACTTGACCTTGCATGGTAATACCTGCCCTGGACTTGCCTTCCGACCAGCACCAAGTGTAATAATAGATTATTATCATTGAAATATAAATCATTATATAATATCATGTATTATATATTTTCGTAAACTGTTCTTCCACAAAGAGAAACATCGCAGGAGTGCATATATATGTAGAACCATCATGATACAGTAATCAGTTTATAAAGAAAAGAAAAACAAACATGTGTATTTGTAGGACGTGGTGGATATAAAAATGATCTGGGTGCAAAGTGTGCATAAAAACAGAATGGAATAAAATGTGTGATGCCGTAATGACGTTTAAGGCATTCCGCAATAATTGTCTGGTCAGCTGACTGATAAAAAATAATCTTCAGCAGAGAGGTGCTTACTTCTGTGCTGATTTTATTTTTTCACTCACGAACTTTCACCCTAAAATAAAATCAAAGCTAACCCTAAAATTACCATTTAGCAGAAAATTTTCTCTAGGTTTCGCGAGTGAAACTTCTTCGGGGATAAGGCCAAATGTTAGCCAATATTATTTATTGAGGCATTGAGGCGAAGGCAATATATGCTCTATTACCAGCGAAACCCTGCTGCGATGCTGGAAGCATGGCGGCGTAAACATCAAATTGGCCAATCAGGAGTGTGACGTAATCTCATTGGAACAAACGAGCAGCTGCCGCCAAATTGAAAATGGCGCCTCTTGGCCAACATGATATCAAAGCTCAATATATACGGCATGACGGCTAATCTTCCAGGAAGCTTCCTTTAAGCTAAGCGAAATTAAGTAAGTTGAAAACTAAATTTCGGTTTTTCTGAGTAGGGCCCTCCAGTTGCCAGATAAGCATGCTACTTACAAGCGACGAGGCTCGTTGGTATACAAGCTGGATGTAAGAGGACTTGTGATTGCGCGATGCAGTTAAATATATGCGATTGGGATTAAAAAAAATAAATTATTATGTTTGATGAAATGTGCTATCGGCCAAATTTACAGTACGACCAGAAAAATGATGTTGTCATTGGCTTTTCAGTCAATGACACTAAGCGGACGAGTGCGGCAAACGGCATTTGTCGCCATTCTTTCTCGAATTTCAAAGCCCTGCTTGCAACCCTTGTTTTTTGCATTGGCTAAGAGAAAGCTGCATGCTGACGAGATCAAGAAGCTACGGCTTGCTTTGATTGTAAAGTTGCATGAGGTTCAGCTGTACATCGAGGCAGTACTGTGCGATGAGGGGAAAAGTAATGTCACTGTTTCAGAGCTGCTAAGTGTCACTCCTGAAAGGCTATTCTTTCAGATGGTTGAGTACAGAGTTTATTTATTGACGCGGCACATTTGATCAAGCGCACAAGAAAATTTCTTCCTACCCCTCACGCCCTTCTAATTGGCAATGGTATTGTAAAATAAAAACACATCCTAGAGTTGTATCAGTGTTCTGCCCCGAGTGGAATACATTTGATAAGAAAACTGAATGATGACCATATTTACAAGACGCCTTTCAACATCATGTAGGTGAAGGTCGCCACAGAAGTTCTTAGCAAGTCTATATCGGCGGTACTCCTAACCATGATTGCTTTGGGAAAACTGCCTGGGACTGCCAAGCCTACAGCAGAGTTGAATTTATAATTGACAAGCTATTTGACTGATTCAATAGCAAGAGCGCCTCTGCCAGGCCTGGCAAGATAGAGTTTGCCATCAGAGCTGGCTCTGGTCATGTGGGGTCTTTGCAGGAAGCAATCAAATGGAATAAAAGCTGGATATTTGATAGCCGCAGACAGCCTCACAGAATAGGTGGCTGAATTGTTACTATCCAGGCTGTTATCATGTTGTGGGAAGACCTCTCCCAAGACTGACTTTGTCTCCTCACTCGTCGATTGCAGCAGGAGGCTCTTGAGGACCTCTATGCCTGTGTGAGAAGAAAGCGTGGTTGTAATGAACATCCTAGTGTGTTTCAGTTTATTGCGGCTCTGAAACACGTTTCTCTTGGAAAGCTGATTATTCTGGTGTCTCGTGGGAACCGGAAGGTCCAGTACACTTATACGCTGGCACGCCTGCCATGTGCTGCTCCTAACAAAACTCTCGGTCTTGATGTGAAATCAGAAGTTTCCAGTTCCTGCGAGCTGTCGGGTAGTGACCTCCTGGACAATGCACAGCCGAATGCACTCTACTGCTTTTCATGCTAGCTTGTGCAGCAAGACTTCAAGAAATGACCTTCAGACTCCATTTGTGGCCGGTTTGTGAGGAACGAGGACAAGGCGCTCTCAGGCTCCCAGCAGATTCTTGCTATGCTTCAGGCTCACAATGAGCAAGGGAAGCTTTTTGGAGACCTGTCAGAGCCTTCCGAGTGCTTTGTTCAAGCCGTGAAGGATATGCAGGAAAGTTCAATTGACTGCATAGGTGTCTTAGCGCGGTGTGAGAAGAGACTCATTGAAGTTGTTGGCAGTAAGCCCATGTACAATTATACTGCACAAAAGCCTGCCATAGTGCTCTAGAACAACAGTTCTGCTGTTGTAGGCGGTTGCTGCACATATGGCAGATAAATGATGTGCTGCAAAAGTAGCTCAAAATTAAGTCTGGTGCTAGGCGGAAGGTGCAGAAAATGGTGACAAAATTTTTTGGTCCTTCTGGGTCTCCTGGCATCCTGCTGGAATGCATTTTAGATAAAGCATTGAGTATGTAAAAATGAATTATCATGGACACCATAGTATGCAGAGCGCCGGAGCTTTGAACCACCTGGGGTTCCTTACCGTGCACAGATATGGCACAGTACGCAGACGCCTTGCTTTTCGCCTTCATAGAAAATTCCAAATATGAACAATATATATTGTACACAGGACATTTGGAGTGTGAGAAAGCGCTACAAGTGATGCCAGATTATTCATTACCTGACTTTGTCAGACCTTGTAAGTGTACTGGGCTGCAGAAGGGGTTCTGACACTCCACCGTGTAATATATGCAATAAGTTCATAGGTATCAACTATCCAATACCTACGTTCACCACTGTTCTTCATTTCTTGGACCACTTCAGCGTGCAACATTGAGCTAAGCAAGATGACTGTAATGCAGCCTCCGCCGAAAATTTTGTGTTGCAGTTTTTGTCTGAAGTCTCAGATGTAACAGATGAATTTATTGTTTCATGAAACCTTTCATCATAACATTCATGGCCTTTTCGTTGTCTGCTGCAGGCTGCTGGGCATTTCTCCTGTATTGAGAGAGGAGTTCGTTGATTTTTGCCGTCTTGCAACGCGTGCTACATTTTTGCCTTTTACTATGCACTGAAACCGTTCACCTTTATTGTTCGTACTGAAAGCTATTGAAGATCTTCGAAACTGTAAATGTTTGGCCGCTGAGGTGTTTGCTGAACTTTCTGATATATGTAGCTTTAAGGCGCGTTTTTAAATCTTTTTTATGTACCTTATGTCTCGTTGTTGACAGCAACTGATTTTTTTGTGCAGGCAACGAGTTTTATTTGACACGGCGGCATATGACCTACAAGGCAAGTTGTAGTGAAAGCTGGGCTTTAATTGCGGCACCTGCTGTTTGTACAATTTTTGTGCATTTTTGCTGTTAAGACAAGAGCCCACAGTCGTTAATTGTGGTCTTGCAACATGCGCTACCACATTTCTATTTTGTGCTGTGTACTTCAAGTGCATTAGCTGTACTGGTTGTGCCACAGTTTGGGATAATGCACATATTTTCTCTTGGCAAAACATATACTTACATCCTGTTTCATATGTAATTTGCTTTCCATAGTTTCTCGGTTTTGCGATTCTGTTTGAAAAAAAATCGTACGCTAATGTCAAAAATGCATTGCTACTGAGAATGTTTTAGCGCTTTTTTATGTAGATCAAAGCTTCCGATGAATCTGCTTCTGTATTGTTATTAAGCTGAACGTAGTGTAAAGCTCAAGCTGAAACCACGTGGTCTACTGTTCGTATTTCATTTGGCGCCGATAGTATCCCTACTGAAAATATTTTGCGAGACTAGGTGGTTATCTGTGCGTGGTTATCGACCCGCACAGCGCGAAGACGTGCGACGTGCGCACAACGAGAGGACGTACGACGCGTGCACGGCGTGATGGAGTGCACACTGGGGGGACTTTTGTACCCGTGTACTGTGCGTGCGGCAAAATCTGTGCATACCCAGGTAGCACAGAATGTGGGGCCTCAGTAGGTCCGATGTAGGCAAATGGGGCTGGGGCAGCCATCATAAAACCTGCATCGGTCCCCGATGGGGCAAACGTGGGCAAGCCCCATTTGGGCTTTCCCCTGTTCCTTCTGCATAGGTCCCATAGCGGCGTTGCTCGGGCTAATGCAGAGCACATTCCTGCATCCAGACCACAAGGGTCCCTTGTCGGATATTTGAGGGCAATCCAACCTAAATGTGGGCTCTTTATGGGAAAGCCCTCATAGATCCGAATTGAGGCCGCCCCCATTAAACCTTTGTGGGACCAACGTCGACCTTAGTGGGGCAAAAAAAACGGACATACCCATATGCTGCCCCGATCGGCCCCTTGTCGGTTACTTGAGGGCAAGTGAAATATGAATAAGAACCCAATTTGGGCACGCCCTCGTGAAGCCCAAATGAGGCAGCCTTAGCTAAACCGCTTTAGGGCCCACATAGGCTGTAATGCGGCTGGAAGGCGAGCGTGCCCGCATGGTACCAAAATCGGTCCCTTGTGGGGACTTTGAAGGCAGGTGCAACAGCAGGTGGGTTCTTGGTTCAAAAACAACACTCAGCCCAATTGGGGCTGCCCACACGAAAGCGCTGTAGGTCCCACATCGGCCGTAATGGGGCTAGAAGGCGTGCGTGCAATTGTGTAATCATTCTTTCTAACCTTTATTTGTATTAGATGCTGCCCTAAGTTACTATTATAGATAATTTGTATAACAGTCGTTGCCATATTTAGTCGGTTATAAATATTACATGGCTTTAGTTTTCGCGCTCATGCAAATTGCGCTAAAGATACTAAAACATACTAATTGCTAACTGTTGCTCCTTATGTGGTTGCTGTGGACAGCCTGCAACTCTGCAAAATATTGCTGCTCAGAACACACATCTCCATAGCCTGAGAAAGATGTACATGAAGTCATCTAGGATAGAATAAAGTTATGAATTATTGCAAAATTTAATATTGTGGCTGTTCAGAAAGTGCAGACATGTATAAAATAATTACTTAATTATGTGCATAAATACTGATTGGGAAAACTTGGACTAGGGCTTCCCATAAATTTCCTGCGTCGGACCCCTATGCGAATAATGTGGGCAAGCCCAAGTGCGGCTTGCGCTATAGAACACGCATTGGTCCTATGTCATTATCTGAGGGGCTTACCGGAACAAAAAAAATCTTCATCCAGAGCGGCTGCCCGAATCTGTCCAAAGTAGGACCATCGGGGGGAGCTGGCGGGATGTGCCCTTTTGGAAATGCGGGAAAAAGGTGGGCAGCCCCGCAAGGCCTGCCTGCATCGGTCCCTAGTGGGGCCCATCGGGGCTTTATCGACAGCCCCTTTCAGGCCTACGTCGGCCCCTCTTGCAACACCCACATTAAGCCCACCGGGGCTGTCCTGCATTGCCTACATCGGACCCACCGGGGTCCACCCTCCATAGCCCACTTTGTGCTACTTGGGTAGCTATCAACATTCAGAGTGCATGGATGTGTGCACTCATTGCAAGGAATGAATGCACTCTGAAGGTGCAAGACCGCAGTCTGTTCTCAGACGAGAGACATTCGACATATAAATGCTACCATGCTATGGTGATACTCTTTATGGTTGCAAGGCTCCTTCATATACTCCTCTTGTTTGTGTGGCGCATAATACTTATATGCCAGTTTTAGGCTTTGTGCAAGGCCTTAGTAAGTGTCTGCTACAGTTGTGACACAAAATGTTTGCAGAAATGATGCTCTCCATGAGATCCGGCTCAAGTGTAAATCATGCAAGCTTCCAAAAACATACATGTGGTCACCTGGATTGGCTTTATTGGTTGATACACTGTGGTCACAAAACATCTGCTTTCGGTGCATCAGGTTCGAGCTTGGATACAGGTTTCCTTCTTCAGGTGCTCTTGGCCTGTTGGATTCGAGCTTGGATACAGGTTTTCTCTGTGCGACATCTGCAAAGTGAAAAAGAAGATAAGCAGGACAATATTCCGAAATCCAAAAATTTAGCTCATATCTTTTCAACACATTTTGAGGAAAGGATAAGTATGTGCTCTACTATTATTTCATAAATCAAAAAGTTTCAATGCTGAATTACGGAATTAATCTGAGGAACTGACACACATACAGGCTGTTCAGCATCAGTCCACCACAAAACCTAATACTGTAGTCGAACAGTGATTCCAAGGGCCTTTGAACCATATCATATCAATCAAGGACATTTGAGCATGCTTCATGGAAAGCCACAACTATAGTCAACAGAGCAGTGCAAAACTGAAGATTTAAATGGCCTTTGAGAAATAGAGTCTGCACTCCAGGATATGGCTCAGCACACAAGGCTAAAGAATAAAACTAAACTTTAAATAATAGATTATGCTATCCTAAATACCTCATCATAGAAGAAGAAATTTGCACATAAAACGGTGCAGAAAGTATATCGTCATTGCAGCTTGTACAAAAACAGCTGGTAACACATCTCCAAAAGTACACAAGTATTACTTGAGCTTAGCAGTGAATTATCGATTGAAACATTAGGGGTACAAGAGCTTACAGTGAGATGATGGAATCTTTCAATAATGATTGAGAATGCCATGTAGAAGTGGCCCAACTCCCCTCACATTTGAATTCAACTTAGAATCCTGATGGTCAATCTCCGACCGTAACTGTTATCTTCAAACATACTTGTTGTCATTACAGTGATAACAGAAGTTAGTGAAATTTGACAGATGCAGGCGCACTACATAATCTACATCCGTATATGAGCCCTCAATGTTTCTTCTGGTCATGAACCTCTTCACAAAGGTTCATAATACTGTCATCTATGAGCGCTAGATGTGCCACTATGCACAAATGTACTTTGAATCACTCTTTGGCTGCCATTATTTCAGTAATTTTCTACATCTAAACATCTTGCAATTGTCTTTTCTGACGTCAGAATGTGCTCTAGCATTTAGACTTCGAGTGAAATTTGTGTCTTCCATTAGGCGATTGCAAGACAAGGAAAGCACTAATGGTGTATGCATAAGTCACCGAAGCAAACCTTTATTAGTTCACAATCACATGAAAATGCACCTCAACTGAACGCTGTCTCCGCTCCGGAGTCGAGGAAAGAACAGTTCTTTAACTCAAGGCTTGGTTAGAATTCATGACAGCCCCTCAGCATTCATTCCAATAAGGTCTTGAGAAATACCCTAACCACCACTCAAGGCAGTGGAAACAATGCATGGGGATAAGGTTAACTGATATTCAAAAACATGCATTGATTGAAACTTTTACTCCAAGTGGTCCTCGAGGCCTTTTTTTAGAAATGAAGCTTCACATGGATTTGCTCCTCGAGTGCACGAGAAAACCGAGAATCTCAAAGCGTCAAAGACACTACTACGGCGACACCCCGACCTCCACTTCCAAACATGGGACATCGCAGCCCGCTGTGCGGACTGCGTTCTACTGCATACCAAGCATTTCATGAAAGTGGATACAATAAGGATTCACAGATCACTCTCTGAAGCATTGGCTCTGTGAGAACCTTAATCTGATACTGAAACATCGTTTCAGATACGACCAAGACAAGCCTCCTGAAGTTCCTTCGGCTGACATTAAGCATAGATAAGTATCGTCAGTTGCAGATTTTAATGCTGTTGTTGATGATCGCATCACGCTGCTGTTGTGTAGGGACATTTCAAGTCACCAGATACCTCAGCAACATTTCAGGGCATGCCAAGTGCCAAGTTGCAGAAAGCATTTGATAGCTAACAGCAGATGAAGTATGTGCAATGGTTTCTGTCAACCACTGTGGACAGTGGTGTCATTGTGGGGAATGGCATACTGTAAACTAGGAAGACAGCGCGGCACCGGAGGTGCTGTTGTGCCACGGAACACCTGTGCTGCACACATCAATAGCTTTATATGTCTAGATGCACAGTACCGTGGGGGGAGTCAATTTTGCCTTTTTAGCTGCGGAGGGATATCCGCAGTTGATGAAAGGCATGACTTTTCAAGTACGCATACAATTATAGCTCCTAGCTTGCTTGGAAACAGAAGCGGCACTTGCTTCTGGAAAGCCAAATTTGTTGGCTACGATGCATGCGCTACAACATGCTTCTTTGCATCTCACATGTGATCAACGCTGTGACAAACTGCTGAAAACGCTTAATGTCAGGCAATGCCGCTGCCGCTCTGACACAGATCATGTAGAACATGACATACGAAGTGAAAAATGCTGTGAACTTTTAGGGAGCAAATTTATTTTTGAAAGTTTGGTTTGAAGTTGCTGCTACACTTGCTCTTTGACCTTCCAGGGCCCAGGGGCGAGGGAAGAAAACATGCGTGCTGCTTCGCTACGTATACACCGAAACCAACAAATTCAACTCGTTTATTTCAGTTTGCAAACAAAGCTTGGAGCAACAATGGTCACTGCACTTGAAAGTCCATGCCTTCTGCCTACCATGAACATCTCTCCACAGAACAAGTGAGCCAACCGCTATGACAGCACCGTGCGTCCGAAGACGTACGTAGTACCTTGATGTGACAAGCAAGCTATTGATGCCTGTAGCACAGATGTTGACATTGTTCACAAGGCTCAGTCGCACTCCTAGTGGCCACCAGCTTTTAGTATACGTATTTGCTTAAATTAAAAATGGCAAGACTGCATAATTTGAGGGGAGAGGCTGTGTTTGTGTCAAGAAGGGAAAGGGGCTGCTACTTTCAGGCTGTGTCTGATGAGTCCTAATTTATCATCCTAAGTATACACACATGCAGCAGCAAGCATGCAATGCATGTTTAAAGGTGTGCGTCGAGATATCTGCAGGCCGCCACCAGGTATTCTCGCTATGTCTCTATAGTCAACGCAATACTGATCTCCATGCCCACCACCACTGTTTTCTCTCAGCACCATCGGAGCGCTGTTTAGAAGTTTTGTGCAAAACCATAACTAGCCCTTTTACACGCAAATCCTTCCGCGAACGTTGTTGTCTGCGATGGTTCTGAAAGTAGAGCAATCACGCCATTGTTGAGCATAGAGCAGCTTAGTAACATGAGATATGCGGCTGAGCTGAAGACAGGTGTAGCACATGGCATGACATTTGGCCAAAGCCCTTAACCTCAAGTACACCGAGTGGCTGACCTTAGCCGAGATCAAAAGGGTAGCCAGCCCAGCATCTATATCTACTGTGGCTGCATTAGCTGTGCACCGCTGCATACAAGAAACGCAGTGCACCAAATGTTTTTGTGGCCAGCCAAACCTACTCTTGCTCGAATAAAGTCTGCTTTGATTGATTTCCTGCTTAGCCAATGATGCCAATGGTGCTAGTGTGGCCTGTGATGAAGATGCTGGATATCATGATGCGGCTGCTGATTCCTCGGTGCCGGGTCCACAAAAGCCGTTCTTTGCAGGCACAAGCTTCTTAACGGAGGATTTAGGGCAGTAATCATGCAATCAGAAAGTTTGGTCAAAATTGTTAACTCCTCTGGAAAATCGGAAGGGTTGGCTGCAGGTATGTACGCAACATGCCCTCCCCACAAATGTGTCCTTGTCTGTGGAAGCCACCACGCAGAGCAAACTTGCTATTAGTCCTCAATTTGTGCCATAGCTCGGCACTAAGTAGGTTCTGAAACATTGCTCATATACAGTGACAACGTGAAATGTGGAACACCACAGAAGTATGTGATGACAAATTACAGCACTGGAGTTAGTGATAGACCATGGTTATGCATACTTGATGCCAGAAGCTGGGATGTTAGGAGGGTAGCCAAAGCCAACCCCACGAAAAAATAATGTGCCAGAAGTTCTGAGTTTACCAGGGCTTACCTGGACTGTCGCTCAGCCAATGCTTCAGAAATACAGATCTGTGCATACTCACTGTATCGACCTTGGTAAAGAGCTTGTAAACCCTCAGAACAAAGCCCACATATCGAGCAATGATACGATCTTAAGTGTTCACAAGTTGAGTGGCAGTCGATGAGCCCTCAAATTGACATAACTGCCAAAAAATGAAAAACCGGCATTGAGAGCTGCGTGGAGTTGAAGGGAATGTATTCTTGTGAAGTGAAGATTTCCTGTCACTATAATTATTCTCATAAGCTATCTGCAGCACTGCGAAAGGCGCAGGAGCCCTGGCGCATTCGGGATCATACAGATTATAGTAGGTAATTGTGCTCCTAAGTGCCTCTCGCAACTTGAATTGGACAGCGTGAAAGTAGGAACATAATGACATACTTGGACCCTTTGCAAAACTCAGTGCGTCACCTGCCCTATACAGCGAAATCCTTGCGGGAGAATATTTTTGCAGGACCTGGGTGCACAGTCACGTGACACATGTGTGACGTAGGCTATATGTCACATGCATATATCTCCTAAATTTGTTTTTACAGAGGCGCGCTGCTCAGGCAAAAGACGCGATGCGTGGGAATGTAGTGTGCACCGATTCTTCGCGTTTGCAATTTTTTTGCTTTCGTTCTGTATCTTCCGATAGTTTGGTGAGGCGGCTGGTATGCAATGTGACGCGGGGATTCTGGAGTCGTGAGTCTGCTTTTTCGCAGCATGCCGCAGGGATGGTGCTTTTGCTTCCTGCAGTCTAACAAAATTATGCAATAGTGCATGCCGTGTGCGGGGCTGCATAAATATTACGTACCAGAGTGTGTGTTATTTGCGTACTCACACGCCCATACACATGCACTTCTGTAGTGGCGCAAAAAAAGTAGTTCTGAGAAGACAGAGAATCTTTTAAAGGGCACGTAAGCATTGACGTTTGGATTAAGCAATGGAATTATACAAGATGTTTCACATAATGTTTCCTGTATGGTGCTTACGCTCTAAAGCGACACTCAGGCCATCGCAGCACATACCTGACTGCTACAAAAAAAGCAAGCGTGCATGCTGCTTTGTGCATTGCCGAGGCAGCTCCAAGCCATTACTCATTTGAAACCGTGCCGCCTGCGTTGGCCAGCCTGCCCCCCCCCCCCCCCCCCCCGATTCTTTCATCCTTTCCGCACTGCTAAGTAAAAAAAGAAACAAGGAAAGAAAGAAAGAGGAAGGCATGCATGCTGCTGTGGGCTTAGCTCGCAGGACAGCTAGACCCCCTCCCATTACCTCCACTCCTCCTTCCCACTCAAACGTAGTTTATTGAGTGCCCAGGGCAGCTTGAAGTCACCACTCATTTTGAAGCGCTTCGACGGCCAACGCCCCAGCACACCTTTGCGTCCTTCCTGCGCAGACTTGAGAGACACCGTGCAGCCCTTTTGTCACTCCCACCCAGTAGAATAAAAAAAAACATGCAGGACATGCAGGAGTGACAAAGACGCTTCACTCTTGTGTCAACGAGGTATGGGTTGCTTTGGCCTGAGCAGCAGCATAGGGAGCGAAAGATTTTATTGCTTCTATGCGCAGTGCGTTAGAGCACAAGGCTCAATCGGCTGCCTTTGTACCTCAAGTTAAACCGTTATGTGAAACAACCACAGTACCGGAAAATTGTTGCTTCATGAGCTAAGACACATCTCTTATAAATGCACAGCCTTATTTCAAGCATCAACATTTATCTGCCCTTAGAAGATGCTTTTAGTCTTGACAGTTATTACATGCAAACTGCGTGTGTGCAAGTACTCTTGCACCAGAAATAAATAAATTCGCAGCCCCGCATAGGTTCATTGCTCTTGAATGTTTTTATTAGAATGTGGAAAGCAAACGCACAATCCTTGCAGCGCACTGTGAAGAAGCAGACTCTTGACTCCAAGTCCTTGCATTGCTCGAATACCAGCAACCCCGCCAAACCACCGGCGAAAAAGAACGAAAGCTTAGCAAAAGATTGCGAACACACAGAATCTGCGCTCACTCTACATTCCCCTGTATCGTATCTTTTGACGGAACAGCGCTGCTCTCTCAAGGAAAAAAAGAATACAAACTCCACAAGATAAGTGTACGTGACATATAGGCTATGTCACTGATGTATCACATGATTGTGCATTGAGGATCTGTAAAAATATTGTGGCAGAAGTTGGGTGCAGTGCTGAATATTTCTGTATCAAGCCTCGGGTTATGCACGAATCTGACGAGGAGCATGCCTTCACTATTTAAAACCAGGAGGGCGATGGGGGTTATAAATGGTTATGAATTTTGTTATGAGTGGAGCAGGTAATGAATGTTATCATTGTCACAAGAGAATTCTCGTGGAAGGACTCTATCTCTGCTCCCAAAACAGGTTTGGCCGCCACAGTGAAGGGGTCTTCGCAGAGCAGAGAAACATTGCAGACGTATTCTGCCAGAACAACCTCACACTGCTATTCGCATTTGCTAAAGCTTGAATCCTCCCTTCGCACTCTCAAATCCTGAGGATGTGCTTTGGTCTACTCTCCATGGAAGCGGTATGCTATCAGTTGCCTTTAAGATTCAAAGCAATGAATGTTCTTCACAACCACGCACATGTTTCAAGACGGAACCAAGGCCCCATGTTCCTTGCCACATTTGCTATCCGCAGCAGCTGCATTTCAATGAGGACAGAATCCAACAACGCTTCCCTCGGTAGTTTGTAGTTCCTCCAGAATCAATACGGCATGCCGACAAGTAAAGACTGCTCGATATGGTCGCACACGCACAAATTACATCAGCTTAACGCTTAAAAGTGCAGATAAGAGTAAATTTTCCCACCCAATTAACCGTTCAACCACTTCCTTCTCAGTTGGCGCAGTGCTGCTGAAATCCTGGTGCGTGGCATCCCAGCCATGGTGGTAAGGCAAAATGTTGCGATCAATAAGCACTCAAGAACTCTGATCATATGCAGCCGGCCTGCTACCCCTTAGAATACTGCCACTCATCAAATTGAAAGATGGTAGTACTTATGCGACAGCAGTGCAGTGTCAAGCACACTGAAACCTATATCGACTGCACTGTCACTGCTGTGTTTCGCTAATTTAACTTGCAGTCACACGAATATAACTAGCCCAACAACTGCAGCAAACTAGACTGAAGGTGCGTGAACCTTCACTTCAGAGCGTGCTATTCTCACATCTTACAGGTTATCGTATCGCATGCCTCTGTGCTATGAGCTTTTCTAACCCTACGATCATTTTCTACCATCCTGAGTGATGACGCAAGAAATTTGAGACACATGCATACCTTGAGAGTAGGTTTGCTAACCAAGCATCAATATTCTTAGAGTCGCAGCGAATGGAAACATTCTATGTAAGATCCTGTCTTTTTTTTTCTTTTGGTTCCGACTGCTTGCTCACTTTCTTTAACCAAGGGTATACATATTCGTATTCGACAAAATACACTCAGTAGGCACTTCTGTTGCATGCCTCTAACCAAAATATGTGCCCACTACTCCTTATCAACTCACCCAATTAGACATATTTAGGTAGGAAAAATCACAAAATGACATAAGTAGAATACACACAGTAGCTTGTCTTTCGTGCAGCTATCAACACATGCCTCGGTCAGAACAGCCTTGATTGCAACACTACAATTGAGTGGCATGCATGGCATTTTAATAAATACTACTATATTTTAGTAGCCTTTAAAATTTGGTATGCTTCAGCAGCAAATTTCCTCTGCCATAAAATAAAAACACATAAACAAGTGTTTACGCTAACCTCGTCACCATAATCAGCAGAAAGGCTTGTGTGTGGCTTCTAGATAAAAAAAATCACATGATAAAGCAGAGTATGCAGACTTCTTTTAGAAGTCAAGCTCCTGCCACTCTCAGCCCCATATTAACATAACAAAAAGAAGAATCCCCGTTTATAATGACAGTGCAGCTTACCACACCTACATACCAAAACTTAATACTACAGATGATTTTACTATACTGTAGAAAAGAAAACAGATATTGAATCTCTCTATCTTGTCACGTCCATTAAATGGTAGGCTTCAGATTTTCCTAACCTAATTAAAACAAATAACAGTGAAAACTGCACCTTAAACCCGCTTGATATGACTGCTCATTCCCTGACACATTCGTGGTCTATGATTACACATGGCATAGTATTATCAATAAAACAACTCTCTTTTCTGTTTTCAAGTTCCGTACAAATTGTATTCGGACTCAGTTTAGCTGCCAAAAAGGTGCGGGGGGCCTTTTAGAGAGAAAATATGTCGGAGCTGACTTATAAGAAAGCAGCCCTCAACAGGACTAGTAGAAGACAGGAAGACCAGAAAAATAACCCTCTAGAAATGTCTTCAAGGAGTCCCAATTTGAGACAAATCACCGATTCAATGCTTTTTTTATTTGACAATGAGACGGACATTTGCAAGTGTCATTACGTAGCAGAAAGCTTCAATGCAGAGTAGTGCAGTTCAGCAAAGGTCTCAGGAAACTTAAAAATGGTGTATATAGATGTAGATGTGCACGTCAAAACTCAAAAGGCTGTAGCAGCTGTTTTGCTCAGCCTATCCTTGTGCTGAAAAAGAGAGTCAGGCCGGCTGGTTATAATGAGTCAATTGAGTGAACAGTGCTCTAAGTTAGTAAGGGAGAGAAAGAAGCAGAATTGTTTTCATCTTCTCTCTCATCCCATCAGTTAGTGCTGTTCAGTCGTTTGATATTGTCTTTCTGTGCTCTTTACCAGTGAATATAAGCTTGTGAATTTCATTACTAGAGTTGGCTTTCACATTTCTGCTATCACATTTACTTCCCCTTCTACAGATAAAACCCCAAGCCAGTTCTTTATACCAACTTGTGATGTCTGATGGTAGTAATAGTGGGCAGTTATATGACATTGCCTCCATTCAATGCAAAACAGAATGTAATGGTGATTTTGATCACCAGTTTACTGTCATCTACTTAGCAGGCAACACATCAACGTTGTGCACACAGCCTTCGTCATGCATCTATGGCACGCGTACAACTTTCAGAAATGAATGGTTGAAAGAGAACCAAATGATGCTATTAGATCTAGTTGCAGTATCTCGCTTTTGACATTGTTTTACAGTGAGCTCCATATATCGAGTGGTTCTGCATAATGAAAGGAAGCAAGTACTTTTCTACTAATGTTGAAAATATGCTGCATGCGAAAACCAAAATTGCGAAATATGAAAAAGTGCGCCTGTCGCAAATAATCATAAAGTATTCATTAGATGAATGCTCTAACTTTGATCTCTTTCATACTGGAAGCACCTACACAGTCTCAGCGACTAATTTTTTTAGCACGCAAGCATGTCAATGGCCACGTAGTTTGCATGTTCTTGCAGAGACTGTGCAGCCTGTGCATGCACTGGCTCCATGTGCTTCTACAAGCTTGCACAAACGCATGACCAGCATCACAAAGGCTCACTCATTCTCATGCAATCTTGCACAGTGACTCTGCGTGCTTTGGTGGGCTCGCTCATGAGGATATTTAAACTCACAAGAGCTCATACAATCACATGCATTCCTGCACAGTGGTTCTTCGAGCGATCATAATTCCATGTGTAATCTCACAAGAATTGACATATTCCTATACATTCTCATTCCCTCTCACACTTTCTTGTACAGCTTACGCACAGTGTTTTTCAGTAGGAATGTGCTATAAAGAAACCCAAAGTGCAAAAACATGAAAATTCAGCCTGCGCAAATGTTTTGTGACCTGCTAGCCTGCACTGGGTGATTGAGAGCAAGGAGTGCTTCAATATTTGACCGTGACTCTAGTAAAGAGAAATATAGAGACATATACAACTGCATGATCGTTCCCCTGCAAGATTAGTTTACTAAAATGCTGACCATGATGTATATGATCAAGCAGTTCTATTTGCTGGAGTGAAATAACTAAAAGCAGGTGATTGAAGGCACATACATTTGGTAATGCAGTACTGAAATATTTTGTTCTCTGAAATGTGCGAAATGGGTTATTGAATATGTGCAGTTTACCAATGCTTTTAAATTTTACATCCACTGAAGCACAGTTACAGTTATTTGAAGTAAGGCACCATAATTTGCAAGAAACTTCTCAGTGCTCATTTTTGTGAATTCACTGCATAGACAGCAAATCAGCCATGTTTTAAGCATCTCTTAAAACTCTGCATATCTAGTATATCATTGCATTTTTAATTGTCCAAGAAAACGCAGTTTTTGAGTATATTGCATTTTCACGAGTGTCGTGTCTTTGCGTAAATAGTGATTTAGTTCAATGTCAAGATTTCAATAAAGGACATGAAAACGTTCAGCCATCTATTTGCGAACTTTCTATGGCTGCGGTGAACTTTGTTACAGAAATAGCATGCAGTGGCGCGAGCGAGCTTCATTTAACGCATTTTTGCCTGCTGTAAGTGCTATTGCTTCTGCCAGCTGATCGAGCTGGAAGTAAACGCTGACAGGGTAGCATTAAGAGCGTGCGCTCATGAGTTCCTTTCAATGACATTTTTCGCTTATTGTGCCATTGCTGCTGCGGTCTGGCCACACTGGATGTGAACGAATTGGTGCGGTGAGAAGGTGTCAGTGAACTGAATTGAAGTTGTCAGTGAGATGGTTGGTATGGTTCTGCTAGTATGGCGCGCTGGGAGAGTGACCAGGTAGGTGGTATTTTTGAAGGATTGGTGCTCAATTAAATGCAGTTTGAACCTAAAAAATGTTTAGTCTTCATAGCTATAACGCCCAGTTTTCGTCCAGTTTCCTCTTAAAGCTGTCACATGTAAAGAACCAGCTGATAACGTCAACTCTGTTCCTTTATGGGTGCCTTTAAGGAACACTGAAAACCCTTGCGAAAGCTGCATTGGTCGAAGAAAACGAAACGGAACTGGAGTAGCGTCAGGCAAGCGTTAGAGATCCAAAGTGACACTTTGCATTTCGACGATGGATGTATGTAGACGACCAGTTTTCTGCGAGGCAGTGGTCATTAGGCATTCTTCAGGGGGAATGCTTCAAAGTCTTTCAAATTAATTCAGGCAATTCTTATTACCATTTCGAGTATAACTAAGCTTGAATGACAAATTATTAAATTGTCCTTCGTGAGTATCTTCGATAGTGCACATTATTATATTTGGGCCCATTGGAACAGATGGAGGGCGACTGTGGTAATGTAATTGTTTTACCATCAAAGTTATGTCGGCTATGCTTGAATTAGTATACGGCATTTCCAAACCTAAAAGGAATGTGTCAGCGAGGGAGCTCCGCACAGTCGCTCCTGAGGGCATTTTTACCGTTCATTGACAAATAGTGACAGAGATTGGGCTAAGGTTTAAGACAACAAACATTCGCATCGCCAAAAGTTCATTTCGTCGGCCGAGTGTTTTGTCAGGAGAACGTATTCTTGCGGATATTCATACTCCTTAAGACGAACATGTCTAAATTGCTTTCTCCCCCCAGTGTTCTTATAAAGAAGCCGTAACATCTGATTATGGGTGGGGGAACTCTTAAGGGGACTGCAATACCCGCAAAAACTACTAAGTGTTTGAGCTGCCACGGAAAGCCACCGTATATTTGGGAAAGACGGCGAGAACGTATCATAGTTGCTGCTTCAAGGCCGATAACATTCGTTCGGTTTCTCTGAATTGCAGTCCCCGCTTTTGACGCTTGTCTAAGTGGCCGCAAAGAAGTGACGGCTGCAATCTGCGTGGAAATGCATTGGAGCACGGGTCCCATGTTTCCAAAACATCACCAAGCTTTCCCAACCTACAATATTGCGACAGAATAATCCGCGCCTTATATGCAAGTAACACAATGGTCGTTTTATATTTCCCACCCGTAACAACCATCCCTTCTGGCCTCCTTGGAAATTGCTACATTGAGCAGCAGCGATAACAGTGTGGAGACTGTTATTCTTCGCGAGCATGGTATTGGGGTTCTTGACGGGGCTAGAAGTTAAGAACTGCGAATGCTTTTTTTTCCTTCACGCAGACGCTGTGTCTTTATTCCTAAGAATTCTGGTACCACATTTGCAGTGGATTCGAGCAGCTGTCAGCTAATTGCTAATATTTCGGAAAGAAGGCGCGAATTTCCAACTTAAAAGTTCAACGAAATAGGAGCGTGCCGATTCCCAACCAGAAGGCGTTAATTTATTAACGACACTTGGGTGGGTTTCCTGAATTCTCATTAACTCGGTTTCCGTTCTCACTATATTAATTGCAGCCTGGGTGCTGCGAACTTGTGAACTTGCGTTAAGACTAGAATTGCTGAAAATAAATACATCAGAATGTGTTGAAAAGTCATATGTTGTGTGGAGCCCCGCAGGCTCCTTTTAGTGTTTCAAACCACGCGCGCTTTTTCTTACTCGCATTGGTGTTTGCCCGGGCAGCGCGAGTGCGCATGAGCTGCTTGTCGGGGGAATGTTATTGGCGCGAAAACGCGGGTAGATAAGCGGCTTTTGCCCGGCGAGAACCAGCGAGGGGCGGCCAACGAGCGTCAGGGGTCAGCTGGAAGCTGGAAGTGTACGGAGGAGAGACCGAAAACTTGCCAGACGGTGACGGAAGCAGCCAATGCAGGAATGGCTTAGGCCTATTTGCGTGAGTTGTTGTCACGCGAGGAGTAAGGTTTCTTCTACCGCCGTTAGCGCTTTGGCCCTATCGTTCACCCTATTCGCGCCGGGGTGTTTTCTAGTGCCGGGGTAAAGCCCTGACCCCCGTTTTATTTTCTTCTTGGTGGTTCATTGTCGCGCACCTCTACAGCATGTTTCCAGACCAGTGGCGCCAGATGTTGTTTGTTTTTATTCAATCCTTTTCTGTTTATCCGGAACAAACCAGTGTTTTTAAGAGAGACTGGATTTGTCACTTGTCAGGCGGGATCAGGCGCAACCGTTTACTAGAAGGCAAGGCCGTCAGTTATGAAAGCATGCCGTAGTTTTTACTACAGTTTAAAGGAAGTCGCTTCGATTGGAACTTATAAACTGCAGAGTTTGGGCAAAATATTTCGCCTACGTGAAGGAAGGCTTTTTCTGCAGGCGTACTTGTATTGACATTTATTTGTTTTGTAGGATCTCTGTGGGCATTATTCATGAAGAAAAAACGCATTTAGGAAAGAAGAAACAAGTATAGCAAAGCGCTTTAACATTAAATTTGGGATATGCTTCAAATGTGAGTTAAAAATCTCTGAGCCGTCAATTCACGCCCGGGATTCAGGAACATCGGCTGCAGTTCACTCGTCCTTCCTCACATAGCATGTGGCTTTGATCAGTGCACGTTAAAGAACCCCTGATGGTTGACATTTGCGGAGTCCTCCACTACGGCGTCTCTTATAGGCTGAGTTGCTTTGGGACGTAAAACCAAACCAAATCATTCAAATTACCGCGCTAACATCAATCTTGAAGTCAGAAGAAAAACAAGGTGTGAGTGGCTGGATAAAAAGAAAAGGTGACAGCCGACATGACAGAAATGATTGCAAACGCAAGATGATAACAAAATCCTGATGGAGAAACTGGAAATTTTTTTACTTAGCTTTTCTATTTCTATATTTGGCGCATTTTTCTTTCTGCGTTTTACATCGCCGTGTTCAGGCGACAATATGGCATCACCATGTCCGACAGGACACGACCAGACAAATGATAGTACCTATGCGAGGCATGTGTTCTAATGTGGTGTATTGTATGCAAATTTTATGGGCGCTAACAGGTAAGTTCTTCGTCATCTCTTCGAAAGCACTGGCTGATATTGACCTAGGCGACAGCAACCTGCTTTGACGTATGTGCTGCTGCAGTATTGCTTTAAGTAAACGCATTCCCACTGTAATTGACTCGAATATCCTCCACTAAACCGCGACTACCCTAACAGGCCTTTGAGAATACCTTGCATGCATGCCCACCAGGCTGCGCCCTAAACATGGACTTCACCTGCATGTGTGTACTTCTCTGTTTCTTCATGTTTCCTTATGTTTGCCGTTCTGTTTTACTATCGTTGCTTCTTCCGGCACACTGTCTGGTAAAGTCTGTAGCACTACCACATATGCGCTGGCGTTTGGAGAGGAAACGAGGTGCAAGCGCCCAGTAGAACGTTCTAGGGTACTCAGGCACGGCCAACGTGCTATCACCGGGCCCCGCCATTCATGGCGTCTCATTGACTTCTATCAAAAGCCAGGACAGTGGGCTAAATACTCATCATAATATACCTCTCTCTCCCTCAAGCAATATACCGCTCTCTCCCTCAAGCAAGTTTCCATAAATCTGGGAAACGTGCTATCGAAACAGGTTTCGCACTCGGCCAAAGCAAAATGATTGTGCACTTTGCCATTCGAACTTCTGTTTAGAAACTAAACAACTTTTATCCTGAAATGCATATGCATTCCTGCTTACCTGTGCTCACAAATCCTCCGTAATTGAACTACCTGACACTCTGATATAAAGCTCTTACCTCATATACAGTGAGCTATCATGTAGAAACACAACTGTTCCTAATTTGAAGCAGCCAACGTCCACTAAAATTTTGGTCAATGTGCGCGGACGTAATCTGGCACTAATATGCCACGGAAACCGCAAGAATTGCAGCGAAACCGACATTCTTACAAAGCGTCTTGAGAAAGTTCTATCAAAGAACTAGTTCTAAGAAGCTCCAGCTCCGACACTGGAAGAGGTTAATTCTGTCGCGTTGACAATGCCACACAACAGGCATGTTGGAAGAGTAATCACATTGGCCTGAGAATCGCCAATATTTTCAGAGCAAAATTATGAAAACAATGGCTAAATGCGCCTTCAAAAATTAATTATTTAATGTTTGAATACGCTACGAATAACAAATGGTTTTGCGCGGTGCCCATCCTGCTTAGGCCTATTCCCAGTGCCCCATCAGCGTGCGATCTGTTTCGTCAAAATCACTAGTAGAAGTAGGGATAAAGTAGCGACAAAGGGCATCCTACCTTAGATTACATGCTTTTGATGACATGTGTAACAGTTGTAGTTTAATTGCTATGTGCTTTTGAGGCATTACATTGATTTTCTCGGCATTCACTTCTACCTCTAGGACCGTATAATTTTGTTGACTTCTTGTAGTATGTGATTTGTGAATCGTAAGTATGCCTCTGTTGATTGCAAACTGTTTTCTTCCATTTTTGTTTGTGCCAACAAAGTATCTGGTATTTTATGATATTTCTAGTCCTGTTTCGTGGACGTTTTAAGTGCGTTCAAGGCTTCTTGTAAACGTAGCTTCCGTGTGTTTATGAGTGCGTCATATAAATACATTGCCTGTGTACGTCGTGAGTTGTACTAGTTCTGTTTTCGCAAATTTTTAGTGACAACGCTATGAAGGATATATTAAATATTATTGGGCTAAAAGCGAACCTTGTAGTGAACTACTATATCAAATGTAATTCTCCATTTCTTCTTTACTGAAACATGTACAAAATTATCGTTCCTTAAGCAGGTTATTTACAAGTTTCGTAATATCTAGATGAAAGCCCTTATGTTTAGTTATCAAAAACCTTAACGCGTGACCCATTGTCCAGATCACATAGCCAGTATGACGAGATAGTTGGCTTGCTGCCGGCATGCCAGTGCCTCATGATGGCAAAGAGAGACGCACAAACAGCTGCACAAAAGCGCACAATGTCTCGATGAAGAAAATGTCTTTGATCTGGATCTTCCCGTGAGGTCTACACAACTCTTGACAACTCCAATAGGAGAGGCATCAGTAACTATGTAGCTGTTTTTTTTTTTTTGAGCAAGCCTGGTAAGATTAGGGATGCAGTGTAAAACAAGAATAACATGACTAAAATGGGACAGAATACAGTGGACAGTTAAGCTTATGAGGCTTATATTTAAGCTTATATTTATGAGGCTTACTTCGCAGATAAATGCAGGACGTGAGAGACGCCGTATTAGAGGGCTGCGGAAATTTCGGCTGCCGTGTTTTTTTTAACGTGCACTGACAGTGTACAGCCCATGGGCGCCGTGCTTTTCGCGGCTGAGACTCGATCCCACTGCACCACCGCGGCGGGCCACAGTGGCAAAGTTTAGCACCATAAAGGACCATTTATTCATTGTGACATGAAAAGCGAAATGGCTATACGCAAATTGTCGATAAGGGACTTAACTTCACTTTTTTAGGAGGTTTAGGACTTGGCAGGTGAAAAATGACTTTTAATTGTTGGGAGGGGGGGTTTATTCATAGAAATGAGAGCAGCTTCTTTCGAATCGTAATTCCAGCGGGCCAGTTTGCACGCTCCTTACAGGTATGCGGCTCCATAATACATTATGCGGACCTGAACGTTATGTCGTCTTTTACCTACGCCCTTTTTCTGCTGAACCTGTACAATATTCAAGAAACCGGAGTGGTCCTCAGCATATTCTCGCGAACATTCGAAAAATAGCACCTTGAAATAAACCCCCCGTAACGTGACCGATGCTGGGAATGGCGTACTGTTTTTTATCAGGTTGTGAATCGTGGACGTGAAATCAGGCTCCTTGAAACCGTCGAAGAACACATGATGCAAAATAAGAGTCCCCTAAATCTAAGAGCAGATTTTTTCTGGAATGAGGAGATAAATATTTCTGGTGTGTGCACCGGAAGGATGGAGTCGCAGAAGTGATGCTCGACTAAAGGAACTAAAGGAAAGGCTGGCACAGTTCGCTTGTTCAGCGAACAGTTTCCACCACAATCTCAGATAAACACAGTCACTCATAAAAATTGGTTTGGTTTGCGGGGTTTAACTCTCCAAAGCGACTCCGGCTATGGGAGACGCCGTAATGGAGGACTCCGGAAATTTCGACCACCTGAGGTTCTTTTATATGCACTGACATCATACAGCACCCGGGCACCTTGCTTTTCGCCTCTATCGAAAAGCGGCCGCCGAGGCCGAGATTCGAATTCGATCCCGCGTCCTTGGGCACAGTAGTCGAGCGCCGTAACCACTGTACCACCCCGGCGGGGTTTCACTCATAAAGAAGCGACTTTAACGTGAGCCCAGAAAACAACCAGGTCGTAAAGGAGCTTTACGCGTTCCCCACAACTCTGTGCCGCACAACTGGGATGAGTGTCCGGTTAGGAACCTGTATCAATTTAGCTAAAACCCGGCTCCACTTTTATTTGCCACAATGCAGCACAAGATAAGAGCACGTTTACAGCAAAAAGTAAAAGAAAGTTGGAAAAACTACTGCTACAGCCCAAACGTTCCCCAGACTGCTGTCATTAACGCTATTACATCTTATCAAGGCACTTGGTAGCGACATGCTTTCGCACTATAAAATTGTTAGTGTTTATGATTAGCAGCATAGGGAAATTTGGAGATGAATAAGGAGAAAACACCTCTGTTGTACTAAACGTGCTTACAATAGGACGTAAACAAAGGCACCTCTTGTGAGATTGCGGCATTGTGAAAACGCAGCAAGGAAACGTAATCGGCAAACATACTTTCTGGCTCCGGTTATTGTTTATTTTTTTCAGCGCGGGCTATATTTCTGTATGAACATGATGGACGGTTTGAAGCGTGCACGCTTAATGCAGCGTGTTCATGCGTACTAGTCGGTGCACACCCCACGCCTTATTGGACACCCAATTCTCTGCTGCTTTAATTCAATTACAGGGCCGACCCAGGGTCCTTTCGAGGTCGACCCAAGCATGACATTGGCAAAACGATATTGGAAACGGGGATAGCGAATGAAGTTTATTTTTGATTTGCTTAGGATAGCGTTGCCCAATGTCTGATGCTTACGAAGTCTTTTCTTATGCAGGATTTACACCTTCTTTGTGGATTCGGACATACGTTGAGCGCTAGGATCTAAGTGCCCGGTTTTCCGCACATATTTCTGAGATTGATTAAGTTCTTTTTTTTTTCAGCACAAATTGTAATTCTGTTTGACGGGATCGAGATTTCGAACGCATTCATTAAGAACGGGTGATTCACTACGTTTGTGCTCTCTTGGTGAAGTTAGAAGAAGAATCAACTGAGAGCGGTTGCTTCTGTCGGCGGTGACCCGTAATATGAAAACTATGGTCGAAAAAATACAGCTGAGAAGCTTCGCAACAGTTTTTCCGGCTCCGCAAAGGAAGAGAATTAATGACGGTCTGCAACGGCGACTTAGACGGAAAAGGAACCAATTATCAGTCGTGTCATATTGATGCTTGAGTATGATGACAACATTTTGTTCAAATGCAGGAGGTTTAAAGGGACACTAAAGAGAGAAAGGAAGTGGGTTTGCATCGATAGAATGCCAGTTCCTGATTACAAAAAGACCACTCTTACTGAAAACAGAGCTGTTATAAGGTAGCAAAGAAGAATAACAGAAATACAGGTATCGCCACAACAGCCAAACGGCCGAGGCTCACAACTACAAATCACGTGACGCGCTAGGGATCCCGGAGGCTGACAAATTCGAATTACGTTGAATGTTTGAATGCGGTAGTACGTTTTTTCTCAAACATGATAACACGCTTTTATCATACGTAAACGACGGCGAAAAGACAACGTAAACGTTGCAAGGCCAATACAAAAATATACTTGGAGGCGCCACAGGCGCCCACTTCGGTTTTGGTTATGTTTTGGCTCAGGCATTCCGTGCGCACTCGGATAGTTTGTTTGAACCTGCAGCGCCTGAATTACGAGCTTGGAGCAGCAGATGCGCCTTGATGGTTCCCATTTGAGCATTCGGAGGCACGAGCGAGCGAAATCCGCTACCGCCGACACACTCCTTCGTTCACACTTCTGCGCCAACATATCGCCGCCGTTGCCGCTTCGACTGCGACCTGACCGCTTGACTGCAGCTACGTACGCCACGAAAAGCATACATATGCTAAGCACCCAAAGAAAAACGCATTATCATTCAATTCTTCACTAAATCATGGCACATCTGACCAACATATACTGCGTCAACAAGACCTTCAACGTGCTATTTGCAGGCGTCGTAAACAAAAGGGGCATACATGCCGCCCATGCCAAGGAGAGCGTCGATATATTGCGCTCGTCGCCCGGCGAAAAAAGGGCCTAGGGTAAAAAGTAAAAACTAAAAATAACGAAGCACCAGAAATACATTTCTGCACCGCTGCCTGCGCGCCAGCAATCACGGAGTCTCCACCTACGTCATAGGTGGAACCCCGACTACGTAGTTGGAAGCAGCAGTTTGAATTCGACCGGCGGGAACAAGAAAAAACCCCAACTTCTTATCGCAATATCTCAGCTATTATTCGATTTTTTGCTGCCGGATATGCGGCGACAGTGTCACCAAATGCAGTTTATTAGAATTTCATAGCATCTTTGGGTGTCTTTAGTGTCCCTTTAATGTGTCACTGCAGTGCTGCGTGGGTTAAAAGTGGTGAGCATACCAAGCGCGAATATTGGGGTTCAATCCATTGCAACACTCAGAGCTTGTGCGCACTGATCACCTCATCCACGCAGCAGTTCTAATGGACAAATCCATCGCAATCATTACCACCAATATACATTGATAAACGAGACTTGAATTTATTCACGAAGAATTTTTCGGTATCCTGATTAGATTGCAAATGCTGTATTTCAACAGCGCCTGCTACACATGGATAGAAGACAAGAAAAAGGCGGGCTTGCAGCCTGGACAGACGCCGAAGCTCTGGTCTATTCAAGCCAACCGGCTCACAGGACGTCGTGCACACACGAGACATCAACAACGTAGAAGCTTTAAAATCTGAATCTTCAATCTTCAGCTGCTTTTTATGAGCGTATTACAGCGTAGGTATGAAAACCGACACAGTTCATCACACGTTAACGTATCAAACCGAAAACATCTCACGCACTCAACAAGCTGTCTCCATTTTGACTTTCATTTCATCAGTCTATTAGAAACATAATTGCGAAAGGCGATGGGATTTCAAGGAGCTAGTCAACATGCAGTTTTTCAATGCCATTGCGATGGCGCTTCGAAATGATTTCTATGGAGTTTTTTATCTATTAAAGT
This sequence comes from Amblyomma maculatum, assembly GCF_055883805.1. NCBI lineage: Eukaryota > Metazoa > Arthropoda > Arachnida > Ixodida > Ixodidae > Amblyomma > Amblyomma maculatum. Next base: position 68,869,263 of record NC_139350.1, on the reverse strand, counting down.
TTCACGTTGGCATCGTTATAATGAATATTTACCCATTATCTATTTAATTTCGCGTCCCGTCAGCAGGATGATCTCATCAGACGAAGGCGCCCACCAGCCAGTCACACAAATCATAAGGTAGCGTTCCCCCCGTCGTCCACTACTAACTGCCCCGTCCAGTGAATGCAGAGGGCCTGTGGCCTTTGCGCAAGTGCTCCCGTAGCTTCCTAATTATTTTTGAAACCTATTTTTGCCAACCAGAAACAGTGCATATTTTCAAGAAACAAAGGAGTCCGTGACAGACAATCAACAGTGAGTTCTTAAAAAAAGACGCGTCTCCCATTATTTTGCTTACTAACCAGAAACTGAGTTTCCGAACGTCTAATAAAACCCCTACTCTTTTTTTTTTTCTTTTTATGATGCAAACGAGCGGCTACGAGGCAGTATATTTATTCGGCCTCGATATACACTGGATTGGTAAAAGCGTGCATATATCAACCAACTGCCCGGGGCCACTAATCAGGTCGCGTTTTTCGCAAGTTGATGCAACAAGGACTTGAAAGGCTGAAGCATCTGATGCTCGACGCTTTTATGTAACGCAAATGCTCGTGTAATATCGACCGTGGCGCGCTCGAGCCAAATTGCGACCGCGGCTCGAAACAAATACCTTTCTGTGTTGCCGGCGCTCACGATCAATAAACTAAGGATTGGCGCATACAAGATACATGTTTTGCAACCATCGAGTTTATATAGGGAAGAAAGGTGCACGACCACGGAATAGCAAGACGTTCGTTTTTTTATGTTCTAGCGGTCTCTTTTGAGACGAATGAAGACCTGTCGACGCCAAGAAATTAACCCGGCAGTCTGGCAGCAGCAGCTGCAGTCTGGAGAGGGCTGCTGCTACAAAAAAAAACAACAACAATTGGAGGACGCTTACGCTTCGCCAGTAAGAGTTCAACGCGACCGCCTTTAAAGCCGAATGCTTCGAAGACGATGGATGAACGCACAGGGCTTTAAATCGGGTGGCGGCGGCTTAAGCCTTCTGTTGCGGCAGCGCCGTACGATCGAAGGAAGTTTCCAGTGAGCGCCGCATCGCAGGCAAGCAGAGCGGAAATGTTCTTTGCTATTGACTAAGCTCTTACTTCGGTAATTAGTTTCTTTCCAATGACGCAATATTACTTGACATGCATAATGCAATACATGCATCACATCCACCCTTATACGGAGAGACACAATGCGGTTCCGTGGGTACGTGCTAGCCTCGCACTGCGAAGGAACAGCGTTCGACTCCGCGGGTGTCCGCATAATTTTTATTTTCACTTTATTTTTTTTTATTTTGCGTAAAAAAAAACATCACGGACACTGGCTTTTCTACGGCATGGAGCCCTTGAAGCTATTGCATTGAAAGGGCGAGTAGGCGGTGAAGGCACTCTGTCGCGAATAATTGTACCCGTCTCGTCCGGCGTAGTCTCAGGCGAAATGCTAGTTTCGCTAAACGAAATGCTTTCATGCTAAAGCAGTTAAAAGCTTTGGTTGCATTATATTTCTTGTAGAACGTCTTCGTTGAAGTTTCTGAACTATCTTAAGGCATAAATTAAGGCATGATATCTCGTTAGCGTCATATTGTAAACTTATCCGCTGCCCAATTTTAAAGAAACTAGTCTATCCGGCTTCGCAATTAATGGACCATCATGGTTCGGCTTAGCGTCTAATGATATGACGAGCAGCGTTAGATTCATGCTGAAAATTGCATCCCTATCGCGGAAGCCTACACAGGCATAAAAACATATTTAGTCCAGATCCACTCACTGCAAGCACTCCAATATGTAAAGATGGTAGCAGATCCTGCATTAGGAGCGGCCCCACGTTACTTTGACGGCTTGGTCTTATGTCCACCTATTTTGGAACGATTTTAAAACGGAGGAAAAACATGTTTCTAACAATATGTATATACTCGGTAAATCGAAATTTGAGCGCACGTGTTCCTGTCGCTGAACAGTTTATCTTGGTCGTCAGCGGTGGTAGCTAAATACATATATCAGTTCGGTCAATGGTTCTGCAGTCCATATATTGTTTGTGGTTAAGCAGCGTCTGGCTAATGAAGAGCATCTTTGCCTTGTTCTCCCTTTTAAGGAAAAACAATGTTGTTAAGCGGTAATTTTTCTCTGGGACCTTTACTAATAACTCCCCATGCAGTGCTTTGAGCCTTTGCCACAGTCGCCCATTTTCCAACGCAGCATTCTTCATTGCTGCCTTGGCATTCAAGCCACCCTCACGACTGTGTACTACGACTTTACCTCGATAATAAACAGGTGCAAATGCCGATATCAATGAAGCGCCGTAGTGCATTTTTCAGCTTACAGTACACGCAAAGTGGAATCTAGCCAGTACTGCAGGGGTAGGTATATTGAGAGAAGGCAAAGTTTTTATGTGTTTTAGTCATACTTGTAATGTAAAGCTGAAAAAGAAATATAGACTGCAATAAACACATTTTCGGCAAATTTCAAACCCTATTGTCTAGCCAATCTTTCCGAATTGATGGTATATTCCCTACCTCCTCTGAATTATATAGCGGCAAGTGTTTCATCAGAGTAAATAACCTAAGAAAACCCATTGTAGGGCCCAGGCCTCTAACATATCCCATAAGTTGATGCTATCCTATGCCAGCTGCGGCATTCCATACCCCCCCGCAAACTCTCTATCTGTTTCGCCGACCTTAATTCTCACGCCGCTTGTACCCGTAGCGATGGGTCAGCGGTTACGAAGCCGAAATGCTGAGCACGAAGATGTGCGTTCGACGCCGGCCGCCGCCACAGTATTTCGACGAATGCGAAATGCAAGACGGCTTAGTGGGTTGCGATATCATTGCGTGCTAAAGAGGTACAGGTGACAGAAATTGCTTCGAAGCGGTCATCTATGGCATACCTATTAGCCCACATATAGTTGTGAAGGTAAGGTTACATAGCTCAACTTGTATCACCACCTCTGTTTGCTATGGTCGCCCTTTACGCAGGCGAGATTTACCTTCAATACTATCGGTTGCCATGCCTTCGAGTTGCATATCCTGTCCACGCCTCCTTTTATTTTTCTGATTTCCAATGGGATATTGTTTAATCGCACTTCCCTCTGCGCCCTTCTTTCTTCCAGACTGTTAGTTACACCTCTCGTTTTCTTCGTTTGCTTGCCGAGTTGTACTCAGATCACGGTTTCCCACCATTTCATAGCACTGTAAAAATACGTTGGTTTCCATGCGTAACAATATTCTTCAACAGCTATTAATTAGCTCAGAGTGCCTGCCAAATGCACCTAACACATTTCTTATTCAATTGGTGTATTTCACCATTGCGGCCCGGATTAGCAGTCGCTACCTGGTCAAAAAATTATTTTCTCATAAAACTTTCACCGCCCCCTTGTCTTTTGTATACAGTTCATGTTCTCTGCGCTGTATGTCTTTAATAAAAAAATAAGGGGAAAATTTAAGCTGCAACTTCGATTATATGTCAGGACAGTGTTATTTGTTCCCGTTTGTCGGCTTCCATTCAGTATTCTCGTTCCTGTCTATTTACTTCGCTTCTCGCTTATTCAGTAATGATTTATTATAATATACCACACATATACATTAGCACCCAATTGTAAAATACCTCACTTTCAAAAAGCTAGTAGTTAAATTCGCCCCAACTTCGTCTTCCGATTCATAATTGTAGAAGCATTGTTAAACAAAGTGGAAGATTTGGATGGACTGCTTTTAATGAATTACCCTAATTTCTGAAATATCACAGAGACATGATTGCGTGGGTTGATTCGCGATGACGAAATTGTTTTGCGATGTTGTCGACTGTACCGAAGAGACAGAGGTTGCCTTAGTGGGTCATGGCCATTGTTTCGAGGCGAGCATATTCCTATTGATGTCTTATTGTAAAATTGATTCTTTGCGCAGTATATCGACCGCCAGATGCTGAAGATTTTTTTAAGTAAGCTTTATGGTCATCTGGTAAAATTATCTGGTCAACTGCAAATGAATCATGTGGATTTTTATCCGCCATGTATTAAGTAGAATCAAATACATAACAGATATTTCTTTGCGGCTGACAAACTAGTAGAAATACTATACTAATACTAGTAGTGCTCGCTTAGCCTCGAGCAGATAAATAAAATTATAAACCTCTGAATTTTTATCCGCCTTGTATCAAGTAGAGTCGTATATAAAATAGATACTTCTTTGCTGCTGACTCACCAGTAGAAATACTATACTACTACTAGTAGTGCACACACAACCTCCAGCAGATAGACAGAATTAAAATCGCAGTAGTTCTATTCTAAACCGGCTGCTAAGTGCCGAAATGTGCAGTAAGGAATACTTTACTTGCAGCCAGCTATGTATGACCATAATTTATATATTTCTTTTTGAGTAATACAGCTGGTAAGAATACAAATTGTGCCCTATAAATTCTTATTAAATCTACACAGCAGATTGCAGGACCATAATTGAAGGTCTTGAAGATCTTGATAGTGTAAGTCATGATATAGAATGTTCCTGAGAACAATATGGGGCAACCGCAGAACACTGCATTGATGATTTCATTCCTAATAAGAAAATATCGGTGATTCATGAGGACGCTAGAAATAATTGCAACAATATTCACTTACAAATGATGTGTAGGCACCTCACAAAGCAGCGCAAAACTTCCACGTCAAATTTCTCTGAAATGAAGTATTTGCTAACAAAATTGTGCTCGCAAGAAACAATTTCTTCAGCAAAACGGTAGCAAGTTTATCCATAATGGGCCCCAGTAAAATTCATGTCATATAAGGCTCTGTAATGATGAGATCCATAAGATATAAATTCAAAACTGAATTATCAGTGAAGCAATTGAAATAGCAGGAGTCTTTAATCTGTCTTGTCAGACATTATTTTTAGCAGATATGAATCTCATTATCAGGCATCCCTACGGTCCCAGTAAAACCTCTGAATAATCGCGAAGATGTCACTGTCATTTCTCTTAATTTGATAACTAAGGAGTACACATGACATGATGGAATCGGAGCGCCCTTTTCAGACGTTATGCCAAGCAGGGTTTGGGCGTTCTGACCAATATATTCGATTTGTCTATAACTACAAGTGACATACCAGCTGATGGGCGTATTGCAGGTGGTACGCCGATTCATAAAAAGGGCGACATGCTGTTTGTAAGTAATTATAGACCTATTTAGAACGAGAGAAAGGACATGGGTTCTCTCTATGAAAGAGCACTGAAGACGATTTGAGGGGGCGCCTCAATTTGAAAGCCGAGACAACGCTTCGAAAAGAGAAATTGTTTTCGTTTGAGTCCAGACAAAGACAAGTCCCCTTGTCGAAACATTGGATAAGCTTACGGACTGAGGCTACCTCTCAACCTTTCATCAGTGCTCTTCCATACTATATAGGCCGGCTCCAATCGCAATTACATGTTGCGAATATTTGAAGCATGGTTTTAGACGTTGCATTTGAGATTTTTGGATGATTTTAATTTACTGTCGTTACATCAGCATGATCAGAAAAGCTATGTATATGGTAAATCAGCTGGCGTAAAGTGCGCATCAGTTATCGAGTATGATTGGCCTGCCTGGTTAGGTAGACGTCCTGTTTTTAGATTTTCGGAGCCCTTGGATAAAATGTCTTATGGCAGCCTACTGTATAAATTAGAGCGCTTTTGACTGGTTACTTTTATTCTTGACCGAGTCAGTGCATACATTTGCCATAAAAGCCTATTTGTACATATAAGACGTTCATCTCGCGTACTTCCTGTTACTTCGGGTGTATCATAAATTATTGTTTTAGGTGCGTTTTTGTTTTTTACCTACGTTAATGATTCATAGATGTGGTCGCCGGTCACGTATTAGCTCGGTTGTTTGCTGATGAATGTATATTTTCAAAGAAATAGCCGCTGGTAATGAAAACATTTTGTTACAAAACAGAATTCTTGCAATACAACAATGGAGTTATCGCGAGGCGATGGTGATGCATACAGAAAAAGCGGTAATTTTCAGTGTCACAATGAAAAATAAATACAGTTTATGGTTTCATATGTGCACTCAATGTAGCCCTATTTTAGCAGTTCTTAAGTTTAAACGACTTGGCGTTACACTAACAAGCTCAATTTGTCCGAAAATATATCGAATACTTCTGTGGCCTTACATACAAAACTCTGTCTCCAGAAAAGAAACCTGCAATGTACCAATTAGTAAAAAGGTAATCCGTAAATAAGGTTGATACTAGAATTGGCCTCTGTTGTATGAAACTCCCATTCGAGAAAAGCTTTTATGAAGCTTGAAAAGGATCCTAGAAAACAGTCAGTTTCTTTTGCAAGGTGCAAAAGCTTAGATTCCCCTTTTCATTTCATGAAGCATAACAACTAACCTACACTAGAGGCCCCCGGGGGGGTAGGGAGGGAGAGAGCCATATTACATTCCTTTGTAACATTCGTTCCAGAAACATTATATTAACTAACATAATCTGTTATATCCCAGCAGTGGCGGCCACTTTTCGATGAAGGCGAAAAGCAAGGCGCCCGTGTGCTGTGCGATGTCAGTGCCAGTTGAACAACTCCAGGTGGTCGAAATTTCCGAAGCCCTCCACTACGGCGTCTGTTACAGCCATCGCTTTTGGAAGTTAAGCCCTGATACCAACCCACCAACCAGAATCTGTTAAACATCTTAGTAAAATGAAAACGTGGCATAATCACGAATATTCCTAAGCCATAATTTTTGCTCGAAGTTACAAATTTAGGTACAGGTTATCTCCCCACAGTCACACAGTGAAAATGTTTATCACACAATGCTTCACAAGAAAATTATTTTTGGTAAAAAAACATTCGCAGCAGTATAATTTATCTCTTATGCAAGTCGCCTGCCTGCCATACACGAAATGTGATGTTTCCCATGTATTCCTTTCCCCTTTGTATATGCTCTTTTTTATTTTCACACACATCTCTATGTTCCCCTTGCTCGAGCGAAAAATTTCGCCCGCAGTGTATTCAAATAAATAAACCAACAGACAGAGATATAAAACCTCGATCTCACAAAGCAGTACGAATGTGCCTGCGTGACTTAAGGACAGCGAATCTAACTCTGGTTCCAAGTATCCTGAAAGGCAGCACTCCAATCGCACCCTCCCACCTCAATGGGGAAGCCCTCATCATGTTTACATGGACATTAAATAAATTGAAATGGAATTGAAATTGAAGTTGGCAGCCCTTGCCAAATTCTCCATGTCATATTGTCCCTGGGACGTCTCACAAGCAGAAGACCGGTCAGTCCACGGCCATATCAACTGCCAACAATCGCCTGCCAGAGCAGTCAGTAATTTTCAGCTCACAAATTCCGCAACATCGACACCAGAGGTTTTTGAGGACCGTGCCTTTATGTTGGGGCGAGTGAAGTCAGAAACAATCAATGTGACTATGCGACATATGCACGCGAAGGTTACTTGCCTACAGCACACTACATTGTTATATTACCGCCTATGTAATAAAATCGCTGAAACATTGATGATATGGTTCTGAATAATTTATTCTTTTTTTTATCAAGTAGAGCTCGGAGCCATGAGCGCTAAGCCATCTTATCTAACAAGTACCACCTGCCAGAGGCATGTTTGAGGCTGTGTGGCTTCAAACAGGTAGTGCGAAGGTTTGAATATGATTGATTCTCGTCTCAACCTTACATATGATAAGCCATCCTCATGATGTCAAACACCCCATCGACCGATAATCACCCTGCCCTATCAAGTGCCCCCTACCAGCTGCTGGAGACATGCCTGTCATTTCAGAGCGCCGCTCAGGCGCCCGCTCCTGACCTGAGCAACGTAAGTTTAATGGATATAGAGTTATATGTCCCAGCGGACCCCAGTATCCAATTGGCAGTGGCCAATATGCGGGCCAAGCTTGAATTTTGCCTCCCGCAACCCACCATTGTTTTTCGGAAAACAGCTGAGTCAGACATTCTGAGAAATGGCAACTGACATTCGGATCCTGATGGAGCCCTTAGAGCCATGGCGGGCTACACCTGAAGGCGAAGCTTAAGTGCACCCAGAATATTGCAGTCTTTGCCAAATTTTGCAATCATTGTGAATGGCACTTTCCTGGTGCCTGAAGAGGTAGGTGGGTAGGTAGACGAGGGCGTTCCGCCTTATTTGAGAATTACGAATTGCGGTGGAGCATTTGGCGGGTCACAAGCGGAGGAGAGTAGACGTCGGTGGTGGACGCTGTCAGCGAGGAATCAAGAACTGGCGTGTCGAAGTTGGCAGGTCACATAAACTGCAGGCATGGGAGCAATATAGGTAATTACCCGAGTGTTCAGCTGCCACTTCAGCAGCAGGTGACATAAAAATCGAAACCGAGACCAGTGCCTTAAGGCTGTTATTAAATTCCAACACTATGAGAGGAGCCGAGGCATGATAAACTTTTTAACGCGTTAATTCGCATATTTCCTGAATGTGTCTGCAGATTTGCAGTAACACTTTTTGAAAATTTTTGTTTTCCATTTTTTTTTCCACGCACGCCAAAAGTATTACAAAACTTGACCTAAATAGAAACGGAGCATGGTAATATTAGAATAGTGATTAATTTAATGACCGCATTCAGAATATTCTGTTGAGGTTCAGTAGAAACGACCGCGGAAGATAATGTAATCTCGGTATACCGCTATAAAATTTTCTATCCCAAGTAATATTTTCAAATTTTACAAGCGGCCTTCTTGCTAGCATTGCGCATATTCTGCTTTTTAAGACAACTGGGTGGCTTACATGAACACAATTGACCAAGTGATATGAGGAAGGGACAATGAAAAATATTGTTAATAAATCTTCTTTGTTGACAACTAGGGCGACCCATTTTGATCACTTTCGTTTCATTATAGACAACTACCCTGATGCAGATAACCTCGAATACAATATATTCTATATATGATTATTTCACCCTAGATGGTATTATTAAGGCCGTGACAGCAATCATTCAATGTTTTTTCTTTTTTATTAATAGACGTCTCACATTGATACCACCTAAAAAAATTATGTGTTGGCAAACCGCTCGTGGGGGACGTTGTAGACAACGCAAATACTATTTCGGCACCTATGACTAAAAATCTTACTATGTCTCGCACAGGGAAATTGGCTCAGATGTTCGTATAATAGCAGAGGTAACTGCCTCCCAGACGGAATGTTTCAAACACTCCGAACTGCTAATATCCTTCTAAGCTTTCTATATCCTGTACGACCTAGAATGATGTACCATCTTATGCTCATCATTTATTTTTTGATACCCTCAAGACAGACACATTACAAAAAAGAGATCGTTATCAATAGAAATATATTGGTAAGCATAGCAACAAAAATAATACAAATACCAGTTATTGCTCATAATAAAAAGATAAAACAATGCATAATACAAATAAGTGTGAATATATACGGTACATTATGATTGTAAATAAGTATACATATACATTTGTCCGGACGCAATTCATGATTACACAATTTAATGAAAAGTGCACTGTGAATGAGACGCACAGTGAGTAATCTATTATACAGAGTAATAAAATTTTAGCGTACTATATTTAGCGCACTGCCGAATGATATAAATTAAGTTGAATAATCACTGCAAGGGTAGGAAGGCGATTACAGTCACTCGATGATCGAGATGAAAGCATCCGTGAATGTTTTAGTATTATGTACTATTCTGCACAACATTGCGCACAGGATCTAAGCGTGAAGACATACATGAAGGAGGAATGATGGAATGAGCAGTTCATCCTGCAGAGCTGTTGTGAAACATGCTATGAAGTAATCAGTCGTGCGAGCTTAGGCCGAAATGCCAGCGATAGAAGAGGTTTAGGTCATATATATAGTTTTGATGCGCTGGATTGGCGATCATAATCAGAGAAAATAGATCAAGCGACGCTATTTTAGATTATTTCAGTCTCAACCAATTCAATACTGTATCAGTCCCAAATTGATGATGCATGCTCCAGTTGCGGACCTACAAATGTTTTCTAAAATAGAAACTTAGACTCTGAAAGGGCCGACTGAAAGTTGCATTTTAAAAATTCGAGCATGCGGTAAACTTTGTTGATAATGAATTCGACATGTGGTTTGCAGCTGAGGTTAGAAGTGATATTATTGCTGAGAAATTTTTATCACGTGACAGATTCAAGAGGGATTTCTTAAGGTGATACAGGGTTAGGTTGGTATAGTCTAATGCAGGCTAAGAAAAAAGCGGCATCCAGATCTCAATTAACCCTCCTCCAACTAATAGCTGTTGAGCTATACCATGCCGTCACAGCCTACCGCCTGGTACCTACGAGTAGCGCTGGCAACGTGGTTTCTTCGGGTGAGTCCGTGATGGCAAATAGTTCCTAAGTACTTCGTGAGTTCCAGCAAGAATACACACCTTTACTCAATTCGATCGATAGTCATTTGCTCATCAGAGTACAACAGATAAAATGACAAATTCTGATGGTGATTTTCTGCACTGTCGAGTTTTCCTGAAACCGCTTTATTGCCATACGCTTCGCTGCATCTCTTTTCCTCCATGGAGCCCTACGAAGTGATATCAGAATGCGTTTCATCCTTCTCGCGTGAATATTTTCGAGAAAAAAAATGTCCACGCGTCGCAAGTATTACAAGAAGAATAAGAGCGACCATATCATCGGCAGCTGCTGACAGATGATCTGAAATGCGCATGTTCGCTTAAGGTATCAGCTTCCGGAGGGTAGCGTGGGAGAAACGTGAACGGTAGTGAGTGGCCTTCGTGGAGTCGTGGGCTTTGTGATGGGTGTCATAAAAGAGGTGAAGGAAAACGATAGAAAAGTTACAACGCCTTACCGCAAGCGCCCACGAGGTGCAGACAAGAGGCGATGCACGGAGGTGTATGACGACTTCACGATGTGCGCATTGCGGTCTAGTTTACATCGGTTTTTCCTTCCTAATGAGATCCCATTTTTGAAGACGATCACCGCCGATTTCAACGCTGGCAGCGATGTTACTCCCCTAAAGCCAGGGACTGCGTGCCGACTGATCCATTATATCGCGGCTGATTGAACGGGATGACATCGTCGCTTGGCAGCAAATATCCCTGAGTTACATCTTGACGTTACATATTTCTTGGAAGAAACATCGTTGAATACAGGACACACTCTCTCGACTGTGTGGATAGATGTGATTGTTGCTTCTCACTGTGACGCCTTCTTGCGTGGTGGGACGACGGGTCTGAATTAGCCGTTAGGAAAGAGGCAGCGCCTGATTGTGACGCATATCGGCAACGAGAACGGCTTCATCGACGGTTGCTTATACTTCTTTGGAGGTAAAAAGACCGGCGACTACAGCAAGGAGATGGACGGCGCCCACTCAGAGAGATGAGTTCATGCTGTTCTAGAAAAACTGCAACAAGGTAGTGTTATTGTAATGGACAATGCCTCGTAACGCTCGCGGTTGGAAGAAGCAGTGTCTGCGACGGCTTCTCGAAAGGAAGTTGTGCAGGCATGGCTGACATCTAAATGGGTTATTTTGAAACAGAAAATGCTGAAAAAGGAGCTCCTGAACCTTGTGGCCTCTGTAAAGCCGCAATGTATGAAGTATCGTATTCACAGCGCAACCGAAAGGGTAGGGTGCATTACGCTACGGCTTCCACCCTACCACTTTGAGTTCAGTCTAATCTAGCTCATATGGGCTCATATAGCATGTTGTGGCAGCTGGGAATGCCAAGTATAAGGTGACAGATATAGAGATTTAGAGATGACATATGCTGCAATTAACTCAATAGTATGTGAGTCGCATGCCTGGCTCGGTGCCGACATATTCAGTTATAGCGGTCAGCCATAAATAAACTGCTTCAGTGTTCCATTCTTCATCTCATTTGCTGTGATTGACTCAGCGGTGTGTGGGCCGTATGCCTGACTTTGCTTTACTGCCATTTAGATACAGCACTGGCTATCAGGAAAGTTGTTTGAGTGATTCATTCCTGATCTAATTTGTTGTTTTTAACTCAACAGTGCATAACGTACAGCTTGCTCAGCCAAGATCGCGTTCTTATGTAGCAGCGAGCACGAGAAAAGCTACCTGAATGTTTCATGATCTCATTTGCTGTGAACATTATGGGGTAAAATGGGCGAATTTAATGTCATTTCCAAGGAGTTTAGTTCTCTTCATGGAGCGCCACATTGAGTGTGTGGCACTATACAGGGAAGGAGAGTGTCATTCAGAATTAGTAATTTTCAGGAAATACACTGTACACGAAAGCCCGAACTAGTCGGGCTAATTGGCTTTGCATGATGGACGTGAAACAGTGTAAAAGCTGCTGCACCCGTCCATCCGTGACACATTTCTTTTGGCAATGACATAACGAGCTCTGAGCCAACATATTGGATAGTCTTAACGTCGTCTGGACCCGCAAGATGCGCACATAGTGCTCGCACGGACCTGTCCAAATTGACTCATTCTGTACACCTGCTCTGTTGCTCTGTTTAGTCTGGAAATAAGGAGATTTAGTGCCATGTTGGCAGTCTGCTATATGACATGTCTGAATACAGACTGCACAGTAAGCACGCATGTACTTGTGGCTCGACAGCACTGGCGTCGTTCTAAACATTTTTTCTGGAAATAAGACTACACTGTCACTTTATAGGCAAGGCATTTTTTCCGCAGAGAGAGACTGACTCCTCTGCTACACTGCATGAATAGTGAAGCGACTGAAGTGAGTTCGCCAAACTTACTTATAGCTCAATGCAATCTGCAGAGATTGGCACCAAGGTTTATCGTATGACACCGTCCAAATGGCACCAAAGTTAATAGTGATGCTAAATTTGCCGCTGTTATAGTATAACTAAACGGTTCACATCTGTTTATCTGGCTGTCCGAAAATTGTCTTCCGACACTTTGAGGATTAAAAAAAAGGCATCCTTTACCGTTTCAAACCGAATGTGTCTTCTGAATCAATAGAGAGGACAACAATAGTTGTTTCAGTGTTCCTTATCTGATTAGATTTCCTCCCTGATGCTGTGCGTGGTGTGGAAGTCAATTTGCCATTTGCATGGCTAGCTGGCTTCTAATACAGTAGTTAGGATGAGGAAAGAAGTTTCAATTTAATTTCTGATCCATTGGGCGAAATATAGAACGTGCCTTGTGTAGAACTGTTAAATAAATATATACTCCATGTTTGACACATTATTTGGGCATCACTTTGCCTTCGTGCACAGTATCATTAGCGTTCAGTGGTACACCTGTGGCAACCTAATCAGGTTCGTTCTGAACAGATGTAGCCATTATGCCGGTCATGTCAAAAATAAACCTAGATACATTTTGCATTATGGCACAAAACTTCAGGGCAATTTATCAACGTGCTCTGTGGTAATATGCGTCGGGCACTCTAGGGCAGCATTCAGCCGAGTAGCAGAAAATGCAACATAAGTTTTTACACATCCGCACATAATCTGCATTTCATGCCTAGACCAGTGCACAGAATTGCTTTACAGCACAGATTACTAAGAGGGGTGCATATACAAATACTTGATCGCCTATGATTGGAAAAGGCATCAGTGTCGTGCCCAACTGACCTGTCAAGCTTTTCAAGCGAAAAAGTTTTAATTCTTTGAAGAAATAAAGACATTATCCACAATATCCCGAATAAAGTTTTTGAATTAAGAGGTTTGTATGCCGTTGCAAAAATCGCTACAATTTGGCAGATGTTATTACATTTTACAATGAGAAGCTCACTCCTGCAATGCTTTTTTGCTGAATAAGTCAGATGTGTCTGCTTTTGGTCGAGTCAGTTGTAGCTGCTGCAGCGCACTGTTCACACGGCAGCTTGGTGTTCAACGCGGCGTCTCAGTGCTGATCATGACGCTGAATTCTGTATATGCCTTCATAGCATGCATTTGATGAGGTGACCGTACCAACACCTTGTCCAGCAGTGAGCATGGGAGAAATGCTAAGGGGTGCACTTCTTTGCTAGAATGTTAAAATTACTTTCATAGCTTGTGTTCATGCAGACGGCCATGCCAGCAACAGCTTCTTATTTAGAATTTCAAGAGCTCTTCTTATGACAGAAACACAGTGTAGGTAGTGCCTATAAAGGCAGTGCCAAAAGCTTTTTTTTAGGCACTGCCAGAAAATTTAGTGGGGCGCATAAGGTGTACGATCATGTGTTGTAGTTTCAAAGCTACATTTTATTGCTTGACATGCGTTATTGCAGCTGTCTGTACCAGTGAAAAGTAATTGGTGAAATGCTAGTGCATAGTGTCACTGAAGCACACTTCTGATGCACAACTGAAATGATGGAAGTGAATTTACAGCGTTTAAAAGTCATCTGAAAATCTTTTATTTGAACACAACTATATACTTATACAAATACACAGTGCATTACTATTATTTCGTTCATAAAGTACTCCTTCTCAAAAGTGAAACTCAGCAGCCACCTATCACAGAGTAAACAGAAGCGAAGAAACAAGCCTACCAATTAGGTTAACACATTATAAAACAGTGTTATCTTAGCGCATAACTTGGTCGCATAAGAGGGAAAAACCAAGTCTCTAAACTGAGTGGACGGCATGTATGCATCCACGGTTAAAAAGTAGAAAGATTTTGGTTGGCTTTTTGGAGCTACTTGATTGCGTACAGATTTTATACCTATGTCGCACAGGCAGTTTCAATCTCCATTGAGTCGATGGAGATCGAACTGAATGGGGATCGGCCCTTGTCACACGTCGGTTTTCAATGACGCTTGAACTCGATCGGCATTGACTCAATGAAGTTCGCGAGTGGCCATTGGAATGGCAAGGAACATTGAGAGCAGCCCCGCTTTGCCCCTGAGGTGAAACAAAAGCATCAACGTAAAACAAACAAACCATCTTCTGGAATACATTATTTAAACTATATTAAACAGCTCGTCAATTGACTAGTATTTTAAGAGTTAAAATGACCCCTCCAGGAAATGTATGATGTTCAGATGTAAAACAACTGACGCTGTTCTAGGTGTCATTCTGTGACAGTACGACATGGTGCAGCGGTTCGCCGATGTTCACCTTTTAGCACGCTTTGCAACAACTAAGACCAAGAAGAGCCCCATATGCGCTTCTAACGACAGCAGCTTCGAACGTAGCGAAGACTACCACCGAGCTGCGGCAGCATGGCTGGCGCAAAATGAATACAGCGATTTCACATCGTTGCCCGCCGTTGCTTGCCTTTTCTGCCTGTGGGTTACGCTGAGGTCTAAGGTATTTGAATACTCTTCTCTGAGCGAATTTTCATTAATACACAGCACTTAGTGCAATATACGTATTATCCTGTTTCATCCATCTGTCGGAACACACGTTCACTACTTCATGGTCATTAAAATTTGATGTGTGGCAGTGGTGCATCTCGCATCTCGATGACCCCCAAAACTTTCAATGGCCCTTCACTCAACGTCATTCAGATTGCCTGTGGGACAGAGGTATAAAAAGGAAAGCAAATAGAAGGTATCAAGCCTTAATCACAATACGCACGGCACAGCTTTCAACAAATAGCTCGTATAGACTCCAAAAGAGCATGCAGTGCTTAACGCTTCATTTACAATTCTTTCCGTTCATCTCATAACTCTTTCTACCTCTATATTCGTGCGATACGCACCTACCGCATATCAAACACTTACGGGCGTATTCATCGATAACTAAGAACCAGTAGGTGCCGTCAGCTGTCCAACTCGCTGGTGCGATAAGAACATGGACAGCAACGTGTTTTCACTGATATCGGATGTATCAAACGCACGCTCATACTTAGCAGTTCAGCTCAAGAAAAAAAAGCATCCTCAGTGGGCGATTACCACCGCTGTATGGTACACAACGTTTTGAATCACCGATGAACGCGCAAATATCAGAGTCAACAGCGGCCGTCTCCAAATGGCACGTCGAGTGGTAACAAAATGCTACTGTGATCATTCTCGCCTCACATACAAATACCTCCACACAATATACAAATAACGCTTTTCACCGAATTCTACCTTGAGATATCAGTACAAATTACTGACGTTGGAATACGTGCGCAGTTTGCTGGCGACACCGACGGACGAATGCGACACCGGAGGCGGTCATTTTAGTAAATGTCCGCGAGACCATGAGCGCGGAAGAACACGTTTTTTGTTTGTGTTTTTAATTTGTTTCTTTTCCTGTGTGTGCCGCAACATCACACATTTGAAGCGATACCACTGGCTAGAGAGGCATGATCACCACGACGATCATGCCGCATGAACAGCCCACCACAAAAGCGATTCTTTCCATCTGCTTTTTAAGAGCAGGCCCCGCGAGTAGCCTTCAAACACTGGCGCGGTAGATCACGATTGCCTCGATCAACGCTGACAAATTTTCAAAGCAACATCTATCATCCCTGGACGCGGATGTTATTTTTATATTTTCACCAGGCCTAGATGAAGAAATTTTCCTCTATCGTCTTCGGCTTAATGCTGCATTTTCAAGCCACTACACGTTTGTTATCGGCATGGATATTAACTCTTCTTACGAAATCTGAGACAGTGAAGTAGGAAGATAACACTTTCTTTGTGAATTTCCTAGATAGAGCGCCGATAGATGATCTAGGCATCGTGCAGTGGAAAATTGTCACCCCTGCTTGCTGACGGATATTCTCGAAGAGCCACCGCAGATGATAGCCATGGTCAGTGTTTCGTGAGATACTCGGGCATTCATACCTGTCTGTGAATTTCCACAGCGCTTTTCGCGTGCCAAATACTTTGAATTTTTTTTATTTTTAACCTTCCCGTTTATATTCCTTCACTCAATTTCCCCAGTGAAGGCCAGCAAACAGGTTCCTCTTCCCGCTTAACCTCCCTATCTTTCTTTCTTCCTCTGCGCTCCTGTCCCTGTGCTGTTTAGTATTATTCAATAAATGCGTTTATAGCGCTTCCTGAAAATAAATAACTTGCTGCTCAGCAGCTATTTGCTCCACTTTGTAACTTTAAATTCGCTCCTGCCTTTGTGATGAATTTTGTGATGCAGCTGGTTTTCTAGCCAAATTCTTGTCATATATGCTCCTTATATTAATTTCCTCCCTTATTGTCTACTTGTGAATCTGTGCAGTGGACTAACATATGGTTGGAACTCTTGTTCGCTGTGATATTTCTATTGCTTAGCGTTTTTTAAATCACCTTTTTTACAATCGTTCAAAAGAATTGACTGCATTAAATAAATAGTTTGTCTTCGTTTAGAAAGCATTGCAACATTAAGTAACAGGTGTTCAAAAATAGAAAGCGAAGAGCGCTTCAATCTTTGAATTAAGCCTGCACAAATAAGAAACAAAAAGTGAGAAAACTAGCTGAAGTAAACAACTCGTTCCCTGCATCTGTGAGAGTAAAAAGGTAGTTCTGGAATACACAGTCACAGAATTCACCTGTCGACCATCGGACGCATCTGCTCGGAAAGCGAACCGTTAAAGCCAGCGGTGCATCGATGTCTCTAGCATGAAAGACACTCCCATTTGAACGTTTATGTACATCGATAACCACGATTTTAGCCCGGATATCGCATTCACCTACTCGCATATCATATCTAGACGTTTTGTATAGCAGCCGTCATAAATAAACTATAGTTGCGCTTGGAAGCGAATGCCCACTTCCTGATCTTAGCCTCCTGCAGGCACCGCACGAACGCGTGCTCATAGACTATCTTAAGCAGCGGTGCGGCCGTTTCGCAAACCCCGAGGCAAGCACTCTGTCCCTGATGGCCAATTTGCCACGCGGCCCGAGCATGCGCCCATTTCCGGAAAAAGAAGCCTCTGTCTCTAAGGGCATAGTTGGTCCCCCGAGCCTCTATCGTTTCAGCGCTCAGCGCTCGCGGTAAAGAAAAGAAGAGTTTGGTTCTTGGTTAGTATTTTTTTTGTGTCTTCACAATAAGGCAGATGTGTGGTTATGGGGAGAAGATCTGCGAAACTAATGCGCTGACTTACGTTAAGACAGGGCAAGACTACGGAATAATCAAGAGGCAGCAAGGGGAAAACCCTCAATATTTTATAAGCAGCGATGCACCTTTCCAGACCAACTCACTAATACCAGAGACAGCACGTAATGTTGGCACATGTTTTCTCTTTCGCGGACACATTTGCGATCTGTGGACTGCTGTTTCCTTTTAAATACCACTCTGTCTGCATTGTCAAAAGCTTAGTAGCAGAGGAATCGATGACAGCAGAAGCATTAATCAACGACTTCTCTTTTGTGGGTGTTTTCTACCACATGGTATGATTAGGCGGGCTCAGCATCCCTCAATAAGGGGCTAGGTTAGAGAAATAAGTATTTCATGGATTAAATTCTACAGGCCCTAATGAATGGAGGAAAATGTTTATTGGAGCGAAGGAAGAATCTGGCATACAAAAAAAATCCGTACATACATAAAAAGGAGCGAGGGTAGCAACATCGCTAGTAATTGGATGTAACCGAGGAATCGTACATGGTTATGAAGCTCATTTGGCAAGTACTCACAGCTTATGACTAGCGGCTTACTGGTATCGCTCAGGAGGAAAGTATATTAGAGGTCATCTTACCTGTACTCTCCTATGGGGCTGCACTTAAATTGAGAACAATGCAGAGCGCTGTGTACCGAAAAATGGTAGGTTTTGTATTAAAGGATAGAAAGCTTGCAGCGTGCAGTGTGCATAACAGAAATAACTTCAGTTAATAATACTAAAGAGGAAATCAAGAAGACATGGCTGTGGGCAAGGCATGTAACTGCGAATAGAGGGCAACCGATGGTCGGAAAGGCTATCAAATTGGCTACCAAGGGAAGGAAATTGTAGCAGGGGCGACAAAAGTTCAGGTGGGTGGATGCCGGACAGGAATAATTTTAGAAACTTGGGAGAAAGCTTCTCTCTGCAGTGGGTATAGTCCGCCAGATGATGGTGATGAGAATTATGAAGTGGATACCGTATTATCAGGGCTTAAATTTTGTAAGTACAGGGGGGAAAATACAAATTAGAGGCTTCGCTAATTGAAAGCATTGCCTCAAGGGCAGAGAGAGAAATCAGGCAAAGCTGAGGTAGCTTAAAATCTGATATTGTCCGCAGTAAATAATAAGTTACCTATAACAGATCTTATTGCATAATGTAATATATCGTCAAGAGCGTACATATCATTAGCAGGGAATATTGCTAATAAATCAATAATTTAGAAGTGATATCAGAGCTTTGACAAATTGATGAGGTAGTTATAATGTTGATATGCCAGAAAATATTTATAAATGTACTTGCTGCCGGGACCAGACCAACCTCTCACCTAAGCCAAATAAATGTAAAGTTCGGGGTTCAGAAAAGGCCGCGAAATCCTGATCGCGCTCAAACTATCAGCCAGATTATAGCAAAATCCACGCTGCGCAATGGCTCACTCTGTACTCTAGACCAGGCTGATTCTGTAACTGAGGTCGGAAGCAGAGTTGATATCGTTCTACAGTCGTAATTTATTATTGTGGCTTTGGTGTCAGTTTCCGAAATGCAATTATGCATTCATTAAAAGCGCGCCGAATTTCCTTGGTAAGCATAATAAAGCATTGATATTACACGAAACATTGTGCGCGTTTAATGAGAAATCATGAGTTATGTAGGCATTGCAGAACAAAGCAAATGCATATATATATATATATATATATATATATATATGAAGGAAAGAAGCCAGCAGTCGGCGAGGCCAAGGAAAGCGTTGGGGATGGTCCTCTTACGTCTTTTTTTTTAATGTTTGCTTAGACAGAAATTAGCAACGAATCTGTTTAGGGGAAACAGATTCGTTACTAATTTCTGTCTAAGCAAACATTAAAAAAAAAAAAGACGTAAGAGGACCATCCCCAACGGTTTCCTTGGCCGCGCCGATTGTTGGCTTCTTTCCTTCATGTATTATAACGAGCACCCTCATTTCGCCTTAATTGATCTGCTTATATATATATATATATATATATATATATATATATATATATATATATATATATATATATATATATATATATATAAATGCTGGGCAAATGAGGGTACTCGTTATAATACATGAAGGAAAGAAGCCAACAGTCGGCGAGGCCAAGGAAAGCATTGGGGATTGTACTTTGTCTTTTTTTTTCTGGACGCAATATTCCGAGGTCGTGGGTTCGGTTCCCACCATTGGCACGTTGTTTTTCCTTCTACTTTGTGTTTATTTTTCCCTAAGCAGATTGCATTACCAGTTTATGTGATTATTGAAATAAAAATTTAAAAAAAGGCAAAGTACAATCACCAATGCCTTCCTTGGCCTCACCGACTGTTGGCTGCTTTCCTTCATGTATATATATATATTGTAGTGAACTACACGAGGATATACGAAGACGAGGATGAAGTAGGCGAGAATATCACGAAGACGAGGAGAAGGACGACGAAGTGCCGCTGCGCTGCTCGAGCTCACTTGTGGAGACCTAGACTGGCTGTGTTCTTGTGTGGTTCGCCGTGCAACTTCAAGAGGGCTATTATCTTGGTTCAAACACAGTAAAAACCCCCTTTCACTTGATGGAGGTGCGGGGTAATCGTCCTTGTGGGTAATTTTGTTGAGGCGCTGGTAATCGATACAAAAGCGAAACGAGCCATCTTTCTTTTTCACTTGCACCACTGGTGAAGACCAGGGGCTTTGTGATGGACGGATTACACCACGTTGTAGCATGTCCTCAACTTGCTCATTGATCACGCGACGCTCTGCTGCTGACACACGATAGGGGCGCTGTCGAAAAGGCGAGTTAGAGCCGGTCTGAATGTAATGCGCGACTGTGGAAGTGCGGCCGAGAGGTGTGTGGGCGGCGTCGAAGGCGAAGCGAAATGTCTGTAAAAGGGCCACGAGCTGAGTCCGGTAGGTGGAAGGAAGAGCGTCATCGATGGCGGTTCGAAAGAAGTCGTCTGGCAACAAATCAGGCGTCGGATCGGACTGCAGAGCATCAATGTAGTTACTGCGGTAGGTCTCGGAGGCGTCCAGGTCCGAGAGAAGGTGGGCTGGTTGAATAGAACCGGACCACGTAGCAGAGTAATCGGGCGCGGAGACGGATTGTAGATGAGTAGCTTCGTGAAGCCACCGTGAACATCGAGAACAGCAGATGACAGCGGCAGGTGCTTGCGGTGGATGAAGGATGCAGATGGCGTAAATAAAACACTAACGTCTGACGCGGCAGGACACGAAAGAGGCAAAGGGCACAAGCCTCCGGTGCTACGTCCACATCTTCAGCGATGGTGAGCTTTTGAGGACACACTGAATGGTTGTCGCCGGGCAATGCGTCGCAAAGTGCAGAACATTCTACTTCAGCTCGGGCGCAATCAATCACGGCGTTATTTTTAGACAAGAAGTCCCATCCGAGGATCACGTCGTGGGAACAAGATGACAAAACGATGAACTCGACACTGTACAAAATACCTTCGATGAGGTAACGAGGTAATTACCCCGTTCCGCGTATAGACGACGCTCTTGATTGCCTCCAAGGTGTCGAGTACTTTTCATCTCTTGATTTACGTTCAGGTTACTGGCAAGTACCAATGGCCGCCTGTCACAGAGAGAAGACCGCATTTGTGACGCCGGATGGCCTATATGAATTTAATGTGATGCCCTTCGGTCTGTGCAATGCGCCCGCCACATTCGAGAGGATGATGGATAACATCTTGCGGAAGTTCAAGTGGCACATCTGCGTCTGCTACTTGAACGACATTGTTGTCTTTTCCACCGACTTCGCTACAATCCTAGAGCGCTTGCGGCAAGTTTTGGTTTGCCTTACTGACGCCGGCCTGCAACTGAATCTCAAGAAGTGTCACTTCGGTGCCAGGGAGTTGACTATTTTGGGGCACATCGTCTCCAAGGAAGGTGTTCGTCCTGATCCGGCCAAGCTGCGCGCAGTGGCGGAGTTTCCTAAGCGGGTTTCGCTCAAGCAACTTCGAAGCTTCATAGGTCTATGCTCCTATTTTCGGCGCTTCATGCAGAAATTTGCTTCGATAATTGCACCCCTGACGAAACTACTCGGAGGAAACAGTGACGTAACTGCGTGGTCGGTCGAGTGCGACGAAGCGTTCAACGCATTGCGCAGTCTTTTGACTTCGCCACCAATCCTTCGCCACTACGACCCGACAGCACCCACCGAGGTCCATACTAATGCGAGTGGCGTTGGCCTCGGAGCTGTCTTGGCACAACGGAAAAACGGTTTTCACGAATACGTCGTCGCGTGCGCGAGTCGTGTCCTCTCTAAAGATGAATGCAACTACTCAGTTACGGAAAAGGAGTGTTTGGCAATTGTGTGGGCATCAAGAAATTCCGACCCTACCTTTAGGGTCGCCAGTTTGACGTCGTCACGGACCACCACGCGTTATGTTGACTGTCCTCTCTTAAAGACCCGTCAGGCCGCCTCGCACGATGGGCTCTCCACCTACAGGAATTTGACATCCGCGTTATATATCGCTCTGGCCGTAAACACATGGACGCCGACGCACTGTCTCGTTCTCCCCTCTGCAACGAACCTGCTTGCTCCACGGCGGCTGATCCCGTCCTCTCCTCTCTAACCATCGCTGACATGCCTGCGGAGCAGCGCAAAGACCCGTGGCTCGCATCTCTTATCGACATCGTGTCCACTTCTCCTAACGCTGCTGCGCCTTCTCGGGCTTTATGCCGTCAAGCACCACACTTTGCCCTACGAGACGGACTTCTCTACCGCCGCAATTATATGACTGATGGTCTACGGTGGCTTCTCGTCATTCCCCGCCATTTACGACATGAAATTTGCGCCTCTTTCCATACCGACCCTCAGTGTGCCTATCCTGGTGTAGTCAAGACGTTTCAAAGAATCTCTCAACGCTACTATTGGCGCGGCATGTATGGTTATATTCGCAAATACGTCCGCTCCTGCATCGCCTGTCAGCGCCGGAAGTCATCCACACCTCGTGCTTCTGGCCCCTTACAACCACTTCCATGCCCGATCGCCCTTTTGACCGCATTGGCGTTGACCTTTACGGGCCACTTCCCTGCACGGTTTCTGGGAACCGGTGGATTATCGTCGGCATCGACCACCTGACCCAGTATGCCGAGACCGCAGCTTTACCCGCCGCTACTGCCCGCGAAGTTGCCTTGTTCTTGCTACATCATTTTGTTCTTCGCCACGGCGCGCCGCGAGAGCTGCTGAGTGACCGAGGACGCGTCTTCCTTTCTAACGTCGTTGAAGCTCTCCTGGCCGAATGTCGCATCATACATCGGACCACAACAGCCTACCACCCTCAAACTAACGGGTTGACTGAGCGCTTCAATCGTACTCTCGGAAATGTGCTGACGATGTACGTTGCCGCCGATCAGAATAACTGACATACGCTTACAACACCGCCACGCTGTCAACTACTGGATTTAGCCCTTTCTTCCTCCTTTATGGGCGTAAGGCGTCGTCCACGATGGACACTATTTTACCATATCGTCCCGACTTCTCCGAGTGTACTCTACTTTCAGACGTTGCCAAACATGCGGAGGAATGTCGCCAGTTGGCGTGGTGTTTTACATCGGACTCTCAAGGCTGCCAAAAGCATCACCACGACAAAGATCAGACGCCACACGTTTTTCCTGCAGGATCCCTTGTTTGGCTTTGGGTTCCCGGCACCCAACCGGGATTGTCATCAAAATTTCGAACCGAGTATCACGGCCCCTACTGCATTATCCGTCAAACCTCCCCTGTGAATTACATCGTGGAGCCACTCACTACCTTTTCGGACATGCGTCATCGTGGCCGCGAAACTGTGCACGTGAGCCGCCTCAAAACGTACTACGATCCGCTCCTCTTGCTCGCACCATAGGTCGCCAGGATGGCTCCTCCTCGCTCCGGGGGAAATTGTAGTGAACTACACGAGGACATACGAAGACGAGGATGAAGTAGGCGAGAATATCACGAAGACGAGGAGAAGGACGACGAAGTGCCGCTGCGCTGCTCGAGCTCGCTTGTGGAGACCTAGACTGGCTGTGTTCTTGTGTGGTTTGCCGTGCAATTTCGAGAGGTCTATTATCTCTGTTAAAACACAGTAAAAACCCCCTTTCAATATATATATATATATATATATATATATATACGGAGGGGGGTTGAAGCTCGAATGGGTCCGGTAGGTCATAAACTTGAAGTAGGTGACACACACACACACACACACACACACACACACACACACACACACACACACATATATATATATATATATATATATATATATATATATATATATATATATATATATATATATATATATATATATATATATACATAGGGCGGCAAGTATCAGCAAATAACACCAGGAACCAGTTTGCTCAGAAAGAAGGAAGAAGAAGTGCAGAGAAATTTGAAATGATATCATGTACGGAATAATTTATTCTATGTTGTTTATTTATTTACTGACACAGAGGAATCATGTGACTTCAAAAAGGGGGGTAGGAGCAAAACTACAAATAAAAAAGGATCAGCAGAATATACACACTTCATGTATAAGAGCAGACACACGACCCAGAAACGAAACCACAGTTGCACACAATAAAGGCTCTCAAATAATCAACAAAAATTTGTATTTTCGTGCTGTTCACAACACATCTCGACAGTTCGTTCTGACAAAGATTGTGCACGCTTGAAGTTCTTGTAGCATTTTTCTGTGCTTAAAATTTGCACACTAAGCAGGATAAATATAATCATGAGTATTTACTTTAATAAATTAGGTAGCTACGTATTAGACACAGAACGTTTTAATGTCACTTCACTGATGCTAACATCACAAAACGTTTTAACATCCCTGTGCGGAACCTTCTCAAAGGCTATGGCGAGCTCTAAAATAGTGTCCGTTGGTTGTCTTTCACTGCGAAATAAAATAAAAGCCAATAATGACCAGTTGCGAAACGGTTGAATAACTACGTATAATTTCACGTTTGTTATCAGAAAATAAATGTTTAGATTATAAAACCTCTTTCAAGGTTCGGCAAATACATGCTCAAAGACTAATAATAAGGGACTAATTACTCATTGCCATCCACCTGAGCGCAGCCCTACGGCTACAACGGAAAGCTATACAGCTATGATCAAACACTTGGTTTGATTTGGTTTGTGGGGTTTAACTTCCTATAGCGGCTTTGGCTATGGCGGACGCCGTAGTGGAGGGCGCCGGAAATTTTTAACACTTTGGCTCTTTAACGTGCACTGACATTGTACAGCACACGGGCGCCTTGCTTTCCGTCTCCATGGAAACGCTGTTGCCGAGGCCGAGATTTGATCCCGCATTTTTGGGCGTAGTAGTAGAGCGCCCTAACCAGTAGAGTGGTGCAGTATAGATATGTGCCTTCTTTGCTGGTGAGCGTTTTCTACTATATCACAATACGCGTCTCAAACGCTTGGAGGACATTTGATTTCTGCCTTGCTTCTTTTTACTTTAGCGTAAACGACCATTTTACAGAGTTGTCCACTCGGAGTTGACGCAGTGCAGCATGGTCGAGCTCTGTGGAGCAACTGTACAGCCGTCATGGCCGCGCATCGATGTGCTGTAGCGCAGTGGGACGTGGGGCAGCAAATGCTAATCTTGAATGTCCCAGCAGGCGACGCGGCGCACAGCCTCCGAATGCCACTGCGGCTGCGCCACTTCGTTTCGATGAGCGACCCCTGCGGGAACAATATTTAGAAGGGAAGGAAGGCACCATAGTTTTGCGATAGGCAGTGAGATATTTGATGTTACGAGAAGAAAATCTGTCATTACAAGTTGCGACAATAGACACGAACCGTGAAAGATACGTTCTCTACAGGGATAACAAATATTCCAATGTATTAGACATACGTAAATTAGTTGTAAACAGCAGTTGACCGGTAACCCAGAGAAAAAGCACAAACCATGATCTTTGGCCGAAGTTCGCAGCCGAATCAAATATACTCAAGATAACCTGACGTCAGAGCAAGTCATTCGCAAGAATTAAACTGTTAATGGTAGCACTATGAAGAGAGAAGTGTAAGAAGATAGAATACCTTATAAGCATAATCTTAAAGGGATTATGACACCAATTTTGGATTAAAACTCCTTATTGCATCCTATTACTAAAGTACCAAGCCACTAAACCTCAAAGCTTCAGCTGCATTGGAGCTACCATATATTTAAAACCAGTATATAGTATATTCGTTTCTTCGTCAACAGCTTGCGGATCTGGGAACCGTCGCAACCGGCGACGATATAGGCTGACATCAACCGCGGTTACACGAAGCTGGAATATTGCTGGTCAAACAGAAGTCATGCCGCTTGCCGAGCTAGGTTACAGCAAACTGAGCTTTTCTTCGATCTCTGTTAGCGTTTTTAGCGTAGGGAATAGCGGCATCTGTTGACGGGATTCAGGTGCACGTCGGTGGCCGAGTACGAAATTTGGCGCATGAGCAGGCTCGCTCCAACAGCGTACGCATTGTACACTGAAACACATTTGAAAAGCTACTCATAAATGGCGCAATATATATAGCGCCGTCCAATGGCGCCTTTGTACAATCTTCGGGTACTGCCTGACAGCGCAGCAGCGTAGTGTATAGGGCGCGCCAAACTACATCGAGGCACCCATGCCCCAATCGCCCCGTACCTCAGCAGCATCGTTTAAGCTGCTCGTTTTCAGGCCCAAGTATGGCCCTAGCCACATCATGACGCTTACATCAACGACTGCCGCAAGCACACAGCAACGGGTCCGCCAACGAGCGTGAAGGACGACGGCACTCATCAACGTCTCCCTAATCATCGCTAGGCCTAAATTAGTTACCATTGAATCCACAGTGTACGGCACTTCGTAATAGGTCAGCAAAACATTTTAGTAAATGGCCAATTGATCATCAAACTTCTCTACTCTGAACCCCCCGGTTTTGTAATAATGGAAATGATTATTTTTGGCAACGCCTTAGCAGCGGAGCTAGCGAGAACACGGGAACCGCATCGGCTATCAACAAAAACTCCCAGCGTATGGGTCGGCATTTCACAGGAAGCATTCATTTTTCGAAATTCTTTCTTGAAGGTCCTATTTGGAGGTCCTATTACGAGAAGAACAAATTTTAGCATGCTTTCCTCACAATGGCTCAAGGGATCCCACGTATCGCCGGTGGGAGCGGTTTTTACGGAAGGCACGGCCGGCGAGCCCGGCGTGGCGGTATTTACGCCAGTGGGGGCAGTGCTTCCATCGAATGATGGCGGCGGTTGCACAGAAGATGGATGCCTGGCCAAATAAATCGCTCTTCACTACAGTCTGTTTTCTTTTCTCAGAAACGTGATGCGTACACTTATTGGGAGTCATGCCGGTCTTTTAGCAAGCGCGAACACAGTGCAGTGTATCGGCAGTATTTCGGCGCCGGCCCAGCAGCAGACGACGCGGTAGCAGGTGTCGCTCTGTGTCGTCGACAAGCATTTCAACATGGCGATCGCTGTTGGTGGGAGGAGTTTCGTGGCGTCAAATTCAGCCTCTTATTTCGAAAGGAGGAATCCGTCTAGGGCACTCAAATTTCAAAACTAGGATAATATGGTTCAGTATTGTCTACCAAACTAAAAAACTGCAGTATATAGGATTACCGTGGCATGACCAGTTATTATAGTTAGGAGCAAAAATACACTACCCTAATACAGCCTTTCAAAAGTCAAATGTAACAGTATAGTTGCCAACCTGAAGGCATTTAAATTAGGAAAATCCTCGCCTTGTGTTCCCGGTAAGCAGTTTTCGTTTTAACCTATAAGTTTCAAGTCCCTGGCGGTTTTTAAACAACATGTCTTGATTTGGATCCCTGCAACACTGTTAAATATTTACACCACAGATAAACGTAGTGAAAAAGTGAAACTCCACTACTTTCTTTGAGGGTACGAATGAAAATTTGTGCGATTTCAATATAAATAACCCCATTCTACTGCAAAGCAGACATGGCTGTAAACCTGATTTGCATCATGTCGGACGCTGTAGCTAGTGATAAAACAAAAGAAGCAAGGCCAATACTGAAGCCCAACCCGCAAGCAAAGTCTAGAAATCGTTACAGTAATGCATATATACAAACAATGAAACATGTTTTCTAAGCAGGCTACAAACTTTTGGTTATGGATTTGTGTATTAACGTGCTGGATAGTGTATACGAATCACCAGAGATCTCCGGCTCCTAGTACAGTTTCCACGGATGATTCTTGTTGCATTGGCAAGAAATTCATATCTACACTCGTAAAATATAGGGCACGACTTCGAAATA
The DNA here is from genome assembly GCF_055883805.1 of Amblyomma maculatum. NCBI lineage: Eukaryota > Metazoa > Arthropoda > Arachnida > Ixodida > Ixodidae > Amblyomma > Amblyomma maculatum. The sequence goes on along the minus strand of NC_139350.1, from coordinate 68,841,063 downwards.
ATAACACGAGTGTAATTTTATACCATTTGCGGAAATTCGCAACAGGTGACAAGTATGCAATACGCAATATCATGCCCGAACATCGCGAAAAATCACAATAAGTAACATATCTCAAACACCTCCAAAAAACCTATTTTAAGATATATTTGACATGAAATTCTGACTCTTACTCCACCTAATATATGTGGAAGATAAAGTAAAAATCTCGCAAACAATCGGAGTGAATATAGGCAGAAGAAAAGAAGTACTTTAAAGGTTTCTTTTCATGGAATAAAAAGTCAAAATCTGTAGGCTTCACTACTCTGGTAAAAAAAAAATAAAGTTTTTACGCCCAGCTAACATTACAGAAAAAATAGCTCTTATATTATACCAAACGAATAAATAACCACTCATTAGGGGAAATACACAAATTTATTCACAAACTGAGCAGATGAAATATTTATGCAAAACTACCTGAAAGTGAAACCTTTGTTTCGAAAGGTAAACATTTGCACACACAAAAAAAAAAACGTTCTTGATCCGAAGGACCTTCGGAACGACCATCAAGCGAACAAGGTACAGTAAGCCTGCTTAGATACAACCAACAAACAAGATGATATGCCTTGTAAGCGGCAAGGAGGAAGTGCGCATTGACGTGGGAAATAGTGCTTTCGGTAGACCAGCCCTCATTATTAAACCATCTACTCGCAATCGCTCATATTCTCTCTTCGTGGCTTTTGCCACCCATTATATTTAAGGAGGTGCTGTGTTTGCTTCATCCCTCCTCATCCCGCCCTTGGAGCTTCGGCACTGTATGTCTACATCAGTCATCTGCAGCTGTTCCTGATGCACATAGGCCGGCTTTTTCTGAGTCTGGCTCTGCAGAGGTCATTATTAAACCATGTTACCATTCTCTATAAATATTTTGTTTTCATCGGCGTGCCATCCCACAATAAAATTTTCATTTCCTGGATTAACATTTGACAATGCAGAAGGCTGAGTAGCAATCCAGGACGAAACTTCCATCAGCAATGCTACAAATGGTACAAACCGCCCAGCAAGCAGCAAATTTAACGCCAAGCCATTCACCATTAAGAAGGGAATAAAATAGTTAGGAAAAGGATGCACAAATTATTTAATACCAAGAGCTTAAGCAAACCGAAAACCATAAATATACAGAGCAGTGTAAAAACCTTCTTAAAGGCAAGGTAATGAACAAAAAACAAAATCGACATAATAATACATAGAAGAGATAATTTTAATGAAAAGGCAAACTTGCCGGGAACAAAAGTGTGCAGAAATAGAGAGGGAGTCCTAACTCCTATTTCGGAACATGTCAGCAAGAAAGAGCTTAAACTATCATAGAGAGAGAGAGAGAGAAACATTTATTCGGAGCAGGCGTGAAATATTCAGCCCTAGGTGGGCAGCCTCCTCAGTCCAGGAATCCATAGACCCGAGCCATCTCCTCGAGTCCATTTGACCAGACTACGCTGATCCTCCAGGCTGGGCTTCACAGCTGAGTCTCCCACTGGTCTTCGGTTAAAGCCATGTTGGTTATAGTGCCATTTGGTCCCTTGCGCCCCCACACCATATGTTGTAGGGTGTTTGGTACGTTACAAAATGCGCATTCATATCTGTAGGCGGTGGGCGAGATTCTGTGTACTAAGATGCCGTGGACGTGGCTGATGGTTTAGATTTTTCGGATGGTGACTGCTTCTTGTCTGGTTAGTTTCTTGTGGGGTGGGGAATATTTTCTTCTGTCAATGAATATTTTCGTTTATCAAGAATGACGACGTGTTCTTTGTTCGTCGTGACCGCCAAGGCAATTGCGGCCTCTTCGACTGCGTCAGTGTCATTTGTTGGAATAGTTGCAGAGGTCTTTCCTGTAAATGTGGAATCCATTACGCTAATGGAGTGGGCTTGTCTTCCCGGGTATTTTGCTGCATCATTGTCTCTCGTTTACGGATTTGTTCGATGCGCTTTGCTCAGAGCCCTAACTCCTGCCTGGCGCCGGTCTTCGTTCTATGTAGGATGCATATTTCGTGGGATGGGGGCTACGGTAATGTATTTGCAGATTTCGCCCGGGATGCGCTCTTGATGTTTTTTTTTTGTTCTAAGCCTTCTCTGTATCCCATTTTCTTGAGGGTTGCATGTCCAGTTTCTGTTAGTTTTAAGCGCTCCGATTGGTTTACATTGTGGGCCTCGGCAAACTCCTCCCACGTGTTATGAAGGCCGAGGTGGAGGAGGCGTTGCGTAGATGCACGTTTGGATATACCGATGGCGATTTCGATGGCTTTAAGGACGACAGCGTTGAGGTTTTCCCCTTCTGCTTTCTCCAGATTTAAATATGGTATTCCGTATGTTCCGTACACGCTACACCTTCACCACGCAGGCAGGTTCATTCAGTTTCGTAAAAGCAGGGCTTTATATGTCGCTACACTACTGCACATATTCTATTGCGGCATACTCTTAAAGGCAGAGCTTAAGTGTCCCTATAATTTTTCTTAATCTGCTGTAAATTATTGCATTTGTTATTTGGGTCACTAAAACGAGAGCACAATACTCACTTTTATAACCAAGCACAAGGAAGGACAAACGTTTTGTGTAAATGATCATAAATCGACTAAGTTAAAAGCAAACAATATATGAAAAAACACTTGCGTTTGTATAGAGCCGAAGTTCTTTTCTTTGAACGAAATTAAATCGAAAGCAGTGACTTCCCGCATTAATGAATAAGAGGTTGGAAATTACCTTAACAATGTATTAAAAATAAAAAAAAATATTCAATAGCAATTTGTTTTACTAGAAAAAAATTTTGTAGCAAAGTTTTCGAAAACAGGGTAAGCAGTCAGGGCAGTAATTATTGCGGCGGAGAGCACTTTATTTCATATTCTCTAAAGACAATTATTCTAATGAATGGTCTAAGCAAAGTTTTGCAACAACCTTTCCTATGCTCACTTAGCCTACTGTGCCTAGATAGGGGTAATGAAACATGCTAAGATTTTAAAAGATTTGAAATGCAACAAGTGTTCTCTTTTTGTAGAAAGATGCTGTGGCCTCTTTTTACGACGAATCTTTCATGGCTGCAATGATGCAGAAACAATTGTTAATATGTTTGCTAGTTCCGTACACCACAAGACTGCCGCATAATAATAAAAGCTGTAAGTAAAAGCCACTTCCCTCTTCTTCAGGCAGAATAAACAATTGGCCCAATCTTGGTATTATGTTGGCAGAGCTGGCCCACCACAGGCCCAATGCACGACCAACATAGTGCCAATACTAGGTAGTGGTTGGTACTACCTGGGCAGATTAACCTCACACCTCTCCCGACCCCACAGTCTATTCATAGGTCATACATGAATAATAAAATGTTACTAAGAGATTTCAACCACATTAAATATTCTTTCATCTGTGGACATTTACATCAAATTAAGAAGCCAACAACTTCTCTGTACAATGTTCTCACATTGCACCCCGCCAACATTACTGACCCATGTTATCGCTGGTTGTTGCCAGAGAGCTATGCCATGCACTGATCCTGCAATTCCGCTCTACTTTAACACGGTACACAAATGCCTTGTGTTCATCACAGATTTCAAGCAAGAAATTGTTTATATCTTTTGACAGGGATGATCTTGACGTGTAATCGGAAAGCCAAACCGGGTGCGAATTGAAACGAATTTCGGCAAAAGGTTTTCAATTCGTGGTGCTTCCGTCACGCTTCCGTCAGCACATGCGTCAACAGCAACACAGTAGAACGTGCGATACTAGAGAGATTTAGCTTACCGGAGACGTATTACGTCTCCCGGAGACGTACAGACGTAGACGTATCGGACGCCTACTGCGCATGCGTGAAAATTGATGTAGACGTATTCGGCTGACACCGGGCAAAACACGTTTTAGCTGTACGTATCGCCCATACGTAAGACGTATCGCTAGACGCCTAGACGTACATGCAGATGATGATGATGCTATCCAGTAAAAGAAGATAGAAGCTATTTGTAATAAATGCTTCAAAAAATGTAACAAAAATGTCACATGCAGATCCCCCGAAGTCATCATGTTGACGTGTTAGCTGTATTTCGAATAATTATTAATTTGAGCTCACTTTTAACCACTTTGCCACCTGCAGCAAGCCTGAACAATCCAAGCCTAGTTGCATTAAATCCGTTTGTTTTGGTGCTCGCATGGAGGAAGGAAACAACTGCTCGTGTTTGCTGGTGTTCGGTCGTGTGCTAGAATTTGCTCGTGCTATCGGTGCAACCTGCCCACGTTACGTTACATCATGCCGACAGCATCCTTCACCCTTCACGACAGGCAGCTTTTTTGAGCACCCTATCATGGGATGAATTTGAAGACATGCATTGATTTCAACGGGAGCGCGATATTCCAAAGCCTCGAAGGAACTTACGTGAGCGTGGTACCCTTCAACATCGGCGCCAACAACAACATAGTGTTCAACAGGATTTTTAGATTCTAGAAAGAGGATTTCGGAAAGCTGCAGTTAGCCCTCGTAATTCCAAATGAGGTCATCAGTGCGCAGCGGGTCAGGGTCTCCGGCTCCGAGGCCCCTTGGCACAGCTCGATTTTTACTTCGCTCATCTACTCTACGATATGACAAGTGGCTTGATCTGCAAGCTCTTCAGCAATTCTCCGAGGTAAGTAGCGCATGGTGTGGTGGCTGTGGTGGCTTGACGGTTACAAGCCAAATTATTGATAGCAGTGCTTTTTGTGTCAAATAAATATGCCCGCCGAAACATGTAAAGCAAAGCTTACTGGCTGTGGCGTTTCAGTAGTCATCTTTGAATGCGAATTAGCGCTAATCCTGAGGTTCAGAGCTTATCAAAACAGTCTAACACTTGTGTGACCGCTTATAGCGCTTTCAAATTTAAAAAAAAAAAAAAAAAAGGCCGGAGCGGATTTAAAGCGATAAATTCCTTGTGAGAAGCGGGGCGGGATGTCGTATCATCCCGCGTGCACACTGCTACGCACTCTCGCGCTACTCATTGCACATCATCCCCATCAGCTTCCATGTGCGCATAAACGCTACCGAGCCTTCTACACGATATAACTACGTCAAAACCCTACCATTTTGTAGTCGAAAGGCACCAGCGCTCATGCTCCTAGGGATGATGGCATGGGGCCAATGCTCTCTGGCGCGTAACGACGTTGTGTCGTTTCTAGCAGGCGACCAGTTTTGGCTACTGTAAAACATAATATACATTAACGATTGCAGTTGACTCGTGCCCAGTCACCGAACGTCTGCTGTAATCATTGATTTTTTTTTTTTTTTACGTCAATTAACTTAGGCACACTTGTGACCCCTGCTCTCCAACTCGGTTGTAGAGCTTTGGGAAGGTGCTCTCTTGTCGACATCGAATTTAGTGAAACTGTTTAACGTCCCGAATGCAACCAGTGCTATGCTGCTTTTCGATCTTGCCTACTAGCACAGCATAAGGTCATCAACATAAACACTAGCACACTTACAAGTTAATATTTTTTTTATTAAATTAGGGAAGTCCACGAAAACACAAACTGAGAAATACGCAAAAGGTTGTTATCAGCACAAGCTATTTTTTAATTTGCTTCATGTATTAGAAATACTCAACACAGAATTTTCATAAAATTTTATGCAATAATTTAAACAGTGTAAGCAATTTTGGATTTGGCCCTTATCGATATGAAAATCTATATTTGACCCTACTTTGACTGAAGGAAATGTTTTTCAGAGTCGTTTCTAGTCTCTTTGTGAAAATAATACCTGTAAATGATCATACTGTGAATACAGCTGATGAAGTGTTGTAATATTCATTGTCACACAATCAGCAGCACTGATTTGCTCTAAAGTGAGCAAATAAATGCTTAGTGGGCTTCTGCTTCAAGCAAAGATGTGAGGCTATTTTCTGTTGGTAGAAATTAGTTGGAATGTGTTTAATGAAGAGCTATTTTAATTCATTGCACCATTGTATTGCCGGGGAATGGTAGATGCACATAGGATGCAAAGCGACAAGACAGCGACAAATATTGTTGTTTCTTGCCAGTTTCGGCTATTTGCTTATGTTGCTAAATGCAGAAAGCCGCTGCCAACAGGCTAAACTGAATGTAGTCTTTTATAAGTTATTTTGCTAGCTTTATGCACAAACTGCTTCGTCTGCTGCAGACCTATGTTCCCAGTGTTTTTATCTTCTGGCTTCAGATTTTCCTGTGATCTCTTTGTATCCTAGACAGTGATAAGGAAGTAGCTATGGAGAAGCAATAATTGAATTTACACTCGCAGTAGTCCACCCTATCATGCTAAAGCTGAGAAAGCTGTCAAGAATAAAATAGATTTGGCTCATTTCCATCTGCACATCAGCAGAATCTGGCTCATTTTTGATTTGGCACATGATTTCTGTGAAATTCCTGGTCTTTATCTACATCCTTACTGTCTCAAACCATTTGCAAAAGTGAGATGTATATATGATCTTTCAATTACAAAAAAAAAAAATAATAACCTAGTGTAGGTTTCTGAATTTCGCTTGCTTTGAAAAAAAAATTCAAGTGTCGATGATAGTGTTGAAAAAATTCGGGAGCACTGCGGAATCTACACTGCAGAAATGTGAAAATCTAAGCGTTGCTGGTGCACACAGTGCATCACGTTTGCTGTCATCATTATGAATTAAATGCACCGTCATTATCATTGCTAATGTCATCACTGCTAATTCCAACTTCATTGTCATCGCTACTATCATCCTTACAGTAGACAAGGAGAATTTTGATGTGTGTTTCAAGATCCCGAACGTTGCACAGTTGGCTAAAGCGCTCGGATGGGGATGCGAGTTATAGAGGTTCGGCTCCCAGCGGAAACAGGATTTTAATTTTTTCTGATGGCATCATCATGACGTCATTTGATTGACAGCTATAGTGTGACCAAACAGACGAATGCCGACAGTATGAGCCATTAAAGATTTTCACCTTAAAATTGATGGGCCTGTACGAGGTAACGCTAGTGAACTCTTCCAAAAGCAATGCAATAAGTATTATGCTACGGCACAGTAAAAAAGGTGCACACTGAAAGATTATTTTCTCATGACCACTTTATAGGGACTCTATAAGCGATCGTTGCTTGCAGCCGCTCCAATTTTTCCTCCTCAGGCGGTGCATGCAAAGGAAGGCCCCCGTGCTCAACTGCTGGGGTTTCATCATGGCACGGCAAGGAAAACTTGTCGACCGTCTGTGGCCCAGAAAGAGGACTTCTCTGGGCACAAATGGAGCCTGTGCAGAAATATCAGGCACTAATGTGTACCAATGCCATAGTCTGCCAGTGGGCCATTTAAAGGCAGACGTCACGATGCAGGTAAGCCTGTTCAGTCATGTCTTCATTGCAGTAACTAGCTGTAATATGTTTTTCATATTCAGGGGAGTGCATTTCCAAATTAAAGCCTAACATCTCTGCTGCGAAAATTCCACAAGTACTTTTATATTTTTTGAGTTGGTTTTTGGGAAAGGGTACTCAATGACCCACCTCATGAAAAACAGTGATGCAGCCTACCCCCGATGGCCTCTACTCTACAAGCTGTTTGGAGGTGCCGTACTGCAACCTCATCATGTTGCCTTCAACAAGGCAATTAGCAGTGTTAGGAAAGCTGTAGAGGGGGGTTTGGCTGCGTAGCATGGGATTTTGCTTTTATTGACTATTTCAAGAAGCAAACTTTGAGATGGTAACAGGTAGGGCGCATGTATAAAGTTGCGCAATGAACTGCCGAACATCTTTGTACAGCTGTCATGTGTCTATCTACTTTGTCTTGTGTCTGCCTCAGTTGGTCAATACCTTGTGCCTTTTCAGACATAAGTGTCGGCCTACGTCCTGCGGTCAAAAAATTTGAAACATTTTTTTTTTTAGGCTGCCTTTCTCAGTAAAATATGGACAAACGTGGCAAGCAGTGACCTTCATAGTTGAGGCATTTGTCAACAGTCGCAGAATTCATCTCTGTATTCTTTACAGCAATAATTGCAGCATGCTGTGGTGCATATCTTGTAAATAGGGTAAGTGCACTAGGAAACTTGGACATCAGAAACAATTGGACAACCCCGCCGGGGTGGCGCAGTGGTTACGGCGCTCGACTACTGTTCCCAAGGACGCGGGATCGAATCCCGGCCTCGGCGGCCGCTTTTCCATGGAGGCGAAAAGCAAGGCGCCCGTGTGCTGTGCGATGTCAGCGCACGTTAAAGAACCCCAGGTGGTCGAAATTTCCGGAGTCCTCCACTACGGCGTCTCTCATAGCCTGAGTCGCTTTGGGACGTTAAACCCCACAAACAAACAAACAAACAAGTGGACAGGAGGCTTGCAGACTCACAACTGGATTTTACTAAGTAAAGATGACATATATAAAGTGCAAAAAACCGCATGCTCAACGCTATACTTTTGCTTGCTGTATATATGTCCTCTTTCGGTTAGTAAAATACAGTTGTGAGCCTGTGTACGTCCATGTCCACTTCTGTTTATGTTGTCTGTGTTTTCTAGAACAGTTATTCCATTTCCAAGATGAGCATCAGTGCACGCAACAATGCTACCCAAAGATTTATGCTGTTCATTTGTTGACGCTGTTATGCCGAGATGCAGCTTTATGAAATTTTTTTTTATGCGAGATGCAGCAATATTTATCTCGATTGATTGCAGCAGTGCATGACTACTTTCTCGTTGTTCTCGTCTCACAGTGTTCAACATGACATGGTGTGTGCGTGGTGGCATTTAGGATGGCGTGTGATAGTGTTCATGTTCAAATGCAGGGGTTTTTGCCCGAGTGTTGTGTGCAGCGATATGACAGCTTCAGTTTGCCATCTCGCTACTTGGCGAACTGAAAGGACGCGATGACTTTGGTTCAGCATTGTCTCCCATGCTCCTTTGACTGCGTGACCGTCTACCGGTGGTCACCTGACAGCTGTGCTCCGGACCAACGGCTTCACTTGTTCCCAACACTGACTTCGAACTGTTAGCGGCACGAGATGCTTGTGACCGCACATATGCACTAGACCTCCAGTCTGAACGCTGTACTTGAGTTGTGCTGCGTGGGCCGTCTCTAGTGTTTCACCCGAACGGTTGTGTGTGCATTTGTGTATTGTCTAGATTAAGGAAAGGTGGCATCTGAGTTATAAAAGTGTCTGTATGTGTGAAGTGCCACCTGATTTGGCGAACGAGGCGGCGAACCACCACAGCTTGTCTTTGTCAGGCTGTCTGACGGCTTCAGTGAGAACCTGTGCTACCAGATGCAAAAAGTGATGATGCCATTTTATGGTTTTTCACTTCATGCCGCTAATTCACAGCTCATATAATTATTGATCGCATGTACTGCTAGAGTCATTATTCAGAGTTTTCTGTACACTACTGAATTAATTGTACTCTCATTGAGCTGTCATGTTGTCATCATGCCCGAGACGCTTTGCATTGTAGCCCCATCCAGTAGTGCAGCCAGAGCTCGAGTTTTACCAACGTTGGCATCAACGAATGCCGCAGATGCCCTCTCCCTCTGTTTCCACACTCTTTCTTTTCATAAACTACAGTCGCCTTTGAATCTCCTAGATTTTAACTCTGCAAAACTGTGTCTAGTCAGGCCAAAGCTATCACGCATATCTTTCTTTTTTTTGCAGCTGTGGGTTTCGTGGACCCTGAAAATCACTTCGTGAGCCCTTATTTGAGAAACACTGACCTATGATATGTTTTTAGCAATTACCACCATGTGACTGGACATTTTGAATTTCTTTTGGTGAAGTGGTGACCACAGGCCACTAACAGTGTTTTCAACGTTGTAGCTGAGGCTCACTTGAGAGAGGTTGTGCACATATTTTTTTTCGAGTCATTGCATATGTTTACAATTCTCACAATGCAAGTATTTCTTAAAATATGCAATTTAAAATTAGTGTAATGCCCTTTGCAGATAATTTTGGACCTGTATTTGCAAAACTGTAGCCTTAGCTACTTATGCACCATAAAATGCAAGAACAGAAACACACCGACAGCATTTGTGTTGCAAAAATGTATTTGGGATTTATTTGGCAAAGTGAACATGGTCGAGAGAGTTTTGGAGAAAATAAACTGGTGCTATCTGCAATGTGATATAGTGCCAACATAAATAACTTTCATTCTTTCATCAGCGCAATCAGCATCTTGTCAACTGATTGCCAAGATTTCACCAGCTGATCACATGTCCATCTTCACACGGGGCAGTGTTCGTCACCATGTGCTGCATAAAACATCCGTGTTGTATTCTTCTACCTTCCTGGAATGAAAAGGTGCAGTGTTCACAGAAATTACTGTAAAATTAAAGCTGTTATGAGAAAGCTGGAGGTTGTTTAATATTGCTCTCCAGCTGGTATTGCAGTGAATAAATACGCACATGATTATTGATGAAATGTCTGGGCATATGGCATACCCCTATATCATGGCACAGAAGTGCAGCAGTCTCCTCTTGTGAATGCACCTATCGAGGGTGGAATTGCCACTCCATTTGCTCCAGTCTGCTCCCAAACTGCTTTTCCTGCTCTATCCTGCTCCAAAATGCAATATTGCTCCAAAACTGCTCCAAATTGGCTGTTTTAATGTACTACCATCAAATTTAGTGCAACACGCAAACAATGTCTTTGCACCAGTGGCAAAGATATAACGCATCTAGCACTGGGCTTAATACAAATGAAATTTTTGTAAGGGAAGGAAGCATGTGGCATAATAAATATTTGCAAGTAAATTTAATATGAGTCACTGGCGAGTGGAGATAATTGCAAAAAAAATGCACTGTGCACGTGACGTTGCACCTCCTCTCAGCCTTTTGAATCGCCGGTGGAGGGAGAAGCAAGAGCAGCAAGCGAAGCAGATATGCGCAAACTACCGTGAGTCGTTCGGAAGGAAACTTGTCCGACTGGAAAAACCACATGAGTTATTCTAATGGTTGTGGTCTAATAACAAGCAGGCACCTATCGAGCCTCTTTTTCAGTAACAAGCTTGTCGGGCCTACGGCAGACAAAATCATACTTGAATCGTTATGGGTTGGTACTCCAAAGATGTCACTCACTAGGAAGCGTCTCAAGAGTGTTGGAAAGCCATACAGGGCCTATTGCCAAGATTTAAAAAATGAGCCCCAGCATTGCTCAAGCAAAGAATGATAAAACTATTGGAAGGAGGTAGTGAAGTAAAAATGCTGAAGGATGAAAAGGCTGCCCTTCAGTGCCATCTACATTTCCTGCAGGCACTACTGACCACTGCTCAGGAATTTATCAGCACAGGCATAGGATCAAAAAGGGATATGCACAAGATAGAGAGCAGAAATGTCATGTCCATTAATCTGAGCTCCAAATTAGTGGCATTGCTTGAGTGCATTGAAGTGGTAAACTTGACATTTGAATCTCAAGTCAGAATAGGCAAATGCGTTAGGTCACAAGGTCACACTAGGTGTTCAGTTATAAAGCACACCAGCAAGCATTTTGTTTTGCTGCTAGTCTGTTCCAAGTTGTTGGCCGTTGTCTTGTCAGAAATGAGTGCGAAGTTGGAGAGGCATTGAACTTGCATAAAAAGGAAGAGCTCATCTTTTTCTGTCAGAAAGAGAAAAACAATTACTATAATTATCAGAGGCATTTGACCTTAGGAACCTGCTCCAAAACATAATTCAAATGCTCCAAAACTCTTGTCTCATTGCTCCAAAGCTGCTCCAAAACTCTTGTCTCGCTGCTCTCAAAGCTGCTCCAAAATGCTTGAGCCTGCTTCCACCCCTCACTTATGTATCAGACCCATTGATGACTGTCTTTAGTGGTAATGGCACATACCCACGGCGGGGAATAGGCCATGGTATATAGCAAGTACAAAAGGTTCATGGACAAGCAATTGGGTATTTTGATAATTACGAATCTTAAACTAGAATTTCATGAAAAAAAGAAACGAAAAGAAAAGGCAGTGAATTCTCATTGTAGCAATCTACCTGGTGTGATTATATAGTTGTGAACAGAATTGCACACAGGTTGTAGGGTATATCCCTTGGCACTTGCCCCGAAGAAGAGGAGAATAAACACAAATAGCATGCCTGAGTAATCACCATTTGAACAATCTAACAGTCACTAACAGTGTTTCACAAGGAAGCCTGCTTTGGCCACTGTTGTTGAAAGTGTTCATCAAAGACATTGCCCACATCGACATATCCATTAAATTTGTCGTATATATATATATATAGGGTGGATCTGGTACATATGATATGGGCGTGTCCAGAAATCTAAAATATAAATCGAGAGACAAAAAATAATTTTGGGAAACTACTGTCAAGCTCACGCCCTGAAACTCTGCTAGGTCTAATCCGACTAGCTGACGTCGCCCATGTCCAAGGACTCCAGGCCGTCATCTTTGCGGATAAGTTGACAACTATCTTGCACCTGTTGGATATTTATTAGTTTTGCCACCACCACATGCAGATGACTGTTCTATTATGACGGGCACAGATGCAGACACGTTGACAAAGCAAAGCAAAGCCTTCCTGTTAACATTATTGTTGTGGTTTCAATCAAACAAACTTAATATAAATTGTTCAAAGACAACGCTGATTATTTTCCCAGAAAAAAAAAATTAATCATGCTGTCAGCAATGAGAGCCGGAACATTACAATTGTAGGCTCGCAGAGAATACTAAGTGTCACGTTCAACAGCAATCTATACTGGGACTTGCCTGTTGCTGGCATATGCAAAAAGATTTTCCATGGTATTTGATGTTATTTTATGTCAGTGAACGCTCCTCTGATGCACATTGAAAACAAATTGAATCATTTTTTTTCACATCAACCAATGCATTAAGACCACAGTGGAGGGTGGAGTAAACAATAATATAATTTTGCCATCCTTTTCTTGAGGATAAATAAAATTCACCAAATGGGTAATTGCGGTAGAAATGTCTCTATAAAATATTGCTTCTGAGCTTTTGCATTGATTATGCACATGCACAGCAGCATGCTGCAATGACCTAAGAGCTGGAAATGCATCACGCGTCCAGGCAAACATCACACAAAAGTGTGAAGCCGCAAAAAGAAAAAGCATGTGGGAACTTCCCACGCTTTGCCCGATGATGAATACATTCTGGAGAGGGGTGCCTGAGGCCACACCGCACAGGAAGATACGGTGGCTGTTTGGGAGAAGGGACATGGCCATAAAACCATTACACTGATCCATTAGGAGTTGAGTTCTACAGATGCTGTTTTGATCCGCTGTATGTGACATCAGACATGCCCTGTGTTTTTCTGTCAGACAGACTCCTTGTTCGACTATTGCAATGCTATCGAAGTGAAAAAAGTTTCTATGTCTCCTCGCCTGTTCCCAAGGTATGACTGCAGGAACATTGCTTACCAATACTGTTTGATTGACTGGCTGATTGACCCGAAGAGATGTGCCGTGTTTTATTGGCCAAAGTTCTGTGAGAGGGCTGGATTGATTGTTTAAAGGTTTCTTGTGGAGTAAAAAAAACAATACTGGCCCTGGGCAAGAGGCTCAATAGTCTATCATTGCTATGAACTTGCTTTTGACCTTTTGCTGTTAAGACCTTTGAAGTATGTACATAACTCTGCAGAAGTGCAATCAAATTTCATTGTTTTTGTTCTCTCATCTTCGAAACGTCATTCTTCTCTCAAACCGAAGACTCAGTCATGCCACCAAATGGAGTGTAGGTTCAAAACAGTCTGAGACAAGCATAACAATACACAAACATTGCGATGGTTTCGAAAGTGTGCACCATGAACATGAAATTTTGTGAATAATTTGTTTTCCTACTCACTTATTTCATTTATCGCTGCTTTCATAGGCCATTGCATTTTGTATAATGCACTGTTGCTGCTGCTGGTCCTTGCATAGTTTTGGCATGGATGCAAAAGCTAACAACTAGGTTCTAGTGCAGTTGTACTAAGCAGTCTTGAGTTTTAAACTATAGTAAGTTGTTAAGGCATTGAGATAAATAAAATGTTTTACAAATTGGTGCTGCTCAAAATAACGTAAATATGTCCTCACCCCTCAAGAGCACTGACTGCAGGCTTGGTGTTGACGGCAGCGGCTCCACACTGTGCAGACTTGTGGCTGTGCCATGGAAGCAAGCAAACAAATGAAAGAAATAATTATTTCTGCAGCAATGAGATTTTGGGCTGTTTTCCGGTGCATAACAACATGCACGAGCTTACTTTAGCACTCTGGCTACACTTTGTACCCTGCAGTAAGAGAATCAAGACTGAACATTGCAGTGCTTTGTAAATAGCTGTAACATGTTCGACAAGAACATTGAAGAAAGTAATATAAGAAGTGTTGTCGCTTACTATTCCGGGAGTTGTCATGATTGCTTTCATCATCATGAGTCTCTCTGGGCACCATGTCATTCCGGCACTTGCAGGCTCATTTTCATCTAAAAGGGAATAACCATATGAGACACAGATGATTGGTAATTAACTTACCAACATAATACAGGATCTAATTGTGCAGCTGAAAGTTGCGCCAGGACACTAGAAAAGTGCCACGACGCAGACACTGTTGCCTTCATTCAATGCGATGGTCCTTAACAAGGATCCTTTTTTAATTTTCAGGTGTTTTTATAACACAATGAGCAAACCAGTTCAGCCTCTGCGACTTGTAAATGCTAATAAGACTTCCAGTGCCTGAATGTTTTGTCCAACAGCATAAAATACTTCATTTCACGTGCTGACACATAAGCTTGGAACAAAAAAAAATTAAATCCCAATTCGCACCCCCATTAGTTTCGCGGTGTTTTAAAAATACTTTCCCTCGGTAATGAGATTTCATAATTTAACGATCCGTTTTAGTGTGTTCATGGTTACTCTGTGCCGAATAACGACATCATAGGTGCCCTGTGAACTGAGAAAACTGGTTTGAAATCTTTCTGTTTCATGCATTCATATGGGTGCTAAACCTACTTTTCACCCCCAGTCGGCTGCGGCGCCGCGAGCGCCCCCTTTGTTTGTAAACGCGGTGTTGGTCTAAAGCCGGGAGAGCCGAATTTGCACCCATCTCCTGCGAGGTTCAATTTAAGTCCATCCAGCTGACTCATCTTCTGCTCCTGCTATTCCTGAAAAAGCTAGGGACAAAAATAAATGCGCATTTGCGAGCCACCTCTAACGCTACGCCGAACTGTGTCACTCGTTGCACTACTGCATCCACACACGCTGGTTTTTCGACTTATCCCCCTTGCCCGCAGGACAAATCTAGCTGGGTAAGCGTCCTCTCACCCAACACTTCCAATCGGCAGTGGATCGTTTCGACAATGCAGGGATTAAGAGTCAAACATTGTAAAAATTAAGCGAGTACACGCAAGTGATAATTTATCACCCCTGATCCCCTCCGTGCAACGCCGAGACCGACGGTGATAAAGGGTAAAGTCCCATGACACTTTTTTCTTTTTTTCATCTTTCTCTGGCAGTGTTCCTCCTTTCTTCCGCTTCCTTCTTCTTTTATCAACCGCTCACCTCTGTTAGGATGTGTGTCTTTCCTGGCCTCCTCGGTCGGTGACCCTGGACGTGGCTCCATTAAGCGATAACCCAGGATGGGCTATGTACAAGCACATCACGACATGAAAAAGGAAACAAAAAGCTGCAGGGTGGGACTCATGCTTCGAGCATAATCGGGCGCCAAACAGTTTGTTAACTTCCTGTCACCACGCACGTTCTCCGCTTTCCCGCTGTCAGCTAATATATTCGCTTTGCTTGCAACTGAACTGATTCAAAACCACAGCCTGAAAATCTACACCACTGCGCACAACTACGCAGTTGCCGTCTCTTCCCACATTTTACTTTTTTTTTCTTAGTATCGTTACCTCTCACGCAGGAGCATCGAATGCCATCAAACTGAACAGGAGCCTAAGCATGAAGGCTCCAAGAGTCAAACGAGGTGCACGAGAAAGCTTTCCTCCGCAACGCCCGAAACAAAGTGCTCTGCAACCACGACTCTGAATTTCTATTAATTTGCTGAAACCTCTTTCAGTCGCTGCGGCGTATATTAGTGGAATATCATGAACCCCGAGCTTGAGCAGTGACTTCGACGATTTAGTGTAAGCCTTTTAAGGATCCGGCGCTGAACCCCGCCGATGATGTAGGCTCGCCGGACGCTTCCGACGACGGCGAAGATAATCGTCGCAGTAATGATTTATTATAAAGTAATGGTCTAACCTGAATGAAAAAAAAAGAGTATGTGTCCGCAGCAATGGCTTTATATATCCGGCCCAGCCGCGGTCGGCAGAAATTTGGAGCTTATAGAAAGAGAATTATATTGCGAATAAAAGCGGTTGGGATAAATAACCAACATATTTACGGTTTTTGGGGCTCACGCGCCCCTCTTGGCTTTTTGAAATACGCGCGCTCCTTCCACTCCGTTTAGGTGCGCGCGGAGGTAGCGCAACTGCGCAGGTACAGTCTTTGCCAAAAGTATACAGCGCAGGGGGTCTGCTTTTGAGCCACTTCGTGGGGCTTGTGATGCATTTCCAGGGTCCCGAATTTCTTGATGGTGAGAAAAATTTTCGTCCTACCCTTTCCAATGGGAAGAACCTCCATTAATGCTAAATCAGCTTCACTGCACAGCTGAGAAGCCGACCCCCGGTGCTCTACAATTTTCACAAAGGCGTACATACCTTATCGCTGGGCGTGACATGCGCTCTGCTGGAGAGTGTACCTTGATGAGGACAATGAAATGCCAATAACTGGGTATTCCGTGAGAGCGGGGCTGGGACGCGGTGATGCTGTCGGCGAGGACTACGATGAGTCATGGGTGAACACGGACGGCGGAGCGGAGGCTTACCAGGATAAAGATGGAAGCGTTGCCTCCTGAGAAGGGTTAGGATGTTTGCGTAAGTTCTTGCCACGCGGAAATCAATGTATCTCGTACCGTTAGGAGCCATTTTTCTGTGCTGCAACCCCCTATTCACGCCATAGTCTGTTTTGCCTTGCCGAAGTCGTGTAGAAGTATACCGCCCCCTTTTTTGTGTAATAACGGCATAGCGCTGCCGCCTGCCTCGAATACAGGCTTCGCTTTACAGTGGCTTCCGATGTTTTATCGTATTTTATCGATAGTTTAATACTCAGCTCTCAGACAACCAGTGCAACCAGATACGCCAAAGCCTGAACAGCGGCTATCCTGCAGGGAGCCGGGCGCCTAACAGAAAGTACGACTGTTACGTGGAAGCAGAAGATGGCATGTTTCTGCTCTACATACCTGCTGCCGACACTGACCGTGGTGAGTCCGTATTTCGTGTGGTCGCTCCTAAGAGCCTATGCAAGCATTTTCTAGAGTGCTTTCACGACACACGCCCTGCAGGCTACAACAATGGCAAGAAATATGACAAATTGTGTCGCGTCGAGATATGGCCCCGCATGAGGAATGAGGTTCTGACTCACGTCCGTACTTTTCATACTTGCCGCGAAGCCGAAGGGGGGGGGGAAACCACCGGGCTTCATGCAGCCGGAAAAGAGCTGATAGGCATGGGAAATCATTGCTTGCGACGTAATGGGTTCTTATCCCAGATCAGTGAAAGGGAATCGCTACTTGTTAGTAACCACTGATCATTTCTCGAAATGGGTGGGATTGTAACCAATGTGTAAACTACACTTTAAGAAAATCTAGGATAAGCTTCTAGAAACATTCACCCGGTTTGGTTTCCCCACTCAACTTATTTATGACAATGCCACGCAATTCATGGGTAGGATATTTAGTGAAAATTACAAAACTCTTGGGGTGCAGCACAAAAAGATGACGTTTCCCCCCCTCAAGATAACAATGCAGAGCAAGTGAATTGAAATACCAAGACTATGACCGTGGCATTCATGGAACCGCACAAGTTGCTTGACCGAAACACGGAAGCAGGTTAGGGGGAAGTTGGACCTCGTCCGCCTGGAAAACTGCAACCAGTACAACAAGGGAGTGCGACCCTTGGCGTTCACAATCGGCGACAAAGACATTCGCTGCACGCATCCACTATGTGATGCAGCGAATTGGTTTGCTGCTTCTCTAGCTCTACAATGGACTGACCATTACGTGATAAGAATGCGCGTGCCTCGGCTTTCGCACTTAATTCGTCATGTTCAGGGTGGTCTAGAAACTGGACCAGTCAACGAGGCCGATCTCCGGGCGTTCTATCGGCGTCCATAAAACACAGAGCACCACTCGACCTACCAGTTACTACGGCTCCCCAAGCTCGGCGAATTTCTTCAAGCATGCACCCCACCAGCAGCAGTAGCATTTCCGTCTTTTTTCCGCATTATTCCTTTATTTTATGCTTCGGGAGGTATCCGGTCTTGTGAAGGGGGAGTGTTGAACTCCTGCGCCTCTCTCGGTCTTTTGAAATACGCGCGCTCCTTCCACTCCGCATTGGTGTGCTGTGGAGGTAGCGCAACTGCGCATGTGAATACTGTATCGCGGTGCGTTACATATTGTTACGGCGCGCGCCGAGGAGCGCGGCGGCAGAAAAAGAAGAGGCGCGGGACGAGCGCGCGGCGCCAGCATGAGGGTTAGAGAACAAAAGAAGAGCGCCGGGGCAAGTGGTGTTTGCCTGGTGTCCTCCGTTCTTCTGTGTCTATCTCTAGGTGGGCACAGCGTCCCACAACATTTTGGTGTCACAAGTGGGATAATGCCGCTCACCCGCTCAAAAGTCAAGGACCCGACGTGTCAGACGACAGGACTCTGCCACCAGGCGATGGCGCCGACGACGCAGCGGTTGGCGCAGCTAGACCTAGACGCTCGGAGGGAATCGGTCCTTCGCAGCAGCTGAATTGCGGTATTGAGCGCCTCCTGGATATAGTTACTCAGCGGATGGACGCATGGGAGGCCCGTCTGACTGTCCTGGCTGTGGAGATGGAAGCTCTCCGGCGCGACTTCCGTCGCCTTGTGCCAGCCGAGCCGAACACAGGTCATGTGTCTTTAGGGGTCACCGCCACTGCTGCCTCCAGCACTGCCGTCGCTGGGCCTGCTTTCGTAGCCGCCAATAACGTGCTTCGCGCGGGTACATCACAGGACATGGTGAAATTACCCACGTTTGACGGCACTATCTCGTTGTATGCTTACTGCATCCAACTGGAAGGTATTGCGACGGCGAGAGGCCGTGACGAGCAAACGAAGGTATGGATGCTCGTCTCCAAACTGAGAGGCCGCGCAACTGAGCTGCTGCAGAACGTGCCGCCCGACCAGCTGGGCTCTTACACCGTCCTGGTGGGCCTCCTGTCCGACCACTACAGTGCTGCAGTGCAACCCCTTGCGCAGTACCACCGCCTGCGAGCCCGCCGTCAAGAGCCCGGGGAGACATACCAGGACCCCGCCGCCGCCATTGAGCGCCTGGTTCTACAGTCGCTGTAGGGGGCACCTCAGACCGTCGTGGCCCTGGTCGGCACCGAGGCGTTTGTCGACGCCAGCCGACTCCCTGAGGTGCAGCGCTTGGTTCGTTGTGGGCGTCCTGAGTCCGTCCGCGCCGCCATGGCGCTCGCCATCGAGGCGGAATTGACTTTGTTGGCCGCGCGGAGATCACCATCGTCTGCCTCGCGCACCGTCTCGGTGCAGACTCCTCGACTGGCAGTCCCTACAGTGGCCTCTAACCGACGCTGGCGTAACGACACCCGAACGACCTGCTTCCGCTGTGGCCTGAGGGGACACTACGCGCTGGACTGTCCTAGCCTTCCGACATCGGAAAACGATTTGGCGGGACTCAGGGGGCACCGTTCCGCCGTCCCCACACTCCTTCGTTCTCCTTGTCCCCTTCTTTCGTCGGCTTCGTTAACAACTGAAGCTCCCTACGTTCTCTTCGACGTCGCTCTGCTTGAGCGTCACGTAGAGGCCTTGGTCGACACCGGTGCGGCTGTCAATGTGCTGGACAAATCGTTTATTGTTAACGAGCCCCACCGGCTTCTTCCAGCCGCCAAAACCCGGCTCGTAGCATTTAACGGCGCCCCAGCGGAGCACGTCGGACGTGTCATCGTCCATCTGACAGCGCTCGGAAAGACTCTCTCTACCGAGTTTGTTGTAGCAGACAGCCCTATTTGTCCAGTGCTCCTCGTGTGCGGGCGGTGCCAGCAAGCCTGAGCCGTCCTTAATTTTACCACAACAGAACCACGGGCGAGCCGAACTCTGCGTGGGCCGGGTTGGCTTAGCCGGATTTCCAGTCTCCGTGTCGCCTTGTGGCAGTCCCTTGTGTCGGCGACCAAGCGTGCCTCAGAATCTGTGCGTTACCTCGCTACAAAGTGGCCACGTCGAGTCAAGCCGATCGACGTCACTACCGTGACTGTAGCGTCCGCCGTGACTCTGCCACCGGGTGCGGCAATGTGGGTGTATGCCAAGCTTGACAGTCCGATCACAGCGGACGTGCTTTTCGAACCCATCCGGTGTTCAGCTCCAGCCAGTGAGATGACCTCCCCTCGAAGCCTTCCGCCTGTGCTCAAAGGAGAGGCCTACGTATCTATGCTTAACATCAGCCGCGCACCTCTCGTGCTCACTCCTGTCACTCAATTGGGTACAGCCTGAATCCTGAACTCCGGATCACTGGTTGCGTCTCTGCAACCTGAAGCACCGCCTCAGCACCCTCCAGCGCCGGCGGTCCTATCATGGGGAACATCTAACTTTGGCCCCACCCTCACCGACGCGGAGCTTGCCTCTCTCAAGGCCTTGCTTCTCGAACATCACAGTTGCTTTGCTCTAAGCGCCGGTGAACTCGGGTGCACTACCTGGGCCTAACACCAGATCAACACCGAAAACCCCGGGCCCATTCATCACCAACCTCTCGGTGTAACCCCAGCCGAACGGAGAGTCATCCAGCAGCACGTATGCGACATGCTTGACCAGGGAATCATTGCCCCGTCTTGTAGCCCTTGGTCCTCCCCTCTAGTCTTTGTGCGCAAGAAGGATGGAGCATTCTTCTGCGGTGAGTATCGCAAGTTAAATGCTATTACCTCGATTGTACCCTCTTCCCCGCCTCGACGATGCACTTGATCGTCTGAAGGGGGCCCGTTATTTTTCCACCCTAGATCTGCTCTCGGGCTACTGGCAGTTCACCCCGATGATGCGGAAAAGACGGCTTTCGTGACTCCCGACGGCCTTTACCAGTTCAACCGTATGCCCTTCGGTCTCTCGAATGCTCCAGCCACCTTTCAGCACCTCATGGACTGCGTCTTAGGCAATATGAAATGGACTATGGCGTTGGTCTACCTGGACAACGTAATTGTCTACGCGGCTACGTTTGAAGAACCCCACACGCGACTCAAACTCGTCCTCGAAGCCCTTACCTCTGCTGGGCTTCGCTTAAAACCAAAGAAATGTTTCTTCGGTTTCGCAGAGGTGACGTACTTGGGTCACGTTGTGAGCCGGCATGGCATCCGTCCCGACCCTGAAAAACTAGAAGCGCTTACGTCTTACAAAGCTCCCACCACCGCGAAGGAGCTCAAAGGTTTCCTTGGATTTGCTTCGTATTTCCGTCGTTTCATTCCGGACTTTGCCAAGCGAAGCGCTCTGTTGACCGCCCTGCTGAAGAAGAATGCAGCGTGGAGTTGGACGCCGGTCCAACAGCTCGCGTTCTTTGACACCAAGCACGCCCTCCTCAAGCCTTCCACATTGGCCCACTACGACGAATCGACCCCGTCGTCCTCTACACAGATGCCAGCCAAGATGGGCTCGGCACTGTCCTTCTGCAGGAAGACGAGTGTGGTGACCACAAAGTTCTAGCTTATGCCAGCCGCCAGCTTTCCGACGTAGAGCGCCGCAGCCACTCTTCGGAACTCGGGTTCTTCGCCGTTGTCTGGGCCGTCGAGAAGTTCCGTCCCTACCTGTACGGCCGTCACTTTACCATAGTCACGGACAATAGCGCTCTCACTTGGCTACAGTCTGCCAAACATTTAAATGCCAAGATTGCACGCCGGTCACTGCAACTTCAAGAGTACAATTTCACCATAGTGCATCGGCGCGGTTCTGCCCAACAAGATGCTGATTTTCTTTCTCGCCACCCTTGTCCCTTGACGGCTTTGACGAATTTCAGGACTGCATAAACGCAAGATCCCGACATTGCGGCCATAGTCCAATCTCTTGGCGCAGGTCTCCGCAAACTGCGCCGGGTCTATCGAATTAAAATAATCTCTTGTGTTCTGTGAGGCGGCTCCGTGGTCGACCACCCATGTGGTTACCAGTGGTGTCAGTAACACTGCGGCCGCAAGTTTTGCGCGGCCTACACAACGCTCCCACAGCTCGTCACCTCGGTCGTGGCAAGACCTACGCACGAGTGTCGGAGCGCTTTTGGTGGTCTAATATCTCCAGAGACGAAATAAAACAGCGCAACGAACGGGACGAAACACGAAGAAAGGGAGACAAGGACACAGGCGCTCCCTTTCTTCGTGTTTCGTCCCGTTCGTTGCGCTGTTTTATTTCATTATGCAGTACCAACTAGCCCGATATCTTGCACTTCTGAATGTCCAGAGACGTCAAGGAACACGTTGCGTGCTGCCAGACGTGCCAATACCGGAAATCGTCCACACGAATAACCGAGCCACCCCCGCAGGCTTTTTCGCCGCCGAGTTCACCTTTAGAACTTGTCGGACGGGACCATTTGGGCCCATTCCCGAAGACGCCCGCCGGAAACAGGTATATTCTGGTTGCGATCGACTACTTTTCCAAGTGGGTCGAAGCACTGCCCGTTCCAGACACCTCTTCCGCTTATGCCGTTTTGTTAGTGGAACAGCATCTCGTTCTTCGGCATGGTGTGCCCCGACGCCTCATCATTGACCGTGGGAGCCGCTTTATGTCCCATGAATTTGAGCGAGCCCTCCGCTCCTTCGGCATTGCGCATGCCACTACATCCGTCAATCATCCCCAGTGCAATGGCCTCGTGGAGCGTGTTAACCGCACCCTCACGAATACACTCGCCTCCTACGTGGCTCCGTCCCACAGAAACTGGGATCGATTTGTTTTTGCGGCAGCTTTTGCGCTCAACACTGCGAGGCAAGAAACAACGTATGTCACGCCGTTCTCAGTCGTCTATGGCAGAACACCCTCCATCCCTCTCGACGCACAGTTGGGCCTTCCCCATCAGACTGCGTCACCAACTGACTCCACCCCACGACTTCGTTACGCCCGCCTCGACGCTCAGCGCAACCTTCTCACGGCTCATGCGCTTGTGCAAGTGGCCAATGCGGCAGCACCACCACTTCCCTCCTTCCGGTCCGGTGACTTGGTCCTCGTTCTCCGCACCATCTGCGCGACTGGCCGTGCCACGAAGCTCATGCCCCGATACCGCGGCCCTTACCGTGTCGTTGAACGGCTCGGCCCCGTGACATACCGCATCGACTATGCGGTGTGCACCACATTTTCCCGGAGCATGTGCCAAACATGAAGCGATATGTCAAGGGCGCCAGCATTGACTCCGACATAGATACCGGGTCATCACCACTACTGTCGTCGCCTGCTGCCTCATTTGCCGTCCCCACGAAATGCCGCCCCATAAGTGCAGTGCCTGCAGCAACTCACCGACACTGTCTTCCTCGCGCTGCGCCAGAAAAAGAAGAGGCGCGGGACGAGCGCGAGACGAGCACGCGGCGCCCGCGCGAAGGTTAGAGAACAAAAGAAGAGCGCCGGGGCAGGTGGTGTTTGCCTGGCGTCCTCCGTTCTTCTGTGTCTATCTCTAGGCGGGCACAGCGTCCCACAACAATATGCCCTGCATGAGAGTGAGCTTCGATAAGGACAATGAAATGCCAATAACGGGGTATTCCGTGAGAGTGGGGCTGCGACGCGGTCACGCTGTCGGAGAGGACCACGATGGATCCTGGGTGAACACGGAAGGCGGAGCGGAGACTTACCAGAATAATGACGGAAGCGTTGCCTCCTGAGAAGGGTTAGGATCTTTGCTCAAGTTGTTGCCACACGGGAACCAATGTCTTTCATACAGCTAAGAGACATGTCGGCGTGCCGCATCCCCCTATTCGCGTCCTAGTTTTTTTTTGCCTTACCGCGCCGTGTAGAATGCATTCCTGTTCTAGTGTAATCATAGCATAGCGCTGCCCCCAGATTCGAATACATGCCTCGCTTTAAGGCGGCTTCCGATGCTTTATCGTTCCAAAGTGTTTTTGTTGACCCGTAAAAACAATTTTTTTTTATAAAAACTGGGCATTTGTGACTAATCTGGCGAGAGTATTTCTACGGGACCCGTATTCTAGAAGGCGGAGCCTTCAGGTTATAACGGTGTTTCAGCAAAAGTGAACCAAAATCAAAAAAGGGAAAGCTGTTTTCAGCTAGGATGTTTCGTCTGTCGCAGTTGCCGGCTTGTGCGAAGCCCCGCAAAAATCCTGACTTCTAAATTTGTTCGTGTTTAAATTAGGTCTTAAAATTTTCGATTTAGGTATGCTCTACAGGTAAACTGTACTAGGCGCTGTTCAATACTACGAGAAAATGTAATAATGCCAGCAGCATGGTGCTGAATTTGGCGCGTCTGGGCACTTGATTAAACTGCATTATTAACCCTGCTTTTAATTTTGTCACACCGCTAACGTCAGCGTGCACACGCGGTAAGTGAGCGAGTGTGGTTATTGCTAACTAAATGCGGTCGTTGAACTACCAACAAATTAGTTCCTCCGGGAAAGCGCAGAACAAAAGCGTGCAAGGTCACTTCCTGGGTGATATATATGGTCAGTCTCTGTCATGAGTTTAGGGCTCAAGAATCGTTTGGGACTTAAAGTTATGTTTAGCGTCAGTCAAGCTGTGGTATTATGTGGTGTTGGTGGTGAATCATTGGTGCATCTGAGTGTGGGCTGCGCGAATATTGTGAATGCCGGCCAAGCGTTTCGAATCAAATTCAGTGTTGCCTCGTTCTACACATGAGGTAATATAGGTATAAACGTTTTGAAACAGTGTGGTGCAACGTCAGACTTCCGGAGTAGCTAGATCACACTGAATAATACGTTGATGTCAGGTCTTGTAGAAGGCTCTTCGTCAGATTTGAGAGCTTTTTCTGTATCTGAAGATGAAGTTGTACCTGCGATGTCCGGAGAATTTATCCAAGTTATTTTGTCTACAAATGTGTGACAGAATTTGGAAGCCGTAGTGGAACCGACAACACTTACCTGTGCAAAGAAGAGTGTCTTGGTGCCTCTTTGTAAAGTTTCAGTTACCAGAGGGTATAGTTTGTTGTGGACTGCGAACTATTCAGACCAGCCAGCCGTGTTACCTCGTGGCAAGAAACTCGCTTTTTTCGAGGAAGTTATGTCGAATTCCGTGGCGGCACTAAGAGGTGGTGCTCTTGAAGAGAAAACACCAGCTTGGCAGAGTGTCGAATCCAGGCAATGATATACACATCTTTGGGAACACAGGAGCGCCGTATTTTGACTAGCCTGTCTTCCAAGCATGTTTTGGTTTTCGACTTCGCCAGAGAACATGCGCCACCGATTCCAAATTCTCGCATTAATCATTCGATTGATACTGAAACCTCTCGCCCGATTACCCGGAAGCCCTACCGTGTGTCGCCCTGCGAACTTCAGCTTATTGACGAACAAGTTCACGACATGCTCCAGCGTGGCGTTATCCAGGAATCTTTAAGTCCTCGGACGGCTCCAGTTATAGTCGTTCAAAGAAAGACAACACATGGCGTTTCTGTGTGGACTATCGTCGACTTAATGCCGTAACCAAAAAAGATGTGTATCCGTTTCCCTGTATTCACGATGCATTCGACTGCATTCACCCGGCGTCATACTTCTCCTTGGCAGATTGAGATCGGGTTACTGGCAGATACAAATGAACCCGAGCGACAAAGAAAAGACGGCATCTGCGACACCCGATAGTCTCTACAAGTTCAACGTAATTACCTTTGGATTGTGCAACGCACCTGCCACGTTTGAACGATTCATATACACCCCCCCCCCCTTCTGCGCGGACTCAAGTGCGAAACGTGTTTCTGCTATTTGGACGACGTTGTGATCTTCGGCAAGACCTTTCAAGAGCACAATAGCCGTTTCGCCATCGTTATTAACTGCATTGAGAGAGCAGGCCTCGTCCTCAAGTCTAAGAAAAGCCACTTTGGCGAACGCGAGACAATTGTCCTTGGTCACTTGGTCGAAAAGGATGGTGTTCAACCGGATCCTTCGAAGATTGAGGCTGCATCCAGCTCTACACTGCCGAAATCACTGAAGGAGCTTCGGAGCTTTTTGGGACTGTGTTCCTATTTTCTGCGTTTCGTGCCCAGATTTGTCGAGATTGCATGTCCGCTCATGTGCCTTTTGCTCAAAGATGCACCGTTCAATTGAACTGCGGACTGCGATTGTGCCTTTCGCCACTCAATTTCCTTTTGATATTGGGACCTATACTACGCCACTTCTGCCCCTATCGAAGTTCACACTGATGCTAACGGCGTGGGTGTTGGAGCTGTGCTCGTTCAGTGACGTGACAGCGACCAGCACGTGATAGCTTATGCTAGTCGTTCATTGAACAAGCCGGAGCGTAACAACACCGTTACTGAACAAGAGTACCTCGCAGTGGTTTTCGCGGTGCAATGATTTTGTTCCTTAACTATATGGCATTGTGTTTACCATCCTCACCGACCACCATTTCGCTCTGTTTTCTCGTAAGTCTCCGTGACCTTTGCGGCCGGCTTGCCCGATGGGTATTGCGGTTGCAAGAGCTTAACTTCATTGTGGCATACAAAAACTACCATCAACATGCTGACGCTGTCTGTCACGCCTGCCGCTTTCCTCAACTGGTAGTGATGGCGACAACATTAATGACTATCTGGCGCCTATCTCGCCAACGGTTCCTGAACCTCAACTGTTTCAGATAGGACAACGCAACGATCAGACTTTGGCACCGCTCTTCTCTGCCGCTCATGCTTGAAGAGACGCGCGTTTCTGCGTTGGGCCTGCTTTACAAGAAGAATTTCAACCCCGGAGGTGCACGCTTTCTTCTCGTCGTGCCGAAAAATCTCCGGGTTCCGGTTCTGGAAATAATGCACGACGATACCACGTGGGACGACTTGGGTGTCGCTCGGGCCCTTCATCGCACACAAGAACAATTTTACTGGCCAGTTATATGCAGCCAATTGTGTCAAGTGTCAGCAGTACAAGCTCCCTACTTCACGTCCACCACGACCGCTGCACTCTATTGCGCCTCCAACCACACCATTTGAGCAGGTGGATATCGACCTCTTGGGTCCTTTTCCGCGGACTTCGAACGGTAACCAGTAGATCGTATGTGTTGAGCATCTCACTCGATATTCAGAAGCAGCTGCCATACCCTCAGCCACCGCTTACGAAGTATCCCTATTTCTTCTGCGAATTGCCGTCCTGCGATATGGCCCTCTTCCAGTTCTGATCAGTGATCATGGGCGCCAATTTACGGCTGAAGTTTTTGAAGAACTCCTTCGTCTGTGTGCTTGCGATTACCGTCTTCAACGCCATATCACCATCAAGAGAATGGGCTTGTTGAACGCATTAACCGCACTCTGACTAGTATGTTGGCGATGTACATGGATTCTGATCACAAGAACTGGGATGACATCCTGCCTTTCATACCATACGCGTATAATACTACTCAGCATGAGACGACTGGCTACAGGCCGTTTTACCTTCTTTTAGCTCGATTTCCCCGAAGCTGTCTAGAAAACATTTTCCTTTCTCCCTCCAGAAAGAACCTTCTATCGCTGCCACTCTATGTCAAGCGGATGAATCACGTCGCATTGCCCGCCTACGCATACTGGACTCACAGGAATGTTCGAAGGGGCGTTATAACAACCGACACTCACGTGTTTGGTACGTCTCCGGTGATTTAGTGTTGCTGTGGACGCCGCTGCTCAAGCGCGGCTTAGCCCAGAAGCTCCTGTTTCACTATAGCGGCCCTTTTGTTGTTGTGGAGCGCCTGAGTGCCATGAACTATGTGATTTCACGCCGCACTGAGTGGCCGATGCTCACGCAGGACACAGATAGTGCATGTCGCTCGGTTAAAAAGGTTTCATCCTCGGCACTTTACTTGGACTGCTTGGCCAGGGGGCTTCGTCTGCGAGGGGGGAAGTGGCACCCGCCTAGGATCGTCAGGAGAAGGAAGAAGAAGAGGCTGGGGAGACGAAGCAGAAGCCGGTGTGAGGGTGCCTTGCGAACTCGCACCACTTAGACAACAAATAAACACCCCCCGTTACGTACTGAGTACGGGCCAATATACTACACCGATTCTCATTGTAAAGTATGCCTTTGGGCAGGGGTTTATGTGTCCAATCAGGCCAATTTAGGCTCGTAGAAATTTTTGTAAGTGCGATGGCCTGTAATATGTTTGCTGTCACTAATTATTATGATTTACTCCAAATTCTGCACTGCGCATTATTTTATCTAAAACACCTGCACAGGCCTTACGTTCCTTTTGTGTGAGATTAGTCATTTGAATCTGTGAAAATTGATCTCTTCCCTGTCTGTGGGTATTGCAGATTTGGTTTAATTCACGTCTATGTCCGACAGAGAGTTCCACATTTATTCATGATAGTTCAAACCCAATAGTGTACACGCATTTTTTCAATTTAGTGCACGTTTTGCCAAACCTCACTGTGCCTTTGATTTCTGGCTCCCTGTGTTCAAGAAGTGTAAGAAGTGTAAGTTTAATATTTGGTTGTTTGTTTCCTTCTTGCTGTTTTCTCTACAAGGTCCTTGTTTTCAATTTCGAGGAAGCGGTTGTATAAATATACAATTTCTGTGCTCCGCATATTACAGTTTACCGGGGCATGACGTGCAGTTAAGAGGGCGCAAAATGGCGCTCTCGCCATGTTAAAAGGTTTTTTGTTATAAGCTACACGCAAAGAAATTCCTGCTGACACGTAGCTATAGAAAAGGGAATTTTTATACCTACACAAAATTGCTGCCTTTATGATGCTTCAGAAATCACTCAGTATTTTTTCACATTTGGCAAAGGTGCAGTAGTGTTCTTGGGTATTATTCAACGAACTTTGAAAAAGAGCCTTAATTAGACACTTCATTTTCTAAGATATCTGACTGCGCTGCTATTTATTGATGAGCGCTTTGTGATTGGATTACGCAGCGTTCCGAAACTGCTCATTATGGACCGACACTGTGAATTTATATTATTTGCAATGCACCACTTAGTACAATGATGGTTAGTTTGAGTGGAGTGTAGGCCAGAGAGAGTTCGAACCCGAGTGGCTGTTACGGTCGTTGATGTGCCCTGCATTGCTTCTTCAACAGAGTTGCGCAGGTGTCTCCGGTTGCGAATTGTGTTGATTTGACAATGTTTTCCTAATAGTTTGCTCTAGTCTTTTTGCATATGACATTCTTTCCTTGTAATAAATATATATTTGTTATGCTTAAAAAACGCGCTCATAGCATATATATATATATATATATATATATATATATATATATATATATATATATATATATATATATATATATAAGTATATAGTGCTCCTTTCGAGAAGTGTCCCGAATAACTGATCTGCTCGCGCCGCCAAGGGTTCAGAACTCAGGATCGATGAAGTTTGACGCGGTTCTTCATCTGGCTTGCGAAAAACAGCAACAGCTTATCGTCAGGCTGAAAGCCCTACTGCAAAGGGACTAAAATCCGTCTGGTCTGATTTTCTAAATTTTGACACTTTGTTACCACTGGCGGCATTCAAAATGATTATATGTTTCTAATTCTGCGCGCTCTCAAAAGAAGAGAAACGGCACATCGTTTTTTAAGACCATTCTCATCAACGGGTAAAGAAACGCGCATTCCTGCTGTTAGTTGGTCCATAGCAGGTGAACGCAATCTGATTCCACGGACAAAAATGACACGAGAAAATTTAAGTGCCTCCACACTCCAAAAGAAATAGGATTCGAAAGAAATATTATCCCTTCCCTTCCGCTCCTGTATTGATAAAAAAAGCCCCATCGCATTATACACGCATGGCGTTATAGACATGGACTTCACGCGCAAAATGCCCAGCGCCTGAAGTGTGGCCGCAAGCCTTGTTTGCTCAGCGATGTTACCAAGACAGAGGGCCTCGTATTTACAATGACCCTACTTGCCTAGAAAATTCATAATAATGAAGATATAGAGAAAGTTCTTAATAGGATCAGGCCGTCGGAATCATAACTTTGTTACATTAGAATTAGGGGTTTATTTCTTGCCCCCATGTTCTCGCTGTATATCTACCACAGGAAAACATAAACAATAACAATTTGCGGCTTCCGATCTCAATATTTCGAAAACATCGAGGAAATAACAATCCAGGGAAAGATGGCTGAAGAAACAACGCACATTTCAACGTAAGCGTGTCCCGGCACTACGCTTCCATTGTTGAAAATCGAGTCGACGTTATGTACTAGTTCTGAGCAGACTCAAAACTCTATCTTGAATTTTTTTTTTTAGACAACAAAAGGCTTCTTCTGCTTCTGAGAAGTTAATTTTAAAAAAAGATATGAAGATGCGCTGTGGGCCGCGGCATTTACAAATGTAACCTGTAGCACCTCAGCTGCGGTAAGAGGAAATGAAAGGGATAGAGAGGTGAAAGAAAACGGCACAGGCACAGTAAAGAAGAAGAGGCAGGGTGATAATAAAACAGCAGAATCGAGTGGAAAATTCGGAGGAATTGTCTTCAACGATAAATGGCTCAACACGGTTCATGTGCAGCCGCTCATCGCACTGAGCCCGATTGCCTGTGTCCATAAAAAGAGCGCTTCGAATCTAGGCACACAAACAAAATTAACACAAATATTTTATTTTCGAAGTGCCGTGCCATCATTGTCATGGCAGGAAGAGGAAGGATAAACAAAACTACGCGAAGTAATGCACACCTCTATCAGGAACATGATTGGTAAATATATATCAAAATATTTTTTTTTAATATATATTTAAAAAACATTGAGAGACAGCCCAGTGCGGTGTGTGCTGGCGGGTTGTGTAGCAAGGCAGAAAAAATGATTACAGAGCTGAGTGAAGGATTTACTTCTCGTCACTTTTTATTTTACTGTCATTGATTGTAATCTTTTTTTGTTCCTTTCATTTTTTGCTTTGCGGCCAATACATATTTGCGAAGTGAGACCCCATTAACATCAAAGGTGAGCCCCTTTCTGAATCTTCTTCATCGGCAATGTGACTAGAAAAATCGAACGTCACAAGTGGGCAGCCGAAAGCACGTTGACTTGGCTTTCTGGCATCGTACGTACATTTATAAAGTGAGACCTGGGTCCTGTGTTCCGGTATGAAGCATCACCCTCATCAGCTGGACTACACCCACTACAGGGCGAAGGCCCCTACCATATTCCTCCAATTAACCAGGTACTGTGTTAGCTGTATCCAAGTGACCCCGGCGCACTTCGTAAACTCATCCACCCACATAACTTTCTACCCTTACCCCGCTACGCTTTCCTTCCCTTGGAATCCATGGGTTATCCTCTCTGCTCACTAGGTGCCCTTCCCACGCCCATTTCTTCTTGATAGCCAATAGAATGTCATTAACTAGAGTTATTCCTCTTACCAGCTCTGTGCGCTTTCTATCTCTTAAAAATACATTTACCATTTTTCGTTTAATAGCCATCTGCGTTGTCCCCTACTTAAGTAAAACCCTTTTCGTTAGCCTCCACATTTCAGCCCCATAGGTGAGTACAAGTAAGATTCAACTGTTGTACACTTTCCGCTTCAGCGATACTAGTAAGCTGCTAGTCATAATTAGCGAGTACTTACCAAATACGCTCCATCCTGATCTTGCTCGCCTTGTTATTTCTCTTTAATGGCCTGTATCTGCGGATACTCTGTCCTATGCAGACATATTCGCCTAGCATCTCGCGTGCTTCGCTAACTAATTTAAACTGCTGTTCGTTCCCGAGGCTGTTGAACACTACCTTAGTCTTCAGCATATTGATTTTAAATCCTACCTTCCAGCTTTTCCTGTCTAGGTCATCAATCATTCTTTGCAGTTCAACCCATGAGTTGCTTATCAAGGCAATGTCATCATTTTGCCCTGCCGGGGTGGTACAGTGGTAAGACGCCCGACTACTGGGTTCGAACCCGACCTCGGCGGCTGCGTTTCGATGGAGACGAAACGAAGAGGCGTCTGTGTGCTGTGCGATGTCAGCGCACGTTAAAGATCCCCAGGTGGTCGAAATTACTCTGCAGCCCCCCACTACGGCTCCTCTTTCTCTCTTACCACTTTCACTCCCACCTTGCTCCCTTCCCCTACGGCGCGGTTCAGGTGTCGACAGAAAAAAGTGTGACAGATACTGCGCCTTTCCCTGCCTGTGAACCAACTATATATATATATATATATATATATATATATATATACATATATATATATATATATATATATATATATATATATATATATATATATATATATATATATATAGAATGTCGTCAGCAAATCGCAGATTACTGATGTATTCTCCATCTACCCTTAAGCCTAACTTCTCCCATTTCCCATTAAAATCTCTTAATACTTCCTCTAACCAAGCTGTAAATAGTACTGGGGCAATCATATCTCCTTGCCTAAAATCTTTCTTTATAGGGATTTTGTTACCTTCTTTGTGCAGAACAATGGCTGCTGTGCAGCCAATACTTGTATATCTCCCACTACTTTCACATACGGCACGTCTACAACCTGATTTCGCAATGCCTGCTTGAAAGACGAAGTTTCTACTTAGTAAAGTGCTTTTTCGTAATAAATGAATGCTATGTATAAGGGCTGGTTATATTCCGAGCATTTTACTGTCACCTGGATAACGGTATGGTTATAATCGATAGCAGAGTACCGTTTTCGAAACCCTGCTTGATCTTTTGCTTGATTGAAGTCTTAAGTGGTCCTGATTCCATTAGCGATTACCATAGTAAACAGCATATAAGTAACATATATTAAGCTGATTGGTCTGTAATTTCTGAAGTACTTAAGCGTTCCCTTTCTTGTGAATTAAGTTGATGTTTGCGTACTTCGATGGTTCCCGTACCGTCAAAAACTTAGCACAAATAGAACGTAACGTAATCTGGGCATTCACTGCCGAGATTGTAAATGCATTCCTGAGTTGAGTAACACGAGCGTGCTGCGCAGGTGAGATGAAAAAACCACAATATAGATTATTGAAGCCGCAAGCATCGCGCATCATAAGGAGCGTTGTGTCAGTAACCCCTCCATAGCCTTTATAGATAACGAATTGCAGTTTTTATCTGGAATTGGATGACCTAAGTTTTCCTCTGTGATTTCTTAAGGTGATGACTGTTTATCAGATTCTCTTCCTCGTGTTTTCTAGACGCTGGTGCATATTTACCGAAGAGTCTGAAAAACCCTCAGTTGTGTTATTAAAGATAACACCAGGCATTGCGTATACAGGGTGGCCAGTTTTTGCAGCCCGATCTCGCCCCGTTATTCAACAATTCTGCAGTAACCTGAACCTCCGAGTGGCTTTCCGCTTTTCATATAGCTTCTAAAGCTTTCTTAACTCCGTCCTTCGTCACTGGCGCAAGGTGTAACTGCTTCTCTACTGCCAATCTCATTATTATCCTGACTTTTTCGGCTACTGTAGAGATGGCTATAAACCTCCTCGGCTACTTTGACTATGTTGTTCATATTCCTGATGATATTGCCCGCCTTATGCTCTAGCGCATACATCTCCCTTTTGCGTATGGCCAATTTCTTATTCATCGCTTTTAGGCTTCACACGTTCTTTACAGCATGCTCAAATTTCTCTATGTTATACTTCTTTATATTGACCAATTTGCGCTCATTGATTAGATTTGATATCTCAACCGATTCTATCGGATCTGCTGGATTTGAAGCTCTCATACGTTGGCATTACCGGTATCCTCTCTTACCACCCTACCGCCTACTTCTAAAGCGCAGTCAGTAATGAGATCTCTGAAATTATTTTTCATTGCTTCTAGGAGAATGTCGTCCTTCTCGGTTAGAGCTAAATATCAATTCTGCAGCGAGTTCCTGAACTCTTGTGCCCTCCCCTCCCTACTTATTCGTTGATGGATTCTTTTCTAACTAATCTTTTCCGTTCCCTCTTCAGATTTAGACTGATTTGAGACCTTACCATCTTGTGGTCATTACATCGCACTTTCCTGATTACCTCTAAACACTACATAGTGGCGGGGTTAGAACACATTATGAATGTAACTCCTTCTTTAGTCTCCCCATTTCGAGTTTCCACCTCCACTTCCTGTCCTCTCATTTGGTGAAGAAGGTGTTCATGATGCTCACGTTATTGCGCTCTGCAAACTCAACCAGTATCCACTTGCTATTTCTAGAACAAATGCCGTAGTCACCCACTGCCTGGTCTCCTGCCTACGTTTTCCATACCTTGGCACTGAAGTCGCCCATTAGTACAGTATACTGCTTCTGTCCTTTCCGCATTAAAACTTCTACATCTTCGTAGAAGTAGTCCTCGTCATCATGACTAATTGTAGGTACATATGCCTGTGCAACCATCAGAAAACTTTGGAAACACTTGAATTTGAAAATTTCGTTTTCGAGGCCCTTAAAAATCCTGGCATTTTTGCTGCTCCTTAAAATTACTTGAATTCATAGCATACTACATCCAAATGGTTAATAATCAGAAAAAAACGCGATTAAAATATTTGCATTTTCAATATCTTGTTTCAGTATCTCCGTTTCAGGCGTAAAAATCAGTTTGTGCCAATATAGCCAACGTTGTGCGACGATTAGCCACATTGAAGCCACTCGGCTGTGAAGCCAACTTGAGCCGATTCAATACAATATGATTTTCGTGCTTTGTTATCTTTGTTACGGTAGCTAACGGCATTGCATTTTTACGTCGGTTCTGCACCCGACTGTTTCGTCTGAAACATCCGACTGCAAAGCAAATGCCTGGGAAATTGAAATTTCAAGGCGCCTGGCTTCACAACGACGCTTACTGACTGGATTGCACCAGATACGACGAGCGAGCACCACGCAAGATGCAGGCCTTGCAGTAAGACGTTCGATATCACCCCAATGTGCGAGTCGGCGTTAAAGGGCCATATGAAGAGTGCTAAGCATGCTGGAGAATACCTCAGTAATCTGCGATTTGCTGATGACATTGCCTTGCTAAGTAACTCGGAGGATGAACTGCAAATAGTGATTGATGACCTAGACAGGCAAAGTAGAAAGGTAGGCTTGAAAATCAATATGCAAAAGACTAAGGTAATGTTCAACAGTCTCGGTAAGGAACAGCAGTTTACGTTAGGTAGCGAAGCACTGGCAGTAGTAGGCGAATATGTCTACTTAGGACAGGTAGTAACCGCAGATCTGGATCATGAAAAAGAAATAACAAGAAGGATATGATTGGGATCGAGCGCATTTGGCAAGCACTCTCAGATTATGACTAGGAGCTTACCGGTAACGCTCAAGAGGAAAGTATACAACAGTTGCATCTTACCTTTACTCACCTGTGGGGCTGAAACGTGGAGGCTAACCAAGAGGGTTCTACCTAAGTGGAGGACAACGCAGAGGGCTATGACACGAAAAATGGTAGGGGTAACATTAAGAGATAAGAAGCGTGCAGATGGGGTCAGAGAAATAACTTAGATTACCGATATTCTAGTGGAAATCAAGAAGAAATGGGCATGGGCAGGACATGCAGTGCAAAGAGAGAATAACCGACGGTCGCTTAGGGTAACAAACTGGATTTTAAGGAAAGAAAAGCTTAGCAGGGAGCGGCAGAAAGTTAGGTGTGCGGATGAGGTTAAGAAATTCGCAGCGGTCAAGTGAATGCAGCCAGCACAGTACCGGTTTAATTCGAGAAGTATGGGAGAGGCCTTCGCCCTGCAGTGGTTATAGTCAGGCTGATGATGATGATGATGATGATGAAGCATGCTGGTGTCATGAAAATTGCAGCCAACAGCTCTGTGCAAATGTATTTAGTTCCAAGCACTGCCAACTGCCAGCCATCCCGCCTCCTTCGTAAAATGGGAAAGCTAGACGATGCTTGCCAGACACACGAGTTGGAGAAGAACGCAGTGATTTTGTAGACTTTGAAGGTTGTTACATCGCATTTCTTTTATCGGTCATCATCGGAAGCAGACCAGCTATTCCAACGAATGTTCCCGGACAGTGACGTGACCAAAGAATTTTCTTGCGGAGGGAAAAAATGTGACTACGTGACGTGCCAAGGTCTGAGGCCCTTCTTTGTATCTGCTTTGCCGCGGGCGATAAAAGATTGTGATTACTACGTGATACTACTCGACGAGTCCACGAATCACTATATCCAGCGTAAACAAATGGATGCTCACCTCCGGTTTTGGAATTCGTCTGACAAGGTGGCAATGAAATGCTGTACCTCGGTGTTTATGGGGCACTAGAAATGCGAGGACATCCAAGGAAAGCTGCTGAGTGCGCTCGAGCCTTTCTCTCTAGAAAAAATTCTTCAGTTTTCAATGGATGGCCCTAATGTTAACCTTAAGATACTCAAAAATTTTCAAGACCACCTGCAACACGCATACCAAGTTCAATGTCTGGACATTGCGACCTGTGCCCTCCACACCATGCACAATGCCTACAGGGCAGCTGTTACAGCAAGTTGGGAGTTGACAGTCTGCTCTCTAGTCTGAGCGCGCATTTCCATTCTTCTCCTGCAAAAAGGGGAGACTTCTCAGCAGTTACTGGTCAGGAGGTATTTCCTCTGAAGTTCGTTGCTCACCGGTGGTTGGAGAATGTCCCTACAATAATGAGAGCCTTACTATTGTGGTGTGATATTAAGAAGTTTATTGCAGCTACAAAGAAGGAAGTAAGCCTCCGAAAAAGTGGATCATTTTACAACTTGTGCGAGTTTGCCAGTGATGTTTGCCAGTGGTCTTGACCCTCAAGCCATTCCTCACTGAGTACCAAACGGATCAGCCCATGGTGTTGTTAGTAGTCAGCAAGCTACTGTCTAAGTTTCTGAAGGACTTGGTCTTGTCTTCAGCCAAAGGAGTCGCTGGTTTGCTATCGGTGGACATCGAAAGCACCGAGAACCACACTCCGCTTGAAAAGATGGATGTAGGCCATGCCACTGAACAGACTGTCAGGAAAACTAAAGCAAGCCAGAAGGATTTGTTCCAGTTCCGCATGGAATGCAAACGCTTCTTGATCAGTGGGACAAAGAAAGTGCTTGAGAGAAGCTCACTGAGGTTCTCAATCATTAGGAGTTCATCCTCTCTGGACCCATGACAAATGTGTACTAAACCAGATGAGTGCCTGGCTGTGTTGGATGCCCTAATTACAGCAGGTAGAATGTCTGAGCACTGAAGATATACTGTAATGGGGAGCACACTGAGTACCTGCAGTAAGAAATGCATAACCTGCGAATGTTTGAGAAGAATGTAAACTGGTTAGACGAGTTCTTGGGTGAGCTGATGAAGTTTATATCATCATATGCGAAACTGAAAAGTTGTCAAGCTTTTGCTTATGCTCAGCCACAGCCGGCCACTGTGGAGCGAAGGTTTAGTGTGAACCGTCAGGTTGCCAGGAAACCCGAAGGACCGCTCGTGTATTATGCAACATATTGTATGCGATGCTCCGGACAATGCAGAAGGCGTTCCTAACGTCCCTATTACGAAAGATCTAAGGACTGCTGTATCATCTGCCCGGCAGCAGTATGCTGCAAACCAGGAGGCAGTGAAAAGAAGCATTGTGATGATGTCAGGGAATCAAAGAGGCGCTGCATCGACAAAGAGATTAACGCGATGAAAAAAAAAAAAAAGAAAAAGAAACTCGAGGCAGCAATAGCTGCCCTCCAGGCTTTTAGCAGATACGTATGCTGAAAAGGCAGAGGCGGCTAATGATCTGAAGTACATTGTCAGATCCAATAGTCTGAAGAAGGCTGCACGAAGCAAGACTGAGGAAGGGTGTAGCCTCAACGAGAAGATTCAGAAAAGCGGCAGGAGCTTATCCTAGTATTTCTAATCCAAGTATTTTCATGATTATGACTACATACATGTTGTTCCTAATGCCATTTCTATAGGGCTTTGTCAAAAGTGTATGGCTGAACCATGACGCCCTTCATTCTATTTCTTCGCACAAAAGAGTCGTGCCTAGCACCATTTTTTTTTACTCCACTACGGCGTCTCTCATAGCATCAGTCGCTTTGGGACGTTAAACCCCACAAACCACCACCATTTTTCAGAACCGCGTTTATAAATGAACAAAAGAGAGGTAAGGCTTGTACTTCGTATTTCCATTACTTTCCGACTATTCAAGGTTTCATTTGTATGTGAACAGTTGCGTTTAGCGTTGATTTCGATCTGTTCACTCTGAGAAATCCCTCAGTGGGACGGGCAGGAAGCATCGGCACACATGCATGGTTGTATTCGCATGTCTCCTTTTTTTTTTTTCGCTAAGCTCCGCGCACCGGCGTCAGTGTTAAACGTCGGACAACACATCAGCAGCACGCGCTGATGATGTTTGTGAACGAGCAGGGGATTAAGCAGAGCCCACAATTGTATCGCAGCTCGGTTGTCACGGCTTTGATAGAACCTTTCCAGCACGGCGCGTGCTTGATATATTCGTGGAACCCTTAGGGGAGAGTTATTAGAAGATAAGGCATGTACCGCTCAGATGACTATGGGCGCATTCAGGCATGAAGCGCACAGAGCGAGGTTTCCATGGATGCGTCCAAGCAAGCAATCATTGAAGTTCATATATGGCCTTGTGATTTTGCACAATAAAAGCTATAAAACAGGCAACTAGGGAGGGCTGGGAGGCGGACCTGTCTACCTCGGATTTGGAGTCCCAGCGTGTTCTGGTGCAGAGAACTCGGGCAGCGGCGGCGGCTAATGGCGTCCCGGAATAGGGTCTGCCAGCGCAGCAAAATAGCCGCATAGGCTGCTTCCCCGGTCATCAAAATGTCGTCACGCGATGTTTTGGCCAATTAGAGGCGGCAGCGCGACCCACGGGGAGTCCCGTCGCACGGACTGCGCATTTCTTCTGAAAAAAGGGCTATTTCTTCTTTTGCTGCATAATTTATTCTGATATTCGAGTTCGTAGCATGAAAAACTGTGGGTATCCTCTGAAAGCTAAATTTTTGCTAAATGTGCTGCAGTGTCCCTTTAAGACATTTTACCCATTAGGAGTTCCTTAAAATCTCAAATCTACAGTTGATAAGAAAACTTCGTTTCCTGGACAATTTTGGCAAGAGTGTTACATATTTTGGCGCTGTCCTCGCATTCACCTGAGCCCTATGCCGTGCGCACGAGCACGCCAGTTTCGACATACGCGCGCGTAGCTGCGGTGTACAATCGCGTTTCACATACACCAAGGAAGTGTAATGATTTATGGCGTTTATTCTGTATTTAAAGTTTTATAGACAAAAAATTGGAGTCATAAAGAAAAAATTGTGGACAAATATTTTCTTACAGCCATGCCCTGCGATATGCACCTCAAGCCGGAACAATATTTTTTGTTTCTTGCTTATGCCCTTCGTAATTTGTAAAGCACTGAAAGTAAAGCGTTTTATAAGCAGAACCTAGAATTAGAAATCACTCTGCTTTTGAATACGCAATTTATTTGAGTCTGAAAGAAAATCGTGCTGGTGTGAATTGCACTGGCAAGCAAAGAAATTAACGCACCGGGTGCTATTATTTTGTCTCACGTGAATGCATTCCTCTGTTTGCTACGTTAGTCCGCTTGCACATCACCAAGCGATAGACGAGACGTCCACAAAGCAGACCTTGAGGTTTTTCAGCTTCCATGCGGTACCTGCGCACACTGTCAACGGAACTTTCTTGAAGACACAGGCAGCAGCGCACTGTGGCCCCAAATCGATTTTTGCGTGCGCCAATTTCCGCTGATCCTTATAAGTGATGCAACAAAGTAATTTTTGAAGTAGTATTAAGAAACGCTGAAATAGCACCAATTATTTGAATATCTGCAATCAGTGCTGCAAGAAAAAAGCAGGAAGAAAGTAAGCGACACTCTGAAAGGCAAGAAATATCACAAACTCCTTGTCTGCAACCACAAAGCAAGGCTAGTGTACGATCAATAGCTTCGTGCGTCTTCTATTTATAACTAAAAGTGTTCAGTTTAAAGATTTTTTTTAATAGGTTACATACATAGCTTTATTACAGCCTATTATATGCGCTTATAACTGGGGCGTGCACCAAGCCTCTCCCATAGAAGTAACTAGGCTGCGCGCCTACGTAGTGTCGCGCTATATTTCTATGCCGATACAAATGTCTTATGGTCTGGAGAAAAACGACATTTGCGCGAAGCAGCCACCATGCATGAGTTAAAGCCATGTTTACGTATTCGAAGTTTAACACGGACGCCCACCTTCTTGAAATGAGAATACTGCTTCGTCGCGACAGCGGCTTCACTCATGAAATATGTGCATTCTCGTAAGCATAGGAAGCTGGGGCGATGATAAATGACAATGGACGCTCGTCACACTACTTACGCATGGGAACACGTTTCAGTACACCGCATAGAGAAATCCTGGTGAGCGAAGCTGTAAACTCCAAAGAGCTCGGAAGCTCAAACCGTTCTTTTATCAACCAGCGGAAAGGAGGAAGGTGGGCATTGACGATGGCCGGAAAGAGAGTAGAATAATGCAAAGTGCCGAACTTTGCGGCACACTAGGGGCTGAAAATTCAACCACCAAAGCGAACGTCTGCCGCTGGAAATTCATACAGGCGTGACAGCCTCTGATTAAGCAACCGAACATTCTAAGGAATGACAAACCTTTCATGATGCCGAATGAGCTTTCGGTTACTTTGACACTTAGTATTCCTGTCTTCCTCATGCGCCGCAAGAGGAGGCAGTCAAACCAATTTCCAACAATGGATCCACGCTAGAAGGAGTTCGGCATATGACTTCCTTTCTATTCCCGTTTGCGGTTAGATTATCCGGAAAAGTACATTAAATTTTTCCCTATATAGATTTCTATCTTCATGTGACAAACTGAAGTCGGCAGCCTATAAACCTGTGGGCAGAACGCGTTATTCCCCATTGTTATTGATGAGATGTAAGGTTACGAGATCTTGCAGATTTCTTCGGTGGTCTCCTGTCACTCTCATGAACCAGTATGTCACTGAATAAGTGTTCCATAGGGTGTATTATTTAGGTATGTACATGGCAAGCAAACGGTATAATCCTAGCATTAACAGAGAGCTCCACCTGATCTGCTTTCAGCCATGTTAACTGTCAGCATCACCTTTGTTGGTCACTTGTCTTTTCTGCCTTTTTCGCCCTAGTTTTTACTGCAGTTCATGTTCTGCATTAACTCCTGCCAATCTTTTGGATTCATTGTTCTTGCTCTTGCGTGTTGTCTTTCTTTTCGGTTACAACCTCTGCACCTTTTCTTGTCATTGCGTCTTGTTCTTGCCATAGCGTTTTCTTTTTTCTTGCTGCTTTTTTGCTGCTCTTTCATCTTATCGTACCGGTTTTTGAGAAACGCTTTGGTCAATACTTATCATTGTGGATGTGTTGGTTGTTTTAAGTACACGTTTCCTTGTTTGTTTCTTTTTCATTTTGTTCTAGTTTTCACGCTCTCGCTATAGCATATTTTGTTATTTTACCCGTTATTTTTGTTTTTTTGAAAATTCATTCAGACACAGTTGGTCTCGGATAAGGAGCTAAAGGCATATACTATCTGCCAACGAGCACCCTGTCACCCATACATATTTTGGTAGATGCAACTGATGGATTGAAACTTTATACAAATACGCATGCTAAGCTAAATAAGCAGCTTTGAAAGCACACATGTATACACTTTTGATACGAAATAAGAAAGAAAATACGCATGACATTCAATAGGATGACGTGTAAGTTGTGACGACTTCATTAAAGCAGCTAGGCGATCTAAATTGCTACATAATATTTAGGAAGGAAGGATGGGTGTTCAGGAACTTAGGAATTGGGTACATCAGAGTTCGGGTACCACAATTTGTTCTCACAGCGGGTAGTTGTAGAAGCTGTCTGTCATATTGAAGGATTTAGTTGGCTCGCGAAATACGGATATGCTACCTGGATTTGGTAGAGTTTGATATTTAACATGTTTGGCAAGTTTAAGTTGGTACAACTGGCGAACCTTAAGCGCTTTGTGCCATTGAAACACTGTCTGTAGCCGTGTGTTTCAGGCACCCAAGGTTTCCAATGCACTCAATAGCTCATTTCTGGAGAACGACAAGGTCTGTCAGCGTTGGTCTAAGTGTTGGAGTAACACACTAGTCAGCAGTAGTTAAGGTGAGACTTGATAAGGGTGACGTACAACTCTCGTGTTTACCATACAAGGATTGCGCGCCTATATTATGTGCAGCACGCCAGCGGATCTAGATGTGTCCGCTTGTATCTTGTTCATATGAGACATGCAGCTCAAATACTCCTCGATGTGTAAGTCCTATAAATTAAATGAACAACATATCTAATATAGCGTCATTAAATTTAAGATTAATTAATGTATAATCAGGTTTATTTCTAGGTTTAAAAATCGCGTAGTTTGTTTTACTAACATATAGATGTAGCTAGATTGTATGTTTGTATTCAGCGAACATAATAATTTGTGCAAACATTTATAAACCCGGAGTGAAAGAGCCACCCCCCTGACCCCCCCCCCCCCCCAAAAAAAAAAAAACACTGTGTCATCGGCGTCGATAATAATCTCTCGGCTAAGTGGATTTGTCATGTCACTCTACTTTCGCCACAAGCGTTCAAAATTTATTCTGCTAGCGACTGCCTTGGCTATTTAAGCAGTGGTTTGGCGGTTTGTGTGATAAATTTGAAATTGAGTGCCTCTGTAGCGTTTTATGTTTCTGTGCTCCGTCGGTTTGCATAAAGGCTATCGACTACAATGGATTAGCACCAACTAGCCAGACAGCTTGCCTCATTCTTGTCTTAGGACAAATGGAGCGGGAGGTCGAAATGCAAACTGACATTTGTAAAAAGGTCAGTCTGCACTCTTAAAAAAAAGGTTGGTGAATTCACTAAGTTACTACTAACCTTTTACTTGTCCCATAGATCACTACCTTCTTAGTAACTCGAGGTAGTAAAAATACAGCTACTGAAATTTACTACCCCGGGAAGTTAGTGAACAGTACTAGCGCCAGTTAGTAGTAGGTTAGTGAAGACCAACACCTTCGTGCATTATAGTTTGCCATTGATGGGTAGTGGAATATACTACCTTCTAGGTAGTACGCACTACTACCGCACCTAGAGATTCGTACTACATAGGACGTAGTGCTTATTACAACATATACCTAGTTCTTATTATGGGTTACCATTGAAAAGGTAGTATAATGTGCAACCTTTTCTTTAGTATAAAATACTACCTGGCCTAGAGGTTCTCACTACATAGGTACTAGTGCTTACTGCGGCAGAAACCTGGTATCAGTTGATACCTGTATGGAGCCAATATATGCATCGATAGGTAAATTATTTCTGGACATATTGAATACCTTATAAAGATTTGGGAAATAAAAATAATTGTATTATTCGTAATATGTGGTTAAATTGTGATCGGCTTCAAGTTCGGTGCAACATTGAGCTGATCTACAAACAAGATGCTAACTAATTTTACCTTGTTCGCACCAATCTTCAAGCAATGATGACGACAAAATTTCCGGACAAATACTCACTTTATTCGTATTTAAAGACAGTGTGGCTATGCCCTTTTTAATGGCAGAAATCGCCCTGAGAGCTAATGGGCATAGTGGCGATGAGCTTCTTAGGCTGCATAAATGCTCTAGCACTGCGCAAACGTTTTCGTAGCGCGTTGAATGCCTAACATTAAATATCCGGTAGCTCTCAATGGCATGCCTGAGTCCCACGATGACGTCCAGCATTCGACCTTGATATCTTCAAACCCAGCATATATTGCGTCAGCGTCATCAGGGTTCATCCGTACGCGCTCCAATGCTGGGTAGATGTCCTAAAATGGAACATTGAAAGTAATGAAATTAGAACTTCATAAATGAATTTATAACAAATTTATACTTACTGGCCTCACCGGAAATGTGGCTTTCAATTCTTTCACAACCATGCAGAGGCAAAACTTCCACCATTCAGT
Organism: Amblyomma maculatum; assembly: GCF_055883805.1. Taxonomy (NCBI): domain Eukaryota; kingdom Metazoa; phylum Arthropoda; class Arachnida; order Ixodida; family Ixodidae; genus Amblyomma; species Amblyomma maculatum. The sequence continues at coordinate 68,797,141 of NC_139350.1, read as the reverse complement.
AGCAAAGTGATCTGCAAGTATTACAGAATTCACATATATTAAAATCACTTCTTCAATGACAATAAAAGGGAGCAATAAAGACTTAGAACTTATGAAATTGATTTTTTTTTCTTTCAAATAATGAAGTCCGCAGTTTATTGAACACGCCTAAATTCCACTGAAAATTATTACCTTTATTTCATATATTCCTGTTCTTTCAGATTTACAGGCTGTTTTGTTTTTGCTAAACACAAAACAACATTCATAGAATTATGATACCACACACAGATAAAAATTTTTGGGATGGGTATTTTATACAATCATTTCCAGAAAAGAACAGATTTTCAGCGCTGACAAATACACACACATAGGACAGGCACTGAATATCTTTTTTTTTTTTCGAAACACCACAATGAAATTTCTTAAAAAAAAAAAAGCATTCTATATGTTGTTCAAAAAATTGCTACACCTTGTCGTGAACTGGAAATGATTTAGTCATGTAAAAACAATTGCTAGGCTAGTTGGTTCATTTCACAAAATGAAATTTTAGAAAATAAATATAGATTCGCAGATATACATTTTGGGATGGATATTTTATAGAATAATTTCCAGAGAAGGAGAGATTCACAGCGCTAACAAATAGACACTCACAAATACACACACACAAGAAAGGCGCTGACTCCATCTTCTGTTTCGAAAGGACACCAAAATGAAACTTCTTAAAAAAAAGAAAAGATCTGTATGCAGTTCAAAAACTTCCTACAACCTTGTCGCAAACTGGAAATTATTTAGTCAAGTAACACCAGATGCTAAGCTAGTAAGTGCCTTTCGCCAAAACGAAGCTTCTCCCAAAAAGATAGATATAAACACACAGATATAAATTTTGGGATGGATATTTTATGCAATCATTTCCAGAAAAGGGAAGGTTCACAGCGCTAAAAAATACATACTCACAAATAGACACACACAGGACAGGCGCTGACTCCAAACTTCTTAAAAAAAACAAAACAAAAATACATACGTTTCATTTTGCTGTAGTTTTGAAAAAAAAAAAAAAAGAAAGTTGGAGTCGGCGTCTATTCTATGTGTGTCTATGAGTGCGTACTTGCTAGCGCTGTGAATCTTTCCTTTTCTGTGAAATGCACCAACTAGCCCAGCAATTGGTTTCACTTGACTAAATCATTTCCAGTTTGTGACAAGGCTGTAGGAATTTTTTGGACTGCGTACAGATTACAGAAACATATTTCTAAAGACCCGCGTAGTTCGAGCAGATGCACTAGGATCCAATAATTGTATGCAAAACAAAGCAGAAAAAGTCAGTTTATACGGTCTTGAAGTAAGTTTGTGACCAAGTTATATGTTCCCGACAAATAACAAAAATGTCAGCAAAAGTTTGAATTTACTACAAACCTACAGTTTGCTACAAAAAATTCTAGGACTGCGGGTGCCAAAAAATAACAAAAATGTCCACAAGGTTTGGGTTTACTACAAACCTACAAATTACTACAAAAACACGATAGAACTGCGATGTAATCACGTGCGAAAAAACATGATTTAGTTAGACTTGTGCAAACCTTATTCCAAAAAATAAAAAAAAGGACACATTGCTTCCTTCGCACGAGGCATAGTTTTTACTGTGTTAGGTTCGTTTTACTTTCAGCGGAGTTTATGCTCAACAAAAACAGCATGTTCACAGGACAAAGAAAGGCGACAACAGAACATGTGCTACTGTCCTCTCAAAACATGTCGTTTTCGTTGAGCTTAATGTTTGTAGCAAATGGCACTACAGCTTACTCTGTTCAATTTCGCTTCAACAGAGGTGGCATTATTTCAACGGCATTTACTTCTTGTCAGGATCAGGAAACACTCGGCCACAATCTGTAAACAATGGCAATAAATAATTACTTTTGCAATACTCCGGTCTTTGCATTCCAAGCAGTGAAGATGAAAACGGGCAACTTACCTCGAAGCGCACGTTTTCTGCACCATCCCTAAATCGCCATCCAGCAAAGCATTTATCAGATCTTCCTGCCGATGCTGCCCGCTGGCTTGAATAACTCTTTCGGTCTTTCCAAATCACTAGACATGGGCGACGAACACAGCGCTTCGGCGTCACTCTTCCCGCCAAAATCAGTATCGGTGGCAGACGGCGAACACCTCGAAGCAGAACGAATGAAAATAAGCCAGTCTGACAAGTCAATGCTGGCCCAATGCGCGGCAAACGAGCGGCGGCGCTGCTGTCAAAAACGATGGGATCCTGGAGTCGATGTCTGCAAGAGCAACATTTACGTGGTGCTTGATGTGTGGACTTTCCGATGGTGCTCATGAACTTTGATATGTCGACCAGGACACGCAGACATTTACGAAAGTGTGAGACTCGACAACCACCATTTCAGCAGCACAACGACGATGCTCCCATCCACAGCGCGCAGTTTCGCACAGCGGAAAGCATGCGTAAAGTGAGAGAAGAATATGCCCGAGTATTAGCCATCGCCCCACTGTTCTTTTTATATCCGCGCGTGAAACCGTTTCATATTTCGACGTCTACCGTCCGACCACCTGCAGCGCCGGCACGCGCATTCCTCCCGGCACCTTTTTGTGTGTGTGTGTGTGTGTGTGTGTGTGTGTGTGTGTGTGTGTGTGTGTGTGTGTGTGTGTGTGTGTGTGTGTGTGTGTGTGTGTGTGTGTGTGTGTGTGTGTGTGTGTGTGTGTGTGTGTGTGTGTGTGTGTGTGTGTGTGTGTGTGTGTGTGTGTGTGTGTGTGTGTGTGTGTGTGTGTGTGTGTGTGTGTGTGTGTGTGTGTGTGTGTGTGTGTGTGTGTGTGTGTGTGTGTGTGTGTGTGTGTGTGTGTGTGTGTGTGTGTGTGTGTGTGTGTGTGTGTGTGTGTGTGTGTGTGTGTGTGTGTGTGTGTGTGTGTGTGTGTGTGTGTGTGTGTGTGTGTGTGTGTGTGTGTGTGTGTGTGTGTGTGTGTGTGTGTGTGTGTGTGTGTGTGTGTGTGTGTGTGTGTGTGTGTGTGTGTGTGTGTGTGTGTGTGTGTGTGTGTGTGTGTGTGTGTGTGTGTGTGTGTGTGTGTGTGTGTGTGTGTGTGTGTGTGTGTGTGTGTGTGTGTGTGTGTGTGTGTGTGTGTGTGTGTGTGTGTGTGTGTGTGTGTGTGTGTGTGTGTGTGTGTGTGTGTGTGTGTGTGTGTGTGTGTGTGTGTGTGTGTGTGTGTGTGTGTGTGTGTGTGTGTGTGTGTGTGTGTGTGTGTGTGTGTGTGTGTGTGTGTGTGTGTGTGTGTGTGTGTGTGTGTGTGTGTGTGTGTGTGTGTGTGTGTGTGTGTGTGTGTGTGTGTGTGTGTGTGTGTGTGTGTGTGTGTGTGTGTGTGTGTGTGTGTGTGTGTGTGTGTGTGTGTGTGTGTGTGTGTGTGTGTGTGTGTGTGTGTGTGTGTGTGTGTGTGTGTGTGTGTGTGTGTGTGTGTGTGTGTGTGTGTGTGTGTGTGTGTGTGTGTGTGTGTGTGTGTGTGTGTGTGTGTGTGTGTGTGTGTGTGTGTGTGTGTGTGTGTGTGTGTGTGTGTGTGTGTGTGTGTGTGTGTGTGTGTGTGTGTGTGTGTGTGTGTGTGTGTGTGTGTGTGTGTGTGTGTGTGTGTGTGTGTGTGTGTGTGTGTGTGTGTGTGTGTGTGTGTGTGTGTGTGTGTGTGTGTGTGTGTGTGTGTGTGTGTGTGTGTTTACAGGATGTTGATGCTTGGACCATACGTAGAGAAAATGGAATAAATGTTGATTGCAGGCAACTACATGCGAGGTGGAAAGGTATTGATTTCTGGTCGTAGTGCATTTCTGTTGCCCTGGTGGAAAGCACAACGTTAAGATGAACAAAACAACAGCAGTAGACGCAAAAACCTTGTGCTATGCAACGTGAATACAAATTATTTTCAATTTTCTTTAAAAATGCGTTGCTTCTAAAATGACGCCATCCGCACTTGAGCGTTTTCCGTGACTGACTGCAGGTCGTTCCCACAAAGCATCCCAGTTCACTACACTGCAGGCTTTTCCTGAAAGAGCTAAGTGTCGCTCTGACGTTTTTCCACACCGCATTACGCTGTCAGGAGCTCTCATGGAGCAAGAAAACTCAAATTCTGTAATGTTTTTTCTTTAGCTTGAAGAGTGCACAAAAACTAGATTAAAAAAAAAAATAAAACGAACGCCATTAAATGATTTAAAGTAATGTATCTCGTTAATTCCGGAATAAGTTTTAATGTATGACTGGCAAGAACAGCCAAAGCATGAATTTCTGAAAATATTGGTAAAGTTACGCTAGCAAGATACTATGGTAAAGTTGCCCAGGGATTCTAGCACTTAACTCGTCAAAACTACTAACAGAAACTCACTTGTTAGTAATGGGAGCCGTTACTACCTCAAAAAGTTGCGAGTTAGTTCAAGGTTAGTAAAGAGGTAGTAAAACCTATTCGAAGTTAGTAACTGCTGCATTTACTAGCTTCTTACTAACCTTTTTTCTAAGAGTGTGGGGCTGTATTCCACAAGTATTGATTTTCCATTTTCCCATCTTCGGATGTCAGCACGGCGATAACGATAGGCGAATACAGCGAGAGGCCAGCCGCAGAAAACATAAGAAGGAGTGTATCGCCGCCGATGATAGCCATCCCCACTAGTATACGCACAACTAGCCACAGGCTCTGTTATACAGTTACTGTTGAGATGCAGTCGCTAAGGTCCACTTGGTCTGGTCGCTTCCCATGGGCTAGCCACGGCATGGTTTGGTTTTAAGTTATGCGGTTTAATTTCCAAAAGCAACTGAAGCTATGAGACGCTAAAGTGGAGGGCTTCGGATATTTCGACCACTTGAGGCTCTATAACGTGCCCTGACATCACAAAGACGCGGGCGCTTTGCTTTCTCCTTAATCAAAAAGCTGCCGTCAAGGCCGGGATTCGATCCCTAATCCTTGGGCACACTAGTCGAGCGTTTTAACCACTGCACCACCGTGGCGGGGTGCGACAGGCTGGAATTTTCAGCGTGCACTGAGATTGCACACAACACTGGCGCCTAGCTCTTCGCCTTCATCAAAAAGAGGCTGCCGAAGCCGAAAATGGATCGATAATCCTTGGGCACAGTAGTCGAGCATCCTAACCACTGCACCACAGCGGTGGGACTACTTTCGGCGCCTCCGTCACCCAGCCAATGCCAAGGGACCAAACAGATCCAAAAGAAAATAGATCATGGGAGAACACAGGCTATAGTCACGGCACCCTCACTCCGTTTTGTTGTCCCATCATTTCGGGTTGATAGCCACGGACTTCGTCGTACCAAATGTTCCCACAAGCAGAGACTCTATTTTGCCTATAGACTGCTTTTTCACCTATAAATATCCTACAGCACGTCGATTGGGCCATCGTAATCGACGTTCGTGCCATGCCGTTACTAAGCCACTAGACTGGAAGCCCTTGGAGGAACTAAATGTCCCAAGAGTTTGAGAGAAAGCTCGCGGGCAACGTGAAGTCTTCTGTCCCAACTAACCGCACTGTGAGTCGCGACCACATCCAAGTGGGCCAATGAATGTAGAATGTAAGGGATAATAAAACAGACCACTCCAGCATTGTTTCTTATTTCACCTTCCCACCTCAAACGAGCCACCCGAGTTGGCAGCTGCTCCCAAATTCCCGATATCATTTTGTCTCGTTATGTCGCACAAACCATGCCTGCTGCCAGCTACGACCTGGAAGCGCTATACCCGCGATTTCTAACGCATAACGCCGAAGCTAATGCCGGAGTTTCTAAAATACCTTCAACGCTATCACTATAATGGGAGGGTAACGGCGAATACACACGTTACTACACTCTGCTTGCATGTGAGTCATGACGAAACAACGACCGAGAGAATTAAAACAAAAATTAAGAATGAACCTCTGCGCCTATATGTGGAGTACCGAAGACAAGATTTTATGATTTGAATTTCGAGAGCCCAGATTGGTAACTACAAAAGGAACTACAGTAGGATTGCTAGCAGCTTCAAGTGTCACGAGCACAAAGTGATGCAAAAGTTTCCGTTAAGTTGTGAAGGAAGGTCGCGGCAGAGTGCATGCTATGTGTTTAGCTTTGATTATTCAAGAAAAAAATGAGTTCATTCGACATGACTACCGCAGAGACAATGTGACTTAAAATAATGTTTTTCATACACACTGAGATATGATCTGATTTCACGATTGAAATTCTCCGAAGTGCTACAATGCTTGCGAGCAGTGGCCTAAAATATCCTTCCAGTGAGAGCACTCACGGCTATCAATGCCGCAGAAGACCGTGTGCAAATGGAAGCGCGTCTGTTTTCGAGCGACCAATCGATCAAAAACTCGTCGTCGTGTCTGTTTAGGCATGGAAGTAAACTTCGAAGTTTTAGGGGAAGACACTCGGTACATAAGTCGGCGTTGCGTGGGTGCTCTCACCGCACGTGTTTGTCCCAGAAGCACAAGAAAATCAAATGACAGTAATGACCATTCTCAGTGAAACTTCTTGTAACTCCACTGCAAGGACTTTATCAATGATATCAGCATTCTAAGATGGCACCTGCATAAACCACGATTAAACGCTCTTGG